>NW_023416327.1:2646732-3246732 GCF_014108235.1 Myotis myotis
GGGCTGAGAGTCTGTCCTGGCTTTGAGGGCCGAGTCTAGGCCTCTCACAGTCACTCCACTGATCTGGGTCCTGGAACAAAATTCAGATGAGCTTTTGTTCAGTAGCAGGTCCTATTTGAACATGTCACACACCTACTCTTAGAGAAACAACAGCTCTGGGCAGTTTCCCGGAAATGAGGGTTCTGTAAGACACAACAAGCAAACAAGTACTATGGCCTCTGTGTGCCAGGCACATGCTGGGGGTGGAACACAATGGTTGGGCTCTCACAGGCAACTTCAGGAGGCATCCACTGCACTTACTCCTGTCCCAGTGCCCAGCACACACCCTGGAGCTGTTCAGCTCATCCCCCTCATCCCTTGTCCCGCCCCACCCCCACAAGCCCTCCCAGCGCCACTCAGTCTCAGGGGGACTGAGTCTCCCCTGAATACCCTCAGAGTCTGCCAGCACGCATACACGGGGACGTGCCCATTTCTCTTGGCGGGCTGTTCTCCAAGGCTTGCCCCACTCACGGGTTCTAACACCTGGGAGCGGACCAGTAGCTCCTGCTTATCCTTCATCATGTGTTCATTTCCCCGCACGGGCCAGAACCCCGGATTCTTGGTAGAGGGGAAACCGTGCACCTACCACCAGTGGACACGGTTCTGGTCAAAGCCTGGCAGCCGGAAGGGTTTGGTCAGTGACTCTGGCTTCACCTGGCAGCCCCCTCGCTGCCTGTCCCCGGCCCTGCACTAGGTGCTCTCTGTCTCTGCCACATTCACTCTTCACAACAGCCCCCAGAGGGAGGCAGGGAAGTCCCTTCCTACACACGAAGAGGCTGACTTGGGTCAATTAAGGAATGAGCCCCAAGTCACAAAGCCAGCCAGGGGTGAAGCTGGGCTTGAACTCAGGCTGGAGAGGTCCAGACCTGTGTCTTTCCACTGCCCTCAGCAGCCTGCACCCCATCCTTATGGAGCCCGCGTGGTTAAGGAGCCCCGACTAGTATCAACGATGTGAGCTGGAGCACATGGAGGGGCTTCACGCAGGAAGAAGGCCCAGCTCTCCCTCTTTGGCCACTGCCCCCAGCATTCTGATCTAGTGTTCCAGCCGGTCTACCCACCACTGGTGATACTCACCAGTATCACCATAATCCCAGACCCTGAGCTCCCATTACACAGCCTGCCCCTTCACCCTTACAACCAACTCCTAACCAGCCTTTAAAACCCAGCTGGAATTGCCCCCTCTGAGTAGGACTTCAACTCCACTCTGTCCCACGCACTGAGTCAGATGCTGGGCACCCAGAGTGCGTACTATGAGGCAACACTAAGCTGGCCTGTCCCCCACCCCAAGGCTAGTCCTGCAGGACAGGCCTGTGCACTTCTGTTCTCACGGGGCCCCCAGAAGTGTTCAAAGACACTTGTCAGCTGAACCACACCATGAGGGGGAGTCAGAGGTGCCATGTGAGTTGGGCCCTGAAGGACCTGGGGAAAGGCAGGATGGACAAGTGTCCAGAAGCAGAGTACAGCATGGAACGAAATGATTTATAGCTACTATTCCAATGGGCCTCAGTTTTCTGGTGGTGTCAACCTTCCCCATGTATCAGGCAGCAGAAACATCTAAACCTGCTTTGCACACCCCACCATGCAGAAGTGAGAGACCAGACCCCGAGAAGCTGTGCCCAAGTCCTAAAGTGGCAAAGGCTGGGCCTGGATGAGGCAGAGAGTGTGAGACCACCTGCCCCGGGGCCCGATCTTAAACCCAGCTCCTACCTGCCTTGCCACCACCCGCCCTGCCCCTCCCTGCATGATCGGATCCAGGGGCCCCATCTGTGGACAGAACGTCACGTTATAAGCTCACTAGAAACGTGTTCCTATCGACGGCACCCGGTGCCAGGGCACAAGGGGCTCAGAGGTGCCTGGAGCACCTCTTCTGTGATGGATGGGGACAAGGCTTGCTCCACACCCAGCAAGTGGAGTGAGAGCTGGGACTAGCCTGCGGAGCCTCCGCCGCCTCTGGGAGCAAGCCCTGCCCAGGAAGCTCAGTGCCCATCCCTCTCTGAGGGGCAGAGACAGGCCCAGCTGGCCCTCAGCTGCCCAGGACCCTCAAGGCACCTGCACTTCTGCCCTCTAGAAGCGGGAATTTCAGCCAAGGACAAAGCATAGGACCAGCGGGACCTTCCAGGTACTCTCTCTCTTCCTCTGTCCTCCACCCCGGGCCCTGTCAGCAGAAGTGGGATGAGTGTTTGCAGACGGAAGTCAAGGATCCCCTGGTGCACCCCCACTTCCCACTGTGCCTAGGGGCACCCAAGCCTGTCTCCTCAGGTTGTGGCACTGACACTCTCCCCTTTTATGTTTCTCAGTGGCGACACTGGACGGCCACCCGGGCCGTCTGTGGCTCCCCCTGTACCCATAGGAGGGCCCCGAATGGTGGGTGTCCACGTGACAGTTGTGTTTGGCTCTCTGCTCTGCTGCCCATCACACCCGACACTGTCACCGTCCGAAGAAGACAACACCTCTGATTCCCCCGTCCTTCTCCCCAGGTTGCAAGTCTTTTCATGCTGAGATGGGTTTTTACTTGATGTGTGAGGTCACTACCAAGTGCCTTGTGTGTGCCAGGCCCAGGCATGCAGTCAGACAGGCCCTGCACCTGCCCTCAGGGGCTCGAGCTGCACACAGGAAACCTGGCCCAGCAGGGCTGACGGGAGGCTGTGCACAGACTGCAGGGCTGTTGGCAGCACTGTGCTGTAAGCATGTGCGCGCAAGCTCTGTCTTCGCTGCTCCCTGGGCCCTGACACACGGGCCTTGGAGAACAGTGTGACTCATCCTCTATGTGGCCTGGTCTCCATGGACCTCTCTATTTCTCTTGTAATTCATTTACTAATGCAAAGTGTAAGGCATTACTAGTTTCACAGCAAAATGATTAATTGACTAGAGGCCCGGTGCATGAAATTCCTGCTGGGTTGGTCCCTAGGCCTGGCCGGAGATCGAAGTGTGAGCATCTGGCGTGGAAGGAGCGTCTGGGCCCCTGGCCCCCATGCACCCCCCTCACCCCCATACCTGAGTCATGGTGCCCAAGTCTCCACAGGGAGATGCGGTGAGCATGGCCAGACACTGTGGGCTGGAGAGCAGTGTAGGTCTCTGGTCCGCCCAGTGGTGTCCCCCGGATGCAGGGAGGGCAGCACGCTCTCTCCTGGCCGGCCTTGCAGACCAGCTCCTGCTCGAACCCACCAGGAGCCCCACAGGCCCCTGTGGTCCTGGCTGCTGTGGCCTGGCTCACCTTAAAGAGGTTGTGCGGGTGCAGGGCAGGCTCCTCCTGGGCACCCAGCACCTGAGCTCAGGGGCTTCCCTGGCGGGCGAGCCCTGGTGTCCCGAGGGAGGGTTGCAGGGGGAGTGAGAACGAGCTCGCATTCTTACAGCACCTCCATCCCTGTCACCACCCCCCCCCTCCCGGGTAGCCAGCAAGAGGTCGCAGTGCATTGCAAATGCCAGCAATGTTCCACGCTGTCCCCTGGTGGTCAGCGCATGTCATAGCAAGCAGTCGAACTCCTGGCCTCCCTGTGGAACTCCCATCCAAGGGGACAATTTGCATATTAGGCTCTTATTAAATAGGATATTAAAAATGTTGCTGCTGTTATCCAGGGGCACGCACCATGAGAACACGGAACAGGGGTTCCCACGGGAAACCCTGCAAAAGCCCAGAAGCTCCCCAGTGCCAGGAGCGAGTCTCGCTTTGTGTTAGATCCCCTGCTCCTGGCGCAGGGCTTGGTGCCACACAGGCCTTCAGTCACTGCGTCTGCATGACTGAGCGAGGCTGCTTGGACAGGCCCGGAAAAGACACGGAGACAGAGGCTGAGCCCTGAAACCCACCCCCATCCACGGGGCAGAGTGTTGGCTGAGATGTGGGCCTGCCTTAGGTTCCCCGTGTGCAGGAGGCTGCGGAGGCGGCAGCCTGGGGAAGCTTGCACATGACCTTCCGCAACCCTCCTACCTGTGAGTGAGGGTGCCCGTGCCCACACCTGTCTGTGCTGCAGATTGATGCCTTTCATCACCAGCTGGGCCAGGGGACCATTTCCAGGACAAAGCTGAGAGCTGGCCTCCCCCCCTCCTGGGCCGGGCTGCTTGGGCACAGCACCCAGGGTGCCTTCTCCCCAGGGGGAAGAGCAGTGAGCCACCAACATTCCTGCGGGAACAGCCACTCCCTGAGTAGGTGGGAGGAGCAAACAAGCCTGGAAGAGAGGGTCCTGAACCCACTGCTCACGTGAGGCAGTTGGGTGCATGGTCAGAGCATCAGTAACCCTGCCTGGGTCTTGGTCTCCATCCCCCCTCAGCCCTGACACCCTCCTCTGAACAGAACCATAACCTCGGGATCCGAGTAGGCTACACCACGGAG
This sequence comes from Myotis myotis, assembly GCF_014108235.1. NCBI lineage: Eukaryota > Metazoa > Chordata > Mammalia > Chiroptera > Vespertilionidae > Myotis > Myotis myotis. Next base: position 2,651,099 of record NW_023416327.1, read on the forward strand.
AGCTTCATATGGGACTTGCCCAAATACCAGGTATTTTACCTCTTCATTGTACAAACCTCACGGACTAGTACAGTTATCTCTGTTTTATAGATGAGGAAACAGTCCTGGTAAGATTTAGCCATAGAAATTACAAGGAGTCTTAAAGAAAAAGATTAGTGAATAGAAAGTCATCACTATAGCATGAAGGAGGAGAAGGGAAAGTCCTAGAAGAATCAGGGCCTTTCAACCACAATCCCAATCCTATTCCTTCCACTACCAGAGGGAGCCCAGGGGACTGGCAGACAGGCTGCGGTGCAGGGAGAGGGCCAGCTGGGGAGGCATCACGGCCCCTCTCCCCTCTTCCAGGACACAAGTGCCCGCGGGCCGCCTGCCCCTGCTGGGCTCCCTTCCATGCGGCTGCATAGAAGTCTATGTCTTTCTCCTTCTGCCTGAGGCCCATCGCCTCCATCTCCAGCCTCTCCACGCGCCTCGCCTTCTCCCTCAGGGAGTCCAGCTCAGGGAGGGGGCACGGGCAGCCTGGGCGCTGGCTGCCAGCTCCAGGTTCTGGGAGGTGGGCAAAGGCAGGGGACCTGGCTCAGGGCACCCTTGGGGCTGGGGAAAGGCCCAAGTCCCTGCAGCCCCAGGAGAAGCCAGGGGCGGCCAAGCTGGTCCATGTGCAGGCCCCTGTGTGGGGGCCCCACATGCTGTCACTGCAGCATGTCACCCCCCAGCAGCTCCCAGGACAACTGGCTCTCAGGCAGCGCTGCTTTGAGCGGGAAGGAGAGGTGTCCCAGGTCATGATCCTGGGCCTGGGACCCCGGTGACTGGGGCGTCCCAGCCCCCACCCCCGGCCCACACGATAGGCCTCCTGCTCACATTGCGCCGGGCCTCCTGCAGCTCCAGCACCAGCTGGTACAACTGATGCCTGGCGTCCGCCAGCTGCTTCGTCTTCTCCTCCCTGGGGGCGATGAGAACACGTGGTGAGGGCTCCTCAGAAGCATCCGGAAAGCCCACCACCTGGGAGACCACAGCGGGGAAGGAGGGGGTCCTGGCTTTTAGGCATAAGGAGGGCATCTGCACGTGGGGCTGCAATAACGCTCTGGAGTCCAAGGTGAACTTTAAGTTGTCACTGCAGCTCTCAGACTACACTATAGACCTGAGCTTTCCTCTGAGGGTGCGGACAGGGAATGAGCCCCCAGAGCCACTGCTCCCTCCACAGCCAGGCAGGCAGGGAGGCCCACTGGCAGGGAGGTGAAGGCTGGCAGCTTCCCAGATACCGGGCATGGTGCCATCACCAGCTGCAGGAAAGGGGGAGCAGGCCCACCGGACGGGACGGGAGAGACACATCCTCCCTCCAGCCAAGAGCACCCACACTGGGCCCGAGGCTGAGCGGCAGGCTGCTGCTCTGAGTCTGCCAGGTCTGGACTGGCCGGAGCCCTACAGGCCCAGCAGAACCCTGCTGTGCAGGCCCGGGGAGGGGAGGGGGCACGCTAGCCCAGGGCCCAACAGGGACCCAGCTCACAGCAGAGCCCCGTCACCCCAGGGCACTGTGAGAGCTGCCCCGTTTGCTGCACCGCATGGCAGTGAACCACATGTCACTGCAACGGGTGGTGACACAGGGCCCAAGAGCAGAAAGACCGGGGTCACAGGGGGACTCACAGCTCCTGCCTGACGCCACGCAGTGTGGCCTTGGTGTCCGCCAGCTCCACGGCCAGGTGCTGCGTGTCCTCGCTGGGGCGGCTGCTGGTGTTCCACTCCTGGGTCATGGTCACGACCAGCTACAGCAGGGCAGACAGAGGGGTCTCACCGGCGTGCTCCTGTGCCCGGCACAGTGCCCGCACTAGAACGTGGTGAAGAATGACCAAAAGACGGAAAAAAGTAAAAGAGAAGATGGCAGCCGAGACTGCAAAGCCAGGAGGGAGGCAGGAGAAAGTGGGGAGTTTTTAAGAAGCGAGGATATATTTAGTGAGACAGAAGGGCCGAGGGAATGGAGCAGGCTCCCCAAGCTCAACCTCTGTCCTCACACAGGTGTCTCAGGGGACTGGGCCCTGCAGGGAAAGTGCCCACGCCCTGCCCCCTCGGAAATGGGCCAGGAGGACAGACAGCGTGCACGCTTGAGAGGAAGTCAGGATGAGGAGCGCGGCCATACCTAGGGCCCCAGACCCAGGCCCCCCCCCACCGTCCCCCAGGCTGTTGAGCCACCCGCAAACACACCTCCCTGCAACTGTCTCGTTCAATTAAGAGCCTCCTGAGGCGAAAGGCCATGTTGCTGGAGAGAAACTCCAGCTCCTCCAGGGCCATGTCTGGGACCTCCAACCTCTGCAGGTTAAACAGGCTCTCCTGGTGGCGGGTCACCTGTGGGCACACAAGGGTAAGGTGCTGCGGAGGCCGGGCAGGGAGCAGCGCTGGGGTCCCCGAGAGCACCCACCTCCCAAGGCCACGCCCCCTGGGACCTAGGCCCACTCTCCCACAGCTGACCCACCTCACTGACATTATTAACCCTCAGCCACCAAGTTCCTGTGGGGGGCGGGCAGGCTCCTCAGCAGGTGCAGCCACACTCTGCAGCCCAGCTCTTTCCTCACACACCACTGCTGCTGTCACACTAGCTCCAGGAGGACACTGACTTCCCACCAGACAGCACTCCTCCCAGTGTGGGAGCTCCCTCAACTGTCCCAGGGACTTCAGTCGCACACCACCCATGTGTCACACAAAGAGGGTAAGCCTGGGAGGGGAGGGTCAGGAGGGATGGCATCTTATTCTTCAAATAAAATCTAACGCGAAGATGGCAAAACATTAGAGCGCTTATGTCAGAAGGTTGGGTCCATGACAATCTTATTTTTTGAGGAAACCGTTCATAACCTGAAATACTTCTCAGGAGAGCCTGTATCTCATCCCCACAGGCCACACAGGACCACCTGGTTCCCTCTTTCTGCCGGGTGTGAGCGCAGGCCCACGGCCTCATCCTCACTGGGCAGCCTCTCCTCCAACTGCCGACATCACCTCCTTCAACCCAGGGACATGCCCTTGACGGGGAATCAAACCTGCGACCCTTTGGTCGGCAGTCCAACACTCTAACCACTGAGCGAAACCGTCTAGAGCCTGGACCCGCAGCCGGCCCCCTGGCAGGAGCAGGTGAACTCATCTCAGTCCAGGGCTGGAAGCGCCAGGGGGTCCTGCACCTGGTGCATGGGCTCCAGAGTAGGAAACCCCTCAGGTTCCCAGGCCAGGACCCCCGCCCCCAGTTTGGAAACCTGTGAAGACCCCTGAGTCCCAGGACTGCCAGGGCCCAGGCGGGTGGGGTCTGTGCAGACCCCAGGGGGGCGGGAGAGGAGCCAGGGCACCCGCAATGGGACAGGGAGGCAGGTGTACTCACCCCCGCCACCAGCGGGCTCTGCAGAAAGAGCTCCATGAGCTCGCGGACAGTAACGTCCATCCTGAGGCTGTGTCCACCGTCCATCGCTATGCACACAGGCTCTGGGCCCACCGTCTCTGAGCCCACCAGCTCTGCGCCAAGCAGTGCCAACGGCTACTCGCCCCACATTCCAAATGGCTCGTCACCCCACATTCTAAACTGCTGTTTGCACCACATTCTAAACTGCTATTTGCTCCACATTCGAAAAAGGCTCTTTGCCCCAAATTCTAAACGGCTCTTGAGCCTGTATTCCTAACTGCTCTGGGCCCCATATTCCAAAGGGCTCTAGCAGGGAGCACAGCTGGGTCAGGGGCTGTGGCAGCTCCCGGCCAATGCTAAGTGCTTTGGAATACACAAAAATAATGACACACTCCCTATGATATTTAAAATCTTTCTGGGCACATAAAATATGAGGAAATATAAAAGGTCTATGTCTACATCCTATGTACTTATAAATGTAAATTAACCACTTCAACATAATTTTGCCAATCTCCATTTTTAATTATTTTTTCCATCAGCCAAATTGCAGAAATTTGATCAGTTCCTTTGAAGTAACCATTCGTTTTATTTTGTTAAGTCTGACCTAGTAGCTCAGCTTGGGAGTTCTCTTTCCCATCACAGTGAACGGAGACCCTCCAGTTAGTAGTTCATACATTACAACACCTAAACCCACCAGTCAGCTGCCTACAAAACGATCTGATAGAATATTAACTAATAAGTAATTTAGAGGAAAGAAAAATGAACAAAATAAAGCTGCATATTTGGGAAATATTTTAACAAAAAGAGCCTGTGCATAGCTTTCTGTGCAAGGAGCATTAAACTAGCACATGCAAGAAAGACACTTAGAGAACAGATATGCAGGTATGTCAGAACAAATTTAAACATCTAGGCTGTCAATCAATGAACTAAAAGCGTTTTAATTATTTTCTAAACTAGTAATCGTTTTATTTTGGTTAACTAAAAAATTTATTTTGATTTAAAATAAATTTAATTTTTTAAGTAAATGAAATCTTTGGACTTATGATAGAGGGGGGACAAAGTACCAATTAGCATTTTTAGTAACTATCCAACTCCAATAAATATTACAAATTCCCTAAAGTCAAAGAACAAAAATGAAAAAAAAAAGCCCACCTACCGGTGTTATTTTTTCATACTCACCTAAATGAATTCCTCTTATAAAACCTACCAAAAGTCTAACAGCCTTCATTTGTGGGAAGCATGATGAGATTTAAAATAATGCAAAACAAAATGTGACCGAAATGGGAAACAAATTTATAAATGTAGTTACCTGAACTGAGAACACAGCAAATTACATATAACTTAGAGATTCTTGATAAATTTCTTTAATGATTATGCAAATCAGGATTTGAATAACGGTTGATTATATGAGCTTATGCCAATGAGATATTAACTGGATACTAAAATTTTAAACTCTCTGCTTCCAAATTGCAGGGCCAAGGTTTCAGAGAAATGCAGCAAAATTTATGGGACTAGAACTGTTTTAAAGAAAACACATAACAGTGACATAGAAAACAGGGTCAGGCAGACTGAAACCACAAGAGTGAGTGCAAGCCAGGCACAGTGATGAGCACGTTGCACACATTATAGCTCATTCAATCAACTCAAAGGCCTCCAGGCGTTCCATCAACTCCCACTGACTTAGCTGAACTTTGGACCTCAGGTATGCAGAAATTCTAGGAGTAATATAAGGTTTTCTTTCCTGAAAACCGGTTCCATGCCATGGCTGCTATGGCTCAGTTGGCTGGAACATCATTCCATACACTGAAAGGTTGTGGGTTTGATTCCAGTCAGGCCATATACCTAGGTTGTGGGTTCAATCCCCAGTCAGGGTGTATAAGGGAGGCAACCAATCAATGTTGCGCTCTTACCTAAATGATTCTCTCTCTCTCTCTCTCTCTCTCTCTCTCTCTCTCTATCTCTATCTCTGTCTCTCTATCTCTTCCCCCTCCCCTCTAAAATCAATAAGCATATCCTCGGGTTAGGATGAAAAGAAAATGGTTCTATGAAATCTTAGAAAACTTAGAAAGTAATTTTCAAATTTTAATAGTTATAAATTCCTATCAAAATTCCCAATAGTTTCAGAGAATACCTTGACTCGAACTAAACCAACAATTCAATTATTTTATTTATACAAGCAGTTTTACTGCCATCTGAGTCAGACCCTCAGAATGTTCTGCCGTTGGATTGGAAATCAATAGATACAGCTCTACAATCAGATTCCTAGTTGTGAAAAGTTGAATAATAGTCTTTAAACATATGATGAGTCATTAGCAAACATCTCTACACTTAAGATATGTGGACTGTACACGTGGGATTTTGCAAGGGAATGAGGAAGAGGGGAGGTGAGAAACAAAAAAGTCAGAATCCCTTACTTTGAGGAAGTTATTAATAAAGCAAAAGTGTTAACAACTGGACAGCCCTAACTGGTTTGGCTCAGTGGATGGAAGTCGGCCTGCGGACTAAAGGATCCCTCTCTGGTTAGATTCCAGTCAAGGGCATATATCTTGGTCGCAGGCTCGATCCCCAGTAGGGGACGTGCAGGAGGCAGCTGGTTGATGTTTTTCTCTCGTCGATGTTTCTAACTCTCTGTCCCTTTCCCTTCCTCTTTGTAATATCCATAAAATATATACTTTTTTAAAAAGATAAAGAACTGGACAGGTGTGTACCCTTTCATTCATGAAATAAAAATATGTGACCTAGATTTTATAACATAATTACTTAGAAAGCCTCTTCCCAGCCTTCATTTTGCAAATACAAAGAAAGTGGGAAGGAAAAAATTGAGCTCTTTAGAGCAGCGGTCGCCAACCTTTTGGACCTCACGGACCACCAGTGGTCTGCGGGCCACCGGTTGGCGACTGTTGCTTTAGAGGGCTTAGGAAAACAGAGACTATCTTGGATTTTCTTTCTCCAAGGAGTGTTACAATGATTATTTCTGTGGGAGAGATAATCAACAGTCTCCAGTATGTCTACAAAGTTAAAAGCACAATTGGAAATAAAAAATAGGAAAGATTCCTTTTTCAATGCCCTCTTACAAAGCAAATATCAACCTAAGGTGACACAGCCAACTATATGTCCCGTGTATTTTTCTAACAAAAATCAATAATGCCAAAAAGCGCTGTCCAAAATCATCAAGCGCGACTCAGACAGGAGCAGTGGACAGTCTGCGCATTCAGTGACACCTCTGCACTGTGCTGTGGCTCAGCTGAGTCCTAAAGGAGCAGGCCCCATGCAACAGAAAATGAATGATTTTGGTTTTATATAGAGTTACCACTGGTGCTTTGCTCAAGATACAGATTCTTTTCATGGAGATAATGTAAAAATTATTATATGAAGAATTAGTTGCTTTTGAAGTTTCCTTTATCAAAGTGTTACTCTATCAAACAAAAGATGATCCTCAGCAGTAAACCTTGAAAAAAGGGAAATCCAGAATGTCCTAACCTTTCTATTATCTTTTCCCTCCCAACCCTAGATACCATAATGTGTTCATGTATACAAAGCAAAGGAGAGAAAAAGTAAAGATAAGGCAACACCAGAAAGAGGACTCTGTTAAAAACTCTACCTAAGTTATTAGCTAGGATTCTTATTATACAGTTTATAGCGATATATAAAGATGTGTCAAAAACAGAACATACCTTGTCATGTCCTGAATCTCCGCCTCTGACAGTATCTGGTGCCATGTGTTCAATAGTGCCACAGAACAAACACAACAAATCAAAGAGGTATGACAGGCAACAGTTTCTGGTGGGAGACAGGAAATTTTGTAGGTCATATTTTATGAACTACTAGAGGCCTGAGCCAGGCCTGCACCCTCTCACAGTCTGGGGCTCCCTGTGGGCAGCTGGACAGCCTTAGCTTTGCTGCAAAGGTAGGCTCCTGCCACTGCCACTGCCCCTGCACTCGCCAGCTGTGAGCCAGGCTTCTGGCTGAGCTGCTCCCCCTGTGGGAGCCCACTGACCACCAGAGGGCAGCTCCTGTGTTGAGCATTTGCCCCCTGGTGGTCAGTGCGTGTCACAGCATCATAGCTTGGTCTTTCTGCCATTAGGTCGATTTGCATATTAGCCTTTTATTAGATAGGATGATATAAAAAGACTAGGATAACATAGCTAAATTCTATTGTGATTACTGTTTATTGTAGCACCTAAAAAGAAATAAACACAGACCATATTTTATTTTTATTTATATATGTATATATCATAATTAAGTAGTTTTAATATACTTATTAGCATCTACCTATGACACCAGGAGGTCTCAGTTTGATTACAGTCAGGGCACATCTAAATATCCCTTTTTTTTTTTTAGGAAAATCTTTATTGCTGAGAGCATTACAGATGCCCCCCTTTGCTCTCCAGGGCCCCCATCCACCCAGATCCCACCCCACGCCAGACCTTCACCACCCTATTGTCTGTGTCCTTAGGTAATGCATATATGCATATAAGATTTTTCCTGAATATCTTCCCATACCCCTCTCACTCCTTTCCTCTGAGATTTGTCAGTCTGTTCTGTTTCCATGCCTCTGATTCTATTTTATTCATCAGTTTATTTTGTTCATTAGATTTCTTGTTCATTTATTTTGATTTTTAAATTCAGTTGCTGATAGATATGTATTTATTGCCATTTTGTTGTTCATATTTTTTTCTTCTGCCTCTTCTTCTTCTTCTTCTTTAAGAATACCCTTCAACATTTCATGTAATGCTGGCTTGGTGGGGATGAATACCTTTAGCTTTTTCTTGTCTGTGAAGCTGTTTATCTGATGTTCAATTCTAAATGATAGCTTTGCTGGGTAGAGTAATCTTGGTTATAGGTTCTTGCTATTCATCTCTTTCGTTATTTCTTGCCACTCCCTTCTGGCCTGCAAAGTTTCTGTTGAGAAATCAGCTGACAGTCATGAGTGCTCCCTTGTAGGTACCTAATTGCTTTTCTCTTGCTGCTTTTAAAATTCTCTGTTTTTCTTTAACAGTTGGCACTTTAATTATGATGTGGACCTCTTTGGATTCATCTTGTTTGGGACTTACTGTGTTTCCTGAACTTGTAAGACTATTTCTTTCACCATGTGGGGGAAGTTTTCTGTCATTATTTATTCAAATAGATTTTCAAGATCTTGCTCTCTCTTTCTTCTCCTTCTAGAACCCCCATAATGGGAATGATGGTACACTGGAAGTTGTTCCAGAGGCTCCTTACATTATCTTCATACCTTTTTATTCTTTTCCCTTTTGTTCTTCTTATTAGGTGCCTTTTGCTTACTCATGTTCCAAATCATTTATTTGATTCTCAGAATCCTCTACTCTACTGTTGAATTCCTGTAAATTATTCTTTATTTCAGTTAGTATATGCTTAATTTCTCACTGGTCCTATTTTTATGTCTTTGGCATTCTCACCAAGATCCTTGAGAAATCAGCTGACAGTCATGAGTGCTCCCTTGTAGGTACCTAATTGCTTTTCTCTTGCTGCTTTTAAAATTCTCTGTTTTTCTTTAACACTTGGCACTTTAATTATGATGTGGACCTCTTTGGATTCATCTTGTTTGGGACTTACTGTGTTTCCTGAACTTGTAAGACTATTTCTTTCACCATGTGGGGGAAGTTTTCTGTCATTATTTATTCAAATAGATTTTCAAGATCTTGCTCTCTCTTTCTTCTCCTTCTAGAACCCCCATAATGGGAATGATGGTACACTGGAAGTTGTCCCAGAGGCTCCTTACATTATCTTCATACCTTTTTATTCTTTTCCCTTTTGTTCTTCTTATTAGGTGCCTTTTGCTTCCTCATGTTCCAAATCATTTATTTGATTCTCAGAATCCTCTACTCTACTGTTGAATTCCTGTAAATTATTCTTTATTTCAGTTAGTATATGCTTAATTTCTCACTGGTCCTATTTTTATGTCTTTGGCATTCTCACCAAGATCCTTGAAAGTCTTAATAAGTCCCTTGAATCTCTCATTAATTCCCTTGAAGCTCTCATTAAGTCCCTTGAAACTCTCATTAAGATCCTTGAGTGACCTTAGAACCATTGTTTTGAACACTGTCTCCAGGAGTTTGCTTACTTCCATTTCTTTCATTTGTGACATGTTTCATTGTCTCTGTACTTTGGCAGCTTCCCTGTATCTGTATTTGTTTCTATGTATTAGGTAGAACTACTATGTCTCCTGGAATTGGTAGAGAGAACTTGTATATTAGGTTTCCTGTAGGGCCTAGTCACGGATCAGACTCCCCAGTCACCTGAGCAGGGCACTCTAGGTGTGCTCCTGTGTGGGCTGTGTGCACAGTCTTGTTGTAGTTGAGAATTGACTGCTGTTGGCATCACTGGGAGGAAGTGATTTCCAGGCTGATGGGCTGTGAGGACCAGCTGCATCCCAAATGGAAGAGCTTCTGTGCAGGAGACACCCATATGGAACAGGACTTGTTTCAGTGGGGCTTTGGTGCTCACTGAGTCAGCTCCTTGAGTGTGTTGCTTGTGGATGTGCAGAGCTGTAATCTGTTATGATATGAAGCTGTCCACCAGATTCATTGGCTTTGGGGCCTCCAGGAGGTGCAAAGTCAGCCACTGCCTGGGGCCACCTAGCAGGAGCTACAGAGAGATCTGCAGATGGCTGCTATTTGTTTTGGGCTAGGAAGTGCCCAGGCAAGACCCAGCTGTAAGCAAAACAGGCTGGTGCTAGTGCAGAGTCTTCGGCCTTTTATTGATAGGTTCGATGCCAGCTGTTGCTTGTTTGAGATTCTGGCAAAGTCTGAAGCCTGAGCCAGGATAGGCCACTCATATGGAAAATTGGCTACAAACAGCTTGGGTAGGGCTGCAAATTGGATGGGGTGAGGTCTCAGGGAATAACCAGGGTGGAGAAAACAGTGAGAGCCACGCTGATGGAAACTCAGATATGGCTGCCAGTCAGCTTTGTGACTGGGGAGGTCCCAGCACAGGAACAATGAACCTTGCAAGCACACACTTGACAATCATGCTGGCAAGTTACTCTCAGGGATCCTTCTTTTCAACAAAATTAGATGTTTATGTTGAAAGAGTCAGTACTTTAAAAATTAATGCATAAGTCGGGCCAGTGTCGCTTAGTGGTTGAACATTCAACTATAAACCAGGAGGTCACAGTTCAATTCCAGTCAGGGCACATGCCCAGGGTTTCTGGCTCAATTGCCAATAGGGGGCATGCAGGAGGCAAGCCATCATGTATTCTTTCTCATCATGGATGTTTCTATCTCTCTCTCTCCCTCTCCCTTTCTCTCTGAAGTCAACAAAAATATATTAAAATTAACACATAGGTATACATATGATAGGGTGTACACTACCACAGGGCATAATCTTTGCAAACCAGTCTGAGTGTACAGTATTGATGCACAACAGCATGGACTGGTGAATGAAGCACAGAGCAATCTGCCACAGCTCTCAAATCTCCCCTGTAAGTACACCCCCTCGTCTCCTACAAGGTGGTGTGCTTTGGCCAGCAGCCATCTGGTCCCCTGGCAAAATAGCACTGTTAGAAGTGTTCAAACGCATCTCTGTCTGTAACGCTGCACAACAATGCATATCTAACAGCACTCATTCTGAAATGCAGGCTGAGACTGGAGGAGGAGGAGGTAGAAGTAGGATGACTTGGATGGATGTCAACGGTCCAGTCAGGAAGTGAGACCCAGACCTGGAGGAACACAGCTGTGCCGGACAACTAGCAGGTGTGACCAGCCACTCAGACACTTGATGGGAAAGGTTTAAACATTGGGGAACAAAAGCCGGAAAAAGAAAATGGGGGGAGAGCAGATTAGTGGGGGCTAGTTAAAGTGTGGGTGCAGGTGAGCTCAACAGGATACACATGTGTCACTGACAAAATGCAAACACTAAATGCTAGAAGACCCCAGAGAAAGGCACCGATGGGCAGGATGGTACGATGACTTCACAGAGGTCAGCTCCTATAGACTTGGAATATTCTTTAGTTAATAAATAAATGTAACCTGTAAACTCCCCATTTGAGCCCCTTCACTAAAGATAAACCTGAAGTGCCACTATATTATGTTCAAATATAACTTAAAAAAGAGAAATTAGAATTCTTTAGATATCAAGAAAAAATCATGCATAAAAGCCACTCAGGTTGGATGTTTTGAACACACGAATGGGATTATTTTAAATTTTCTCAAATTTTAAATTCATTTGATGTCTTCAAAATAAAACTTAATATAGCATTTAAAAATAGCAATGCCGTTTATGTTACTGAAGTTATTTACGCACATACATTCATTCGATGGGATTTTAACACAAATCAGCAGAGACCTGGTTTTATTTTTAAGTGACTCAAGGGCCATTCAGTGACTGGCGCCAAGGGCTTCGTGCCCCTCTCATCCGGGAGGCCCTTCCTGGCCCCACAGAACTGGAGTTCCATGGGCGCAGCGTCGGGAGAGCTCCTCGCTGGGCACAGGCTTCAGGGGCTGCCCTGGTCTGAGGCGCCGCCATGGCTTCCCTGGAACCGTCATTGCTGGTGCCCTTCAGGCCACGAGTGAAGGTGAAGTGAGGAGTGGCCATAACCTCCCGTGTTCCCGTCAGAGAACTGACCTGGTAGGTGGTCAGGCCCATGGCTGTCCCCGCATCTCCCTGCAATCCTGTCCTGGTCAGAACCGTGTGGCTGTGGGGGGTCCCAGTCTGACATGGGGGGGCGGGGCGCTGGGAAACTCTGGATCCACACGGGCTCGAGGAAGGCCCGGGCTCCGTCACACTCTGCAGGGAGCAGCGGGCCTGGCGAGGTGAGGATGGAGGGAACCCCGACCTCAGAAGGCGGCTCCCTACGCAGCTGGTGCCCGCATAGCGGGGGCTCCGCCGGGAGGACCAAGCCCGCCCTGCCCTGCCCTGCCCGGCCCTGGCCACCTTCTGGGGGAGGGAATGGACCACCTGCAATGGGCGCTGCTCCCCCGCCGGGCTGGCTTCTGAGGCCCCAGCACGGACTCCTCACCGCGGGCTTAGCTGCTCCAGGGCCGCCCCGCCGCCCTCTGTGCTCCAGCCCATGCCTGCCTCGTGCTTCCTGAGGCCATGAGCACTGGAACGCCACCATCTTCCAGAAGCAGGGACTCCAACTTCCGGCAGGGGCGGGATTTCCTGAGGAGAGCAGGGAGCAGGGAGGGGCGGGACTTCCTGGGGAGAGCAGGCAGCAGGGAGGGGCGGAGCTTCCTGGGGAGAGCAGGCAGCAGGGAGGGGCGGAGCTTCCTGGGGAGAGCAGGGAGCAGGGAGGGGCGGGACTTCCTGGGGAGAGCAGGGAGCAGGGAGGGGCGGGACTTCCTGGGGAGAGCAGGGAGCAGGGAGGGGCGGAGCTTCCTGGGGAGAGCAGGGAGCAGGGAGGGGCGGAGCTTCCTGGGGAGAGCAGGGAGCAGGGAGGGGCGGAGCTTCCTGGGGAGAGCAGGCAGCAGGGAGGGGCGGAGCTTCCTGGGGAGAGCAGCGAGCAGGGAGGGGCGGACTTCCTGGGGAGAGCATGGGAGCAGGGAGGGGCGGAGCTTCCTGGGGAGAGCAGGAGAAGGGAGGGGCGGAGCTTCCTGGGGAGAGCAGGCAGCAGGGAGGGGCGGAGCTTCCTGGGGAGAGCAGGGAGCAGGGAGGGGCGGAGCTTCCTGGGGAGAGCAGGCAGCAGGGAGGGGCGGAGCTTCCTGGGGAGAGCAGGGAGCAGGGAGGGGCGGAGCTTCCTGGGGAGAGCAGGGAGAAGGGAGGGGCGGAGCTTCCTGGGGAGAGCAGGGAGAAGGGAGGGGCGGGATTTCCTGGGGAGAGCAGGGAGCAGGGAGGGGCGGGGTGACGCCCCCTGCTGGGCAGAGGGCCTCAGCCCCGGAAATGCGGCCACAGTGTGTCCACTCTCAGAAGCCTGGTTCCCTGATGGCAGTGAATGCAGAGCTAGGCTCTCACTTCAAGTCAGGCGGGTCTGGCTTCTCCTATGGTAACTGGCACTTAGGGAATGTCTACTTCACATCTTAATAAGGTATGACTTTCAAAATACTGTCCTGTTAATTCTGTGTTAGCAGTCAAAAGCTGAATTCCAAATGTGTTTCCTTCTTTTCTGCTCTCAGAGTCCTAACCACACACATTCCTCTTGCCCAGGTAAGAAAACCACCCCCTTCCTTGCCATGAGATGGGTGCCTGTGGATGGTGAGGGCCGGTCACATACACAGCAATGAAAAGATAAAGGCACCTGAGCATCAAAAATACCACCCCCATTCTGGTAACGTCTCCAGGAAAAGGGTAACATTTCACTTTCTCTCTGTACTTTCTCACGGTGCCTAGCACATAGTAGGTGCACTTGGGGGTGACCAATGTCCCACAGCCGGGCTCTTTGGTCTTTGGCCAGAACAACTACTGGATTTCAGAAGGCTAGAGAAATGGCTGACTGTGGTACAAAGGTGAAAGAAAGATCTGCTCTTTAATAAAATCTTGTATTTATAGTTTCAAACTGTAAGTCATTGCTCCGTGTGAGAAACGCCAGGATAGAGGACTGAGGGAGGGGTTATCTTCTAATAATGTGCAATGAAGGACATCTGTGCCATGGTGCTGGGCTCAAAGTGGTGGCGGGCACGCGATGGAGATGTCCCTCAGGAGACAAGGGGTTGTGCCCTCGACCTCTGTCAGCACCACACCACAGTGACTTGCTCAGATGTCCCCACCACTTGGCTGGGGCCCTCAGAGTTGGGGGCTGTGTCACTGGCACCTGCCTCATAACATAACTTCTGTCCTGGCAGTCCTCTGGGAGTGACACCCTTTTCTGTGTCCTTCACAACCAGAGCCAAACTCCTCCCTGGCTCACATAGCTCTGCGGGATCCCGTCCTCTCTCTGACCTCATCTCACTCCGCCTGCCCTTGCTCAGGGGGCTCCAGACACGCTGACCTTCTTCTGATCCCTTGTGCACCTCAAACAGATGCTCCTTACAGCCAGCCTCCCCCCTGAGGAGTGGGCCATGCTCCTCTCAGCTCTTGGCCAACTCTTGGTTACATCTCAACCTTTGGGTCCCAGTTTATGCGTGTTCTTCTCAGAGTGACTTTCCTGGTCACACGGTCCAAGCAGCTTCATAGGCACCCTAGGATTTTCTCACAGGATCCCCTGTTTTTATTCTGTGGCCTCTTCACAATCTGTTCATATGCTTTACTAGTTTAATACCTGTTCTACCTTGTAGACCTTGAAGGCAGCATCTGGCTCTGTTTTGTTCCCTGCTGTGCCCTACAATGTAGCATAGGTCAGGCATCACTGAATATGGATCAACTGGATGCAGAGCCCATGGGGTGAATTAGTGAATGAATAAATTGATGATTTAATTATTATGGTATTTTCCACAAGAAAAATATTATAACTGTGTGGTAATGGCTATTAACTAGACTTATTATTGTGGTGATCATTTGCAAAACATGTAATATCAAATCATTAAGTTGTATACCCAAAACTAATACAATGTTACATGTCAATTATATCTCAATTTTTTAAAAAGGAAAAAATATGGTGTTGATAATATTATTTAATTTATTGATAGTACAGGGTCAGAATATTTTATGTTCAGTTAAAATATTTTTATTATATTTTTTACATTATAAAAATAATGCAGAATCACTGAAAAAAGCCAAACTAAGCAAGAAGATATACAAACAGTTAATTTTCCCTGTCCTCTCTATAATCCCTCTCCTTCATACTCACCAATGTTAATAGTTTTTGTGTGTGGGTATTATCCAGATTTTTACATAAATATATATGTGTTTCTTCTTTCATACATGTGTGTGCATGTATAGATTCTACCAGGCTTTTCTAGAGAGGGAATTTACACCCCCTTCAGCAATGTGCGACTGAGTCCATTCTCCTCCATCTCAACTAAGAATGGACGTCGCAATTTCTAATAATGTTTTGCAATCTCTGCTTCCCTGTGGATGAGGCTTCAGGGAAGTCATCCTCCTTCTGGAGTCCTGAGGCCTGAGAATGGAGAGCGGATCCCCCCTTCTTATGGGTTGCACAGTGACCTTGGCTAGAACACGTGGGGAGCAGGTGGTGGAGGGAGTGGGAGGAGGAAGTAAATGGGCTGAGGAAAGTGAACATGGACGTAGAGGCTGTGTTAAGGAGACTGCCTTTGGCAATGAGGATTCACAACTTGCCGGACGGAGGTCTGGGTCAAGGGCGAGTTAGTGTATGCTGACCTACTTAAAGAAAATGCGTCTTAATGACCAAATACCTCCGTGTGTCTCTAAAAAGTGAGGGCAGTTCCTCACCTACCACACATCCTTGTCACACCCGCCAATTTTCAATGAGTCCTCCCTGTCATCTAATAGACCGTCCAAATAGATCCAGAGACACACAAGAATGGAACAGACTGTGGAATGTCAGAAGGGGTGGGAGTGGATGGGTGGGTGGGAAGGGATTAGCCAAAAACTTGTATTCATATATGCATAACCCATGGACACAGACAATAGGGTGGTGGAGGCCTGGGGTGGGGAGCAGGGGTGGGCTATAAGGGGTCAATGTGAAAAAAAGGGATATATGTAATACTTACAACAATAAAGATTTAAAAAATAATAGTCAGCCCACCTTTATATTTTGAGACCTTTGTCTTAATTGAGAGAGTAGGTTTTAAGGAGCCACACCCACAGCAGGGAAAGCATTGGAAGTTCAGGGGAGAGGGACTGACGATGGACAGATTAGCCTGGGGAGAAAGGAGTTGGTGCTGATCACACACAGAGCCAGGGTGTGAGCTGTGACACAGCAGCAAATGCATGCTCTCAGGGGGTGGTTGCGGGGAAGGGGAGATGGGAATACAGTGCTGATGCAGCTTCTCTGTGTTGGTCCTCACATCCTAAATAATAAAAGCCTAAAATGCAAGTCGACCTAACAGCAGAATGACCAGTGGAATGACCAGTCGCTATGACACGCACTGACCACCAGGGAGCAGACGCTCAACACAGGAGCTACCCCCAGCCCTCAGGCCTAAGGCCAGCCAAGGCGGGTGCCAGTGGGGGCTCCCAATTGCCCCACTGGTCACCCCGCAGATCGGCCCTGATTGCCTTGGGACCCTACCCATGCATGAATTTCACGTACTAGGCCTCTAGTATAAAATAAAATAAAAACCCTGTCTTTAAAGACCATCTTGGTATGTTGAATATATTGCAGATCCCTGTTACAGGTGTCTGGTCTTCTGCACCACTCCAGTAAGAAATTTTTGGGCATTAGTGGCATGGTTTTAAAATGAGTGAGAAAGTAGAACCTAGAGAGAGAGAGAGAGAGAGAGAGAGAGAGAGAGAGAGAGAGAGAGAGAGAGAGATATGTTATGAGCCGTCTGAGTCCCTTGACCCTTGTAGGGATAGAATTAAAGTATGCATTACTTTAGCAGTAGGTGACTAGCATAATATGGAAGTAAAAGAAAAAGTCCAGTGATGTTAATTCAATTTATTTTGATTCTCCTTCCCCCAACCCCCAAAAAAGCTGTGGAGTGGACTCAGAATCAAAGTGAAAGTAATCTCAGAGATCATAAAATTCAAATCCTAGAAGTGTTTTGAGGTCTCCAAGGTTATTGCTTGGCCCATGGAGTTGTTAGGTTTCTTGCAGAATATTTTCTATGACATTTTTTTTAATATATTTTATTAATTTTTTACAGAGATGAAGGGAGAGAGATAGAGAGTTAGAAACATCGATGAGAGAGAAACATTGATCAGCTGCCTCCTGCACATCTCCCACCGGGGATGTGCCCGCAACCCAGGTACATGCCCTTGACCGGAATCGAACCCGGGACCCCCAGTCCACAGGCCAACACTCTATCCACCGAGCCAAACCGGTTTCAGCTTTTTTTTTTTTTTCTATGACTTTTAATAGTAGATTTTTGAACCAATGCTGACAGCTATTTCTTTAATGTATCTATGGCAGAGAGAAAAATTCAAGTCCTCAAAAGTGTTCATTACATCTGACCGATGTGGGCAGAAGTTCTTGTGCTTTATAGTAGAGTCCCAGCTGCAGTCATGGTAAGTGTATACTCCATAGATTCTGTGTAAATAAAGGTAGGGCTGCTCCTTCTCTCTCTCTCTCTCTCTCTCTCTCTCTCTCTCTCTCTCTCTCTCTCTCTCTCTCTCCCTCCCCCCCTCCCTCCTTCTCTCTCAATCTTTCTTGCTGCTTAATTAGCTGTATTTCAATACCATAATTTGCTTGCATGCCATAAAATTGACATGTTTAAGCATGCAATTAAACGGATTTATGGATTTATGGATTTTAGTAAATGAAGAGAGTTGTGCACCCATCACCACAATCCAGTTTTTAAATTCCTCTCATCTTAAGAAGATCCCTCGTATGTGGTTTCCAGTCAGTCTTATTCCGTTCCCAGCCTCTGGCAGCCGCTCCGCAGGCTTCTGGCCTTTGTGGGGTTGCCTTTCCTGGACAGATTACAGAATCGAAATGCAGTTTTTGTGGCCCGCTTCTCTCACCAGCACAATGTTTGCTGGGCCCCGTGTGTGGCGCCTGTGATGCTTAGTCATCTCTGTGCCATTGTTCACGGTGCAGATGCACCGCAATGTGGTTTACCCCTCAGCAGTTGATGGACATCTGGTCTGTTCCCACTTTTTGACATTGTGAGTTACTGCACTATGAACACTGAAGCTAAGATCTGTGTGTGGACATATGTGATTTCTTTTTCCTTGGGGAGATTGTTAGGAGTGGAATGGTTGGGTCAAATGATAAATTCACATTTAACTATTTAAGGAATTGCCAGACTGTTTCCATTCCCACCAGCCACGTCTGAGGGGTTCAGTTTCCTTCTCCTTGACAAGATTGGGTATTGTTGGTCTCTGAATGTAGCCATGCCAGTGGCTGTGAAGGGGTTTTAATTTGCATTTCCTTAATGACTTATGATGTTGAGCATCTTCTCTTGTGCTTATTAGCCACTCATTTATCTTCTTAGCGGAGATGTGTATGCATGTCTTTGCCCATTTATTTACCTCTTTACTTTGAAATAATTATAAATCACAGGAAGTTGCAAAATAGTAGAGGGGTCCTGCACTCTTTTTGCTCCAGAGGTAACATCTTACATAACTTTAGTACATAATTCAGTACATGATCAAAACTAAGGAATTGACATCATATTCAGGCCTTATTCAGGTTTTATCAATTTACATGGATGTGTGTGTGTGTGTGTGTGTGTGTGTGTGTGTGTGTTCCAGGAAGTTCTCTGTGTGTAGGTTTGTGCAGACACCACAGTGAAGGTACAGAACTTCTATATTACCTTAAAGCTCTCCCTCATGCTTCTCCTTTATAATCACATACACCACCCCCACTTCCACTCCTACCCCTGATGACCACTAACCTGTTCTCCATCTCTATACTTTTGTCATTTATAAATCTATATATCTAAAAGCCTAATATGTTAAGTGTCTGACCATTCAACCATTCGACCAGTTGCTATAATGCGCACTGACCACCAGGGGGCAGACGCTCCGACCGGTAGGTTAGCTTGCTACTGGGGTCTGGCCGATCAGGACTGGGCGAGACAGGCTGGACATGTCCAGGAGCCAACCTCCCATGGTCCCTCCCAGGCCTCTAAAATATTTCTTCTAATTGCTTTCCTTTCAATGTGCACGAATTCATGCACTGGGCCACTTCCATATATATAAAAGCCTAATATACTAAATGTCCGACCATTCAACTGTTCGACCAGTCACTATGACGTGCACTGACCACCAGGGAAGATGCTCTGACTGGGAGGTTAGCTTGCTGCTGGGGTCTGGCCGATTGGGACTGGGCAAGATGAGCTGTACACACCCTGGAGTCCTCCTGCGGTCCCTCCCTGGCCAGCCAACCTCCTGTGGTCCCTCCCCAGCCAGCCAGCCCTGATCAGCCCTGATCAGGACTGGGCAAGATGGCCCTGATTAACCCAGATTGGCTCCGATAGGTCCCAGTTGAGACTGGGCAAGACGGGCTGGACATATCCTGGAGCCCTCCCACATTCCCTCTCCAGCCAGCCAATCTCCTGTGGTCCCTCCCCAGCCTGTAAAATATTTCTTCCAATTAACTTCTTTTCAATGTGCATGAATCCGTGCACTGAACCTCTAGTGTTATATAAAGCAAAGGCTACAGTATGAAACCTTTTGAGGTGGGATTTTTGCAGTCAGTATAATACCCTTGAGATCATTATTGGATGAGTCAGTACTTTGTGTTTTTGTAATTTAATCTTTAACTGCATAAAGTTTCAAGAGCGTAATGGTAAAACCCAGCTCATCTTTGTTTCCATCACCAACATACAGGCAAAGGACGCTGAGCCAATGGAGATAAACGCAGGCACTCTTCTTGATAACTTGAAAATCATTATGTGTCATAATTTTCAGACTTTAAAATAAAAATGTGTCCTTTTTTCAGAAGATAGACACCATGTTGGTCCCGGAAAGCAGTGGAAACCTCGTGCTGTACACGGAGTAGTTCGGGTGAGTCAGAAGCAGCCTTTGGTGCCTTTGTGGGACTGCCTCCTCAGCTATGACTTGGTAATGTTGCTTCAGTTTGATATTTAATATTTGTTACTTATCTGTAGGATTTGGTAGAAGGTGTTCTAAGAGTTGAAAATGACGTCTCCAATGTAGGTTGGCCCTAAGTTGGAGATCTAAGACTCACCGCCTTGGATGGATTGGCACTGGGAACCTGGCACAGATGGTGAACCAGCAATGAGTACAGGTAGATAGTTTTAAAAAAGTTAAGCTGAAGTTTAACAAAGAAGGTAGTTTTGAAATTGACATATGGGCAGCTTTGCTAAATCTCAGAGGTTTTGTAAGGACTCATTATATGAAATGTATACTACGTTGGCTGGGTCTTTTATCAGTTGTAAAATTTACACACATAGTCATGTAAATTTTACAAATTTAAATGATGAGATTTAAATACATACACACAGTTTGAAGAATAATGCATGGGCATTCATATAAGCTCCACCCAGGTGAAGGTATAGGGGCTGCCAGTATAGTTTGTCTCCTGGGGGTCTTTCCTGACTGTACCCTCATCTTCCCACCTCCCTCAGATAGACACCATCCTGACTCTTACAATAAATCAGTCCCTTGTTTTCATTACTCGTTGTTTTGTAATTATGTAGGGGTCACTAAAGAGTGAATTATTTCGTTTTTCTCGTTTTGAATTTTTATATAAGTGACACCATATCATATGATCTTCTCTGACTTGGTTTTTTCGCTCAACACTGTGCTATTTTTAGATTTATCTGTGTCAGGTAGCTTTTGTTTCTTATTCTCTGTTGCATGCTATTCCATTGTATGATACAAAAACCTTTACTCTTTAACTAGTCACTAGGTTGTTTGTGTTGTTTCTTCTAGTAAACAATGCTTTTATTTAATACTAGGGGCCTGGTGCATGAAATTCGTGCACGGGAGGGTGGGTGGGGTCCCTTAGCCCAGCCTGCACCCTCTCCCATCTGCAACCCTTTGGGGGATGTCTGACTGCCTTTCACAATCTGGGACTGCTAGCTCCTAACCCCTCGCCTGCCTGCCTGCCTGCCTGCCTGCCTGCCTGATTGCCCCTAACCACCTCTGCCTGCCTGATCACCCCTAACTGTCTTTGCCTCACCCTGCATCTGGGACCCAAGATTCCCTTCTCAGGCCAGTCACAGGCACCCAGGACCTGGGCTTCCCACCCTCTGGCTGGCCTCAGGAACCCAGGACCTGGGTTGGCTTTGACTGGGCTAGCCGCAGCCGCAGGCACCCGGCACCACGGGGCGGGCAGCTTGTCCCTTTCCCAGGCCACAGGCGCAGGCGCTGGCTCCTGGGACCATGGGGAAGGTGCCTTGTCCCTCTCCCTGGCCGCAGGCACAGGTGCAGCTGCTGGCACCTGGGACCATGCAGTGGGCAGCTCGTCCCTCTCCCAGAGTGCAGCCCCAGCTGCTGGTGCCTGGGATCATGGGGCGGGTGGTTTATCCCTCTCCTGGGCCGCAGCCTGGCTGGTCCCCACTCCTCTCTCATGAGCTCATTTGTGCCCGCTGGTCCCCATTCTTCTCTCCCCAGTGTTGAGTGTCTGAGCAGTTCCAGCGTGAGGGCGCAAGGGCCTGAGGGTGTGAGGGTGTGACGATTATTTGCATATTAGCTCTTTATTATATAGGAGTATTTAGTTATTTTTAAAGAGGATATGTTTATTGATTTTTAGACAGAAAGGGAGGGAAAGAGAAACACAGATGTGAGAGAGAAACATTGATTGTTTGCTTCCCATACACACCCTGACCAGGGATCAAACCTGCAATCTAGGTATGTGCCCTGACTAGGAATTGAACCACAAACGGTGTATGGGATGACACTCCAACCAACTGAGCCACCTGGCCAGGGCCAGTAAACAACATTTAAAAATTCTATTTATGTCCCCTAACCTCTGGAATGTATGCATATCACCTTGGCCGTGTGGTGCCAAATAGTTTTCCAAAGTGTAGGTTGTACCAGTTTACAACATCTCCCCTTCCTCTTGGCTTTTCACAGTGTTTGAGAGTTCTGAATGCTTCCTTACCATTCATTATTGCTTTCCCTCAAGCTGGTGCCTCATTTACAGCCCGGTGAGCATGGAGTCTGGGCGCCCATGGGCTTTGCTGACAGGGCTGAGGGGGGGCCCAGGCTTCTCCATGGTGTTTGTCTGGAGTAGGTTGGTTATTGTCTCAAAGGTTTCTCTCTTGTTAGGCTGTCCCTTTCCTGGTTCTTTGCTATTCAGGGACAGCAGTATTTCTTGGGCCTATTTTTTGTCTGGTTCCCATCATGAGGTTGTGCCTCAACTCTGTGCAACGTGGAGGCCAGTCCAAGACCTGAATGGTGTTCCAGAGCAGTGTTTAGTTCTCAGGTCTTTTGCTGTGCCCCTGCTGGTCCATTTCTCACGTGGGTTGCTGAGGCCTGCCCAGGATTTCATTTGCATGCTTAGAAACTCCATTTCTCTGTTTCCTCCCCTCACTCCTAGTTGGGAGAGTGGAGTTACTACCTTGCTACTGCAGGGTGGGGGTGGGATGTAGTGCAGGAGGGAAGGGGAGAGGAACACTGCCTTATTGCAGAGCAAGGATGGAAACCAGTGCTCCTGCCCCTGCGCAGCTGCTGCACACCAAGGCAGGAGGCTGCCTCCTGGCACTGCAAGCAGGGCTTTCTGTCCACATCTGTGAAGCTGCAGTGCCTGAGGAGGAGCGGGGTTGGGGCCACAGGTTGTTTGTGTTGTTTCTTCTAGTAAACAATGCTTTTACTTAATACTAGAGGCCTGGTGCAGCTGCGGGGTGAGGCAGAGGCAGTTAGGGGTGATCAGACAGGCAGAGGTGGTTAGGGGAAATCAGGCAACCTTGTTGCTCAGTGGCCCCCCTCAGTGGCCCTCCTCCCCCTGCCAAGTTTCTGCAGAGCAGGCCTGGCCTGGTCTCTCTTGGGGAGGGGAGGCCTACTTGGTTCTCACAGTGCAAAGGGCTCCAGACCAGAGCTCTCCAGGAGGAAGGAGACCACTGAGTGCATGGCTATTTTGCAGTGTTGCCTGGAGTGGGACCAGCGTGGTGACAATGCTTCTGTCCTGCTTGGTCACTATTTTCCTGACACTTTGGCTAGAAAGAGCAAGGTCTTGGTCTGCGTCTGTGGGCAGTTCTGGATTGTAAGCCGATCAAGAGCCCAAGGACAGGTTATGTAAGGAAATTAAAATACCAAAACTTAGGGAAGTCATCAGAGCTCACTCCTGGTTTCCAGCTTCCTCACCTCTCTGTCTTCTGTTGCACTGCAAGTTTCATGCAGTTTGTTGTAGCTGTTGCAATAATTAGTAGGAGGAGTAGTATGGAATGTGCTTAATCAGTGGTGAGCTGGGGGTCTCTGGTAGCTTTTGAAAAGTGTTACATATACACTAGTGCTCCAGGGTCCATAGAAAAAAGAATAGCCACCTTACAAGAGAAACCACGTTAGGGAGCAGAGTTGGAGGAGGGATGTGGCGCTCTCCACAGCAAAGACAGACTGTGTCTCCTCTTTTCATTTCCACTCAGGAGCATATCCACTTACTCATTTCATTCAACAGTATCTTTATTGTTCTCACCACGATGCTGGGCACTAGGGATATTCCACCAGGAAGGACACATGGAGCCCAGGTTCTCAAGATGCTGGGCATGTAGAAGTGATGTCAGTGACTTTAGAAGATAGAACACAGGTGAAGAGCTTTCCGCAGGGCCTGGCCCAGAGCAGGCCTCCTGGAAGCTCCTGCTGTCACTATGATTTTGTAAAGTTGGCAGTACAGGCTGGTTGCAAGATCACTGAGCAACGTCCTGGTCATTAGATTTGGCTTATAGTTTGCCTTTTGGGAGAATGCACTACTGAGGCCGTGGCAATCACTCAGGTGTCTTGGCATTTGTATTTAAATCTGCCAATAGTTAGCATTCTGACATTACACTGTTTTCCCGTGAGCCTGGTCAGGGTGGGCTGGTGCCACATCTAGATCTGAGGAACCCCAGAACTGAGGGATTGGGCTTCTGAGGCTGCTGGACCAAGGCCCAGTGTAAACGCAACAGGGTAGACGCCTCTCCGCAGAGACCTGACTGCAGAAGCAGCCAGCCTTCCCAGTGCTGCTCGTTCCTTCTTGTTAAAAGCTCTCTTCAGACACCTGCAGCCCTGCCTGGAAGATTTAGTTCAAGCTTGGCTACCTCCCCATCACCCCCAACCTTAGGCTTCCTGGATTTGTAAGTCTATTTCTTTCAGCAGGTAGGGGAAGTTTTCTGTCATTATTTCTTCAAATAGGTTTTCAATATCTTGCTCTCTCTCTTCTTCTGGTACCCCTATAATTCAGATGTTGGTATGCTTGAAGCTGCCACAGAGGCTCCTTACACTATCTTCATATTTTTGGATTCTTTTTTCATTTTGCTTTTCTGGTTGGGTGTTTCTTGCTTCTTCGTATTTCAAATCTTTGACTTGATTCTTGTGATCCTCTAGTCTGCTGTTGGAACTCTGTATAATATCCTTTATTTCAGTCAGTGTATGCTTAATTTCTAGTTGGTCCTTTTTCATAACCTCGAGGGTCTCAAGTTCCACTGATGCCAGACAGTCCAGTTTCTCCCGTATGAGTCTAGGTCCCCAGAGACTCACCTGGAACTGGAACTCAGAGCTTGAGACTCCCTACCGATTGAAAAAGACAACCATGTCCTCAGCCGTCAGCCCTCTCCATGTGCACCTCCTTATCTCTGTACTTTACTTCCGCACCAAAGCTCCTCTGAGTCTCGGTATGCTTTTCTCTTTCTTTTTAGTTGTAGAATTTCCACTCAGCCAGCTTTCCTGTGGTTCTGGATGATGTCCATTCCGTCTTTTAGTTGTATGTTTGAAGTTGTTGTGGGAGGTAGTGTTTACCTATGCCGCCATCTTGGTTTCTCCTCTCTTTGTTTGTTTAGTATCCCCATTTATATTGTTCTTTAGATTCAACAGATAAGTGGAATCATATGATATTTGTCTTTCTTTGGCTGACTTATTTTGCTTAACATAATATACTCTAGGTCCCTCCGTGCTGTTGGAAATGGTAAAATTTCATTATTTGTTATGGCTCTTTATTATTCATGTTTTTTATCTTTTACTTCTTCTTCTTAAAGAAGACCCTTTAATATTTCTTAAAATACTGGTTTGCCGAAACCGGTTTGGCTCAGTGGATAGAGCGTCGGCCTGCGGACTGAAAGGTCCCAGGTTCGATTCCGGTCAAGGGCATGTGCCTGGGTTGCGGGCATATCCCCAGTGGGAGATGTGCAGGAGGCAGCTGATCGATGTTTCTCTCTCATCGATGTTTCTGGCTCTCTGTCTCTCTCCCTTCCTCTCTGTAAAAATCAATAAAATATGTTTAAAAAAAAAATACTGGTTTGGTGGTGAGGAACTCTTTTAGTCTTTTCTTGTCTCAGAAGCTTTTTATCTGTCCTTTGATTCTAAATAATAGCTTTATTGGTTAGAGTAATCTTGGTTGTAGGTCCTTGCTTTTCATCACTTTGAATATTTCTTGCCAATCCCTTCTGGCCTACAAAGTTTCTGCTGAGAAATCAGCTGACAGTCTTATGGGGGCTCCCTTGTAGGTAACCAATTGCTTTTCTCTTGCTGCTTTTAAGATTCTCTCTTTGTCTTTAACCTTTAGAGTTTTCATCATGTTGTGTCTTGGTGTGGGCCTCTTGGGGTTCATCTTGTTTGGGACATCCTGCACTTCCTGGACTTGTATATCTATTTACTTCATCAGGTTAGGAAAGTTTTCTGTCATTATTTTTTTAAATAAGTTTTCTAATTCTTGTTCTCTCTCTCTCCTGGAACCCCCAGATGCTGATATGCTTGAAATTGTCCCAGAGGCTCCTTACACTATCCTCATTTTTGTGGATTATTTTTTATTTTTGTTATTCTGATTAAGGTATTTTCTTTTTTGCTTCCTTATATTCCAAATTGCTGATTTGATTCTTTGCTTCAGCTACTCTACAGTTGATTGCCTGTAGTTTATTCTTCATTTCAATTAGTGTATCCTTCATTTCTGATTGGTTCTTTATTATGGTTCCTGTGTGTGTTTTTATGCTCTTGAAATTTTCACTAAGTTCTTTAAGCATTACTGTGACCATTGTTTTTAGCTCTATATCTGGTACTTTGCTTGTCTCCGTTTCACTTAGCCTCTTTTTTTCTGGTGATTTCTCCTGTTCTTTCATTTGGGACCTGTTTCTTTGTTTCCTCATTTTGGCTGCTTCTCTGTG
Source organism: Myotis myotis (assembly GCF_014108235.1). Taxonomy (NCBI): domain Eukaryota; kingdom Metazoa; phylum Chordata; class Mammalia; order Chiroptera; family Vespertilionidae; genus Myotis; species Myotis myotis. The sequence goes on from NW_023416327.1 coordinate 2,677,148, forward strand.
TTTGTTTCTATGATTGGGTAGAGCTGCTACATCTTCCAGACTTGATAGAGTGGCCTCTGTAGTAGGTGTCATGTAGGACCCAGTGGTACAGCCTCCTCAGTCACCTGAGCTAGGTGCTGCAGGTATGCCCCTTGTGTGGGCAGTGTGTACTGACCTGTTGTAATTAAGCCTTGATTGATGTTGGCACATCACTGGGAGCGATTGATCCCCCAGGCCCATTGCTGCAAGGATCAGCTGCAAGAAAAAGCTGCTGTGTAGGCCCTACCCTACAGAGCAGGACGTACTTCAGTGGAGCTTTGGTTTCCACTGAGTCTGCCCCTTGAGTGTGTTGCTGGTGAAGGTGGTAGACTTGTAATCCAGCATGTTCTGAAGTTTTCCATTGAGTGCACTGGCTCTGGGGCCTCCCTGAATATGCAAGGTCAGCCACCACCTGTGCTGTGCCTGAGACCACCTGTCACTAGCTACAGAGCAATCTGCAGATGACTGGGCTTGGAGGTGTTCAGGGGAAGCCAAGCTGCAAACCAAGGCTAGATGCAACTAGTACTGGGTACACCAGCAAAAGGTACAAGGCACACAAAGGCCTGATACTGCTTGTTTGAGAGACTTTAGGCAAGTCAGAAGTATTAGGCAAGAGAGGTCATTTGTATGAAAACACCACTGGATATGGCTTGGGGGTAGATGCTTCAACCAGTAGGTTAGCTTGCTGCTGGGGTCCAGCTGATCGGGACTGAGCGAGATGGGCTGGACATGCCCTGGAGCCCTCCTCTGGTCCCTCTCTGGCCCAGTCGTGCACCACTAGAGTCCCTCAGCCTGGCCTGCACCCTCTCAAAATCCAGGACCCCTCAGGGGATGTCAGAGAGCTGGTTTCAGCCCGATCCTGCAGGCCACCCGACTTGGGAGGGCACCAGATGCAGGGGTCATGGCTGGTGAGTGTTGCTGTGGCAGCAGGAGCCTCTCCCAGTTGGGACTGATTGGGCACTAGCCTGCAGCAGGCACAGTAAGGCCAGGATGAGCGTGAGCAGCAGGTAGGAGCTGCAGGCAGCATTGGAGTTGGGGTTTCAGCCTGATTCCTGAAGGCCACCCAGAGGGACCCTACCCATGCACAAATTCATGCACTGGGCCTCTAGTATCATATTCTGTGACATTACAATCATTGGTCTGTTTTGAATTTTGACCAGATCTTTCAGCCATGCCTAATTTTTGCAGCATCAAGCATTGGTCATTTGGAAAATATTGGTTCACTGAGTTACACAGATCTTCCAAACACTAATTCATTTCATTTTACAGTATCAAAAAGTCCTATTTGTTAGTACCACCACTGATCTCATCAGAAAAATCTGTAAGTACTGGGAAGCTATTCAAGTTTTCCAAACTTCTAATTTTCACTTTAAAGCTTGAATGTTATGATTGGTGGCAAATACTTTGACTTTTTTTTCTTGAAATGACAGGCTCACTTTGTTTATTTTTTAGAAAATGTCTGCCATATGCCCAACTTTGAATAACCATAGCTTGTCTGTCAGTAAAAATGATGTTCTGTGAGAAAAAGCTGCTCCTTGAGTTTGTGAGTCAATTGCATGAATGCTTTTCCCAGTGACTGCCGGGAGCCGGTCCATGCTTGCTGTTTCAAGGGACCTGGCATATATGGCATACTGTTCTTAATAAGTTTGCTCACCTTCTTGGCACTATGTGTTTTAACCAAGGTCTCTGAGAAAGGTTGTTTCCCCAGGTAGGGATTTTCCCCTGAAGTTAGGGAGGGAATAAAACCTCTTAACTAAGTGCCAGGCGGGTAATTAATCACTTTAACTATGAACAATCATGCTTAAGCTACATAATCTTTACTCCCTGGAATGGAGATAAGAAACGCCCTAACCTTTGGAATAGAGATTGATAGGATTGGAATCAACTGGTATAAATACAGATGTAAGAAGCAGAACTTAGAACACAGAACTTAGAAGACAGAACCTACACACAGAACTTAGAAGACAGAACCTACACACAGAACTTAGAAGACAGAACCTACACAGAGCCTAGAGACAGAGGAACTTCACTGGAGAAAACATGGCAAAAGATCCTGGGCTGAACCTGACTACAGAAATTGGCAAGAGAACCTGACTAGAACCTGGTGACTGAACCTGGCTGGAGAACCTGGACAGAACCTGGCTGGAGAACCTAGCGAGGGAACATGGCTACAGAACCTGGCTGGAGAACCTGGAGAACCTAGCAAGAGAACATGGACACAGAACCTGGCTGGAGAACCTAAGCAGAACCTCTCTGGAGATCCATACCAGAACTTGGCTGGAGATCCTGGCTGGAGATCCTGGCTAGGCTGCTGATCAACTGAACACTGTCTCCGTGTCATTCCTTCTTCGCCGACTCCGTCTACGCCTTTGGGGACCCCTGGACCCTCTGGGGTTGGACCCCAGCAAGTGACCTCTAGTGTAGCTGGATTCGATTGCTGTGATTGGCTCTAAGACACCAGCAGTTTTAACCCATTGCTTTTGCAACATAAAGGCAAATATCAATACACTGAAAATTTACATGCAATTTAGTATTATTATGAGAATAATACTCTTAGACCTGCTGAAAGGGGTCGTGGATCACACACAGTTGAGAACAACTGACGTGCCACGCCCCGAATAGAACAGAGGTCCAGCACACTGGAATTTGACCCTACAGTTCCCTCTTGTTTCTCTCTCGAGAGCCCTCTCACATGACTATTGTATGCGAGTAGTCTTCAACGTACCAATCCTGAGACGAGAATTTGGTTGGAGGTTAGTAAAACTTCCTTGAGAAATGCTGACATAGGAAGGAGAAGGAAACCAAAGTCACTACACAACAATAAACACACATTTGACTCTTCACTGGGTAGAGAACTGTGCGCTTCGGAAGAGCATAGAGCACAGGCCCTGTTCTTGAGGCATCTGCCGTTGACTGGCCGTCTGAAGCAGACACAAGGCATGCAGTCATCCACGGCAGCACTTCCTGCCAAATGAGTGCAGATAAAACATGCAGCAGCTCCTTGGGGAAAGGAGAGCTCACTCATGCCTGGGATATCCAGTTTGCTCAACAAGTTTATCGAGGGCCTAATGGGTGCTGGACACTGTTCTGGGTACATGACTTCATGGAATGTCTTTTCCAGGACAGGAGACAGGCAATGAATAAGTATATCCTATAACGACAGGCACGCATGCGGTGAAGAGAACTAAAGCTGGGCAAGGGGACCATAGTGATGGGGGCACAGGAAGGTGCCATTTCAGACAGGGTAGTTATTGAAGCCCTGGGTGACTCGGGCAGCAGGAGCTCAATAAAGAGAGGGTGTGAATATCCGTAGGAAACGTGCTCCTCAGAGAAAACGGGGTGTGAAAATGCTCCGATAGCACATCATGCCTGGTGTTTTGGAGGAACTGCAAAGACTTGTGGCTGAGAGCAAGGAGGGCAAGGGTTTGATTGAATTCCAGACAGGCTGGGAAACCAGCAGGTTTTGAAAGGTTTCACCACCTATCACACAGCAGGAGCTATAAATTGATAGGGTAAAAGACAATCGGCAAATATTGTCACATGTTTTGGAAAAAACATACCCCTCCCTCTGACAATTTCCCAACATGTGGTTTTGTAGAATTGACCAGCTTGGTGCCTCCCTCACCCGTGGCTGCAGCGGTAGAACAAAGTGATATACCCGAGATAATCTCCTTGTGGGTAACCATACCCCACAGAGACTGTTTTATGGTAAATTGTATTGACCGACCACACCTAGAATGAATATGTGTAAGATTCTTTGGGAGAAACAGGATTGGGATATTTTTCATTGGAAGTTTTATTTTATTAACATTGTTTACTGTTGTTTCATTTAGTTTTATATTTTACTACTGAGTAGAAATGGAGACTCCAGGATAAAATGAGCTCAGTTATTTAAAATGAAGTTACATTTTCTATATGTTTGAGAAGTACATTTTTACCTCCCTATGACAAATTTGGAAATGTGAACCAGAATATGTGAGAAAATGTAAGGGGAAAATGTTCTTATTTTTCATTGCAGAGAGTCTGATAGTGTATAAAGACACTACATAAATTTGGTGTGTGCCCAGAAACAGTCATCTTAATATATTTAAAATCACGAAGGTAATTATAGAACTAAAAGCCATTATAGACCTACAGCTCACATTTGCACAAATAAAACAAACACACAGTTCCTATAGTAAAACTTACCTTGCATAATGGTGACCTTGACCTTTAGAGACTTTAACTTAATATTTAATTTTTGCTGCCCTTAGTAAAAGAACTGCCCAACATACCACATTGTGGCCAGTGGGAGGTGTAAATCATTCCTATACAGTAGGGTTGGTTTCTTCTCTTCCCTCCTTGCATGTGATTGGTTCCTTCTCTTCTCCCCTGCATGTGATGGGTTCCTTCTCTTCTCCCCCTCCATGTGATTGGTTCCTTTTCTTCTCCCATTCATGTGATTGGTTCCTCTCTTCTCCCCCTGCATGTGATTGGTTCCTTCTCTGCTTCCCCTCCATGTGATTGGTTCCTTCTCTTCTCCCATTCATGTGATTGGTTCCTCTCTTCTCCCCCTGCATGTGATTGGTTCCTTCTCTTCTCCCCTGCATGTGATGGGTTCCTTCTCTTCTCCCCCTCCATGTGATTGGTTCTTTTTCTTCTCCCATTCATGTGATTGGTTCCTTCTCTGCTCCCCCTCCATGTGATTGGTTCCTTCTCTTCTTCCCCTCCCTGTGATTGGTTCATTCCCTTCTCCCCCTCCCTGTGATTGCTTCCTTCCTCCATGTGATTTGTTCCTTCTTTTTTCCCCCTCCACGTAATTATTTTTTTTCTCTTTTCCATTCATTGTGGGATTGAAAGGAAAATGGAGAAGGAAAGAGAAAAATGTGTTTTTTGGGTTATAAGGTAAAACATTGCCAGGGCTAAGATAAAATATAAACATGCCATTGTGCTTTGAAGGCTTGAGCCCACAAACATGCTGTATTGTCCAAGGAAAGGCCTGAAAGAAACCTTTTAGGTCTGGAGGGTTGAAGAGGAAAACTCTTTGGTGAAGCTACTAGGTCTGGAAAAATTAGCATGTCTGTGGGACAAAGAAGTCAGCCTGACTCCATCTGAGGGATGAACTCTACTGAAAGGTAAGGCTGTCTTTGGGGAGCCAATTAAGGATACACTGGGTTAAGTATCACCCAGAAGGAATGGAGCTGCTCACAGAGATGCCTGTTTGAAGGACTGTATGAGTCCATGGCAGGAGCAGAGCAATGCATGAGAATTGGGTCAGAGCATCAATCATTTCATGTTGATAGTCATAGATCACTCTGACTTATAATAGCTATATGAGTAATTCCATTAAATGATAAAATAATTTATTTTATAATCTATTTAGCTCCCTATTTGATAAACATTTAGATTTTGTCTAGCATGACACAATAAATATCCATGTTTCATTATGCACCTATGTGCATAAATATGGGCAGAATCAATTTCTAAGAGTTGAATTATCTAATTTAAAAGTATGTGCATTTCTGCCCTGGCTAGGTGGCTCAGTTGGTTGGAACATCGTCCATGCACCAAAGGGTTGCAGGTTTGATTCCCAGTCAGGACACAGTGGACGTTTTTCTCTCACATTTATGTTTCTCTTTCTCTCTAAGTCAATGAAAGTTATTGCCTAGTTGCCCTTTAAAGATAGTCAGACTCATACTCCCACCATCAATGTATGGAAATGCCTTTTCCAAGTCCTGGTGTATTATCTAACTTTACTGATCTTGAAATATTACCCGATGCATCTGATAGATAAAAAAATAGTATTCATGGAGAACCAAGATGACAGCATATATAGGTAAACGCCAGTACTCGCCACACCCCACAACCACATCAAAATTACAACTAAAATACAAAACAACCATCATTCAGAATTGCCTGAAATCTTTAGAGAAGTAAAGAAGAAAGCACACTGAGACTGGTAGGATGGGCAGAGGTGCTGAATGGGCTGATCTGACACTCATGTGTGCTGTTTGTTTAATTGAGAGGGATATCTCAGCTGCAGAGGCTGCCATGAGGAGCAAGGGGTCCCAACCTCACACCAGCCCCCCAGCCCAGAGTTCCAGACCTGGGAAGAGAAGTCCCTGTAGCTTCAGTCTTTAAAAGCCAGTGAGAATTGTAGCTGAGTGACCCAGGGGCAGCTGTAGACTCAGGTGTTCCTCTTAAAGGGCCTGCACATGAACTTACTCGAACTCCATCCCTCGAGCTCCAGTGCTGGGTGGCTTTGGGGGGCCCAGGGACATACTGGAGGAACTGGATTGTCTGGCTTTTGAGCAGGAACTAGGGGGTGGATTTCTCCAAGACAAGGGTCCTCTCAGGGGTCATTGTTTCTGTGCTGGGACCTCCCACATGGCAGAGTTGACTGGTAGTCATATCTGAATTTCCATCAGTCTAGCTCACACTGTTTGCTCCACCCTCGTGATTCCCTGAGATCCTGCCCCATCCAGTTTGCAGCCCCATCCAAGCTGTTTGCAGCACCTTTTCCATATGAAAGGCCTGTCCTAGCTCAGGCATCAGACTTTGCTAAAATCTTTCAAACAAGCATCAGGTAGAGTCAACATGCCCCAAACCTATCAATAAAAGAGCCAAGATCTGGCACTAGCACAAGCCTGCCTTGGTACACAGCTGGGCCTCACCTGGGCACTTGACAAGCCCAATACAAGTAGCAGCCATCTGCAGACCTCTATGTAGTTCCTACTGGGTAGCCCCAGACAGTGGCTGACTTTGCACCTCCTGGGAGGACCCAGAGCTAGTGCACCTGGTGGATAGCTTCAGACCATACCAGATTACAACTCTACACATCCACAAGTGGCACACCCAAGGGGCAGACTCAGCACCAAAGCCCCACTGAAGCAAGTCCTGTTCCATAAGGATATCTTCTGCACAGCTGCTCTCCCACTGTAATCATGGCTTGTCCTCACAGCCAATTGGTCTGGATGTCAATTCCTGCCAGTGACACCAACAGCAATCAAGGTTTAACTACAAGAGAGTGTACACAGGCCACACAGGGGTATACCTAGAGTTCCCAGACTGGGGAGACTGAACCACTGGGCCTACAGAACACCTATTAAACAAGACCACTCTACCAATTCCAGGAGTCATAGCTGTTCTAGCTAATACATGGAAATAAACACAAGGAAACAACCAAATGCAGAGACAAAGAAACATCTCACATGAAAGAAATGGAAGCAAGAAAACTACTGGATGCAGAATTCAAAACAATGGTTCTAAGGTTACTCAAGGATCTTAATGAGAGCTTCAAGGGACTTAGTGAGACTTTCAAGGATCTTAGTGAGAATGTCAAAGACATGAAAAAGGACCAGTCAGAAATTAAGCATACACTAACTGAAATAAAGAATAACATATAAGGATGCAATAGTAGAGTAGATAATTCTGATAATCAAATCAACAGCCTGTAATATGAGGAAGCAAAGAACACCCAATCAGAAGAGCAGAAAGCCAAAAGAACTAAAAAAATGAAGATAGTGTAAGGAGCCTCTGGGACAACTTCAAGCGTACCAACATTCGCATAATGGGAATGCTGGAGGAGATGAGAGAGAGCAAGATATTGAAACCCTATTTGAATAAATAATGACAAAATTTCCCCTACCTGGTGAAAGAAATAGTCTTACAAGTCCAGGAAGCACAGACAGTCCCAAACAAGAGGAACCTAAAGAGGCTCATAGCAAGACACATCATAATTAGAAGGCCGAGGGTTAAAGGCAAAGAGAGGATCTTAGAAGCAGCAAGAGAAAAGCAATTAATTACCTACAAGGAAGCACCCATACTACTGTCAGCTGATTTCTCCACAGAAACTTTGCAGGCCAGAAGAGATTGCAAGAAATATTCAAAGTGATGAAAAGCAAGGACCTACCACCAAGATTATTCTACCAGCAAAGCTATCATTTAGAATTGAAGGGAAGATAAAGAGCTTCACAGACAAGAAAAAGCTAAAGGAGTTCATCACTACTGAACATGAAATGTTGAACGGTATTCAAGAAGAAGAAGAAATGTGAACATGAAAATGGCAATAAGTACATATCTATCAACAATTGAATCTATGAATCAAAATAAATGAACAATAAATCTAATGAACAGAATATACTGGTGAATAAAATAGAATCAGAGGCATGGAAATATGGAACAGGCTGATGAATCTCAGAGGGAAGCAGGGAGAGTGGTTGGGAACAAATTAGCTAAATATCTTACATGCACATATACATTACTTATGGACACAGACAATAGGGTGTTAAAGGCCTGGGGTGGGGTGAGAACCAAGTATATGGGGATAATAGGGAGGAGGGAAATGGGGGAAATCTATAATAGCCTAAACAATAAATATTTTTTAAAAAGGAAAAATAATATTCATGATTTCAACTTATATTTCCTCCATTTCTTTTATGTGGTGGAACTACTGGATTTCTTTTTCAATAAATTGCTTATTAGTGTCCTTTGCATATTTTCTAAGATTTTTTTCTGTTGGTCAATTGAACAATTAGATAAATTTGGTGTGTCCATTGAACAATTAGATTCATGTTGTATGAACTGCAAGTATTTCTCTAGTTGTGGTTTCTAACTTTCACTTTTGTATTTTCTGCTCTGTAGAATTTTTTAATGTAGTCACATGTATTAATGTTTTCTTTCTATGACTTCTGGGTAAGTATTGTTTAATATTCTTTTTAGAAATATTCTCTCATGCTGAAATACATTTTTATATTTAAGTCTCTAAGTCATTTGGAACAGATTTGATGCTGAATCATAACTTTTTCTTTTAAGTTGTACCAATCATTTATTAACAAATCTATTGCATCCTCACTGCTTTGTAATTATTATACATTAAATTCCCTTAAGTTTCTGGGGCTACTTCATGACTGTCTATACTACCCCAATAATTTGTTTATTCATCTGCCAGCATCACAGGGGTCGCCTAAGACCATCTGAAAACACATATAATTACATATTGTTTTGGTGATTAATTACTATGCTTTAATTATGTTCAATTTGTAACAATGAAAATACATCCTGCATATCAGATATTTACATTACGATTCATAACAGTAGCAAAATTACAGTTATGAAGTAGCAATGAAAATAATTTTATGGTTAGGAGTCACCACAACATGAGGAACTGTATTAAAGGGTCGCAGCGTTAGGAAGGGTGAGAACCACTGATTTAGAGCCTAATCCTTAATCAATAATTATTGAGCAACTGTCATTTTGGTTTTAAGAGAGACACAGAGAAAGCCTGGACTCCATGCCTGTCCTCTTGAAGATAAGAAAGAGGCCGCTGCCTGGACAACTGTTCCCTTGCATCTAGAGCTCACACATCTAGAGTTCACAGCTGGCCCCACCTGCTGGGGTGGCCCTCAGAGAAGACCGGTAGGTGGATGAAGGTGCTGTAGGGAATGGAGAGCAAGACCCTGCTCCTGGCCTTGGAGAATAACGGCATTTCCAGATCCTTTCTTCCCCGGTATGGATTATAACTTACAGACTTCTAAGATACATGTTCATGTGCTCTAGGCAAAAGCATTTTGAGAAGTTCTGAAATGAAGGCTGCTATTTGACATTTCTTGCTTTGGGCCAGGAAACAGTAATACCATTAACTGTGTATTTCATCTCCAAAGTCTATGCAGTCACCTGAGCACTGAGTCACCAAATCATCCTGATTTTGTCATTGTTCAAATACAGAGAAAAGAGAAACATTTTGCTCACTCTTGAAATAGCAGCCAATTAACCATCCACTCCCCCATAACTGGCTTTAATAATGCTGGGAAGAAAGAGACAGCTGCTGTCCTCTGGGGAACTCTGCAAAAAACACACCCACACATTGTGTAGGATTTAATTTTCTTTCATCACCCACCCCCAAACCCCAGGTCTGACTTCTATGTCACTCCAAACAACACAGGGTGAGAGGAGTGAGGCCGTAATGGTTTCTCAGCAGTTGTGGGTGGACATTATGTCAGAAGCTGAAGTGAAAGCTCTAAAGTTAAGCTCTTTCAAGAAATCAGCAAGTGACAAAGACATAAAAGATAACGGTCAGTGACTTCCCTCTAGCAACTGCAAAATGATCACAAGGACATCTGGCAGCTTCTGCTCAGGAGAAAACTCAGACTTCACAGGCTGAGAAACCGAGTGTCACCAAGGCTGAGCCTCTCGAGAAGGTCTGTCGGGATTATGTTTCCCCTCTTCTCCTTTATTGGGGAGCTTTTCCCAAGTTCAAAGTATAAACCATTTTAGAACTGGTTCCCAACAACTAGAAATATGCAAGTCAAGCCTGAAGTCAGTGGAATAAATCAGTGTTTCTCATGTTAACAAGACAACAGGCTCAAAAAGCAATCGTTCATGCTAAGCCCCACGCTACCAAAACCAAGATTTAATTCCAGTTTTGGTACTCATAAGGTAATTTACCCAATGGACCCCTCTGTCCCCTAAAGGAAAATGTCCTTGCCACAACCAATCTGCTTTTGTGCCAAGTATAACTTCCTTATTCCCCTCCCTTCTGCCTATAAAGGTCTTTCATTTTGCACAGCTTCTTGGAGCGCATCTCTGGTATGTTGGATGCTATTTGATTCATGAATCTCTGAACAAAGCCAATAAGATTTTTGAAATTTACTCAGCTGAATTTTGTTTTTTAATACTTGGTATAGGTACATATCTAGAGAGATAGATAATAGGTGGATGGAAAGGTTAGATGATAGATAGATGGATAGATAATAGATGGAAGGATGGATAGATAGATGATAGAATAGAGAGATAGATAGATAGATAGATAGATAGATAGATAGATAGATAGAGAGATAGAGAGATAGATAGATTCTATAAAAATAATCTAAATGAGCCACTTTAAAATGGAGTTACTGTTGCCATCCCAGAGGAACTGCCTTGCACATCTTACTCATCAAACCTTTGGAATGTTAAAATAGGGCAAAATAACATTTGGACTGGACCTAAAGCAATTTGTATCTCAAACAAGTGTTTGGAAAGATAGCAAGAATGACTATGGACTAATGACTATAAGGCTGAAAATGAAAGACATTCTTTAGAATTAACATCACTATGTTAGCTTCTCTACATTTATAGGAATTCCTTCCTTCTATTGATATAATTGCTCCCTTTTCCTTTCTCATAAATACCCCTTGCCTTCACCTCCTAACCAGAAAACTATTGGGTTTCTGCCTGCATCAGTACATCCAGAATACTTATTCTTTTGGATCTCAATACATGCTTGTTGCCTCTCACTTTGGCCTTTTATTTTTAGGTTAACACTAGATTTATAGGATAGGATATACATCTAAGTTTTCAGATGCATCATCAGCCGGAGAGAAGAATGGAAGAGTTACGAAAGAAATTGGAGAAAAGGAAAGAGGCAACAAGATAGGAATGGGTGTGGAGTAAATTCTATGAACGGTTGAGCCTCTCGGTGTTAGTAGAAACAAATGAGATAGACTTTAATCATCAGAGGTTAAATTTTATTGAATAACATAGTCTTTTTTAGTACTATTAAATATTTCAGTCCTACAAGTTGCATAAACTTTAAAGACGCACGTAATAAATATCCACTATGGAGCTTAAGCCAACCTGTCCTTCCTCCCCAATTTCATTCTTTCCTCCCAGCTCCACCCTAAGCTCCCACTCCCAGCTCTTTGAAATTTGATATTTATAATTGAACATCTTTACCTCTTATGTGCATTTCTATGTACATATACAACGTATAGTATTCTTTTGTATGCTTTTAAACATTGACATAAATAATATACTTCATATTTTCTTTTGCAACTTCCTCTTTTTAGTTTAACATATAACTGAAATTTATGTTTTTTTTCTGTCTAGCTCTGGTGCATTATTTTTGCTGACTTGAAGTATTTCATTAATGAATAAACCACATTTATTTATCCATTCTCCTGCTGATAAATTTTAGATTGTTTCCACAGTTCAAGCTCTTACAAAGAATGTTGAAATAAACATTCTTTGATACTTTTAGCATATGTGTGAACATTTCTGTAGAATACAAAAGTAGAATTGGCATTTCTGGGTCAAATAACTACATAATTTTTAAATCATCTCCATATAATTTTCCTGATTTATCTATATACAAACCAAAAAGAGAATTGCTAGGGGCAGAGATTAAAACATTTAATTCAACAGTTTAATTCATTATAGAGACTGCCCATCCTTGTTCCCATGTGAAAAACTGTAAAATTAGAAATACTTTGAATTATAAAGCATACTACAACTTGATTGAAATATTTTTTTGATAAAAGCAAAATATGAAGTCCTGCTATTCTTTTCAATTGTCTGACACATGTAGCCTAATCATTGTATTGGTCAAGCTGTCATTCAAGTAAAAAGTTGGCATTTGGACATTTTCAAATGTGTATAGACTATAGCACCCCAGAGAAGCCATCTCAGGGACTAAACCAGCAACTTAGAGAGAAAAAGACAAAGGATGTCGGAAGAGCAGGTGGTGAGCCCTAAACCCACTTACAAAGATCCAAAGTTACAAAATGGCAGTAATTATGGTTCAAAATGTAAACATTATACAACAACATTGTACAAGTAATATAAATGCAAAAATGTAGATGAGTTGTGCTGCTATGAACATAGGGGTGCATATATCCTTTCTGATTGGCGTTTCTGGTTTCTTGGGATATATTCCTAGAAGTGGGATCACTGGGTCAAATGGGAGTTCCATTTTTAGTCTTCTGAGGTAGCTCCATACTGTTCTCCACAGTGGCTGCACCAGTCTGCATTCCCACCAGCAGTGCAGAAGGGTTCCTTTTTCTCCGCATCCTCTCCAACACTTGTTGTTTGTTGATTTGTTGATGATAGCCATTCTGACAGGTGTGAGATGATAACGCATTGTCGTTTTGATTTGCATCTCTCGTATAATTAGTGACTTTGAGCAGGTTTTCATATGTCTTTCGGCCTTCTGTATGTCCTCTTTCGAAAAGTGTCTATCTAGGTCTGTTGCCCATTTTTTTATTGGATTGTTTATCTTCCTTTTGTTAAGTTTCATGAGATCCCTGTAAATGTTGGAAATTAAACCCTTATCGGTGGTATCATTGGCAAATATGTTCTCCCATTCAGAAAGGATATATGCACCCCTATGTTCATAGCAGCACAATTCACCATAGCTAAGATTTGGAAACAGCCTAAGTGCCCATCAGCAGATGAGTGGATTAGAAAACTGTGGTACATATACACAATGGAATACTATGCTGCGGTAAAAAAAAAAAAGGAACTCTTGCCTTTTGCAACAGCATGGATGGAACTGGAGAGCATTATGCTAAGTGAAATAAGCCAGTCAGAGAAAGATAAATACCACATGATCTCACTCATTTGTGGATTATAGAGAACAACATAGACTGATGAAAAGGGACAGACTCAAAGACTGAGAAACAGCAATCAGGCTATCAATCCCCAGAAGGAAAGTAGGGGAGGGCGGGGGTAAGGGGAAGAGATCAACCGAAGGACTTGTATACATGTATATAAGCCATACCAATGGACATGGACAACAGGGGGATGGGAGCATGAGTGTGTGTGGGGGGGAGGTTGGGGGTTAATGGGGGGGATGAGGACACATCTGTAATACCTTAACTAATAATAAAAAAAAAAAATGTAGATGAGGAGGAAGTCACATGTAGAGGTTGTGGAGGATGAAAAACTGCTTAGTTCCATCCCTTATATTTGCAGGATTGTGTAGCTACTTCTTAAAGTCAATAAATAGTTTGTTTCTTAATTTCACAAATATTCCTTGAGCATTTACCATATGGCAGGCTATGAAGTGAAGCCTTATTAAAATAGAGCCAGAGTAGCCATTTCAGAGGAATTACCCTGCACCTTTTGTTTTCTTTATTTTTCAAGCTGGATCAAACTGCCAATTTCCAAGAAATTAGTAAAAATGCCAATATCCTGTTTGTAGAAACTGATGAAATTGGACTTTGCCAATGACCAGATTGTTAATTAACCAATGGAGTACAAATCTAGCTTTTTTTCTGATGGCTAAATCTCAAGCCAATCCAGCCTTACTTCCCCTAGCACCAATTAACTCTTCTTTAATATATCTATGTCTATCTACACCAATAAAAGAGAAACTTGCAAATTGACCATCCCTCCGCTATGATCACCAGCCAGTCAGAGTGATATGCACGGAGCAAAGACTGAAGGCAGCGGAGAAGGGAGCCGAGCAGAGGTAGCGCAGATGGGAGCGGAGCTGAGGCAGTGGACACAGAAGGGACCGAGGCAGCAGAGACAGGAGGGAGCGAAGTGGCAGAGAAGGGAAAGGGTGAGGCAGCAGAGACGGGAGGAAGCAAGGCAGCGGAGACGGGGGGCGGGAGGGGAAGCAAGGTAGCAGAGACGGAAGGGAGCGAAGTGGCAGAGAAGGGAAATGGTGAGGCAGCAGAGACGGGAGGAAGCAAGCCAGCAATGATGGGAGGAAGCGAGGCAGTGGAGATGGGAGGGAGGGAGGCAGCAGAGAAGGGAGGGAGCAAAGTAGCAGACGTGGGAGGGAGCAAGGCAGCAGAGATGGGAGGGAGCAAGGCAGCGGAGAAGGAAGCGAATCCTGGCTCCCTTCTATGCTTCGCTCTGGCCTCAGGAAGCCCTATTCTTGTAGGAATCTTCCTGCAATGGGCCTCTAGTATCCTATCTAATAAAAGACAAAAAGGGTAATTGACCATATCTTCGCTACGCTTCCCATTGGCTAATCAGGGTGATATGCAAATTAACTGCCAACAAAGATGGCGGTTTATTTGCATACTAGGCTCCAAGCAGTGGAGCGAAGCCAAACGTACCCAAAGCCTGCTGAGGAGCAAGGCCTCACGCCCGGGATCAGCAGAGCTGTGAGGCCTCCCAGCCCCAGGATCAGCGGAGCTGCGAGGCCTCACGCCCCCAGGATCAGTGGACCCATGAGGCCTCCCAGCCCTGGGATCAGCAGAGCAGCGAAGCCTGATGGCTGAGGGGGTGTGGGGGCGGGGGCTTTGGCCTGAGCCCAGCCAGAGCGAAGGCCTGGGTCCCAGGTGCCAGAGGAAAACTGATGCCAGCAGCCAAGGGAAGGGAAGGCCTATTGCACAAATCTCTTTGGGCAACAGGCCTCTAGTCCTATATAATAAAAGAGAAACATACAAATTAACCATCCCTCTGCTACACTCAAGTCATGCCCACAAGCCAATCAGGAGCAAGTATGCAAATTAACCCAACTAAGATGGCAGCAGCCA
This sequence comes from Myotis myotis, assembly GCF_014108235.1. Classification (NCBI taxonomy): domain Eukaryota; kingdom Metazoa; phylum Chordata; class Mammalia; order Chiroptera; family Vespertilionidae; genus Myotis; species Myotis myotis. The sequence continues at coordinate 2,692,396 of NW_023416327.1, forward strand.
TGGAACTGCAGCAAGCAGGAAGCTTGGGTTGCCCCAGTGATGGAGGAAGCAAAGCTTCACACCTGCCCTGGCCGACCCTGGGATCCACTCAAGGCTAAAAAGTTTTAATTATAGAAGATAAATAAATCCCAGATACCTGCTTCCAGCCGGACCTGGGCTCCACTCAAGGCTACAAAGTTTCAATTATAGAAGATAAATAAATCGCAGTGAAAAAAAAGAAAAGAAAAAAAGGAGAGGCTGGAAGCTTGGGTCGCTGGGAGGTGTGGCCAGCCTGAAAATGGCCCTCAGCCAATCACCCAGGCTGGCCAGGCACCCCAATGGGACCCTCCACCCTGAAGGGGCTGTGGCCAGCCTGAACACAGCCATCAGCCCCTCATTTGGGCTGGCCACACCCCCATGGAGTGAGGGTTCCCACTGGAGGGCTTGGCCAGCCTGAAAACACCCATCAGCTCCTCACCCAGGCTGACCAGGCACCCCAGCAGGACCCCCACCCAGATTCGGGACACCCTTCAGGGAAAACCAGCTGGCCCCCACCCATGCACCAGGCCTCTATCCTGTATAATAAAAGGGTATTATGCAAACTGACCCTAACAGCAGAACAACTGGGAATGACTGGTCACTATGACACACACTGACCACCAGGGGGCAGACGCACAATGCAGGAGCTGCCCCCTGGTGGTCAGTGCGCTCCCACAGGGGGAGCTCAGCTCAGCCACAAGCCAAGCTGACGGCTGCCAGCACAGCAGTGGTGGCGGGAGCCTCTCCCGCTTCCTCAGCAGCGCTAAGGATGTTGACTGCAGCTTAGGTCTGCTCCCCGCTGGCAAATGGACATCCCCCGAGGGCACCCAGGCTGCCAGAGGGATGTTTGAGTCCCAGCTTAGGCCTGATTCCCCAGGGAGCGGGCCTAAGCCAGCAGGTGGGCATCCCCTGAGGGGTCCCAGACTGTGAAAGGGCACAGGCCAGGCTGAGGGACAACCCCCCCCCCCCAAGTACACAAATTTTTGTACCCAGCCTATGCCCCCTTGCAGTCTGGGACCCCTCGGGGGATGTCCACCTGCTGGCTTAGGCCCGCTCCCTGGGGAATCAGGCCTAAGCTGGGACTCAAACATCCCTCTGGCAGCCTGGGTGCCCTCGGGGGATGTCCATTTGCCAGCGGGGAGCAGACCTAAGCTGCAGTCAACATCCTTAGCGCTGCTGAGGAAGCGGGAGAGACTCCCGCCACCACTGCTGTGCTGGCAGCCGTCAGCTTGGCTTGTGGCTGAGCTGAGCTCCCCCTGTGGGAGCGCACTGACCACCAGGGGGCAGCTCCTGCATTGTGCGTCTGCCCCCTGGTGGTCAGTGTGTGTCATAGTGACCAGTCATTCCCAGTTGTTCTGCTGTTAGGGTCAGTTTGCATAATACACTTTTATTATATAGGATAGAGGCCTGGTGCATGGGTGGGGGCCAGCTGGTTTGACCTGAAGGGTGTCCTGTATCAGGGTGGAGGTCCTGCTGGGGTGCCTGGCCAGCCTGGGTGAGGGGCTGATGGGTGTTTTCAGGCTGGTCACACCCCCTTCAGGGTGGGGGTCTCCACTGGAGTGCCTGGCCAGCCTGGGTGAGGGGCTGATGGCTCTTTTCAGGCTGGCCACACCCCGTTTTGGCTGGGGGTCCCCACTTGGGTGCCTGGCCAGCCTGGGTGAGGGGCTGATGGCTGTTTGTAGGCTGGTCAAGCCCCCCCAGTGGGGACCCTCACTCCATGGAGGTTTGGCCAGTCTGGGTCAGGGACTGAGGGCTATTTTCAGGCTGGCCAAGTCTCCCCCCCCCACCCCCCCCCAGCGACAGAAGCTCCCAGCCTCTCCTTTTATTCTTCTTTTTTATTCTGGGATTTATTTACCTCCTATAATTGAAACTTCTTTGCTTTGAGTGGAGCTCAGAATGGGCTGCAGTGGGCAGGAGGGAAGCTTGGCTTTCTCCATCGCCAGGGGCAACCCACTCCTGCTTGCTCCAGCTCCGTGGCCACGGCCGGCTGAATGCAGGTGTCTGTGGTTTATTTACCTTCTATAATTGAAACTTTGTTGCTTTGAGTGGAGCTCAGAGCCGGGCCACGGCAGGCGGGAAGCTTGGCTTCCTCCATCACTGGAGCAAGCAAGCCTCCTACTGGCTCCAGCTCCGTGGCTGCCGGCCGCCATCTTGGTTGGGTTAATTTGCATATAGTTGCTCTGATTGGCTGGTGGGCATGGCTTAAGGCATAGAAAAGGTATGGTCAATTTGCATGTTTGTCTTTTATTAGTATACTAGAGGACCGGTGCACAAAAATTTGTGCACTTGGGGGTACTGGGTCCCTCAGCCCGGCCTGTGCCCTTTCACAGTCTGGGACCCCTCGCGGGTGACCACTTTCTGGCTTAGGCCTGCTCCCCGGGGGATTGGGCCTAAGATGGCAATCAGACATCCCTCTGTCAGCCCAGCAGCCCTCGGGGGATATCCACTTGCCAGCGGGGAGCAGACCTAAGCTGCAGTCAGACATCCTTAGCACTGCTGAGGAGGCAGGAGAGGCTCCCACCACCACTGTTGTACTGGCAGCCATCAGCCTGGCTTGTGGCTGAGCAGAGCTCCCCCCTGTGAGAGCGCACTGACCACCAGAGGGCAGCTCCTGCATTGAGCCTCTGCCCCCTGGTGGTCAGTGTGTGTCATAGTGACCAGTCATTCCCAGTCTTTCTGCTGTATGATCAGTTTGCATATTACCCTTTTACTATATAGGATAGAGGCCTGGTGCACGGGAGGGGGCCAGCTGGTTTGCTCCAAAAGGTGATCTGGGTCAGGGTGGGGGTCCCGCTTGGGTGCCTGGCCAGTCTGGATGACAGGCTGATGGCTGTTTGCAGCTGGTCACACCCCCTTCAGGGTGGGGGTTCCCACTGGGTGCCTGGCCAGTCTGGGTGAGGGGCTGAGGGCTGTTTTCTGGCTGATGGGCGACTGAAGCTCCCAGCCTCTTTTTTTTTATTATTATTCTGGGATTTATTTACCTTCTATAGCTGTCACTGGAGCTGAGAGCCGGCTCCAGCTCTGAGGCCATGGCTGGCTGAAAGCAGGTACCTGGGTTTTGTTTAGCTTCTATAATTGAAACTCTGTTGCCATCACTGGCGCTCTAAGCTCTGAGGCCCCAGCTGGCTGAAAGCAGGTATCTGGGGTTTGTTTAGCTTCTATAATTGCAACATTGTTGCATCTGGAGCTCAGAGCTGGGCCACGGCAGGCGGGGAACCTTGACTTCCTCCATCACTGGAGCAAGCAAGCCTCATGTTCACTTTAGCTGCGTGGCTTCCAGCTGCCATCTTGGTTGGCAGTTAATTTGCATATCCTGCTGATTAGCCAATGGGAAGCGTAGCGGAGGTATGGTTAATTACCATGTTTGTCTATTATTAGATAGGATATATATATATATATATATATATATATATATATATATATATGTATATATACACTAGTAGCCGCCCTCCTGTATCTCTCTGCCTGTGGCTCTGCCCTCCTGAAGCTCCCCCTGCCTCCCCTCATAGCTTGCTGCCCTGCCCCATCCTATAGCTCTCTGTTGCCCACTTGTAGCCAGTATGTCACTGCTGCCCTCCTATAGCTCTCCACCTGCTGCCTCGCCCTCCTGTAGCTTCCCCTTCCCCCATCTTCCCCTCATAGCTTGCTGCCCTGACCCCTCCTGTAGCTCTCTGTAGCCAACTTGTACCTCGCTGGCCCACCCTCCTGCTGATCCGTGATCTGGTCATGACATGCTAGGTCATTATGCCTCAGGGTGTAATGGCTAAATAGCATATTCTTCTCTTATTATATAGGAGATATATATATATATATATATATATATATATATATATATATATATTCTTATTGATTTCAGAGAGGAAGGGAGAGGGAGAGAGAGATAGAAACATCAGTGATGAGAAAGAATCATTGAAGAGCTGCTTCCTGCATGCCCCACACTGGGGATCGAGCCCCAAACTTGGGTAGCTGGGCTGTGGCTGTTTTTTATCAAAGACTTGCAACCAGGGGAGCCCTGAGCAGCGGCAGGTGACCCGGGCTCACCCCCTGGTCCTGTCTCTGAGGCCCGCTTTTCTCTGATTTCCCAGTGAGCCAAGCAGCCCACCCAGGCTCACTTCCATCACTGACTTCACTGCCCAGAGAGCTAACAGCAGCCCCACCTGGGCTCGCGGCTTCCCTGTAACATTCTAGGACAGCTGTGGGCAAACTACGGCCCGCGGGCCGGATCCGGCCCATTTGAAATGAATAAAACTAAAAAGAAAAAATACCGTACCCTTTTATGTAATGATGTTTACTTTGAATTTATATTAGTTCACACAAACACTCCATCCATGCTTTTGTTCCGGCCCTCCGGTCCAGTTTAAGAACCCATTGTGGCCCTCGAGTCAAAAAGTTTGCCCACCCCTGTCCTAGGAGCCAAAGCAGCCCCCCTAGGCTCCCTCTGATGGCTTCTTCTACCCTAATTTCTTCCTTTGTTTCCCTGTCCCCGAATTAATACACATACTCTCAACTCCACCTGGACTTGTGCTGGAAATCTTTCCTTCAGGAAGTCAAGGACCCACACCTACAGGCCGGCCTGAGACAGACCCGCTCCAGGCCGGCCCCTGTCCAGTAGCATTTGTACTCACAGTTTTGCACACCAGTGACACCTGTAAAGATATTACCAATGAAATGAATCCTGAACGTTGAGTGAAGTGTATCAAATGGAAAATGTGATAGGCATTAATTGAGAACTCATGCCTTTTTGAAATTTGCTGTCTTTCTGTTAGATCTTCAAAGAGAGGGACCCAGACAAAACCATCGCGCTGGTATGTGAGCCATGTGACAAGCTCTCCATGTGAAACTGTATTAGCTGCTCATAGCTTTAGCTCTGAAGAGATGAGGCCACCACAAAGCACTCTGCCCAGCGCGTGCCGCTCTGTTCTATGATGGCAGAGTCTAATGTGAGTAACGATACAATCTCCATCTCCTGCAAGACTCTTCATCCAAAGAGCCCGAAGTTCTTGGCAATCGTTTTCTTACTGATTTTCATGGCTCTGATGTGGTGTTTTGAAGGCACCAAAGAGAAGCTGTGTGGCCAAGGCTATGCAAAGTCACAGAGAGATCCAACTGAACTCCCCTCGCCTCAGCCACCACTGGTTCCTTCCTGGGCATGACCATGCCCTTCCTCGCTTCCCCCTAAACGAGAAGAGGCTTTGCAAATGAGAGCCTCAAATTTATGACAATCCAGTGTCTGTATATGCTTTCAGTTTGTTCAGCTCTTAATGACATTTAAAATGGCTGGTACTTCCTCTGGACGGCTTTCCGGCTAAGGCAGCGGTTCTCAACCTTCTGGCCCTTTAAATACAGTTCCTCATGTTGTGACCCAACCATAAAATTATTTTCATTGCTACTTCATAACTGTAATGTTGCTGCTGTTATGAATCGTAATGTAAATATCTGATATGCAGGATGGTATTAGGCGACCCCTGTGAAAGGGTCGTTGGACTGCCACAGGGGTCGTGACCCACAGGTTGAGAACCGCTGGGCTAAGGGTTTCTCTATTGGAACAACATTTCCCACCATCAGGCCTGCTTTCTTTGTATCTGTAACACAATGGACAACAGCAGACACTGAAGCTCAATGAGGAAATTTTTAAAAATTCGTTTTTTTAAAGGAGAAAAGAAAAAATTCTAGAAACTCAAAAGGAAATACTTCTTTGATTTCAGTCAGCTGAAAATATGATGTTTTGGCCTTTCCATCAGGTTAAAAGAAAGAAGCCTGAAGCATGAAGCTTCCTGAGCTGAGGACCGAGTGCCCTGAGCCTGAAGTCAGAGTAGGGAGCGTGTCCAAGTGTGACCTGCTTGGCGGAGACACGCGGAGGCTGGTGAGAGCTGGTGCTGCCCGACTCCAGCTGAGGGCAGTTACAGTCTGGTTCCAGCAGTTCCCCGGGAGGCTGGATCCAAGGGGACCTGAGAGGCCCACACAGTCTCCCAGGAAAGCACGGACCACTGTCATTGTCAGACCGTTCTTTGTGTGAGGGGCTGTCCCGGGCATTGTGGTGTCTATTCCCAGACACCATAGCACCCCTCCGAGTCCTGCCTATCAAAGTTGTCTCTAAACATTGCCAAGTGTCCCCTGGGGGCAAAATAATTCCTGATCTAGAAACAACCACTCCAAAGGGCTTTAAAAGTGAAATCCTTCCCCACGAATTGGCTCTTGCGAATGTCACCAAGAATGCCATTGTTCCATGTTTCCAGAACACCAAAAGCAAGCCACGATGCCACTATCCCCCAGACCCGTGCATCCCACAGCAGAGCTGCACACATTCCAAAGAGCAGCAGCTCTGACTGCCTTTTCCAGAGGAAACCGGAGGCCTCCAGAAGGAAAACGGCCACTTCACCACCTAAGGCTTTAAGGATTAGGAATATTTTCTCCCCTCTGTAATTACAGGTGTCATTAAGAATTCGCTGAAATGTTACACTAGCAATCAACGTTAAGATGAATTGCTTAGCCCTAAAAATGCATTAGGATTATAGGATGGCTTAGTGATTAACCAAGCAAATTGACACACATTATAATCATTTAACACTACTGACAATTGCCTGATGTGACTAAATTATAGATTTCTGGTTAAAGAATAAATGTAACATTTCTTGCCTTTTAATGTTCTTGATAGTTGGAAGTTATGAAAAATAAGCAATCAGTCATTAAGAGCTCTTTTAAGGTGACTTGATTCATTTGGTTTACATGCAGCACTGCTGTCATTAACTTGGCTGTTACAGGTATTTATTAATTAGTTGACTTTTCTTTTCTCAAAACATTCAGCTGTGGGAAAAGCACAGCCCCACTGAACAGAGCGGGGCCACAGACAGGCCTAGCTTTCCTGGCAACAACATAGGCAATGTCGGCCCAGGAAAGTCACCTGGCAGGATGCGCAGGCACGAGTTTTTTGCTGCTGCATTAGTAAGAATATGTAACTCTGCACAGTAAATCAGACAAGAAATAAAGGGTCTGCAGGAAATGCTTTTTAAACAGGATAAGAGAAGAACTACAGGAGGCCAGAGGCGGAAGCCAAAAGCCTTGGAATGAAGCCTGCAGTGAATGAAATATCAGTTATATGCTCTTCCTAGGAGAAATCAGGAATTCAATCCTTTATTTCTATTCACAGACCTTTCAAGTCAGATATTATTCTAATCTGATGCTCTCTAAAGTGGCACCATGGGATGAAGATAGCACTGGATTTGGAGTAAAAACTGGGCTTTTCAATGCCCTCGAGCTTTGTGAGCCAGGCAGGACCCTGTCAGAGCTTTAGCATTTTTATGAATAATCTGTGTCCCTCACAGGTTGAGTATGAAACAACCTGTGGACTGTGGCTCAGCAGACAGGTAATAAAGCAAACCCTACCCGGGCAGCGCTCCTATCCATGTTAGTTTGCAATCCGTAGCCTTTTTGACCTTCTGTGGCTTTTATGCTAATTGCATTACATTTATTAGGGGAGGACGTTGGTTAATAAGATTATGTTTCAAGTGTACAATTCTATAATATATCATCTGTATATTGCACTGTGTGCTCACCATCCAAAGCCTCTCCTTCTGGCACCTTATATTTGACCCCCTTACCCTCTTCATCCCCTCTGGTAACCTCCCTACTGCTGTCATAACTATGACTTTTTGTTTGATGCTTTCTGTTCTATATCCCACATATTCATGAAATTATATGCTTCTTGTCCTTTTCCATCTGCCTTGTTTCACTTGGCATGATACTCTCAAGATTCATCCATATTTCGCAAATGGTAGTATTTCATTATTTATTATGGCTGAGGAGAATATTGAGAGTTTTTAAAAAAATTAAAGATCTGACTCCGTTAGAAAGAGCAATATAAGAATAACAGGTATACCAGAAGGAGAGAGTGAGATGGGAATGGAGGGCCTATTCAAACAAATAATGGATGAAAACTTCCTGACCTATTCCAGCTCCTTACCAACTGCGCTGGCGCTGGCCCAGTGGGAAGCAGTTGGCACATTCACAGCTTATCTGAAGGGAGTTTGCTAAAGGGGCTATTTGCAGTGGTGGGAGCTGGGTGACAAGAACTCAAGGGAGAGTGGAGCACCAGGAGCAGTAGGAGGCTACTCCCTCCCCTGTGCCTGGGAAGGGCAAGGAGGGCACAGTGCCTACAAGCTGGAGACAGCAGATCTGCAGCAGAGGCCACTTGCCACCAACGAGGAGGAGGGACAGAGCCAGGGCAAGGCAAGTGGGGAGCAAGGGAACCACCTTCCCTTGATCCTGTGCAGCCACTGAAAGTCAGAGCGTGCAGGGCCCAGGGGCTGCAGCATGCAGAGGCACCATCCTTGACAGAGAGTGGTGGGTGCGAAACAGCACCCGGTACAAGCACAGCCACTCCACGGTGGACAGAGGCTCTCAAACACCACACTGCCACCAGAAAAGGTTTTCAAATCTTATTCTGCCTTCCCAAGGGGACTCACTACTCACCCCCTTCACGCGCCATTCATCAGCTCCCAGGGCTGACTGGTGGCACGACCTGCACTTGGCACACAGGGCGAGGAAAACTGCAGGCTTGATCACATGGAAAACCTCCATTCACAATTCTGTCATCGTGTGACCATTTTGCTGCCCATTCTTACCAAATTGATGTAAAGATTCAATATAATCCAAATCAATCTCTATGTTTTATAGACATAGACAACACTTACAGGGATCTAAAACCTACATGGAAAGGCAAAAGAATAAAAACAGACTCAAACTAAAAAAAAAAAAAGAAAAAAGAAAAGAAAGAAAGAAAAGAAAACCAGAGGACTCACACTATGACAAAGGAGGAAAGAATATACTATGAAGAAATGACAGTCTCTTCAACAGTGGTGCTGGGAAAACAGGACAGGTACATGCAAAAAAATAATAATGAAGCTGAACCACTCTCTTATACTGTATACAAAAATAAACTCAAAATGGATTGAAGGCTTAAATGTAAGACCTGAAACCATAAAACTCCTAGAAGAAAACATAGGTAGAAACTAAAAAGCTGTTGCACCGCGAAGGATACTATCAACAAAATGAAAAAGACAATCTACTGAATGGGAGGATATATTCATAAATTATATATCCCCAAAGGGGTTAATATCTAAAATATAAGGAACTCATGCAACTCAATAACAAAAAAAATAAAGATCCAATTTAAAAATGGTCAGAGGACATAAAAAAACATTTCTTCAAAGACGACAGACAGATGGCCAACAGACATATGAAAAGATGCTTACATCACTAATCATTGAGGAAACGCAAATAAGATACACAAAACCACAATGAGATACCACTTGACACCTGACACAATGGCTATTGTCCAAAAGTCAATAAATAACAAGTATTGGTGAGGATTTGGAGAAAATGGAACACTTGTACACTGTTGGTAGGACTGTATATTGATGGATTCACTATGAAAAACAGTATGGAGATTCTTCAAAAAACTAAAAATAGAACTACCATACAACCCAGCAATCTTACTTCTCAGTATTTATCCAAAGAAATCCAAAACACTAATTTAAAAGGATCTCTGCACCCCTATGTTATTGAAGCATTATTTACAATAGCCAAGACAATGGAAGCAAACTAGGTGTCTATCAATAGAGGAATGGACAAAGAAGATGAGGTATAAACAGGATGGGGCAAAAGTAGGTTTACAGTTATTCATATGGAATAATACAATAACCTAATTAATAAAAGAGAAACATGCAAATTGACCGCACCTCTGCTACACCCCAAGCCATGCCCACCAGCCAGTCAAAGCGACTATATGCAAATTAACCCAAACAAGATGGAGGCTGGCAGCCACGGAGCTGGAGCAAGAGGGAGGCTTGGTTGCACTGGCCATTGAGGAAGCCAAGCTTCCCTCCTCCCCTGGCTGGCTGTGGCCTCCTCTCAAGGAAACAAAGTTTCAATTATAGAAGATAAATAAACCCAAGATACCTGCTTCCAGCCAGCCTCCACTGGGAGCTTGGGTGGCTGGGGGCTGTGGCCAGCCTGCGAACAGCCATCAGCCCCTCACCCAGGCTGGCCACACCCTCATGGGGTGAGGGTCCCCGCTGGGGGGCGTGGCCAGCCTGAAAATGGCCCTCATCCCCTCACCCAAGCTGGCCAGGCACCCCAGTGGGGACCCCTACCCTGAAGGGGCTGTGGCCAGCCTGAAAACAGCCATCAGCCACTCACCCAGGCTGGCCAGGCACCCTAGCAGGACCCCCCTCACTGAGGGGGTGTGGCCAACCTGAAAATGGCCCTCATCCCCTCACCCAAGCTGGCCAGGCACCCCAATGGGGACAGCCACCCTGAAGGGGCTGTGGCCAGCCTGCAAACAGCCATTAGCCCCTCACCCAGGCTGGCCAGGCACCCCAGTGGGGACCCCCACTCTGATATGGGACACTCTTCAGGGCAAACCAGCTGGCCCCCACCCATGCACCAGGCCTCTAGCCTATATAATAAAATGGTAATATGCAAGTTGACCCTAACAGCAGAATGACTGGGAATGACTGGTCACTATGACACACACTGACCACCAGGGGGCAGAGGCTCAATGCAGGAGCTGCCCCTGGTGGTCTGTGCACTCCCATTTGGGGAGCTCTGCTCAGCCACAAGCCAGGCTGATGGCTGCCAGTACAGCGGTGGTGGTGGGAGCCTCTCCTGTCTCCTCAGTAAGCACTAAGGATGTCCAACTGTAGCTTAGGTCTGCTCCCCACTGGCAAGTGGACATCCCCCGAGGACTCCCAGCTGCCAGAGGGATGTCTGATTGCCATCTTAGGCCCAATCCCCCGGGGAGCAGGCCTAAGCCAGCAAGTGGTCACCCCCTAGGGGTCCCAGACTGCGAAATGGCACAGGCCGGGCTGAGGGACCCAGTACCCCTGAGTGCACAAATTTTTGTGCACTGGGCCTCTAGTCTACACTAATAGAAGACAAAGATGCTAATTGACCGTACCTTCGCTACGCTCTAAGCCACGACCACCAGCCAATCAGAACGACTATATGCAAATTAACTCAACCAAGATGGCGGCCGGAAGCCACAGAGCTGGAGCAAGAAGGAGGCCATGGTTGCCCAGGCAATGGAGGAAGCCAAGGTTCCCGCCAGCCCTGAGCTGGCTGTAGCCTCCTCTAAAGGCAACAAAGTTTCAATTATAGAAGATAAACAAAACCCAGATACCTGTTTCCAGCCAGCCTCCACTGGGAGCTTGGGTGGCTGGGGGCTGTAGCCAGCCTGAAAACAGCCATTAGCCCCACACCCAGGATGGCCACACCCTCATGGGGTGAGGGTCCCCACTGGGGGGCTTAGCAAGCCTGAAAACAGCCATCAGCTCCTCACCCAGACTGGCCAGGCACCCCAACAGGACCCCCCACCCTGAAGGGGCTGTGGCCAGCCTGCAAACAGCCATCAGTCCCTCACCCAGGCTGGCCAGGTACCCCATGGGGGATCCCCACCCTGAAGAGGCTGTGGCCAGCCTGCAAACAGCCATCAGCCACTCACCCAGGCTGGCCACACCCTCATGCAGTGAGGGTCCCCGCTGGGGGGCTTGGCCAGTGTGAAAACTGCCATCAGCCACTCACCCTGACTTGCCAGGCACCCCAGCAGGACCCCCCCCCACCCTGAAGGGGCTATGACAAGTCTGAAAACGGCCCTCAGCCCCTCACCCAGGATGGTCAGGCACCCCAGTGGGGACCCCTACCCTGAAGGGGCTGTGGCCAGCCTGAAAACAGCCATCAGCCCCTAACCCAGGCTGGTCAGGCACTGCAGGGGGAACCCCTATCCTGAAGGGGCTGTGGCCAGCCTGCAAACAGCCATCAGCCCCTCACCCAGGCTGGCCAGGCACTCTTATATAATAAAAGGGTAATATGAAATTTGACCCTAACAGCAAAAAGACTGGGAATGACTGGTCACTATGACACACACTGACCACCAGGGGGAAGATGCTCAATGCAGAAGCTGCCCCCTGGTGGTCTGTGCACTCCCACAGTGGGAGCTCTGCTCAGCCACAAGCCATGCTGACGGCTGCCAGTACAGCAGTGTTGGAGGGATCCTCTCCTGCCTCCTCAGCAGCACTAAGGATGTCTGACTATAGCTTAGGCCCACTCCCCGCTGGCAAGTGGACATCCCCCGAGAGCTCCCGGGCTGCCAGAGGGATGTCTGACTGCCAGCTTAGGCCCATTCCCCCAGGAAGCGAACCTAAGCCAGCAGGTGGTCATCTCTCAAGGGGTCCCAGACTGCGAAAGGACACAGGCCCGGCTGAGGGACCCCCCCGAGTGCACAAATTTTTGTGCACCCGGCCTCTAGTATATCCTATCTAATACAAGAGAAACATGGTAATTGGGCGTACGACCGCTACCCTTCCCTTTGGCTAATCAGGGCGATATGCAAATTAACTGCCAGCCAAGATGGCGGCTGTCAGCCAGGCAGCTTGAAACTAACCTGAGGCTTGCTTGCTTCAGTGACAGAAGACTCCAACGTTCCCGCCTGCTGCTGCCGGCCTCTGAGCTGCAACTCTAAGCAACTATGTAACAACTATAGAAGCTAAACAAAACCCCAGAAACCTGCTTTAGTCCACCGGGCTTCAGCCAGCAGGATTGCAACATTGTAAACAAAGGCCAGAAACGAAAGCAGCGGAGGCCTAAGAGCTGGAGCCAAGCCTCAAAGCTAAAGCTGGCCCAGAATTAAAAAAAAGAAAAAAGAAAAAAGGAGCGGTTGGGAGCTTCAGTCTCTCGCCAGCCTGAAAACAGCCCTCAGCCCCTCACCCAGACTGGCCAGGCACCCCAGTGGGGACAGCCACCCTGAAGGGTGTGTGACCAGCTGCAAACAGCCATCATCCCCTCACCCAGGCTGGCCAGGCACCCCAGTGGGGACCCCCACCCTGATCCAGGACACCCTTCAGGGAAAACCAGCCGGCCCCAACCCATGCACTAGGCCTCTATCCTATATAGTAAAAGGCTAATATGCCTCCCAGCACCGGGATCAGCGGAGCCGCAAGGCCTCCCGGCACCAGGATCAGTGTGACAGGGGGCAGCGCCCAAACCCCCTGATCGCCCTGCAGCTGTGTGTGTGACAGGGGGCGGGGCCACAACCTCCCTATCGGCCCTGCTCTGTTCATGACAGGGGAAGGTGCCCCAACCCCCTGATCAGCCCTGCTCTGTGCCTGATACGGGGGAGCTCCCCAACCCCCTGATCACCCTGCGGCTCTGTGTGTGACAGGGTGCGGAGCCCCAACCCCCTGATCGGCCCTGCTCTGTGGGTGATGGAAGGCGAAGCCCCAACCCCCACCCCACGGGCTCTGCTCTGTGTGTGGTGGGGTAGAGCCATAACCTCCGCATCGGCCCTGCCTTGAGTGTGACAGTGGCGGCACCCTAACCCCCTGATCGGCCCTGCTCTGTGGGTGATAGAGGGCGGCACCCTCACCCCCTGATCCACCCTGTTCTGTGTGTGACAGGGGGCAGTGCCCCAACTCCCCTATCAGCCCTACTCTGTGAGTGACAGGGGGGAGCTCCCCAACCCGCTGATTGGCCCTGCTCTGTGCATGACAGGGGGTGGCGCCACAACCTCCCCATTGACCCTGCCTTGAGTGTGACAGGGGGCGGTGCCCCAACCTCCCAATTGGCCCTACCCTGAGCATGATTGAGGGTGGTATCGCAACCTCCCGATCCGCCCTGCTCTGTGCATGACAGAGGGCAGCGCCCCAACTCCCCAATCAGCCCTGCTCTGAGCCCGACCAGGGGCTGCACCTAGGGATTGGGCCTGCCCTCTGCCACCTGGGAGCAGGCCTAAGCCAGCAGGGCGTTATCTCCCGAGGGGTCCCAGACTGTGAGAGGGCACAGGCTGGGCTGAAGGCCCCCCCCCCCAAGTGCACAAATTTTTGTGCACCAGGCCTCTAATATATATATAAAAGCCTGAGTGACCATTATGACCAAACAACTGGTCTACTGGTTGCTATGATGCACAGTGACCACCAGGGGGCAGACGCTCGATGCAGGAGCTGCCCCCTGGTGGTCAGTGCACTCCCATAGCGTGTGTGCTGCTCAGCTGACCAACCCATCCCAGCGGCCCACCAGCACAGTGGAAGCCACTCACTCCCTCAGTAGTCCTGCAGGTCCAATATCTGGAGAACAGGCCAGGCACTGTGCCACCTGCACAATCCAGTGCTGCAGCTGCTTCCCCTCCCTAGATGCTCTGCAAGGAAGAAATGATATAAAAGTGGCCACCAGGTGGCTCCTGACAACTAGCATGAATGTCAGCAGGACGAATCTGGATCCCAGGCTAGCAAGGGCATCCCACTGCCCACCAGGAGGGCCAATCACGTCCGGCCCCTTCCACTCACCCCCTCAGGAGAGACACCAGATGCAGAGTTCATGGCGAGCGAGCACCATTGTGTTGTGAACCTCTCCCAATCAGGACTGACTGGGAGAAAGCGCACAGTAGGTGCAGTGGGGCTGGGATGAGCAGGAGCGGCAGGCAAGAGTGGCAGGCGAGGTTGGATTGCCGGTTTCAGCCCAATCCCTGCGGGACACACCAAGGGACCCCACCCATGCACGAATTCGTGCACTGGGCCTCTAGTCAATAATAATCTGATGTGTGCTGCTTCCTGCCCCTGAATATTATAATGAATCATGCAAAATGGCTGATATTGGACCATCTTTAATGCTCAAAAATAGTAACTTTATATAGTTTGTAGACAAAAGGGGGCCACATACTAAACCCGACAAGCTCATGGGAGCCCTGCATGGAGGCCTTACAAACTCAGAGACCAAATGTAATCACAAAGGATGGTCTGAAATGAAAACTTTTTAAACTTAAAGCAGTTTATGGTGGGTAGTCACGTCCTAGCCGGTATCTTCCCTGACAAAGGTCAATCTTTACCTTAACTGAGCCTGTCTATTTTTTTTTTTTTTTTTTTGCATCTACGATATATCGTTGGAATGTCAAAGTAATTTTTCTTTTTCTGGACCCCTCAAAGCACAGGCACCACTCTGTGGAGATCACAAATCCCCCCATTGTTATTGAATTAATTGTTGACTGTTAACTATCCTGCACTCACCTAAGTAAAAGAAGTATGTGTCTATCATTTTACTTTTTATCCAATCCCAGAGGTTTCCCTGCTTTGCCCGCCTCCCTGACCTATCACCAATGGATTTCATGTACCTCACTTATGTCTCCTCCTTTGACTGTGGTGTATAAAACAAGATGAAAAACCGCCAATCTCTGGAGCATTATCTCAATCTGTTGAGATTCTGCTTCCTGGCATTTATCAACAATTTGGCTCAAATAACCTCACAAAAGTTCTTCACAGGTTTGAATTTCTCTTATGTTCAATCTAATACTAAATTTCTAATAATTATTTCTAAATCCCTTCTTGAAAGAGTCCTAAGCTGAGAGCTAAAAAGTCAAATTAAAAAGGTAGATTTTAGCCCAGCCGGCATGGCTCAGTGGTTGAACCAGGAGGTCATGGTTCAATTCCCAGGCAGGGCACATGCCCGGGTTGTGGGCTCGATCCTGTGTAGGGCGTGCAGGAGCCAGCTGATCAATGATTCTCTCACATTATTGATGTTTCTATCTCTCTCCCTCTCCCTTCCTCTCTAAAATCAACAAAAATATATATTTTTAAAAAGGAATAAATTTTTTAATGGTAGATTTTATACTGAAGATTAGGAAACCTGGATTTTCATTCTAGATTTGCTCCTCAGGAATTTTTTTGTCACAACCTCTTTGGCCCTTAGTTTTCACATATATCTTGAAAGTTGCCAAAACCGGTTTGGCTCGGTGGATAGAGCGTCGGCCTGCAGACTGAAAGGTCCCAGGTTCGATCCCGGTCAAGGGCATGTACTTGGGTTGCGGGCACATCCCCAGTAGGAGATGTGCTGGAGGCAGCTGATCGATGTTTCTCTCTCATCGATGTTTCTAACTCTCTATCTCTCTCCCTTCCTCTCTGTAAAAAAATCAATAAAATATATATATAAAAAAAAGTTGTAGAGATAAAGTGATACAAAATATAAATTTGAAAAGCGCATAGTTGTAAGAAGCAATAAGTGACCCCTTATCTTGTCTTTTTACACAGAAAATTAGGAATTAGTAATCATGACGTAATAGAAACTGCCAAAGCACTCTGCAATACGCATCCAATCGAAGGTAAGATGAAATGCCTTCGTGGCAGCAGCTGCATCACATCTGTCCTACAGAACACCTGCCATGTGCACATAGAGTCCTGCACACGGACGCACTGCGCACTGTGAACTGTGGTGAAACTCTGGACACAGCCTGTGTGCTCATCTGTATGGGATGTTAATCAAATTGTACTGTAGCCATGTAAGAGAAGACAATGGGAGTCTTAACAGTCTTAACAAAGGTGATGTCTAGATAATGAGAACATATCCAAGATATATAAAAGGAAAAAAGCAATATTACTAAATGATAAGTATAGCCAACTAAACATATCTTTTGTATTAATGTTTTAAATGCTTTATGTGTGAGATACTTGTATGTTTATAAACGGAATGATACACACCAAACTTATTAAATGTTAATTCTGGGGAAGAAAATGAGATTAACAAAACTGTTGATTGTGTATATGGATATGTGTGTGTCTATGTATGTGTATGTACATATGAGGTGTGTGTGTGTGTATGTGTGTGTGTGTGTGTGTGTGTGTTGAAGGGTGAATTGGAAAAATATTCAAGAAGACCTGCTCTGTCCGGGTTTGAGGAGGAAAACAGTAGCCACTCTATACACTGTAGGTATAAAGCATTTAAGATAGAATCAAGGGCTTTGTGACTATTGGAAGAGCTGTTAGGGCAGAAATATTAATCTTGCTTTGTTAACCATGATTGTTCTGTTCTGATTAAAGAAGGCACATTCTAGCCTGGCTGGGAGCTCTATGCTCACTGGGAGCTCACTTGGAAATGCGGCCCATCCTCTTCATCAGAAAGCTGCCTATTATCGTGGAAAGATTAACAACCGTGTTGTGGAAAGCAGGAGCCCACTGGCCGTTACAACCCCCTAGCCCACATTGCCTGTATTCTGTAACCATTACACACATTTTTATCCCTTTCACCTACTTCCCCATGCCGGTAATACCCACTTGTCCCTTTCACCTACTTCCCCGTGTAACCTTTGTCCTTCTACCCAATATAAGCAGCTGGTTTATGGGGCAGGGGTAGAGCAGACTTTTGTGGCTGACCTGCTCCTCTCCCATGCTACTGACACTGTTGGAATAAACGCTCATTCGTGATTCAACCCTGCCTCAGCTTCAAGTAGTGACAGGCAGCCTGGACCCATTTGTTGTCCAATTTCAGAGCTAGAGGAGTGCTTGTCAGGAAAGCTGCCACCAAAGGTCAGAGAAGCCAGCAGTGAATGTCTCCACCTGGCAGCTGGCAGGAATTAACCTGCCACCAGGAGCAGGTTGCAGGTGGAGACCAGATGTTCCATCACACCCACCCAGCCCAAGTTCCTAGACAGAACTGCAAAGCTGCTGGGTCCATGAGCTTGGTGAAAGCTTAACGTGGATGGTGCACGGGCAGGCTAGATAGCCATCTCAGATGGTGATTTAAGGAAACAGAATTTATTTAAGGAAAGGGGATGGGGATGGGGTATCTAAAGGGAAGGGCTGAGCTGCACCAGGCCAAAGGACACTGGGTGGCTGATGGCAGCACAGGAGCTGGAGTTTCATCCTGATATGCGGTCACTGGTGGGAAGCTCTTGTCGTCAGTGGGTTTGGGGCTGAGGTGGGCTTGGAAGGTGGGTGGATTGCAGGTGTGTGATCAGGTGCGTCAGTACAGTTTCCACTCCTTGTGCGGTCTGACTCCTGGTATCCAGCAAGTATTTTCTGGTCTTTGTCCTCCTGTGGCGGGAAGCTTACAAATGGCCATTAAGGATCATATTGCCCTTCAGTCCTAACACTTGGGCCTGTGGTAAGATCTGTGCACCGGCCATGCTTGACCCCAACACTCTCCAAGTGATGGCTCCAACTGAACTTCACCTCCCAGGTGCCAGGAGTCTTTCTCATTGGCCAATTCTAAACCTGGGCCAAACAATACAAGGAAATGTTCCCAACCGCTGGACATCCAAGTGAGATGGGAGTGATAGTGCCAAAATGACCACAAGCAATTCAGCCATGAACTTGTACTTTGTTACCAAATAGATTTGGATATGGTTAGAATCAGCTGCTGCTAACTCATGTTATCACATGCACGACCCCCAGAGTTCATACAATCCCTCACATCAGAAATCTACTTGGGAGAAATTGCTTCTAACACAGTTATTGGAAATATGACCACAGTTCCTGTTAATTAACATATCCTTATTTTCATTGGAACGGAAATAGATTCCAGCAAATTGATGGGCATCCATTCAAATGAGTCACTAGTAGCCTGCTGTCAGCTGCATGCAGATGGCTGTCAATGCCTGTTGAGTGATTTGTGAGGCCAGGGAAGCAGGCTACTTCACTGCTACTTTCATTCAAAGTAAGAAATGCACAAGGGCTTGCTCTCAGGACTGGGTACTGTACATGTCACTTGGCGCCATATCTCTTTTCATGACATTGAGGCCAACACATTTATTGCCAACAGTGGCAACTTCCCCCTTCCATGTTGACAGATCCCCAATTTTTCTCTGAGACTTAAGCAAAACTGTAATTGATACAAGGCAACCTGGCAATACCTCATCAAGAACTGGTTTAGGAGTGGCCAAATGAGCCTTGAGGGGAAGTTTGCTTAGGAGCTTCTTGAAAAGGTTTTCCTCAGTTACTAGCAGGGCTCCAGGGAAGACAGCTCCTCTTCTCACACCAGATCTGTCCTGTCTGAGTGTGATGCCTGGCAGAGCTGCAGTCATCTGGAAGCCATGCTGGAAAGCAGCATGGGGATGAAGCCCAGGTTGAGGATGGCACAGTGAACAAAGGCACCTGCATCTGATAAAACAGAAGGGCTACTGCTGTGCCCTTTTTCTGGACATCCAGGGACTTTTGACACTCAATACCTTTGCTTTAAGCCAGTTGAGTTGGGATGACAACCACTCTTGTTATAATTCCTTAATTATGACCCATTTTGTAATAAAATGTAATGATGGTGGGAGCATTAGTTCAGATTAACTCGGCTTCACCATCACTCCAGCCGTGTCACTTCTGCATCCCATCCTTTGCTCCTCAATTAGATAATAGAGATAGCCTGTATTTTCACTTTGTCATGTTATGATTAGTTACCACCTTCAGTCCACTCTCAATGGATCTGAATGAAAACTCATAACTAAAGCAGATTCAACTCCAAGAGGAGATATTGGAGAAGAACCAAGTTGGGTCATAAGGCATTACATCTGTGATGGAACACGAATTCATGCTGCCTTAAGGTCACTAGGCTCTTACCATAGCCAGCTGAGAAAGTCACTCCTATTTAATCAGTTGAACATGTTGTGTTGGTTTTTACTGTTTTTTTTATTGGCCTTTCCTTTACTTTTAATTTGCTATTGCATTAATAGGTTGCTTCAGTAATAAATATGTGAGACCTTTTGTTTAGAAAAAATGCACAACTAATTTATTTAGGTAGCATCTTATCCCTCAGAATACATTGCATGGTGAGTTGCATATAGTATGTGCTGAATGAATGAATGAAGTGACTAGCTATTTGATCATATAAAGCCTTAGCTGTAAGATATAAGGGTATTACTTCTCTAGCTCCACCGCCTATTAGTTGGAGGTTTAATCTGGGCTTGTAACCTGGTTATGACACTCAACTGTGAGATTTGAGAATGCTACTGAACTTCTTCAGCAAGCTTGGATTTCCTCATCTATATAATAAGGATAATAGCAAATACTCTCACAGAAGATTGTTGCGATTATTCAACAAGCTAATATATGCTCCCTGCCCCTGAATATACACACAAACACACATGAGAAATAATATCATAATCTCAGGTTCGAGATGTTCTGCCTGTCCCAGACAGAACACAGCCAGGAGAGCAGGTCTGTATAGACTGCAAGGAGGTTCTTCCTAATGCCTCTGGCTCATGTGCCATCTCCCCTCCCAACCTGCCTCTATCGCAAACAAGACAGGCAGTTACTCCCTGGTAGAGGGCCAATGTCAGTGACCAAGTCAAGGCCACAGTCCAGGAAGGCTACCGACATCTACACCAGGAAGGTGTACACTTTGGTTACGCTCTCCTGGCCAAGGAGAACAATGTCACAGCATCAAGCTAATGAGATGTGGGAACCTGTAACCCGAGCATTCCCACATCAGCACTGTCTAATGTGACATTGAAATATTTCCACCTGAGATGCTGACCTGAATAATTTAAAGGTTTTAGAGACTGGCAAGGTAATAACCTACAAATTATTAATGCAATTATTCAGTCGAGTCTGGGGATCAGAGGGTCATCTACTCTCTGCTAATCTTCCCAAAGGAAATTACAGACCATGCTTTCCGGAGACCCGGACACTAATAATGACTCCCGTAGGTAGGCAAGCAGTCCGGCTGCAGTGGTTCTCAAGCATCACCTGGGAACCTGTTAAATATGCAAATTCCCGTTCCCCACCCAGACCTATGGAATCAGAATCGGAAACTCTGGGGTGAGTCCCAGCCGTCTGTGTTTAACAAGCCCTCCAGGATATCCTCATGCTCACTCACGTTTAAGAACCTCTGTGCTGGTGAATAGGCAGAAATCAGCAGGACAAGAAACAGCTGACTTGAATTCTGAAAATGGAAAATCCTAAGTATGACAGCTTAAAAATCAATCTGTAAGCACCCACATTCTCATTGAGGTAAAAGGGATTAAAATGCCCTTTCTCTCTGTATAAACTCCCTGGGGACAAATTCTTTAGGACTTGGTTTTCAAAGATACCCCAAGCATTTAGGTTAATTCATAATAAGAGCTAACATAGAGTATTACTTATGTACTGGGTTCTACACTAATGCCTCTATTGTCTCATTTACTCCTTGCAACAACCTATGACATCAGTACTATTGTTACTCTCACTGCACAAATCTAGATCATCTTAAAACTGGAGAGGGGTGGGAGGAGTGGCCCAAGGCAGATCTGTACACACTAAGTACAGAACAGAACTGGGTCCAATCGTCTGCCACCAAATGTTAGGGCTCCATTCTCTTAAGCATTACAGGTTCAGCCCCCCAGGTTCAGTAAATATGCATTGAACATTTATTATTACTTACAAAGCAACACACAGCAAGCAGGGGATAAAAACAAGAAAGCAGTACTGTCCTCCCAAAGAAAGAGCGAAGAACCTAGTGAGGAAGACAGCCAGAGGGGCAGTCCTGGTATGAGTTAGACGCACATAAATGCTATGTTAGTAGCACAAGCACAGTATTGTAGAGGCTGGAGGGGGCAGTTAAATTCAACTGAGGGGGTAGGAGACACTTCCGGGAATATTTCAATAGGCAAGGACAAGGGGAAAGTCAATGCAAGAAGAGAGGGAGGATGAGTGAAAGCTGATGTGACGATAGATGGCAGGCTCCACACAGGGTGTGAACCCCAGCATGGAGGGGGCAAAGGACGTGCAGAGTAGAAAATGTAGCTGGAAAGTAGGGAAATCCCATCCTGAAGGGCTGAAAGAATCTTGAGTCCCATGGCAAATGGTTTGTATTTCTACTTGTAGGACACAGCAAGTCATGGGAAAATTCTTGCTCATGGGAGCAACATGATTTGCCCAGGAGAAGACCCGGAAGAGGAAAGGAACAAAACAAAACAAAACGAAACAAAACAAAACAAAACAAAAGAGAAAGGATTGGAAGAGAGAAAAGAAAAAATAAAGCTTAAGGAAACCTATATTTAAGGAGTCAGCACATTAAAAGCCACTTAGATTTCTTTAATTTATTTGAATGAAAAGTAGACTTTTAAGTGAAGGTAACCCATATGAATGAATGAAAACAATCAGATGACAGTGTCAAGTCAGAAAACTCAAGAACACGGAGACTAAAAGAGGATTTGGTTTTAGAGGTGGAAACGGCCGTGGAGCAGGCTTGCACTGCAGCATTTTATAAGCACTGCATAATTACTGGTGCTTATGAAATACAGGAGTACTTTTTAAAACATATTTTTTATTGATTGTTTTTACAGAGAGGAAGGGAGAGGGATGGAGAGTTGGAAACATCAATGAGAGAGTAACATCAATCAGCTGCCTCCTGCACACCCCCTACTGGGGATATGCCCACAACCAAGGCATGTGCCCTTGACCGGAATCAAACCTGGGACCCTTCAGTCCGCAGGCCGACACTGTATCCACTGAGCCAAACCGGTTACGGCTACAGAAGTACTTTTTGAAAAACAAAATACATTCCCTTGACATTTCAAACTCAGGAAATAAATTCCTGGGAAAACATATTGCCACATTCCTTTTAGTCCTTTATGGCACCTTCGTGTTTTTGTGGGGGTTTAAAATGTGTGTGTGTGTGTGTGTGTGTGTGTGTGTGTGTGTGTGTGTTGATTTGAGAGAGAGAGGAAGGGAGAGACAGAAACATTGGTGAGAGAAAAACACTGATTGGCTCCTGGAGATTGAGCTCGAAACCCGGGATGTGTTCTGACTGGGAATCAAACTCTGGGTGCTCGGGATAACTCTCAAACACACTGAGCCACACCCGCCAGGCTAGGGCACCTTTGTAATAAAAAAAAAGGCATTTGTCTCATAAAATAGTCCATATTACTCTTCTAAAATGTATTATTCTTTTAAAGTTCAGCATCTCAGGCTTGCTTAGAAAATAGAGGGTTGCCTTAATAATTGAGGCTCTTTTGATTAAATAAGAAAGAAAGTCACCCAAAGTAGCTTAGGCAAAATATAGGTAACATACAGAAGAGTAGCACTTGTTGCAATCCAGTAGCAGCAGAGATGGCTGGGCCTCCTGCAGGCAGAACCAGGAAGGCGAGTCAGGCCGAGAGCGTCCTCTCCATCCCTGCAGGGTCATGTGGGGTCTTCGCCTGCTGTTCACTTGAAGTCACTTCATTCTCACCCTCTCAAAGCTGCTGTCTCTTGTCTAATGACATCTAAAGATGACTGTGGTGACACTCCACTCGTTTCTATTTTGAGACCTAATAAGAATAGTGAGCACTTCAGTATCCCAGCTTGAGTCAGGATGTCCAGGAATGGTGTCCAGAAAGAGCTGGCCCAGGGGTTATTTTTCAAATCCAGCGGCAGCAAGTGGGACCCTTCTCGGGGCCTGGGCTGGGCACATTCCTTCCAAAATCATTCACAACAGGTATGTGTACTGAGAAGCTGTGTGCCTACCCCACTTCAGTAGTTGGACTCTTATTTAAAATACACTAGAAACAACTAACATTTATATGGCAATGCTGGAGTTAAAAAGCGGTTTTCACATGTTATTCCAGTTAGTGCCCACAAACACCCTGTGAGGCAGGTGGTTTAATCTCTGTTGTGCAGATGAGAAACTGAAGATGGATGAATGAAAGACATACTGTTGTTGTCAGTTAAAGTGGAGCGCCTGGGGTGGGGTCCTTACGATATCTCGGGAAAAAGAATTTTCTGAGACTCATGGGAGGATGAGTGATTTTCATGTGCATGCAGTTACATCTCTGCATTTCCAAAGTCCCATTTGTCTTCATCCAATCCTAGAACATGTGCAGCTGGGGAGTCAGTAGAGCTAGAAGCAAAGCCAGCATCCAAAGTTTCTGTCCCTGGTGGAGCTGGGTCCAGTGGAGTGGGAGGCTCGTTGCAGCCCATTAGTCCATTGTGTGGGGCCCACATGGCTCAGGGCATGGTGAATGCCCCCTGGACAGGAGGCCCGAGCCCTGAAAGCATAAGAGTGAAAACCAAGAGAACGAACTCCTTTGTTTAGGAGATTAAACAGCTCAGATCTTCCTGAGCTGGCAGTGGCCATGCCCACTCTGAGCAACAACCTGTTCCCAGGTGTGACTGGCAGGAAAGTACCTTCCCTACTCCACCCAGGCTTTACTGGGCATGCGTATGTTCTTTACCTGTACAGTCCCTTCCTCTGCACCCTGCCCCCCTCCCCACACACACACAATCTTCAGGGAACAGACTGGTGGCCTCCTAGGGAGTGTTAAACTGCAGTTTCCTGGCAAAGCTCCACAAATGACTATAATATATGGCCTTCCCTTTGCTCCTTTCCCATTTTATCTAATAATAGACAAACATGGTAATTGACCATACCTTCGCTATGCCTCCCATTGGCTAATCAGCACGATATGCAAATTAACCACCAACAAAGATGGTGGCTAACTTGCATACTGCAGGCAGGGCAGGACAGCACCATCCCGCCTGCCCCGCCGCCATCTGAGCCTGCTATCTGCGACCCGGGGTGGCGGGTGTCCATGTGCGACCTGACCCGGGGCGGCCGGGAGGTGCAGCAGCGATCGGCCAGCCCGTCTGGCCTCCATCCAGGCATCCTGTGTGTGACCCGACCCGGGTCGGCCGGGCGGGTCAGTAGCGATCAGCCGGGTGCCCAGGCATCCCGTGTGTGACCCAAACCGGGGCGGCGCCCCAACCCCCGGATCGGCCCTGCTGTGTACACGAAACGGGGAGGCGGGGCAGGCACCAAGGGATCGGGCCTGCCATCTGCCACCTGGGGAGTGGGCCTAAGCCAGCAGGTGGTTATCTCCCAAGGGGTCCCAGACTGTGAGAGGGCACAAGTGGGGCTGAGGGACACCCCCCATCCCCCTCCCCCACCAGTGCACAAATTTTTGTGCACCAGGTCTCTAGTTAATTAATAACTGGCTCAATTACAAGGGCATCATTGTGACATGAGTAATTACATGCATCAGTAGTAGCAAGCATCAAAGAAGGCGGGAGGGTATTCAGAACACCGAGTGCTGATTGTTCAAGAAGGACATGGGCACTGACATCAGGGACTGTCACCATCCACATGAAAAGGTGAAGACCCACACCAGATCGCACACTTGTATGCACTGAATGCACAGGATGGGAAGGGACAGCTATAGGAGCTCAGAGAAGGGGAAGGACTGTGGCTGAGGCAGTTGAAGAAGGCTTCCCCCAAGGCCACACTCCAGTGGCTCCTGAAGGATACATGAGACAGACAAACCGAATATGGGAGAGTGTGGGATTAGGAACTGCATGACGCAAAATTAGGCTCAGGTGTCTACTTGGTGTTTTTGAATGTTTTTGTAAACAGATATGTAAACATGTAAAAAGAGCATTTCATATGTGTGTGTGTGTGTATATATATATATATATATAGAGAGAGAGAGAGAGAGAGAGAGAGAAAGAGAGAGAGAGAGAGAGAGAGAGAGAGAGAGAGAGAGAGAGAGAGAGAGAGATGGATGCTATCCTTTAATGGAATCCTCCTTAGCAAATGGGTTTTTCCATCTAAGTGAACTTTTCAGCCAATTGCAGCTTCAAGTACCAAAACATTTTTAATTAAGACCATTTTGGATGGCAATATTTCTCAAATGAGATAATCCCTATAAAGCATTTAGCACAGACCCTGGCACAGAGCACTCATAAATGTTAATTATTATTGTTGTTGTTTATAAAATATATTATGCAAGGCACTGACTTAGGAACCAGACTAAATAGAGGATAATTAAACTTTCTTGATGGCCAAGGGTCTTCACAAACATTAATTATGTAATTGAGTTGTGAGTATTGGGATGCCATGAGAGTTACTAGGGCCCATGGGCTGCTTGTCCTGCATAAAACTGCCTCAGGTTATGAGGTGTGGCTAATGCTGGACCTCGTGTCAGCCTGGCTGTTCCCTCCTCTGCTGTCAAGCTGTCACTCTCATGGTGTCAGTGTCCCTCCTCTGATCATCCCCATCCCTCTCTTTAATCTCCTACCACTAGCCCTGGTTGGGTGGCTCAGTTTATTGGAGTGTCATCTCTTACACTGGAAGGTTGCAGGTTCAATTCCTGGTCAGGGCACAGACCCAGATTGTAGGTTAAATAAATCCTTAGTCATAGTACCTACAGAGGCAACTGATCAATGTTTCTCTCTCACATTAGTCTCTCCCCCTCCCACCCCCATTTTCTTCCCTTTCTAAAAGCATTTTTTAAAAAAAAAAAAAATTGAACTTCTTTTTAAAAAAATGTCCTTTCACTGTGAGCTGAGACATAGAGCCCTTCAAATCTTAGAACTGTACCCTGTCACTGTCATTGAGCAATGCTTCTCATCTCCCTCAGCCTCAGTTTCTCCTTTGTACAGATCATCTTGAAGTTCCCAGCGCTACAATCTGAGTCTATTAAAAAAGTTTCACTCAAAGTGAGAGTCAGAGGTGTCTAGTGGTCTGGGGCTCGGGGCCTCATTTTGCCTATTTCTGTTAGTATCCTAGGGAACAGAGCATTTGCCAACTTCCTGACAATTTAACTTTAAAGTCTTTTTTATTTTATTATTTTATTTTATTTTATTTTATTTTATTTTATTTTATTTTATTTTAAAGCAAAGAAAAATGGCAGCAAAAATTAGAGATCTGTCTGCTATAGTGACAGCATTGCCTTCATGAGGGTAAAAATCAAATGTGACTCCGGTAGATCCTGCCTCTTCTGATGGGCCCAGATATTCCCCATAAGGAGCCGTACCAGGGGAGCAGGGGAGGAGCAACTGCCTGATGGAGACAGCTCTGGGCCCAAAGGAAGAGCACTGGATCTGGAGCCAAAGGGCCAAGTTCTAGTCAGCTGTGCGATCTTCAGCTGGTCAAGCAACCTCCTTACACCTCCTTACACCTCTCTCCTCATAAGTCCAGGATCACAGTGCTTGCCTCAGGGGACTGTTGTAAGGATTGAGTAAAGTAACATCCGCACTAGTCAGCTCAGGCATCCATAGCAAAGCACCACAGCCTGGGGGCTTGAACAACAGAACCTGTTTTCTCACAGTCTGCAGCCTGTGAGAGAGACACGCTGGCAGGTTTGCTTTCTTCTGAGGCTCCCTTCCTGCTGTGTCGTCACATGAACTTTCCTCTGTGCAGGCTCTTTCCTGGTGGCTTTACATGTCAAAATCTCCTCTTTCTTGCCCTCGCTGGTTTGGCTCAGTGGATAGAGCATCGGCCTGTGGACCGAAGGGTCCCAAGTTGGATTCCCGCCAAGGGCACGTACCTTGGTTGCAGGCTCCACCCCGGCCTGGCCCTGGTCGGGGCACATGCAGGAGGCAATCAATCAATGTGCTTCTCTCACATCGATGTTTCTCTGTCTTTCCACGCTCTCTAAAAAGATCAATGAAAATATATACTCAGGTGAGAACAACAACAAAAACTTCTTCTTCTTATAAGGACACCAGTCAGATGGAATTAGATGCCCACCTTAAAGGCCTTATTCCCCCTGTCTTCCCTCCCCCTGATTTATTGAGATATGATGATATATACTATTGTGTAAGTGTAAGGCGCACAATCTGATGATTTCCTCCTACATGTATTACGCAATCATCCCCACAAGAGGGTTAGTTAACATCTCCATCACCACGCATAATTACCTTTCTTGAATAGTTTAAGATCTATTCTCTTAGCAACTTTCAAGTATAAAATATAGTATTATTAACAGTAGTCACCCCCTAAAAGGCATTATATTTTGCTTTTCAGAGGGATACAGAGTCTGTCCCAAGAGTCCCAAGAGTACCATGAGATCCCTATAAGACAATTCAAACATTCAGGGAAGACTATGGAAGACTTCTATGCATTTATTGGGATGATCTTAAAATTTTCCCAGGTATCTCTTGATCTCCCTTAGATCTTGCAAAGAGAAGGGGACCTGTACCATGGAGACACCAAATTGCCCGCCTGCCTGTTCCACTAGGGGGTAGATGCCCCATGGCCGGGTTGGATCTGGGCCAAACCTTTGGGGAGGCCTCATTTTCTGAAAGGCCTCCTGTTGGGGGGGGGGGGTCTCACCAGGAGGCCCAGGTTAAGGAGGGCATGAGGGCTCACAAAGAGAGGCCAGGGGCCTCTTCTGCTCCTCCCCATTTCCCTGCAGTCCCTGGGTGACCCTGGCAAGGAGTGAAGGGTCTATTTTATAGTCTCTGCACAAATCTGGTTTATCTCTGAGGGTGAAGAAGGTCTGGACATAAGGAGCTTCCGACCACTTCCAATCTATACTAATAAAAAGGTAATATGCTAATTAGACTGGGAGACCTTCCAGGAGACCTTCTGGACGTCCTTCCAGACAAAGCCATGGTGGCAGGGCTGAGGCAGAGGCGGTTAGGGGTGATCAGGCCAGGAAGGGAGGGCAGTTGGGGTGATCAGGCCAGCAGGGGGGGGGCAGTTGGGGGGCAATCAGGTCAGCAGAGGGAGCTGTTGAAGGCAAGCAGGCCAGCAAGCGGAGGGGCAGTTGGGGGCAAGCAGGCTGGCAAGGGGGGGGGGCAGTTGGGGGTGAGAAGGCTGGTGCAGGGAGCAGTTAGGGGCAAGCAGGCAGGCAGGCAGAGTGGTTAGGGGCAGGCAGGCAGGTGAGCGGTTAGGAGCCAGTGGTCCTGGATTGCGAGAGGGATGTCTGACTGCCACAGGGTTCTGGCCTAAACTGGCAGTTGGACATCCCCCAAGGGATCCCAGATTGGAGAGGGTGCAGGCTGGGCTGAGGGACAAACCCCTCCCCGCCCCCCCCCCCCATGAATTTTGTGCACCGGGCCACTAGTGGCATTATAATTAAGGATCCCTTCTGTGGGCCAACTTTCCCCATCTGCCAATTTATATTGGGGCCATGCCTGGGTGCAGAAGAAAATCAGGTATTTCTTCTTTAGAGAAAAAGGAATCCCAATGCCTTAAGATGCAGCCCAAAGGGCTATCTGCATGGGGCATGGAAGATGCACTTCCCATCTATAAGAAAAACACACCTAAAGATGTCCATCACCCTCTCTGACCTTTCCCTTTGTCATTAGGGCATCCCCCGTCTAGTCAAAGAGTGTGGAGAGACCACTTCCCTTCCCTAGAGTCTGGGAGCAGTTGCATGCCTCTTTGCACATGGCCACAAAAGAGGGGCTGTTGGACTAGTCATGTTTACTGACGAGAACTTAGGACCCTGGGCCAGGAGCCAGGGGTCCTTCCTCCTCTCTTTCGGGAAGCCATGTATGCCCCTGTTTACTCAAACCTGTTAGTGTGCGCCCACTAACAGAACTGACCTACTGGACTGTGCTCACTTACCAGCATGGTTCTATTTGATTTAACCCGTGTTTATTCCCTACAATTCCCCCAATGTTATGCATATTTTTGTAGGGCCCACATCCTTTCCTGTAGAATGAGAATTAAGATGGTCTGCAAGCATATGGTCTGTAGGGGTGGAATTCCATGTCTTGCCCCCCTAGGGGATCTGAATAACCCTTTGGACCTTAGACTTGTATCCACTGAGCCCCCCCCCCACCCCACCCCACCACCACCACCAAAGGAGGCCACAAACAGTGGCCTTCCAGAAAAGTGGGGCTCAATCAGGACCACTGGATGGAGACTGGCCCTCACTTTAAGATTATGTCCCCTTGCCCTAGCTGGTGGGTGAGCCATCAGTGGATAGATAGAGCGCAGGCTTATGGACTGAAGGGTCCCAGGTTTGATTCTTGTCAAGGGCACATGCCTGGTTGCGGTCTCGATCCCCAGTAGGGGGCATGCAGGAGGCAGCCAATTAATGATTCTCTCTCATCATTGATGCTTCTATCTCTCTCTCTCCCTTCCTATCTGAAATCAATAAAAATATATTTAAAAATAAAGAAAAATAATATAAAAATAAAACAGCAAGCATAAAAAAAAAAAAAGATTATGTCCCCTGTGTAAGGTCAAGACCTCTAGCACTGTAGTGAATAAGATAACATGGAAATATCCCCTCATTGAGGCCACAGAGTTAACCATCCCTGGCAGGTGGAGAAATGACAGAGGGCTGCCATCACTGCTTGATTAGCTTGCTAGGTCTTGGGGTAGCTGAAGTCACATTCCAGGTGTGAGGAGTGGGAGGGAAGAACTAGGTCCCCATCGCACTAGAGAGCCATGGACCATGCTCCACAGGCACCAGGGACACAGTGGGGGGCGGGAAGGGGGGCAGCCCTAAGAGCCATCTGAGGAGCTCAGTCCCCAATGGTGTAAAGAGGGGCTGACAAATGGAGACCATGAAGATTAATTTAGTGGGGTCCAGCCCAAGGAGATGGTGGTCCTCATTTGGGAAGGTTGGCTCAATAAAAGGGGGTTCCCATTTGAAGCCACTGGAGCACCCACTCAAGGGGGGCAAAGGAGGTAGCAAGTACAGTGAGCAAGTCTAACCAAATAACCTACTGGAGGCAGAGGCCAGGAGGGGTCAAGTGTTGTGGGTCAAAGTGTGCTGGTTATGGAGGGAGCTCCCAGAGGAAGTGACACCTGTGGTCATCTCCCCCCTTACATGCCTCCGTTTCTCTCCCCAGCTGTCTTAAACAGCCCTGAGGACCCAGAGCACTGGGTGACCAGCCCTTACGGGCACTCCCTGGATGGGTCAAAGTTTAATTACAGTTGCATTCTCTATGAGACCCCTACATGTCTTAGGGTTCAAACCCAGACACCTTTGTGAGATCCTTACATACCTAAGGACATTTGAGAGCCTCAAATCAGAGGAAGGAATAGTGCCTCGTTGATCTTCCGAGCTTGGCCAGAGCCCAAGCACTCATGCAGTTGTTGGTTGGACTTTGTCTTACTACTTGCAGGGGCCTATTGCCTTCAAACCCAGTCCAACTACCAGTTTATCCTCACATGGGAGTCTTCAAGAGGAAGCCGGCCTAGTGGCTTTTAAGTGGCTGACCCAGATCTGCATCCCATGGCCCGTAGTTTGACATAGCTCAGAAACAAAGCAGTAGAAAGTGAAAGAAAGGGAATTCCCGCTTCAGAACAGCAGCCAGAATTACATGGCTGACAGGTGTCTGAGGACACTCTCAGTATTATAAGAGGAAGACAGAGAAGCAACAGGGTCCGCCCTGCTCACCCATCGATGTACGATGTGAGGAGGTGGGATCCCAGAGGAGCCCCTAAAGATGATACTGTAGCCGGTGAGCAGGAATTCTTCCAGGTGTCATGTCTCATGGAATTGAAGAATGACACCATGGACCAGAGGAGTTAAAGCAAGGCAGGAGTTCATTGCAAGCAAACACAGGCTCCCTGCTCAGAGAGAGGACCCAAATGGGTTGCCACTGAAGCATTCTGCTCATTTCCCTTCTATCTGCTAAAGGCCTGCTCTTTGTCTATCTGTGTCACTCTCTGATTGGTCCTGGCCTTTTGGCAAATATTTTATTTTGCACTTGCCGGGAAAAACATCGTTGTCTCAAAACATCCTGTTTTTCTGACATTCTGTTTTTCTACAAAACATTTTGTGGGTTCAGCTCCAACTGTCCTCCTTCTTCCCTCACCCTGTCTGCCTAATGCTGCTTCTAACTCCTCTCAGTAGCACTGCTAGGTGGCCATTTTGCATCCAGCAGCTGGTTTTACAGCTGTGTCCCTTCAACAATGATTTCTTGGGAAGCGGTTGTGTGAGCCAGGCACTGTGTTCAGCAGTCGGAGGGTTTCAGTAATGGCTTATGTGTGTCCGCTCCACTGGAACCAAGGGGGTCAAGACATGATGCAAAGATCATCTGCTGCTTCTCCCTGTGCTGAGCACCTCCTGGGTGCAGCGACAGGGCACTAGGCACTTCCAGATACAGGTGCCCCTTAAACTCCTCAATTGTCCTTTGCAGAGCTGGACACTGAAAGTGCATTTAATCCCTAAGTCCAGACCCTAGGTCTTCTGTGTCAGAGTCTAGTACATTCCTCTGTGGAGCCTGGATTATCAGAGAGAGGGACTCCCAGGGACAGGAAGAACCAGATGCACCCCTGCTTGGTTCCGCTCATGGGTTTGGATCTGGGGCACTTAGCCCTCCCCACTGAGTACAAAGCCAAGGGATCTCGCCACAGGTCAGGCCGTTTGCCCAGCAGCTCTGTTTCCTTCATCCTTGTTGGGCCTCTGTCCTTTGCTGACTTCCTCTTCTTACCTGGTGGTGGTGGTGGGGGTGGTGCCCTGGCTCCCTTGGATCTCACTGGGGTGGGGCAGGGCAGAGTGGCTTATCCACTGTCCTTCCTGGTCCTTGGCAGCTTGACCTGGGTAGATAGACTACAGGAGGGACTGGTTAGGAGTCTGCACTGATTTCGCTTCCCTCCATTTGATTAATAAACACAAATGTGATCTCAATTTTACCACATTAAAGCTGAAAAATAAAAAAGAACTGAGGGCTATGTATATGCCTGTCAACTAGAGATTTCTCTCTTAGAAACAAACTGTTCATGGTTTAGGGGTGATGTGGATTTTGTTACAATATACTTTCACAAATAATACAATATTAGGCCATCACAAGTTAGGGCAGTATCAGTAAGTTGGGGAAAGGCAATAAACACATGAACAAACAAATAAAAACAATTAGAGGGGAGAAGGGAGCACAGAATTGTTAAATTTTGTCTTACTCTGTATTCTGCAAGTCCGAGGTGGTTCAGAGTAGGAAACGTATGAATAATGTGCATCTGTCCCTGAGGAAGGCATAGAATCATGTTTTCCTACTGTTAGCTATAACCCCCTTTACCTCAGATTAAAATTGTCTTTTTTATTTTTCTCTGCAAGAGTAAGACAAGAACACCCCAAATTTTGACTAGCAGTAGGAATGCTGAGATAAATTTATTTTCTCATGCTCAAAAGAGATATCTTTTATGTCCAAGAAATGCTTACAGTGTAAAATCCATAGTTAAAATGGGAGATTTGCAAGATTTGTTACCATCTTACCAGCAGCTTCATTAGCATGGTCCTCAGACTGCAAGCCAAGCCCTGTTACCATTTCCATCTCCAGTGGCAAAAGCCCAGAGGAAGGGGGCTCTATACATCTAGGTAGAGAGTTGATGTAATTTTCTAAATAATCGTCATGACAATGCGCACATACCTTAGACAAAACAAGGGTCAAATGAAGCCAAAATAAATGCTAATATTCTGTCTAGACATAATTTGATTGTGTTTAATGTAGAACAGGAGCAAAGTGGAGGAAATGGAAACTTACAAACAAGCTTTTAACGTCTGATTCTCATTTATTGTCAAAACAAAGACAAGTCACTAATGCAAGTCCTGGACTAATAAGAACCTGACCCAAATAAATCTATAGAAACCATACTGAGATATAACTATATTTTCTGCTGAGCTAAATCGTCTTATAGGACTATTTTAAATATATGTATATTTATTTAATTCAAAATTACATAGATCAGCACCCCTCCTTAAATAGTCTGATGCCTTTCCTATATATTTTGGGCAGTTAATCTGATGGAATTTCTAACACAAAGTGTTTCTAATTCAAACAGATGTTGCCTCAGGTAATTGCATTCTTTTACTCTATATTAAGAGTGGTTGCTTGGTTAATTCTAAGTAAATCTTCAGAAGTGAATAAAAACTCAATGAAGTTGCCCTAACCAGTTTGGCTCAGTGGATAGAGCGTTGGCCTGCCGACTGAAAGGTCCCAGGTTCGATTCCTGTCAAGGGCATGTACCTTGGTTGCGGGCACATCCCCAGTAGGAGGTGTGCAAGAGGCAGCTGATCGATGTTTCTAACTCTCTATCCCTCTCCCTTCCTCTCTGTAAAAAATCAATAAAATATATTAAAACAAAAACAAAAACAAAAAAAAAACGCAGTGAAGCATGCCTGACAAGCGTGGCTCAGTGATTGTAGGTCAACCTATGAACCAGGAGGTGACGGTTTGATTCCTGGTCAGGGCACATGCCCATATTTCGGGCTCGATCTCCAATGTGGGCTTGCAGGAGGCAGCCAATCAATGATTCTCTCTCATCATTAATGTTTCTGTCTCTCTCCCTCTCCCTTGCTGAAATCAATAAAAATATATTTAAAAAAAAAAAAACTAGGTGAAGCATCATGAATTCTTTCAACAGGCATTTAGTCACAGAGATAAATATAATGCAATACATTTTCTTAAGAAGTTAATTGTGTAAGAAGCCGGAAAATACACATATAAGAATGATGTTGGTGATTACCCTTGAAGAGAATGATATTAGACTCTTACCTAACACTGTATACCAAAAGTAACTCAAAATGGATAAAGACCTAAATGTAAGAACAAATAAATTAAAACTCTTAGAAGAAAACAACCTAGGTAAACATTCATTAGCTTGGACTTAGCAAAGAATTCTTAAATATGACACAAAAGCATAAGAACAAGATAAAGAAGATAAATTACATTTTTTCAAAATTTAAAACTTTTGTGCTTCAAAGGATACATCAAACAAGTGAAAAGACAACTCCCCAAATGGGAGGAAATATTTACAAATCATACATTGAATAAGAAATCTGTATCCTTCCCTGGCCTGTGTGGCTCAGTTGGTTGAGGTCACCAGTTTGATTTCTGGTCAGAACACATGCCCCAATTCTGGGCCTGATCCCCAGTAGGCAAGGTGTGGAAGAGACAGTCTATTGATGTTTCTCTCTTTCTCTCCCTCTCCCTTCCTTTTACTCTAAAATCAATAAAAACACATTAAAAAAGAAAGAATTTTTTACCCAAAAGACATTAAAAATATTTACAACTCAATAATAAAAAGCAAATAACTCAATTAATAAATGGACAAAGGGTCTGAATAGAAATTTATCAAAAAAATATAGAAATGGCCAATGAGAATATGAAAACATGCTTACCATCAGATGTAAATCAAAACAACAATGAGCTATCACTTCACACCCACTAGAATGGCTAGGATAAAAAAGTTAGCTAATAAGTGTTAACAAAAATGTGGAGAAATTGGATTCCTCATAGAGTGTTGGTGGATATAAAATGGTATGGTCATTTTGGAAAAGCTTAGTAGCTCCTCAAAGGATTAAATATAAAGTTACCATTTGACCCAGCAACTCCACTCCTCTGTATATAGAACTAGGACTATAATGAAGAGAAATGAAAAACTTGTACACAAATGTTTATAGCTCTATTTTTCATAATAGTAAAAAGCTAGAAATCACCCAATTATCTATCAACTAATGAATGGATAAACAAAATGTAATATAGTCATATAATAAAATATCATTCTACCATAAAAAAAAAGTATTGACCCATGCTACAATATGGATGAACCTGGAGAACATTTTGCTAAATAAAAAAAGCTAGTCAGAGCAGACCACATATTACATTACTTCATTCACATGAAATATCCATAACAAGGAAATCTACAGAAACAGAAACTAGATTAGTGGTTGTCTAGGGAGATGGTAGGTAGAGAACAGGAGATTTCTTTTTGGAGTAATAAAAATGTTCTAGAGGTGGATCCAAAGCGACAGCATAGGGGGATGCTGAACTCACCCCCTTCCACAAACACACTGAATATTCCCTACATTTAGAGCAATCCTCCTGAGAGACAACTGAAGGCCAATTGAACAGCTTCTGCACAAAAAATGAGAGAGAGACTGCATAGAGAAGGTGGGGAACTTCAAGAGCTCTCCAGGATCTGAGGGTACTCTCCAGGATTGGCGGTGCTGGTGAGCACCATTGTTTATGTTCCCTCTCCACCTAATACCACGGGCAAGAGCTTTACCCACGTGCTGTGGCCAATCTGCAAGGCCACTACAGTGCATTCCCGGCAACCCCACCCCCGAGCTCACACTAGTGGGACTGAACAGGCACTGTGGTGTGCTGCCCTGTCAACACTCCAACCAGACAAACGAGTCAACAGAGCACAGGCAAGCACATATGCACAAATGGCTGCACCCTCTGTAGCTTGCTTTGGCAGGACCACAGGGCATAGCAGTGTGCAGAAACTAGGCTATATACCACCTGAGCCCACTCCTCCTGTTAGCACCCCAGGATTTGTATGCACCCACCCCAACTCCAAACAGCCAGTCAAAACCATCCAGCACACAGTCTATGTAGAGGTCACTTCTACACAAGGCCACTTCTTCAAGATCAGGAGAGATAGCTATCTTATCTAATTGTTAGGAACAAACATAGAAAGTCAAGCAAAATGATAAGACAGAGGAATACATTAAAAATGAAGGAACAAGAAAAACCAGAGAAAAACCCTAATGAAATGGAGATAAGTAATTTGCCTGGTAAAGACTACAAAGAAGTTGTCACAAGTATGCTCAACAAAGTTAAGAGCAGAATAGAGGAACTCAGAGATAATTTCAGCAAAGAGAAAAATATAGTAAAGAACCAATTAGAGAAAGAGGTAGGAGATGGTGTGGGGGATAAGTGGTGATGGAAGGAGAACTTGACTTGGGGTGGTATACACACAATACAATATACAATTGATGTACTCTAGAATTGTACACCTAAAGCCTATATAATCTTATTAGCCAATGTCACCCCAATAAATTCAAATCTTAAAAAATTTAAATCTCCAATATTTATACCCCCAATCTTTTGAATTACTGAGAGAAAAGAACCAATTAGAGATGATGAATACAATAATTGAAGTGAAAAATACATTAGAAGGAATCAACAGCAATTAGCTAATACAGAAGAATGGATTAGTGACTTGAAAGATCAGATAGTAGAAATCATCCAATTAGAATAGCAATAAATAAACGAAGAATAGTTTAAGGACCATTGGGACAACAACAATTGCACTAACATCAACATCAGAAGGATCTCCAAAAGAAAAGAAAGCGAAACAAGAACAAAGACTTTATTTGAGGAACTGTGGTTGAACACTTACCTAATCTGGGGAAGAAAACAGACATCCAGGTCTAGGACGCACAGGAGTTCCAAATAAGATAAATCTAAAGAAGCCAACAAGACATAAAAGAAAGAAATAATCTACCCAGAAATATTACCATTCAGAATTGAAGGAGAGATAAAGAGTTTCCCAGATAAACTAAAGAAGTTCAGCACCACTAAACTGGCTTTACAAGAAACATCAAAGGGTTTTCTTTCAGCAGAAAAGAAAAGGCCATAACCAGAAATAAGAAAGTACATAAAAGAAAAATATTATCATAGGTAAAGGCACATATGTAACAAACACAGAAAATCATCCACTTAAAAAGCTACTATTAAGATTAAAAGAAAAAATTAGTAAAATTAAGTATAACTGTAATAAATAGAGGATACACAAACCAAAAGATCTAAAATACGACATCAAAAACAAATTCTGCAGTAAAAATGTAATGTGTTTGAACGTAAACATCTATTAGCTTAAAAAAGACTGCTATAGATATAGATGGACATGTATGAACCTCATGGTAATCACAAACCAAATATCTACAAAAAAAATAAAGAGAAAACCCCCAAACATAACACCAAAGAAAACTAGGAAAGAGATTAAGAGAAGAAGAAAGGAGCAGGGAAGAACTATAAAAACAAGAAAAACTCAATTAACAAAATGTCAGTAAGTACACACCTATCCATAATTACTTTACATGTAAATGGACTAAGTGCTCCAATCAAAAGACATAGCATGGCTGAATGGATAAAAATAAAGAACAAGACCCATCTAAATGCTGCCTACAACAGACTCATTTCAGATCAAAACACATGCACAAATTGAAAGTGAAGGGATTAAGTAAAAGGTATTCCATGCAAATAGAAACAAAAAGATAGCTGGGTGAGCAACACCCATGTCAAAGAAAATAGATTTTGGCCCTCGCTGGTTTGGCTCAGTGGATAGAGTATTGGCCTGTGGACTGAAGGGTCCCAGGTTCGATTCCCATCAAGGGCACGTACCTCGGTTGCAGGCTTCTCCCAGCCTGGGCCCTGGGAGGGCATGTGCTGGAGGCAACCAATTGATGTGTTTCTCTCACGCCGTCTTTCTCTTTTTCTCTCTCTCATCCATTCTCTCTCAAAATCAATGTAAAAATATCCTCAGGTGGGGATTAAAAAGTTAAAAAAAAAGATTTTGAAACAAAGTCTGGAAAAAGAAACAAAGAAAAGCATCCTATATAATAAAGAGGTAATATGCAAATTAACCATCACACCCTTGCACAAGATGGCCACCCCCATGCGGTTAAAGATGGCCGCCACAAGGTGGCCGGCAGGGGAGGACAGTTGGGGGCAATCAGGCTGGCAGGGGAGGGCAGTTGGGGGGGACCAGGCCTGCAGGGGAGGGCAGTTAGGGGCAACCGGGCCAGCAGGGGAGGGCAGTTGGGGGCAATCAGGCCAGCAGGGGAAAGCAGTTGGGGGCAATCAGGCCAGTAGGGGAGCAGTTAGGCATTGATCAAGCTGGCAGGGGAGTGGTTAGGGGCTGATCAGGCTGGCAGGCAGAAGCAGTTAGGGGCAATCAGGCAGGTGAACAGTTGGGAGCCAGCAGTCCCGAATTGTGAGAGGGATGTCCGACTGCCGATTTAGGCCCGATTCCTGTGGGACATTCCCCAGGGGGTCCCAGATTGGAGAGGGTGCAGGCTGGATGAGGGACAGCCCCCCAGTGCATGAAATTCACTGTTCTATATAATAAAACCCTAATATGCAAATCGACCTAACAGCGAAACGACCTGTGGAACGACTGGTCACCATGACAAGCACTGACCACGAGGGGGAAGACACTCAACGCAGGAGCATCTGCCCCCAATAGGGAGGCGACTGGCGGTGACGGGGACCGGGCTGGTCGGCGGGCAGCACGAGGCTGCCAGCCAAGGTGGGTGCCAGTGGGGACCTCCCGATTGCCTCACCCACTGGTTGCCCCACAAATGGCCCTGATCACCAGCCAGGCCTAGGGACCCTACCCTATATATTGGGAACAGTCTCTTAGATTTAAAAATTAAAACCTGGCAAGGCTACTCTAATACTGAAAAAACAGGATGATGCAGTGATGATGCATGGACTCTGGCTTGCACATTTTGTAACTGTGTGACAAAGCCAATTACTTAACTTCTCTTTGCTTCAGTTTTTCCACCCATAAGGTGGGGAAAATGGTACTATTACCTCAGAAGGATCATGCTATGTACTACTTTGTATAATCAGGGCAAAAAAATATATCTGCCCATACAACAGCAAGATGCCTTTCACCTGTATGCAAAGTAAGGTCACTGGTGCATGCAGTGTCCAGGACTGCGAGAGGGATGTCCGACTGCTGGTTTAGGCCCGACATCCCCTAAAGGGTACTGGATTGCAAGAGGACACAGGCCAGGCTGAGGGATCCGCCCCTCATGCATGAATTTCATGCACTGGGCCTCTAGTCACATAATAATAAAGGGATCAATCCAAGATGAAAATACAATTTTAAATATCTATGTGCCCATTTTGGGAGCACCTAACTATATAAAGCAAGTATTAATAAACATAAAGGAAGAAATGGACAGTTTTACAATAATAAGAGAGGACTTAATACACCAGTTATATCAATGGATAGGTCATCTAAACAGAATCAATTAAAAAATGGTTTTAAACATCACATTATATCAGAGCAACTTAATATATGTAGAACATTTCATTTAAAAACTTCAGAATACACATTATTTTCAAGTGCATATAAAACACTCTTCCAGACTTATCACACATTAGCCACAAAACAAGTCTCAATAAATTCAAGAAGACTGAAATCTTATCAAGCATCTTTTCCAATCACAACTGTATAAAACAAGAAATCAATCACAAGAAGAAAACTGGCAAAAACAAACACATGGAAACTAAACAACATGCTACTAAACAACCAATGAATCAAAGAGGAAATAAAAAAATACCTTGAACCAATTTAAATGAAAACACAATTTCCAAAGCCCATAGATGTAGCAAAATCAGTTCTAATATTGTAGTTCATAGCTATACAAGTCTACCTCAAGAAAAAAAAAGGATCACAAATAAACAACAAAACTTTGTGCATGAAGAAACTAGAAAGAGAAGAACAAACAAAACCCAAAGTAAGTAGGAGGCAGGAAATAATATAGATCAGAGTGAAAATGAACAATAGATACTTAAAAAAACAAATAAGAAAATCAATAAAACTAAGAACTGCTTCAATAAAGGATAAACAAAATTCACAATCCTTTAGCAGGACTCATCAAAAAAAATAGATCCCAAATAAATAAAATTAGAAATGAAAGAGAAGTTATCACCAAAATTACAGTAATATAAAAGATATTAGGAATACTATGATCAATTATATGCCAACAAATTGGACAACCTAGAAGAAATGGATGAATTTCTAGAAAGATACAACTGAACAAGAAAGAAACAAAAAAAGGGAAATGTTTTTCAAAATTGACTGTTGTTATGATTGCAATGTCTGTGAATATGCTAAACACAACTAAATTACACATTTCAAATAGGTAAATTTTATAGTATGTGAATTATATATCAATAAATTTGTTTTTAAAAATAATTGGAGCACATGCACGTGCTCGTGCAGCACACACGCGCACACACACACACACTTGAGATAGACATGGAATGTTAGCACCATAGCAGTACAGTTTTGAGATCTTTCCAAATCTCCTCATAAAATCAAAACATCTAATATATCT
The DNA here is from genome assembly GCF_014108235.1 of Myotis myotis. Lineage (NCBI taxonomy): Eukaryota > Metazoa > Chordata > Mammalia > Chiroptera > Vespertilionidae > Myotis > Myotis myotis. Next base: position 2,732,729 of record NW_023416327.1, read on the forward strand.
AAATGAGAAATTCCTAGAAAACATTTACAACAAAACTAGGGAACAACGTATCCTTATGAACTTCAAAATACAAATGAATAGGGATAAGCCATCAACAGCCAGAAAACATAGATGGGATTGTCAGTATCTGTGTAGGAGAAAGCAGAGGAAGTCCCATGAGCATGCACGCTCAAAGTGGCTTGAACATCCGGTGTACTCTGAGTAGGGCCTTCACACTCTAATTGGCTTTGAGCATCGGGTGTACTCTAGACATGGCCCCACAGCTGTTTCAGAATTAAATAAGATCCATGTGAAAGCATCCCACATAACAGCTCCTGGCACACGGTAGAAATTTAATAAATGCTCATTTTTTACTCTTCTTACACTTTTTACAATATAGAAGAGGTGTCATATTATGATTCATTTTTTAATGACCTCAACTATCAAGAACAGTGCCTTGTGACTAGAAATTGAGGGAAATATTGGAGAGAATAAAGTAGACAGCAAGGTCAGGATGGGGTGGATGAGAGTCCAGAACCTGATGAGGAGGGGTAGGCTGGTTGAAAGAAGAGAAAAGAGAGAGCACTAAGTGTGGACTTGCCTTAGCCCACGGTTTCCCTGATGAGCCTGGAGGGCCTCCTTGGCACAGCCTTTCCCTCCTGCATTCTCACAGCCACAGGCGCACACTTACTATTGCCAACTCCATAATTCTGGCTTTAGTTGAACTGAAAATCAGGGTCTTGGGCCACCGACAATTTTCTAGGTGGTAATAATGACAGCAGCAACATTTCTAACTGTAGCTGCTGATGGTATTTCCATAGACTTGATCCAGTGGGGCAGGAGAAGTTTGCAACAGTGTGTGGTGGCAGGAAAAGCACTCAACTAGGAATGCTGGGTTTTAAGGAGCTTTGTACAGAAATAGCATGTATTTCACAATTTCTGGCCTTCTTGAATTAATAGATACCTAATATGCTTGGAATCTGCTTACAGCTTCAATCTGACATTTTTAATAAAGTTAAAGGGCATGCCAAAACCGGTTTGGCTCAGTGGATAGAGCGTCGGCCTGGGGACTGAAAGGTCCCAGGTTCGATTCCGGTCAAGGGCATGTACCTTGGTTGCGGGCATATCCCCAGTAGGAGATGGGCAGGAGGCAGCTGATCAATGTTTCTCTCTCATCGATGTTTCTAACTGTTTCTCTCCCTTCCTCTCTGTAAAAAATCAATAAAATATATTAAAAAAAAAAAGTTAAAGGGCATTAGGTTGTTACATTTAGTAAAGGGGCCTGGTGCTCAGAGGTCAGTGACATTGCTGGCTTTGGTTTTTCCCTGTGGCTGAAGATCAGCACATCTATTCAGCAGCTCCCCAATATTTTCTTGGGGGTTTCTCCTGACAACAAAGATCTGTGGGTACCATCTTTTCTCTCTTATGGGACCAGTGTTTCTGTGGATCTGATAATGGTATCTGTATCCCTTGACACACCTCGGTGCTTGAAGTGGGAATTCAATAAGTGCTTATCAAAGAAATAAATTCAGGTCCCACATATGCAATTACTCCACCACCATAACGCACCCCCTTACTATGATAAAATATACACATGCAACAAATTGGGATGAAACACACATGACATGCCAGCGTTTTTCTTTATGCAGATTCAGCGTGATTTCATCCTGTCTTTTCCCTGGATTGTCCTAATTACACCACTAACATTTTTTTTTAAAATAGATTTTTATTGATTTCAGAGAGGAAGGGTGAAGGAGAGATGGAAACATCAATGATGAGAGAGAATAATTGATGGACTGCCTTCTGCACTCCCCCTACTGGGGATTGTGCCCTTGACGGGAATGGAACCTAGGACCCTTCAGTCTGCAGGCTGACACTATCCACTGAGCCAAACCAGCTAGGGCTAGCATTACTTTTTTTTTTTTTTTATAATAATAAACCCTTTATTTTTAAAAGGACATCCAGTTGATCATAGCGTAGAAAAATGCACGGGGTTTTGACTTCAGCAATGTTTTAGAGATTCATAATTTTCTCTGCTGCTACTGTAACTAAAAAAGCCAACAAAACAGCCCAGAGAACTGGTCAACTTTCTTACGGAAAGCCTTCAAAGAACTTCAAAAAGACACGGCCAAATTTAGCACAAATATTTCTTTTCATCGCAACTTTTGACTGCCCACCGCGTGCCACCAGGTGGGTTGGGTTCGGAAACCTAGCGACCGCGGTGCCGCCCTCAGCCTGGAGACGCACCTCTCCCGTCGCGGCGCCAGCAGCCACTCCGGGAAAACACGCCCGCAGGCGCATGCGCGCGCCCGCCCCTCCCAGCTACATTCTTCGAAAACCGAGGCGCCGCTGCCGCAGTGCGCCTGCGGGGCGAGGAGGCGGCGGGGAGGGAGTTTGGAGGGCGAGGGAGGGGGCGGACGGGGGCGGGGTCGCGCGTGCGCAGTGGTTCTTCCAGGAGGAAACCCGGCGCGCGGAGGCGGGGCCTCGCGGGCGGCCGGGGCGGGGCTCTGTGGGCCGCTGTTGCCGCCGCGCATTGTGCAGCAGGCGCCCCCGCGGCAGGGCCCTGGACCGGCGGGTTCCCGGGGATGGTGAGCAAGACACTCCTGCGCCTCGTGTCTGCCGTCAACCGCAGGAGGATGAAGCTGCTGCTGGGCATCGCGCTGCTCGCCTACGTCGCCTGTGAGTGAGCGCCGGCGGCCGGCGGGGAAGCCTCATTCATTCCTGGGCGCCTGGCGGCGGGCGAGGGTCGGCGGGCTGTGTGCAGCCCCGGGGGTGGCCCTGCAGCCCGGTCTCCCTCCCTGGGGGGCCTGCCTTCCTGCTCCCACCCTTTTCCGGGGGCTTCGGACTCTCGCTCTTGACATTTTTGCGGCAACGCTGCCGGCCAACTTGGGCGAAGACCCTCGACTGGTTAGGCCCGGCGCGGAGACCGGGCGGCCCGGCGGAGAGGCCCTTGCCCCGGAGCGCAGTGACCGGGGCCCCGCGCGGCCGCCCTCCTGGGCCAGCCCCGCGCACCCCGGCCCCAGCCCATTGCCCCGGATTCCCGCTCCCCGACGCGCGGGACTGCTGGCCACGTCGCCCCAGGGGCCGCCGGCGAGACCGGAGCGTGCCGCGCCGGGACGCCCGGGTTCGCGCGCCGCCGTGCCGTGCCGGTTCAGTGGGACACAAACACTGTTGCTGTTGGCGCGGACGCGTTGCGACTGTTTGCTCCACAGGAAAGTTACTCCGCATTTAGCTGTCGGGGAGCCAAGTGTGCGGGCCCCGCCGGCGGCCGGCGGCAGCTCCCCGGTGTGCGGGCGCGCGGTTCCGGGGCGCGGCGCTGGGCTCTCCTGGCCGCCCTGGCCCAGCCGGCAGGCGCTTCCTTGTGTGCGGTTCTTGTCGCTGTCATCACTCAGGGTCGCACCCGAGACAGGGCAGGTGTTGATCCCTGTGTCTTCCTAGAGGCTGAAACCGTTTTGTTTTTTAACTTAAGATCAGTTCGGTGGGAGTATATTTTAATTGTTGCTATTAGTACTTTATCAAGTACCAAAAGTGGGCCAGAAATGCATCCCAGTGTGAGCCGTTTGACTCCTGGCCACCAGACACACTGAAATGAACCACCTGCTAACCAGCGAGTTTCCCAGCTCTGGTTCTGGAGGTGAGAGGGGACTCCAGAAAGTGACCTAGGGTGAGCTCTGGGAAGACCCAGCCTGTCTAGTGGAGCCCAGCTGTGCGGGAGGTGGAGCTCAGGACCCTACCGCAAGGGCTTCTGGTTGCTAGGCAAGGAGGGTGTTAGATGTAGCAGTTTGCCAGGGAGGAAGCGTGTGGACAATTTTAAGAAAGCTAGGACCCGAGGGAAAGACCACTTAAAGTTGCATAATTATTGTTTTGACAACAATAATAATAATACCAACATTTGCTTAGGGCTTACGGTGTATGTGCAGGCATGAGTCTCTTTCTTTGTCTCACTTAATTATATTGGGAAGTAGGTACATAATTATTCCCATTTTAGAAGTGAGGAAATTAAGGCCAAGATAAATTAGGAAAATTTGTGGATGGCCACACAGATGATAAGCTATGGAGAGCCAAGTTTTGAACCTGGAAAGGCCCAGGAGCTGGGGCCTAGAGCCTGACAGACAGGCTCCTGTTCATTATGGGGGTTTCCAATGTTACACAGCAGGGTTTTAGAATTTAATAGGGAAGGGGATCCAGGAGAGGCACCATCATTCAACCAGGAAATCCTACCAACTCCTTACTGTGCTTGGCACCAAGGGACACGGAGGAGGGCAGGACACCTAGGCTTTGCAGTCATGGAGTCTAGGGCAGTGGGTCTCAGACTCCAGTGTGCATCTGAGTAGTCGGGAAGGTTTGCAAAACACGAGTTGCTGCCTCCTTCCTCAAGTTCCTGATTCTATAGGTCTGGGGTGTGACCTGAAAATTTGCATTTTTTTAAAAAAATATATTTTATGGATTTTTTTACAGAGAAGAAAGGAGAGGGATAGAGAATTAGAAATATCTATGAGAGAGAGAGAAACATTGATCAGCTGCCTCCTGCAGACCCCCCACTGGGGATGTGCCCACAACCAAGGAACATGTCCTTGACCTGAATCGAACCTGGGACCCTTCAGTCCGCAGGCCCACACTATCCACTGAGCCAAACCGGTTAGGGCGAAAATTTGCATTTCTAATAGCTTCACTGGGAAGCCCTGGCTGTGGTTTGGGGACCCACTGAGAACTACTGGCCTAGAAGGTGAGATGGCCATAAATTAGATATAAACTGGTAGAAGGAAAAGAATGCGTAAGAGTTTATGATAGAGACTTTTGAGTCAGAGCAACCAAGGGTGTTTGTTTCACTGAGGAATTGAGGCTTGAGCTGAAGGATATGTAGGAATGAATAGGGAGGTGAAGAAGGGAATGTGTTCCAGAAGAAACAGCATGTGCAGAGGTCCTGTGGCAGCCAAGAGCAGGGAGTGTTCTGGGAATGTAAAACAGGGTAGTGGCTTTGGCGTGTGAAAATGAAGTATAGCGATGAGGCTGACCCACCAGACAGGGGCCTGAGCGGGCAAGCCTGGGAGAGGCCTGTGCTGGCTTAAGAAGTGGGCGAATTTAGCTGTGAGGGGTTTAGGACGAGGGCAGAGGCAGTGGTTACTGAAGAGCCGGGATGGTGTAGCTGAGACACTGCAGGAAAAGCATCACAGGGCTCCTGATAGTGTGAAGGACACTGAAAATGTCCTAACAGTGACTTCTGTGATCCTTGGTGTCTACTTTTCCTTATTAGTAATTTTGCCAGCCCATTATGAGTAAAACCTCACCTGTGGTGACAAAACTGTCCATACTCCCAAATTACACACTTTGTTGTCCCTGTAAGCCAGCTCCCTTCTAGAAATGCTCTCCCTGTTCCTCTCTCTCTCCACCTCTGGCTTTTCCTCCCCTTCCCTCAGTCTTTTGTGCCTCCTGGGGCCCAGGCTCCCTTCTTGCTACCACATAACTCTCTGCCATGCTTAGGGTGGTGAGCATATGCCCACTTGATTGCACTAGCGCTCTTTTCCATGCTCATGTTTATTAATAACTTACCAGCCCTTGAGGACAGGGATTGTGTCTTACAGGTTTCAGCCCTTGTGGCATTTAGATCAGTGCTATAGGTCATTGGAAGAGCGCTGAGGTGTGACTGTTTGAAAAATCTGGTCCACATACTAGATAGCTCCCTTGACAGAGACTCAGCTCCAGTCACCTTTTTCTTTTTCTTTTTTTAAACACGCACATAGTTTAAAAAGTCTAATAGCCTCTACAGGCGTTAGGCAAAACAGAGTTCCCTGCCACTACTTTCCCCTCCGCAGAGGCAAGCGTTGGCTTCTAGCTGATTATTTTGGTATTTCTCTTTGTGCCATGGAATGCTTTGCCTCTTGAGTTTTCATTTGTAAATATTTATTACGTAGTGACTTTCTTTTTTGAAAGGTGATTGTTTGCTCTCTTTTTCTGTGCTCCCATGCTCATTACCCCCTCCCCCCCTTCCCCATGTAGGTGTGGTGGGATTTTGGGAAGATCAACATTTAATATTCGTGTGTGTGACTAAAAGCCATTCAGAGTGAGTCATGCTGTACATTACTTTTTGCTTTCCTTGGAGCTAATGGTTTTTGGTGTTTTTTTAAATTACTTTGCATTTGAGGTGCTACTGCTGCTTCACCTCTAAACGCTTTGTTGGTTGCTGTGTCTTCCTGCAGGATGCGCAGAAGCAGCAGGGCCTCTTCCTACAGAAGGGCCCCAGCCTTCAGACGCGCTCTGCCCATCGCACATTTCCTGTCTCCTGACTTCCTTTTCCTTATGTCACACTGCACAGATATGCTCAGGATGAGCTTTTGGAGACATAATTCTGGAAAAGGGTTCCTTCAGGATTTTACAGGCATTGTTCCATTCCTTTCCGGGCTTCTCGTGTTGAGGAGGAGTGTCAGGCCAGTCCCTTTCTGTGGGATTTGCATGTTTTTTGGAGGACTGCAGGATCTTTTTCTCCATCACCACGTATTTCCAGATCTCTGACCCCTGGCCTTTCCTCACTCCTGGAGTTTGGTGGCCTCTTGGAATCACCGTGCCCAGGGCTGGGTGGTGCCCACTTCACTTGTGGGCCCAGCAGTTGGGAAGGCTAGTTTCTCCAGCGTTCCAGGTGACAGTGCTCAGTGTGCGGAGCCCCTCGCCCCACTCCCTAGTGTGCAATCCACCCAAAGAATCCCTCTCTTGTTCTGAGCCTCTGCGGGTCCTGGGCTGGTTGTCGCAGCAGCTAGGCAGAGCCTGCCTGACAGCCCCGCCGTGGCCTCCTGGGTGCCTCGCACACAGGGCGCTGGGTACTTGGAGCAGTCTAGAAACTCGATTCTTCAGTCCTGGAAGTTTTCTTGAATTACTCTGGTTATTTCCTTCCCTCCATTTTATCTTTCTGGGATGTTATTGTGCTAATGCAGATTTGCCTGGTCTAGTCCTTTAATTTCCAATTTTTTTCCTTTTAAAAAAAGTTTTGCTCTGTTTTTAGGAAACTTCCTTATCTTTGTACTCTAACTCTTCTAGTGATTTAAAATTTTTGCTATCATCTTTCACTTAGAGTTCTTTTATGTTTTCTGAATTTTTTAAAAAACTGAATGTCTTTGTTTTCTCTTAGTTTTTTAAAAAAACTAAATGTCTTTGTGGTTGTGTTCTCTTTGTGATTGTTTTGTTTGTTCAGTTTTCTTCTCACTGAAGTTTCTTTCTCCCAGGTCGCTTCTCTCTTTCTTGTTCCAGGCTTTCTCAGCTTTCTGGTTTCCCGAGGTGTCTGCTAGTGTTTGAGCCGAGGACTTGGTTGGATGGGGAGCCCTGAGCTGCCCCTTGACTGTAAGCTGTGTCACTAGAACTGGCAGAGCCTCACAACCTGCGTGCCATGGGACGGTCCTCTGAGCTGTGGTGACGAGGCTCCCCCATGCCCTGCAGAACAGGGAGGCCTGGCTGCCTGCAGTGTGGGAGCCCCCTCCAGTTGGACGTGGGCTCCCCAGTCTGAGACCTCCTATTCTGCCCTTTCCTGAGATGGAAATGCCTATCTTCTGCCGAAGCAGTCATGTTGCAGTTTAGACAGATTTGAAAGTTAAATTTTCTGTCTTAGCTGCATTGTCACCCCATGTCCAAGTGCACCAGGCATAATCATTCTCAACTCTGTCAAAGCAGCGATTTTCAACCTTTTCCCTCTCATGGCACATGTCAATGAATTACTAAAATTCTGTGGCACACCAAAAAATAACATTTGTTGCAGATCTGATGGGGAAAAAGGTATAATTTTGATTCATTCGCACTGGACAGCTGTTGTTGTATTGGCTTTTGTCATTTTTTTATTTGACATTTTAAGGGAAAAGAGGTCAGTACTCTCTGACTAAATAGTCAGATATTGCATGATTTGAAAAGTCTGTGGCACACGGGCTGAAAATCGCTGTTCTAAGGTATAACTGGGCCTTTCCCACTACTGGTCTCTCATTCTCTAATTCCTCTGCCTTCAGCGATCCTCTTTCATCCCCCAGCAACAGTTTATTCCCCTCTTCCTGTCCACATAGATTTATACCTTAAGCTAAGTTTATTTTCTGACATTTTAATAGAGGTTAGGAGTCATTATCTTTTTTTTTTCATCTTTACATCTTGGAAACTGGAGTTGTGGTATCTAGTAATATTCATCTAATTTATAGTGTATCATGGATTTGTTTGTAATGACATTGTATTTATGGTACCTTTCGATTATTCTACACATGTCACTGTTATTCCACTGAAATTTTCAGAAAAGGCACAAAATTAAGCCCTGAAAACCATGTAAAAGCATGATTTATGTGTGATAGCTTTGCATTTATGATAATGCGAACTTCTCTGAGTTGGGACTTTTATTGGAGTAGTTTTGCCATCTAATCAGTCTCCTAAATTCACTCAGCAAACATGTCCTGGCTCGCTGCCAGGGGGGTGGGGGCACAGCGCGTTAGACACCTGATGCCAGCAGACTCCAGGGAGAACGAGGGGAGAGCAAGCAGACTTAGTGTAACTGGTGTCTCCAGACTCAGCCAGCCTGGCGGGCAGGCCCTCCTCGGAGCCTGGCCTTCCCAGCCCTCCTTGGGATCTGGGAGGGCCAACCTGGAAATTGTTTTGACCCCTCCACATTTTACTTTAAGAATTTCCATATGTATTTTCTACTGACAGAGTAATTCAGCAAACACCCAAGGAATCTTCTGCCTAGCTTTACCAGTTGTATCTTTTTTCCACATTGGTTCTTCTCTGTTTTTATACTTTTTTCGTTGAAATGTTTGCAGACATAATGATACTTCACCTTTACATACTTTAATGTAATCTCCCAAGGCCAAAAGCATTTTCTATATAATCTCATTGCCTTTATCGGTCTCTAAAAATTAACATAAATATCTAATATACAGTCTACATTTGAATTTTCCCCAATTGTACATAAATGTCTTGTATAGCCTTTTCTGTTTTTGTTTGTTTCTAAATCTAGAATCCAGTTAAAGTTTCCACATTACATTTGGCTGTTATGTCTTTAACTTTCCCTTGTTTTTCATGCCATTTACCTTTTAAAACAAGTCCCGCATTTTGGGTTTATTTATTTCTTATGATTAAATTCAGTTAAACTTTTAAAAAAGCGTTTGTTTGTTTTTAGTTGATTTCAGGGAGAGAGGAAGAGGGGAGAGAGAGACGGGAGAGAAACATTGAGGTGAGAGAAAAACATCGACCAGTTGCCTCCCGCAGGCACCCTGACCGGGAATCGGACCCATAACCTGGGTATGAGCTCTGACTGGGAATTACACCTGTGACCTCTTGCTGTTTAGCTGAGCCACACGGGCCCCGGCTTTCCTGAAGCTTTCTTTATAATGATGCTTGCTGATTTGCGTTACAGCAGAGTTGTCCTGTTGGGTGCTTGGAAGGGCCACTGCATCCCTTCATTTTAAAGGGATGTTTCCCCAGTACACAGTCAGGGTGGTCGTGGGCACATCAGAAACTTCTCTGGTCCTCCAGCCAGTGTGTTCAGTGCCCATTGACAGCCTTTGCCTGCGCTGGTTTTCGTACTGGGGATTACATATTGCTGATTTTCTCATTCTCTGAATCCTTCTGTTTGTAGACTTGTGTTCTTCTGAAAAGAAAAGAATAACTTGTGCTTCCTCTTCTCTGACTCTATTAGTTTCCTGCGACTGCTGTAACAAGTTGCCACAGACAAGGTGGTGTCAAAACGAGAAATTATCTCCTAGTTCTGGAGGCCACGGTCTGATTCAGGTGTCCATAGGACCATCTCCTCCTCAGGCCCCTTCCAGGCTCCTGCTGGTTAGCTGTGCGTGCATCCTCTGGGTCACAGTGCCTCCTGCTTTTCTGACTGTCACATCTCTCCTTCATCCCTTGTAAGGACACCTGCCACTGGATTTGGGGCCTCCTGAGTGGGTAATCGAGGAGAGTGATTTTCAACCAGTGTGCCTTTAAAACATGCAGTACCTGACTATTTAGTTAGGGACACTGATCGCTTTTCCTTAGATTGTCAAATGAAAAAAATGACAACAGGCAACACAAGAGTAGCCGTCTGGTGTGAAGGAATCAAAATTATACCTATTTTTTGGTCAGGTCTGCAAAAAATACATTTTTTGGTGTGCTGTGGAATTTCGGTAATTAGCTTATGTGCTCCGTGAGATGAAGAAGGTTGAAAATCGCTGATCTGGGGTCATGTTTTTGGTAAGGTCATAGTTCCAGGTTTAGGAATTAGAACTGGGTGTGTGTGGGGGCACTGATCAATTACACCCCGCCTTTTTTTGTTGTTAATCCTCACCTGAGGATATTTTTCCATTGATTTTTTTTTAGAGAGAGTGGAAGGGATGGGGAGAGACACACAGAGAAACATCGATGTGAGAGGGACACATGGGTTGGTTGCCTCCTGCACATGCACCAGTTCGAGCCTGCAACTGAGATATGTGCCCTTGACTGGAATCGAAGCCGGGACCCTTCATTCCATGGGCTGTTGCTCTCTTTACTGAGCCAAACCAGCTAGGACCCGTCCCCCCCATCCCCCCCTACACACACACCTTTAAAAAATTAAAAGAATAAAATCCTCACCCAAGGATATTTCCATTGATTTTCAGAGAGAGTGGAGGGGAGAGGGGAGAGGGAGAGAGACAGAAACAGTGATGTGAGAGAGACACCAGGTATGTGCCCGTGACCGGAATTGAACCCACGACATGCCCGCCCGCTCCCCCCCCCCCCACACTCTTTTATTTAAATCACTTGGGACTTTTAGTCTTTGAGCACTTACTAGTATCTTCAGATGCTTCAGGCTCATCTTGTTCTTTCCATGCCCCAAACCTGGAATCCACCGTTTGTCTGAGCAGCCCTGATTTTCAGTGCAGAACGTGTTTAAAAATCAGGGTCTGAGCACTAGTGTGTCCTTTGCTACTGAGGGATCATGGCTTCCAGCTCTTCAGAGGACAGAGCCAAGAAATGAAAATATTTTTCCAATCATGAGCTTATGCTGATACCCCCGATTTAAGTCCTAACACAAGTTTTTCTGTTCCCTTCCCTCATTCTGTATTGCTGTTTCCTCTCCCCCACAATGAAAATCTTCTGGCAGCAATAAAAATTCATCCTCATTTGCTCTGCACTACCATGCCGACAAAACCAGTTCAGTTACTACGTCAGTACCACTACCAACAGCAAACTTCAGAAAACTCAGGATTTCTTTTTGTCCTTAGAATGTGTCCCACTAAGGATGTGCGGTTTAAAGTATTGTGTTCCAAAGCTACCTGAAATATTTTTTTATGCCTTAAACAAGTTAGGTTCATTTTAAAAAATATATTTTATTGATTTTTTACAGAGAGGAAGGGAGAGGGATAGAGAGTTAGAAACATCGATGAGAGAGAAACATCGATCAGCTGCCTCCTGCACAGCCCCTACAGGGTATGTGCCCACAACCAAGGTACATGCCCTTGACCGGAATCGAACCTGGGACCCTTCAGTCCGCAGGCCGACGCTCTATCCACTGAGCCAAACGGGTTAGGGCGAGGTTCATTTTTTCTGTTTGTGTTCAATTTCAAGATTTGCTTTTTTCTTTCTGATTGTTAGCAGTGTGTCATCCATTTATAGGCATACCTCATTTTTCGCTTTATTGTGCTTCACAGATGTTGTGTTTTTTAAAAATTGAAGGCAAGACCTGCCCCAGGAAAAAGATTATGACCTGCTTAATTGTGGTAATTACTTTATGTGGTGGTCTGGAACCAAATCCACAGTACCTCTGAGTTATGCCAGTACATGATTGAAAAGTCAGACTATATCAAAGTTCCAGTCAGACGCCTCTTGCTGCAATCTCTAGTTTCTCCACTCTGTTTCCACTTTTTAAAAAAATATATTTTATTGATTTTTTTACAGAGAGGAAGGGAGAGGGATAGAGAGTTAGAAACATCGATCAGCTGCCTCCTGCACACCCCCTACTAGGGATATGCCTGCAACCCAGGTACATGCCCTTGACTGGAATCCAACCTGGGACCCTTCAGTCCCCAGGCCGACGCTCTATCCACTGAGCCAAACGGTTAGGGCCTGGCCAGCGTTTTTAAAACCTTGGGATCTCCTGAATGATAGGAGTGGCTTTGTTACTCATATGAACCCCTGTCAGTCCTACGTGAGTTTTTGCCAATGAAGTGACTTAGGGTGGGGCCTGGACAGCCCCAGGATGGGGCTGGTCACAAGAAAGCCCAACCTGTGCTTGAGACAGTGGGCACTCTCGGCCCCACCCATGGGCCTCCTGGGAGAGGATTGGGTGGAGACTGAGCGCGTGAAAAACGCACCAACAGAGAGATTTGTTGGGCTTCCCAGTTGGTGAACATGCATGGGGCTGTGAGACGGTGTACCTGGAGAGGGTGTTACTGGTGTTAGGGTTCTTGGGTTCCTCAAGTAGAAATGGAGAGGAAACCCCAGAGAAATCCGGGCAGTTTTATTAAGCTTGTGCATGAACTCGGAGGCAGCACAGAGGAAAGGTCCTCTGGACTGGCTTGGGGGCTGGCTCTGCTTGGCTGCTTTTACAAGCTGGGGACAAACTGGGCTTGCACAAAAAGGCAGGCTTTTTGGAAAAGGCAGGCTTGTGGAATTTTCCATCTCAGGCTTGGTGACTTTCTTTTCCAGCTGCCTGGTAACTACCTTCAAATCTGTTCTGTTGGGCCAAGATGACCCACTGCTCCTTACTGTACCCTAGAAAGGTGGAATAGTGGTCAGACCTTGATAAACTGCATGTGGGTCAGTGGGTAAGCGGTTAGAAGGAGATAACATCAGCAACCTCTGTGTTTTTGAGCGGGGATTGGAGGAGTGGTGACATTTTTGCTGTCAGCTTCTCCCAAGTTCCTTTTGACCACCTGGTTTTAACTTGGCTTCCTGGCCACCTGGTATTTTCCATTTCTGGGCCCAGGTTCCTATGCTGTCTTAAGGGCATGGAAGCCCTAGTCCCTTCTATTCCTGACTTGTATCCTTTACAATATGCCAATGTCTTAATAAACGTTTCCTGAGTTATGTGAGCTGTTCTGGCAAGTTATGGAATCCAAGGAGGGAGTCTGGAAACCCCTGATGGATAGCTGATTTGTCAGAAGTGTAGGTAGCCCCTGGGACTTGTGATTGGAGTCTGAAGTGGGGCAGTCTTGTAGGGCTGGGCCCTTAACCTGTGGGGTGTGATGCTAACTCCAGGCTGTAGGTGTCATAACTGGATTGAATTATTGGACACCCAGTTGGTGTCTAGAAAGTTGGGAAAGTGGTTGTTGGTGTGAAAAAGCTCACATATTTGGTGTCAGAAGTATTGTGAGAATAGAAACATATTTTAGGATCGGGAAATTTTTATTTTCAACAGCTTTACTATTCCCATGTAGTTTTTAAGAAACTGATCAAGGTATTCATTCAATGAGAGAAATGAGACCAGAGACTGTGAAGGAATGGGGAGGCCCTCAGATCTGGGAGTTGGTATTCAGGGCATGGATAGGGTTTGGACAGTGAAGATGAAGGCAAGGATGTTAGCATGACCATAGGCACAGAGGTGACAGGGTGTAAGGAGCATGATCGTTTGGGTCCTTAAAGGTAGAACTTGAAGACTGACCCGACATAAACTTTATTCAAGGAGGGTAATAAACCTTTGATGAGAACGACTTTGGGTAAGTTGCCTAACTTTGCTGTTTCATGTTTTTGCTTATAAAATGAAAATCCCATGTTCTCATACCTGGTAGATAGTAATACTTAAAAAAATACTATCTCAAATTAAAGGAATTTCTTTAAATAGGTGATAGCTTCAGCTGATGAGCCACCTGGGAAGAAAGGCGATTCCAGGTGTGGGTGTCATAAAGTAGCCTGTTCTCAGGCAGGGAGGGCGCAGGAGTGGGAGCTTCTCAGAGGATGGGCCGAGGTTTTCCTTATCCCCCTTCATTTGGAAGGGCAAGAACGGAATTGCAAGGCAGTCACTCCATCAGTTTGACTTCTTGGCTCAGCTTTTCTATTGCTCTAAAGACGTGAGCTAAAACAAGAGAAAACACTGGAGCGCCGTGATAGTAGTCTTTTTCAGAATGAGTCCGAATTTCCCAGAAAATGAAAACCGTATTTTTGTGTGGTGGGATTTGGGGATTTTATTCTTAGTATCTTTGAACATATTTACAGTACTTTCAGAAACTGAAAACAGAACATGCTGGTCCTAGGTTGGCATTCAGTGGACATAATATTGGATGACTGGTGTGGCTAATGGGGAGATAGCCCGGTGGGCCCCGACCAGTTGTCTGTCTTGAAGACCCCACAGACCCAATACCCCAGCTTGGATGGTTGGAAGGCTCATGCCTCAGGCCCAGCGGTAGCACCCTGTCTAGTCCAGGGTGCTGAATCTGCAGGGCCCTGTCTTTCCAAGTGGGAGTGCTTTGTCCCTCCATCTGCTATAGCACCGGTACCTGTCACAAGTACCTGTGTACCCACCTGGCTCACAGGCCTGTTCCCATCTTGCTATCTCCCTCCCCCATGCCTGCACAGCTGACTACCTCCCCCAGAGGCCTCCCAAAGCACCTGTCCCCCTCATTTCCAACCCCCTTGCCCCTGCCCTCTTACAGTCACCTTTCCCCCCCTCACACTCCCACCTGTTCTTTCTCATACCCCCCTCACCTGTAACCCAGGCCCTCACTTTCCGCACTTCCCACTCACTCCCCTCCGCCTTCTCCCTTTGCTCTCACACCTTTCTTGCAGGAGCACCTCAACCTTCACCTCTCCGATGCCTTCCCCTTCCATCTCCTCCCATTTCCCGCCCCTCCTCTTTCACTCCCTCCCCGTGCACACACACTCCACCCATCCTCCTCACCTGCTCCTTCGACTTTCCTCTCTTGCACGCACCCCCTCTGCACTTGCCCCCTCATTCTCGTCCCCCTGTCCTTGCACTCTCTTGGACTCTGCCATTTCTGGTAATAGCTGTGGACAGAAGGCTGGCATTTTCCAGGCCTGATTTACAGTCAGCCATTGCACGTAATTCTGTCTCTGTGGATGGCCAGGCCAGAGGTGGGGCACCGGCCCAGAGTGCTCAGTGCCCTGGTCACTCGTGTGGTATGCTGTGGATGCGTCCCTCGGTCTAGGTGGGGACTGTGGTTCGGTGATGGCTTTCCTAGATCCCTCCCACACCACCTCCCCTCTCCCTTTAAATAGGAAATGAAAAGGCAGACTTAAAACATTGTTTAAAAGCTCCCATTTAAAAAGTATGAAATAATTGGAAATAGGAGAATAATGTTCCCGATATGAAAAAACTAGATAGTAAAGTGTAGAGAAGATACCAGTAAAATCACAATCCTCATAATTTTAGCACATTAAAATTCCTTCCCCTACAGAAATAGTGCTGTCTCCTAATTTAGTGAGATCTTTCTTTTTGGCCCTTAGTCATCCTATATAATAATCCTATATAATAAAAGGCTAATATGCAAATTGTCCCCTCGACTGGGAGTTCGACCAGGGGGCGGGGCAGGCCAGCCAACCGCCTGCGGCCCCTCCCCCTGGCCAGCCCTGTCCCTGATCGTCCCGCCCATCCGAGGCAGGGCTGGCCCAGCCTGATTGGCCCCGATTGGGGTGGGTTGGCTGAACCCCACCCGTGTATCCGGCCTCTAGTGTTTTTATAATTTCTTTCACATTGGTTTGGTACGTGTGTTGTGAAGTTTATTTCTGTTTCTTTTGTTGTTGTTAATCCTCACCTGAGGATATTTTTCCATTGATTTTTAGGGAAAGTAGAAAAGAGAGGAAAAGACAGAGAGAAATATCTATGTGAGAGAAACACATCGATTGGTTGCCTCCTGCACCCAGGCTGGGGAGGAGCCTGCAACCAAGATACATGCCCTTGATCAGAATTGAACTCGGGACCCTTTGGTCCACAGGCCGACGTTCTGTCCACTGAGCCAAACCAGCTAGGGCTGTGAAGTTCATTTCTATCAAGTTTCTTTTTAGCATTCTAAATAAAGATCTAATAGCATATATTATGAACAAAACTTTTCAACTGCAAACTGCAAAATTAACCCCAAAGTTGTATTCCTTTTTAAAAAGATTTTCCTTTGCCTTTTGCACGAATTCTTATATGTACATATTTTTTCCCATATTGTTTTTAATCATAATGTCCTACTTTCCCCCAAAAAGTTAATATAACTTTGCATGTTATGTCCTAGCTTCACATTCTGGGTTTGGCTACGTGGTAGCTTCTCCCTGTGCTTAGAAGCTGTGGTGAGGAGCCTGGATTTACTTTTTCTTCTTAGCTAGGGTGGTTGTTTTTTTTTCTACTTTCCTCCTGGCTTGTTTTGCCTTAGGCATTCAAAGATAGACTCACCCACCAGTATCAAACTGAGTTGACGGGGTTCATGGAAGTAGCTGTAAAGGAAGTGTTTGCAGCGAAGCTGTTGCTGTCAGTGGCTTCCAGCAGATTCATGGACTGGGCAGAGCAGTTGTGTGCTGAGGGGCCTGCTACGTGCTGGGGGCAGGCAGCACACTGCCTCCGGCCTCTGCTCGCCCCAGGGTGGCAGTGTCCCTGCGTCTGCACAGAGGTCTGAGATGAGGTGGGAAAGCCCCCGCTTCCATCACTCTGGGCAGCAGCCCCCCTTGATGCTGGAAAGTCTGAGAACGGGTTTCCTCTCTGGTTGCTCTTTTTCTTTCACGAATCTGTTCTTTTCATCAGAAAACTAGGAGATGCATTCATTTCTATGACAGAAAATATTGCCACATTTCCTTATGTTAAGTCTTTACATGTTGAAGTGGAAAAATGCAAAAGAACTAATTAATAACGTAGCAACTGTTTCTGCTGTATCAGGCCAGGCATCTGTTGCTATTTGTGAAATTGCATGGGGAGGAGGGGAAAGGAGAAGGGAGAGTCTTCCTCTTGTCATTTGTATTTGTCTCTAGTAATCTGAAGACTCAAAGTGCATTTTACGTTCTGTATCTCAAGAGGTCTCTGGCATTTTTTAAAAATACATTTTTATTGAATTGATTTTAGAGGGAAAGAGAGAGGGAGAGAGAGATAGAAACATCAATGATGAGAGAGAATCATCGATCGGCTGCCTTCTCCATGCCCCCTACTCGGGATGGAGCCCACAACCTGGGTATGTGCCCTTGACCAGAATCGAACCTGGGACCCTTCATTCTGCAGGCTGACGCTTTATCCACCGAGCCAAACCGGCTAGGGCTGGCATTTTTCTTTCTATCTCTTTTGACTCATGTCGCCAGATTTGATGGTGTTCAGTATTTCAGGTTAAGAGCCTTTGGAATGTTTACTTAAATTGTAATGCTGTGCAGTAGAATCTTGAGACTGTCTTTGAGTGGAACCTGTTTACAGATTCACTGGTGTCCTGCTGGGAGGAGGCAGTGTGATTTTCTCCAGTGAAGGTGTGAGGACAGAGGTATCTTCATTCTGGCTGTAAGAGGCCGTCTCGTAATTGTCATGTGCATAAGGTAGATCACATAGGTAGCTTTCTTCTGCACCATAACTGCCTCTGAGTACTGAGTGGAGTTGAAGAACATGGAAACCAAGGTATTTGGTGGTTAAGGGTAGTTTACAGTTTGGATAATAAGGTACCACGGGTGTTGATATTTTATGTCTTCTGGGGGCTTAATTATAATTCATAATTTCAACATCCAAACAATATAGAAACATTTGGAAGATCCCTCTCTCTCCTCTTCCCCCTTCCAGCTAACCCCGTTCTCTTCCCATTGGTCTCTGGTGGACACTAGTCTGTATGTATGAACCACTAGATAGTTTCCTTTGCATTAGGTGTTTATAAAGTATATTTAGGTTCTTTTAAAAGGTAAATGGTTTTATATCTTTGATTGTTCTGTGATTTGCTTTTTCACTTCGCATGTGGAGATAGTCTTTGAATGCAGAGCTCTACCTCATTCACCTAACTGGTTGCATGGAACTCAGTGGTAGATGGTATCACTCCATGCCCAGTTGAGAGGCAGGCTCTGCCTAGGAGAGGGCTCCCAGTGGGAGAGTTCTTTTCCTCAAACTGTTGTTTTTACAGCTTTCTTGAATAAGAGTGAAACTCCTTAAGGATATAGCTCAATATTTAGAATTTTAAAGTTTTATCTTAAAGACAGTCTTGGGTTCCCGGGTCGGCTCTGTGGGCGTTTTGTTGTGATTTTCATCCTTTGGCCGTGTTTGTCATCTTGCAGAGTACGTACCGGTGAAGGGACTGGGACCCTGACCTTGGTGTGGAGGCAGAGACAAGCAGGTGGAGGCTTTGCGGTGGTACTGAGGAAGGGCCAGAGAGGGCACCTGAGGCGGGGAAAGGCCCACGTTGGCGGGCAATAGAACAGAGCCACCCAACTGGGAGAGGTGGGGGAAGGGCCTTTATGGAAAGGGGAGGAGCAGGAGCAGGGTTTGAATTTGGAGCATGGGAGGTACGCTCAGATATCAGGTGGGGTTTAGTGCTGGGAAGACCATGGGGGGCAGTGAGTCAGGGAGATGAGGCTCAAGGGGCAGCAGGAAGCACCTGGGGGTGTTGAGAAGAGAAAGTCGGATACCGTGGAGATGCCAGGCTTTAGAACACAGAGTCCCAGCTCCTAAGCATGCCCAACCCATCTCCCAGGCATCAGCCTGAGCAGACTTTGTATCAGTACCGCCATGCTTCCCATTAGAGATGGATCGTCAGTGGTCAGTTGCTGGTGATTTCATAATCGGGAAGCACAAATAGGATATAAGAAGCCCCATGGCATTCAGTGGGTTGAGAAGGCTGGGTGGGGATGGGTGCTCAGAGCTGTGGTGTCCGCTTACTGCAGGTGATGGAGGCGTGGAAACAGGTGAGGGGGGTTGGGGTGAGGAGAGTGTGCTCCATGGGATCCCCATATATATTCCAGAACTTACATGTGTGTGTACACACACACACACACAAACTTTTTAACCTCATCCTTTTAAATTTTCTACCTTTGTTTTATAATGAACATAATACAGTGGTACATCCTATCTAATAAAAGAGAAACATGGTAATTAGCGTACGACCGCTACCCTTCCCATTGGCTAATCAGGGCAATATGCAAATTAACTGCCAGCCAAGATGGCGGCCGGCTGCCAGGCAGCTTAAAGCAAACATGAGGCTTGCTTGCTTCAGTGACGGAGGACTCCAGCGTTCCCCGCTTGCCGCTGCAGGCCTCTGAGCTGCAACTCTAAGCAACTATGTTACAAGTATAGAAGCTAAACAAAACCCCAGAAACCTGCTTTAGTCGCCGGGCTTCAGCCCGCAGGATTGCAACATTGTTTCAAATACAGAAGGTAAACAAAGGCCAGAAACCTGCTTTCAGCAGCGGAGGCCTAAGAGCTGGAGCCAAGCCTCAAAGCTAAAGCTGGCCCAGAATAAAAAGAAAAGAAAAAAAGGAGTGGTTGGGAGCTTCAGTCACCCACCATCCTGAAAACAGCCCTCAGCCCCTCACCCAGACTGGCCAGGCACATCAGTGGGGACCCCCACCCTGAAGGGTGTGTGACCAGCTGCAAACAGCCATCATCCCCTCACCCAGGCTGGCCAGGCACCCCAGTGGGGACCCCCACCCTGATCCAGGACACCCTTCAGGGCAAACCAGCCGGCCCCCACCAGTGCACCAGGCCTCTATCCTATATAGTAAAAGGGTAATATGCCTCCCAGCACCGGGATCAGCGGAGCCGCGACGCCTCCTGGCACCGGGATCAGCGTGACAGGGGGCAGGGCCCAAACCCCCTGATCGCCCTGCACTTCTGTGTGTGACAGGGGGCGGGGCCACAACCTCCCTATCGGCCCTGCTCTGTTCGTGACAGGGGAAGGCTCCCCAACCTCCTGATCAGCCCTGCGGCTCTGTGTGTGACAGGTGTGGCGCCCCAACCCCCTGATAGGCCCTGCTCTGTGTGTGACAGGGTGCGGCGCCCCAACCCCCCACCCCCCCCACGGGCCCTGCTCTGTGTGTGATGGGGTAGAGCCATAACCTCCCCATCGGCCCTGCCCTGAGTGTGACAGTGGCGGCACCCCAACCCCCTGATCAGCCCTGCTCTGTGTGTGACAGGGGGCGGTGCCCCAACTCCCCTATCGGCCCTACTCTGTGAGTGACAGGGGGGAGCTCCTCAACCCCCTGATCGACCCTGCTCTGTGCATGACAGGGGGGAGCTCCCCAACCCCCTGATCGACCCTGCTCTGTGCGTGACAGGGTAAGGAGCCCCAACCCCCCTGATGGGCCCTGCTCTGTGCGTGACGGGGTGGCGCCGCAACCTCCCCATCGACCCTGCCCTGAGTGTGACAGGGGGCATTGCCCCAACCCCACAATCGGCCCTACCCTGAGCGTGACTGAGGGTGGCATCACAACCTCCCTATCTGCCCTGCTCTGTGCATGACAGGGGGCGGCGCCCCAACTCCCCAATCGGCCCTGCTCTGAGCCCGACCAGGGGCTGCACCTAGGGATTGGGCCTGCCCTCTGCCACCCGGGAGCAGGCCTAAGCCAGCAGGTCGTTATCTCCCGAGGGGTCCCAGACTGTGAGAGGGCACAGGCCGGGCTGAGGGACCCCCCCCCTCCCCCCGAGTGCACAAATTTTTGTGCACCGGGCCTCTAGTACATATATATGTGGGGTGCATGTGCAAGATTTTTTGATAATTGGAGTAAGGAGTCAAAATACTTTGGATAACTTGGAAATCTTGATCAAGAAAACGACAAAGACAGCAGCTTCCAGGGCACATCGTCTGGTGTGAGAGAGAGAACTGCCCACATGGAGCCGGAATGGGAGGGCAGTGGTAGAGGTGGTTGGGCCCTGCAGTGGCCAGAGCCTGGACGAGGGTCTGGCCCAGGGGTGGGAGGACAGGAGCTGAAGGGACAGTAGAAGGAAGAAGCATAACAGACTGCCAGCTGCCTGGGCAGGAGGGGGAGGGCAGTGCCCAGGGAAGGGGGCATCTAGAAGTGTGTAACTAGAGTGTCTGGAGGGGGCTTATTCTGACATTGTTTTAACTGTTGTTTTAACAAAACATGGTGTGTCTTAGGATTGGAGCGCGGGAGAAGAACAAAGGTGGGCTGTGTATGCAGAGGGTCTCAGGTGATAGGTGAATCCTGGAGCGCTTGTGGAAACCCAAATGGCTGGGCCCCACCCTGAGTTTGGTTCAGGAGCCTTGGCCGGACCTGAGAACCTGCATCTCCAAAAGTTCCCAGCTGCTGCTGCTGCCCCTGTTGCAAGGACATCCTCTGTGGCTCTGGTTGGAACAGCCATCTGTCCTGCCTACCTGCAGGGCCCCTGAGGAAGGGAGTTTCTCTTCTCAGGTTTTTAAAACAGGGTGCTGGGTTTTCTTGAGATGGTAGTTGAGTAAACAGTTTAGGATTCCTCAAGCTTTGCTAACTACTGGTTTGAGGGATTTTAATAGGTCCCATATACTTTGCAAGCCATGGTACTGACCTCCCTGGCTGGACAGCCAAATCCACGCCCTTACAGACCTTAAAACTGTACTTCAGACTTTCTTCCTGTGATTTGCAAACATGAAAGTACTAGTAATACAAAAGTATGGAAAGTATATGTCTCATGTCTCCCAGACATTCTGTGGATAAGTACATGTGCATGTGGTTTTAAATTTTAAGCATGTACATACTAGTAGTTTTAAAAAGCAAAAAATTGATTATACTATGTGTATTCTTTTAAGTTTCCCTTGTCACTCAATGTTGACTTTTTTATGTGTAAAGACTTATAAAAAGGATCAGGTGTCACCTACAAAATCCACAGCTCCTTGCATTTTTAACCACTTTGTAGAACTAGGAACATCTTGGGGCAGGCATTTTTCCCGTGGGAATGTTGGTGTGATTGTATTAGGTAGGTCCTTGTTACTGGAGGCTGCTCGGCTACCCCAAATTGCCTTTGTGTCTGGGACACTTTTCATCCTGTGTCACCACTTAGGACAAACACAGGTTTGGTCGGTTGGGGAGCTCAGGGCTTTGGCTGGGCTCCTTCGGGTTGGGGAGTGGGCCAGGATCCCCTTGAGTGACAGCTCCTCTGGTGGATCATGCTGCCTGCCCTTCTAGCACCTCATTCTTGTAGTGGGAACTGGAGACAGAGAGGTCCCTCCTCCTGCACTTCTCCCTTTCTTATTTGAAGAATTAAAAACAGGGTCCCTGCCTGCTGGTGTGGTTCAGTGGTTGAGTGTTGATCCATGAACCAGGAGGTCACTGGTTAGATTCCCAGTCAGGGCACATGCCCCCAGGCTCGATTCCCAGTAGGGAATGTGCAGGGCAGCTGATCAGTGTTTCTCATCATTGATCCTTCTATCCCTCTCTCCCTCTCCCTTCCTTTCTGGAAAAAAAAAAATTATTTTCAAAACAAAACATACTTACCTGGCAGGGGAGATACCATGATCAGAAGGTAGTTTTCCCAGGGTGAGGCTTGTCCTTCGCACTCCAGATGTGCTGACCCCTGAGAATTCCCCAAATGTGGGAAATGTGACTGTGTAATTTGTGGTAGTGGGGGTCTGCGTTTGCGCTCTCCCCTGATAAAAGTAAAAACAAAACAAATCAGCAGAGCCATGGCCAGTGTGGTCCAGTTGGTTGAGCATCATCCCTTGCACCAAGAGGTGGCCAGTTCAATTCCTGGCCAGGGCACATGCCTGGGTTGCAGGCTCGATCTCCATTATGGGGCATGCAGGAGACAGCTGATTGATCTCTCACTGATGTTTTTCTCCCCTCACCCTCTCCCCTCTCTCACTCTCTCAAATCAATAAAGACATATTTTCAAAAGAAAATAATTAAATACAGAATAATATCTTATAATTTGACCTTTCTGATCCATTTAAACAACTTATAATGCTTTTCTTATTACAAGAATGATGCATATTATCTGCTTTGAAAAACATTTCAGTTGTACTACCTAGAGGTTTATCCAGGTGGCTCAAATATTTGCTCTGTTAGGATAATAGAGTTGGCAGTGTTCATCAGAGGTGAGCAAGGGTGCATCTTGAATGTCATGTGCAAGGGGGAAGGCAGGCAGCCTGGTTGGTGAGGACGTAGGATTTCCAAACCAGGACCTTGACCCCCGCTTTTAGCCAGGCAGGGAGTCTGCACAGCCGTGCCTTTGTGGAGGAGGGTGCATGTGCCGTTGGCAGTGAGCGCAGCAGGTGGGAGGACTGGAGCCCCATGTCCTGGGCTGATTTGAGGGCTGCCACGGGAACATCTGAACATCAGTAGATTAAAGGTGAGGGCATACCTGTGTTTGGGTTTCGGTTAAGTCTTGCTGCTTAACTAACTACTTCAAAACGGTAGTGTACACCAGGAGGCATTTTATAAGCTCACGGATCTCTGGGTAGGAAGCAGAAATGGGGAGGGCTGCTCTGTTTTGTGATGTCTGGGACTTTGGTTGGGAAGTCTCAAAACAGGTGGGCCTGGAGGATCCTCTCCTGGTGGCTTCTTCATGGCAAGTGTGGCCCCTGAGGGCGGGCTTGGCTAGGACTGGCTGCCAGAGTGCCTGCTGGCGACCTGTCCAGCCTCAAAGTGGTCAGACTTGCACAGCAGCTCCGCGTTCTGAGAGCCAGTGTTCCAGCAAATGAGGTGGATGTGCCGCTGTTTGGATGGGTTTGAAAAGTGCCACCACGAGGGTCCGCCTTTGTGTAAGAGCATGGTGACTGCACAGGGTGCAGTGAGCACTTGGCAGACAGCCAGGCACAGCTGGGGGGAGGCCTTCTGTTCCCTGAGGGCTCGGAGAGTCTGGAGGAGCAGCCACAGCCACAGCAGGAGTGCAGGCCACGGAGTGCTGCTGGAGCCATCCGGTGCCGTGTTTATCAGGGTTCTGTTTTGAAGACTTTCTAAATGAAAGCTGAAGCAAGTAGAAGGTTGGGATTGCTATTCATGCTCCTGCTCCTGAAATGGGGCACCTCTTCAGCATTCAAATAAACTTTGTGCCCCTCCCCCCACTCCCCCCAGGGATTTCATGAGGTTAATGTTACTCACTTTGAGTCTAGTTTAGAGGACAGGTTTGGAAAAACCAAGATGCCTTTTTTTCTTTGACGTTGGAACCCTGGGCAGGTCACATCGGCCATGGAATGAAGCCTCACATTTGAAGTGTTGGCATGGGCATGGGTGGCCACTCGTGTGATCCTGAGCAAGTCATGCTATTCCTCTTGGCTCCGGTCCTGGCTGTGAAACGGAGGTAATGACATGACCTTGTGATTAGAAACTGAGTGTGGCAGGCTCACGTGGTGAGACTGGCATTGCTACACTTCCCAGACGTATGCCTGGCCGTGTCATGAGATTCGCCAGGGCTGTGGCCTCTGCCCAGCTGGATGCAGCAGTCAGTGCCACGTTTCAATGAACCTTCCCATGTCAGCCTCAGGGGCCCTCGCCTGCACCTCTGACTAGTGCTGGTTTCCCAGGCCTGTTTCTACTAGCTCTTTAGGCATCTTTGGCCTGCGTCACTATGGGTGCCTCGAACCCAGCATGTACTCCTCTCAGTCCATTGTTTCTCCCCCCGCCATCCTCCCCCTCTGATGTTGTGTGTTTTTGTTTTGTTTTTTTAAAAATCATCACCCAAGGATATGTTTTTATTGATGTGTAGGGAGGGGGGTGGGCGGTAGAGAGAGAGAGAAAAAAACAACAACACATTGATGTGAGAGAGAAACATCAATTAGTTGCCTCCTGTATGTGACCAGGGATTGAACCCACAACCTTTTGGTTTATGGACGACACTTCAACCAACTGAGCTCCTGGCCAGGGCCGTCTCCAGCATTCTGATCTCCTGACATCCATGTCACAACCCCACCCTGACCTCTTCCCCACCTGATACACCACCCATCCCCAAGACCAGTTAGCTCTGTCCTCTGCCTTCTTCACTTTAGCCCACCTTCTGCCTTGCCCTTCTGCCCTTCTTCCTGTTGTGCCAAAACCCAGACTGCCTGTTATTACACTCGGATGCTTGCTAGTGCCCAGTAACTGATGTCTTAGAACGCTACAAAAGGTAAGACAGTGGTGATCATACTGGATTCATTAATAGAGTCCCCCAGGTGCTTATTAGGAAAACCTTCTTGGCCCAACGTGATCCTGCAGACTCCTCATCCCCTCTGTTCCTTCAGCCTCGTCCTCCCCACACTTCTGTCCAAGTGCATTTCCTTCAGAGCCCAGTAGATGTCCCATCTTCACCGCTCAGTAACCTGCCTCCTCTGCTCCGGGAACTGGTTGACTGCAGCCTTTACTCCTCTGATGTTACTGTGTACAGGCGGCTGGTGACTAGTTTCCCCTCAAGGACAAGGGCATTGCACCTCGTCATTCTTTAGGTATCTCTTAAAGCAGGGTTGGCAAGCTGACCCATGGCCAAGTCCAGCCCACCCCTGAGCTGAGAAGGCTGTGACAATTTTTGAATAGTTGAAGAAAAAAATCCTTTTTTTTTTAATCCTCACCCTGTTAGGGTCGCCGAAGGAGGAACGCACGAGGCCCAAGTGGTAAGGGAATATGAATTTATTAGGTCATCTGGATACCAGATGGACTGAGCCCCAAAATGGCGCCAGCCCCCAGGGACTGGGAGTCAGAGATTTTAAAGGACTCTAGGCGGGCTTTTTCTGGACGGAGAATTCTCTGGCAGGTCCTGAGGGGAGGATAATGGTCTTTGCAAGTGGAATGTGGTCTAAGCAAGAGGGAATGTCCATTGTGAAGTGGCCTAAAGATCAGTTCCCAGGGTTGGGCGTATCCATTCAATTATCTGATCAGACCTAACATACCCCAGGGCATATTCATTGATTTTTTTTTTTTTTTTTTTTTAAAGAGAGAGAGAAAGAAACACTGATCGATTGCCTCTGGGGATCGAATCTGCAACCTGGGTATGTGCCCTGTGTGCCCTGACTGGGAATCTAACCTCTGACCTTTTGGTGTATGGGACGACACTCCAACTATGGAGCCACACCAGCTAAGGCAGATGCTGTTTTATAACACGAAGCTCAAATGTCAGTGTCCTTGAATACCGTGTGGGAGCACAGCTAGGTGACTTCGAATTATCTAGGACTGCCCGCAGTGATGAGGTCGAGCAGTTGCTTCAGACAGGCCTGCATAGCCTAACATAGTTATGATCTATTTCTTTATAGAAAAAGTTGGCTGACTCCTGCCTTAGAGCAGCGATATGCCTGTCATTTGGGAGAGCTTTTCATTCATTCCTTTTAGCTGATATTTAATGAGCACCTATCATGCATGTGTATCAGTGCCACAGAAAACTATAGTGAGCAGCACATAACATCTCTGCCACCTGAGCCTACATGTTATTGGAGGGGATCAGACCAGAAACATAGATTCACAGATAAATTGATACATAGCTATATTAGCTGGTGATAAGTGCTGTGAAGAAAAAGAAAGCAGGCTAAGTGTGGGTAGGGAGGAAAGAGTGCATGGTGACGGTTGGGGTTTATTACAGGTGGGTTGGTCAGAAGATCTCTTTGATAGGTAACTTTTGAGCTGAGATCTGAATGAACCGAGAGGGGTGTGAGTGAAGAGGCGTTTGGGAGAAGTGTTATGGCCCTGAGGACAGGAATAGGTGTGGCAAATTGGAGAAATTATTTGGACCAGAGTGGCTTGAGCCTGGACTATAAGAACACAGAGGGATGGCTGTGACTGGCTGGTCACCAGCTCCCTCGGGGTGGAGGTTTTCCACCTTCCCCGTGCCTTGGCCCCTGTCCTGGGATTCTGAATGAGGAGGTCTGCAGACCACATAGTGTCTCGTAGGCTGTGGGAGGCCTGGATTCTATCATCAACACTGGAGAAGGCAGACCCCACTGTTCCACCCACCCCATTCTTGTCATTGTTAGGTCCTGAGCCTTTTCAAGCTAAAGGGCACTGTGGTTAGCAGCCTTTGCTGTAAGACACCACAGGTTGCTTGGCTCCTAGCAGTGGCTCAAAAATAAATGTTTTCACTTTTAAAAAGAGAACTGTGTTTATGCGGTGGCTGCCCTGCTACAACTTCGGAACGTGCCATTTCTCTTGGGCCGGTGCTGAAGGACTGCGTGGCTGTGATCTGGCTAAGCTCCCCAGTGTCTCTGGTGGCCAGTGTCCCACCTTTCTTGCACTAGTGGGGTCAAGCTGTTTCCTCCCTGTAGTCCCAGGTGGACCTATACTGTTTCTTGTCACCGGAGCCTCCTCTCCATTGGGACCACTCTTCTCTGGCAGCTGCTCTTGGGGCCCTTACTGTACCTCACGCATGGTGCTTACCAGATGCATGAAGTTTTGTGCGCAGGGTCTTACCCCTCCACGCATCTGTAGGCACCAACTTTATTGGATGGCCGGCCAGCAAGTAGATGAGTGAGGAAGGATTTTAGGAGACATTGAAAAAACAAGGTGAGTCCTCCATGGGTTCCCCATGCGGTCAACACTAACATCACTATGCCAAGTTGGTGAGCCCGGCACACTTGCCTGCGGGCATGCCTTACATACTGTGTTATGTAGGTGTGTGCCCATGTGTGGTAGGAGAAAGGTTTTCTTAATTCTCACTTCTTCCTGTGATTTAGGGTAAAAGTGCACGTGCTTTCCAGGTGACTGGTGATCAGAACGCCCAATAAAAACATGCTAACGCATATTGCGGCTGTGCCAGCTGTACAGGTGGGAGATGGAAATGGCGGTTGATCTGATCCAGTGTGATAACAGTGCTTAAGATAGGCTGGTAGGAGTCAT
This sequence comes from Myotis myotis, assembly GCF_014108235.1. Taxonomy (NCBI): domain Eukaryota; kingdom Metazoa; phylum Chordata; class Mammalia; order Chiroptera; family Vespertilionidae; genus Myotis; species Myotis myotis. The sequence continues at coordinate 2,760,299 of NW_023416327.1, forward strand.
GAGGAAGAATCGGCACTCTATCTGTTGCCTGGCTTTCAAGTCCAAGCTTTATGGACTGAATTGATGGGTCTTCATTTGTTTGGGGGCTTGGAACTCTGGATTGTTGAAAGCTGTGGACCAGGGCTTTGCATAGACTCTCAAGGATCATCCTCCTCACCCCCACTTCCCGGGGCTCATCCCTGAATCCATGGCACACTCAGGTGTTAGACTGACAGGAATTGTGTTCTCATGAGAATTATTCCAAGGAGAAGCTGATTATATTTAAGAAGCTAAATTAGACTATTACAGACAAAAGTGTTGGGATAGCATTTTAATTTTTTCTTCGTTGGAAAAGGACACTCATTTAAATTTTTTTTTTTTCTTTCAGGGAAAGTGGAAGGGAGGAAGGGAGGGAGAGAGAAAGAAATATCAATATGAGAGAGAGACATTGATTGGTTGCCTCCCGCATGTGCTCCTGGGCCTGGGAACGAACCTGTAACCCAGGTGTATGCCCTTGACCGGGCTCACCCCCACCCTTCTGTGCTCAGGCTGATTCTCTATCACTGAGCCACACTGGCCATGGCAAGACACTCATTTTTAATCATACCTTAAAATAAGTCCATTTTTTGCTGTATGTGAAAATTTCTATATAATAGACTTTGATGATCTAGACTTTCCAGCATAGCATGGAGTCTAGATACAGACATAATGAGAATTGGAGAACCAGTATGCCTCAGTTTGCACACAAAGTATTTTTAAAGTTTATAATAAAATTAAAATAAAATATCTTGAAAGCTGTATAAGGGAATTTGTTTTCACCCTTTGTTAATAACAGTGAATGACTATCCTTTTTCTTTTATACTTTTAAAAATATTGAGTCCTTGTGTTATACATAATAGATTTCATTTAGTTCAGTTTAGTTCCAGTATTTATTGAGCACATCTGTTAGTAATTCCTTTGAGACACTGTAAGTGTAGGGAGGCTCACATTAATGTAAGCAGGTGGCAGAATTTTAAAAGCAACATTAATTTTAGGTAATGTTTGACCTGCAACATTCTAGGCTGGTTTACACAAAACACGGGTCAAGGCTCCGTCATGGTGGCAGATCACTTGTGTTTCTGCCCTTTGGTGTGTAGGACGATGCTCCAAGCAACTGAGCCGCCTGGCCAGGGCTCCTAGTGCATGTTGACAAGCCAAAATGAGACCTTGTTTTTTTTTTTGTTTTGTTTTGTTTTTAACTTGAGATACAAAGTAAAGAAAATACCCTGGGGTTTGGCCAGCTCCTGGCTGGTCACTGACCTTTGGGGCTCTGTTTTGGTGGTGATTTTATAGGTAACGAGCTCTCCTTGTCCCCACCTGTTGCCAGGGGAAGTGGACTTCTTGTGATGTCACAAGAAAAGGAATTTTCTGAGACTCCCATGGGAGAATGAGTTATCGGAGAAAGCTTTATTTCTGTGGAATCAAACACCTGAGTTTCCAAGGTCCCATTTCCCTCCATCCTGCCACGGAAAAAGTCCCATTTTGCTTTCAGCAGAGCTAGGGTTAAAGCTGTTGCCAGAGTTTCGTTCCTCTCCTCTCTCCTCTCCTCTCCTCTCCTCTCCTCTCCTCTCCTCTCCTCTCCTCTCCTCTCCTCTCCTCTCCTCTCCTCTCCTCTCCCTCCCCTCCCCTCCCCTCCCCTCCCCTCCCCTCCCCTCCCTCCCCTCCCCTCCCCTCCCCTCCCCTCCCCTCCCCTCCCCTCCCCTCCCCTCCCCTCCCCTCCCCTCCCCTCCCCCTTATTTTTGAGAAAGAGAGGAATTGAGAGGGTGAGAGAGAGAAACATTGATGTGAGAGTGAAGCGTCAATTGGCTGCTTCCTGCATGCTCCCCACCAGGGATGGGCCTGCAACGCGGGGCATGTGCATGGTATGACGCCCAACCAACTGAGCCACACTGGCCAGGTTCGTTGCCCAGAGTTTCCTTTCCATGTTTACACAGTCCAGTCCAGCATTAGGCTAGCTTAGTTTGCGTTCCCACCTGCAGTTCATCCGTCCATTGCATGCAGCTTCCAGTGTTATATTGTATGTAAATCAGCGAGCTAGACAAGACGCCTTAATGAGCCAGTTAGTTAGGAGTCATCTTTATTGCACGCGGGTTCAGAGCAGAATACCTCTGTCAAATTCTGAACCCAAAGCATAGAGGAAGTTCTCTCTATTTATACCTTTTGATCTCTTTGTCTGCAGATTTTACAAAGAGCTTTATGTGAGTTATTTTGCAGACAGTTTGGATACATAATGAACAAACACTTGGCATGAGAATATAGGAATTACTATCAGTATTTGCCTAGTACGTTAGATGGCTAGCTTGCAAGGTCAGATAGTTAAGTTTTTATCTTTTTCTATTATTCAAACTAAAACAGTTATTTTACAGAATAAGGGACTATCTAAAAATAACAGAGTTGAGCTATAGAACTAAGGACTGTCGAAGAATAACAGAGTAGTTTAAAACAGCAGTTTCACACAGCAGTTTTCCAAAGGAGGGATTACTATGCTTCATTCCCCACTGGTTTTATGTAAATGAGTCAAATCATTGACTCTTGTGGGTCACTGTTGGGCAGGAGGTCATACCGGCTCCTGAGGACTATAAGCTTGATAGAATTAATTCTCGGTTGAATAAAGTTAATAAATCAGTTTATAAGACAGGGGCCCAGAATGAGCGCCAGGAGTATACATGAGAGTCTCAGCTTTAGTGGATCTGATGAAGATCTTGGATTCTTTATTCTGTCTGGGCTGCCTTAAGCCGGGTGTGATGAAGCCACATTGGGATTCCGTCGACCTAATGCCGTGGGAGTGATCAGGATGATGGTGTGTGGTCCCCTCCAGGTAAGAGTCAGTCCTTGGGTGGTAAATTTCTTTACCCAAACAGAGTCATCAGGTTGGAAGGGATGGACCGGATCAGAAGTTGGTACAGGCAGAGCATCCTGGACGTGTTTCTGGATTGCTTTCTGGGTAGACTGTAAAGCCTGTAAGAACTTGAGTAAAGATTGGTTATGGATTTTAGCTTTCTTAGATTGGGAGAAGCTTTGTAAGCTTAGTGTGGTTCCCTGTAAGCTGGTGAGGTGGGTAGGTCAGGGTCTGGAAGAGTCACTAGAATCTGTAGAAGCCCCACTTGTTTTAGGGCAGCCTCCTGGGCTGCTTCATCTGCAGCCTAGTTCCCTCTTGCTTCTGGGGAGTCCCCTTTCTGGTGTCCCTTACAGTGGACTAATGCTATTACCTTGGGAGCTAGATGTCTTCTAGTAGTGTCAGAATTTCTTCCTTATTTTTGATGTCCTTCCTGGCTGAAGTTAAAAAGTCCCTGTTCCTTGTAAATAGCACTGTGTATGTGAGCCGTTGCAAACACGTACCTGTTATCAGTGTAAATTGTTACTGATTTGTTTTTGTCCACCGGAGAGCCTGAATAAAGGTAATTAATTTGGCCTTCTATGCTGACTTCCCGCGGGTGAGTGTCTGAGACCAGATGGTTCGGTCTTAGCCCCTTATCTTATATATGTAGACGTGGAAAAACTTAGTTACATCTGGTAGTGCCAGTTGGCCCATCGTCCTTGCTCTGCTTATGTCTGTCTGACTGCCTAATATATTACTTCAAGGATCCTGGCTCTGAATTTTTTTAGGGAAAATCGATGTCGGTGGGGCTTCTTTGGCTACTTCCATGCTGAAGAGGGATGGAGTTTTCTTTTCAGAGCCAAGAGAGCCTTGCTGTTTATCAGACAACGAGGCCAGGGCATAGAAGAAGGTGGGCTTGTGACCTGGCTGAGACAAACTGTATTATAAAAATTAGTATTATTGAGCAATTAGAATAGCAAGAGTTTCAACAAATAGTCTGGTGGAAGGGCAAGAAAACATTTCAGTTCTAATAATTTCTATTGAAATAGAATTTTTCTCCTTAAAATTATTCTTCTGTTTATTAAAAGAGCCAAATCAAGACTAATTTATCTATTGTATTTAATTTGGCCTGATTGTTTGCATAAACATAATAAGAATGGTAACTGACCACTTTTGCCGGAATGTCATGATTGAATCTTAATGTGCCCCGAAGAGCCGGGAAGCCAAGCCATCTAGCTGCTCATCAGGCCTGCCAGTATCCATTGAGTTAGGTGAATTCCTTACCTGTAGCGACTTTCTTTCCCCGTGCCTGTGCCCTAGGCTTTAAGGCCCATCTCAGCAGCCCTCCTACTTGTTGTGGCCTAGGGTATGTGGGGGTTCTGTAGGGATGCAGAGGCGCCCTTGTTGCTCCCCTTCTACTTTGACCAACTGCCAGTGATGGTAGGGCATGGGCCTGAGGCTCCAGCGCCAGCTATTTTCAGGGCTACTAAGCAGGATACCAGGCTTTCTCTGTGGCACTTTTATTGGCTTCAGGTCTTCAGAGTTTAGACAGGGCTCTTTAAAACATGATACTCCAGCCAAAGTTTCCGGTTAATAAAACCACTATTGGAAACTGGTCTTACTGAATTCATGCAAAGAAATGTATTGCCAAATTTCGGAGGAATTATATAAGGAGAAAAATATACTGACCTGCTTTAAGATTTTCTGATTTTCCTTGCCAGTCCTTTGTATGGACTTTTCAGAGTAATATATTATTTTTTTTTAATGTATTACAACAAAAACAGTAACTGCCTTTAAATGACAAGAAGAAATTTAAAATATGTAACCCCCTTCCAGGATAGCTAATATATGGCCATGAAAATAACGCTTAGTGTGGGATACTGGACATTTGCCAGTTACTCCCAAAGACTACTAAAGCCTGTAGACCTACATAGGTCTATAGTAATTGGTGGCAGCTGCATTTAAATCTGCAAGAGAATTAAAGGTTAATACAATATTATTAATACAACTAGAGGCCCAGTGCACAGAAATTTGTGCACTTGGGGTGGGGGGAGAGTCCCTCAGCCCAGCCTGAGCCCTCTCACAGTCTGGGACCCTTTGGGGGATGTCCACCTGCTGGCTTAGGCCCGCTCCCTGGGGGAATGGGCCTAAGCTGGCAGTTAGACATCCCTCTGGGAGCCCTCCGGGGATGTCCAACTGCAGCTTAGGCCCACTTGCAGCTGTCAGCCCAGCTTGTGGCTAAGCAGAGCTCCCCCTGTGGGAGCACACTGACCACCAGGGGGCAGCTCCTGAGTTGAGCGTCTGCCCCCTGGTGGTCAGTGTGCGTCATAGCAACAGGTCAATCCACCATTAGGGTCAATTTGCATATTACCCTTTTATTATATAGGATACAGTACAGTATTGGCACTGTGGCCACTTCAGGCAGCCAAATCTTCTACTAAACATGACACATGGTAGGGCTATACAAACAGCTCATGGAGGTGACTAAAGTTCATTTTTGACCTTCCCACACAAAGCAAAACTGTCCTTGTTTCTCTGGAGTCATGTCCATGAAGATACAGGCATTATCTAAGTTCGTTATACAGTTTTCTGCAGGCCACTGTCAGGGCTGTGCACGGTGGCCAGTTTTCCTTCTAGCCACAAATACGGTCTGTCTAATTTCCCTAAAATGTATTCTGGCATGGGAGAAAGTTGTTTGCTGAACACAGGGAGCTAACCTTTGCACAACTGGGCTTGGACATCTGCCCAGCAAACTGTAGTTTACAAGTTCAGCATGTGGCCTCAGGTCGTCCTCCCAGCCCAGCAGGGTTTCGGCCAGTCCCTTAGTCAGACTCCTCCTCTCTTGGAGAGTCTGGAAGTCCTGAAGGCTCTCTAGTCCATGGAGAGTTCCTTCCCTTCCCCCTCTCCTGTTAACCCTTTTTACCAGTTATAGGGCCTTGCCATCCCTGTCTCTCAGCACTGCTTGGTTGCTAGTGGCGAGCCAAACACAGCCGGGGCTGCAGGAAGAGACAAGTTTGCACATAGCAAAGGGCTCTGGTGGCGGCTTGGGTATCAGGCCCTTGCCTTCCCACCTGTCCTCTTTCCTGGCAGAGACCTTGACCTTTCCCACAGGCTTCTCTATGAGTAAGAACAGGGCATCTGACCCCCCTCACCCACCCCCTCCTTTCACCTTGCTCTCAGGGGCTGAGTCTTTAATCTATCTAGCAACCAGCTCTAAATCACCAGGGTGGCTGCGGGCTTCAGCTCTACCTCTCCATTACCTGGCTCCTGTGAGTTCAGTTTTTCCCGAGATACGTCTGCTCCTGTCCTGTTCTTTTCTGCCTGTTACTGAAACCTTACTCTGTCCATTTTTATTACATACATAACCTTTATAAATTTCATACTTTTAAATTAGCCTTTAAACCTTCTTTCTTTGTCCTTCAAAAATGCATAAATATGCCTTAGTCTTTCTAACATTCTTTTTTTTCCTGGTATATCTTCAGTAACCTGTACTGGCCTTTTTTTTCTGACCATAGAAATAACCCTTTGTAATCTGGCCAATAAAATACTATATCCCAAAGTTTCTCTGTTTAAACATTCCAACGCTGCCCAAGAAGTACCCAGTAGCCCCACCCTGCCATACTTGGAGGCAAACTTTTTTTAAATCTGGCTTGACAATGAGATTTTCTCTATGTGTATTGGAGGGTTAAAGAGAATAAAATGGGGCAGAGGAAGATTTATTGTGCTTTGCAGAAAATTTGTGGACTTGAAGAAACCAGCCAGTAAAAATCTACAAAAACTTATCTCTCTCTGCTCTCCCCGCCAACGCTCCCCCTTTCTGCATTAACCATTTACTCTGTCCTTAGCAGGCAAACAAGGTCTGAGATCCTGTATATTTAGACTTTTTGCATTTAAGGACACATTCTTCTCTCTGTAACAGTTGCTTTCCCTTACAGATTTTCCCTTCTTTATTCTAAGCCCCCAGTGGATCTCAAATCCTCCTCACTACTTTTCATCTCTCCGACTATCCCCCAGTCCCCTAGCCTAGGGCTTCTCTATCTCAGCAGGCTGAGAGCCTACTATCCTATCTCACACCTGCTCCGGAGCAGTTTTCTGCTCTCTTCCTCCCCAAGTCAGAGCGGATGCTGTCCCTAATAGACCCACTGTAAATCTATCAGGAAGGGCAGGCAGGTCACAGGTCTTGGGACTACATGATTCTCTGCTTACTAGAAGGGCTGAAAAAGGCAGCCCACAAAGCAGTTAATTATCAAAAATCTGGCAATCTTTCTCTCTCGCCTTACACAAGCCATGAGAAAATGTATTAATCTTAACCCAACAAGTCTTAAGTTCCGCCTCGGCTGGCATGTGTGGGACTATGACGTCACAGGCAGGGGTGGGGCCCTTTAAATATCTCCGCCCTGCCGAGTTTAGCAAGTCCTGCCTCTCTTTCTGTCCTTGGGAACCTCTGTCCACCAGAGGAGATAAGAAAACAGTTTTATAGCTTTTTACTACTTTGTTTCAAATAGTTAACTTGGAAGTCTTTCCTCTTGCTTTTTCTTACAAGCAATCTTGGAACCTAGCCGGCCTTTGTTTTAACCTTCTCTGGGCTACACCCTTTACAATTTTATACCTTTAAATTGACCCCAGAATTCCAAAATTTTTAACCTAATACAGCCAAATCACAAATCAGTGAAGAGCAAACCAAAGCCCCTATTATGAAAACATAGACAGAAATTTTATTAGCGGGCTGATTCCCTCCTTGACAGAGAGCAAACGTCCCTGAGAAAAATAAATCTCACCAGCGCTGCTTAGGAGTTTTGCAGTTTGTCATGGAGTTCAGCCTTAAATAAATAAAACATTTTAAGCAGACGAGTCAACAGAAGTACAGAATAAATCAAAGTAGCTTTCGCTTTTACGCAGGCTCTCACACTTCTATTTATAAACCAGTTAATGAACAGATAATTATGCCGAGACAGACAGACAAACATCCGTACTCGCACTTTCAGTAGACAAGCACTCTTGGGAGCTGAGCAGATAACCGGAACACTGTCCAACTCCCCTGATGGACATGGGGGTACCCTTGGCACTCACACCCCCAGGACAGGTACTCTTGGGAGCTGAGAAGATAACTGGAACACTGCTCAACTCCCCTGATAGAAACAGTCATGGGGGCCTAACAGAAACAGACGTGGCCCCCCACTCCCCGAACCCATGCCCCAGGACGGAGTTCTCAACTAACGTCTCGATGAGAACCTACCGGAGAAGTTAAGACTGCGTCCAGTCCTCCTCTCAGTAGCAAGATGACTAGTCAAACACAGGAAAGTGAACTCAAAATTTCTTAATTGAATTTGAATTTGCTCATCGCCGGAGGCTTTTTCCGATGACTCCAAAAGAATGCAGGGGCATGTCAGTTGTCCCTTGTCTGGCTGTCACGACCACAGAAAAGAGTCCCTGGGGCCCTGGAACTTCATCAGGTGGTACATCCCATAGAGTTCCTTAGGGCCTGGCAGCCAGGCAAGGGAGGCTGTCCGTCGCAGGCGACCCAGACCAGGTGCCGGTAGGCACCTGTCTCTTATCTCGCTGGGGCCTCCAAATGTTATATCATAAATCAGCGAGCTAAACAAGATGCCTTCATGAGCCAATTAGTTAGGAGTTATCTTTATTGCGCACGGGTTCAGAGCAGAATGCCTCTGTCAAATTCTGAACCCAAAACGTAGAAGTTCTCTCTATTTATACTGTATAATATCATACCATCTATGAATAATGACAGTTTTACTTCTTCTTTTTCAATTTGGATGCCCTTTATTTCTTGTCCAATTGATATGGCTAGCACTTCCAGTACTGTGTCGAACAGGAGTGATGAAAGTGGGCATCCCTGTTTTTTTTTTCCTGTTCTTAGGGAAAATGGTTTTAGGTTTTGCTCATTGAGTATGATGTTGGCTGTGGTTTGTCACATAAGGCTTTTATTATGTTGAAGTATGATCCCTCTATTCCCACTTTGCTGAGAGTTTTTACCAAAAAAGGGTTTTGGATTTTGTCAAATCCTTTTCTGCATCTATTGATATGATCATGTGATTTTTGTCTTTCAGTTTGTTTATGTGCTGTATCACGTTTATTGATTTGTGTGTATTGTACCAGCTTTGCATCCCCAGATTAAATCCCACTTGGTAATGGTGTATAATCTTTTTAATATATTGCTGTATGCAATTTCCTAATATTTTGTTGAGGATTTTAGCATCTATGTTCATCAGGGATACTGGTCTATAATTCTTTCTTTGTAGGGTCCTTATATGGTTTTGAGATTAGGGTAATGCTGGCTTCATAGAAAGATCTTGGAAGTGTTCATTCCTCTTGAACTTTTTGTAATAGTCTGAGGTGCGTCGATGTCAGTTCTTTTTTGAGTATTTGGTAAATTCCCCTGTGAAGCTGTCTGGACCAGGGTTTAGTTTGCTGGAAGTTTTTTTGATTACTGCTTCAATTTCACCAGTAGTTATTGGCCTGTTCTAGTTTTTTTTATTTTTCCTGATTGAGTTTTGGAAGATTGTATTTTTCTAGAACTATGTTTATTTCATCTAGGTTCTCCAGTTTGTTGGAATATAGATGTTCATAGTATTTTTCTTTTTTAAAAAATAATCCTTTGTATTTCTGTGGGGTTGGTTGTTAACTTCACCTCTTTCATTTCTGATTTTGTTTATTTGGGTCCTCTCTCTTTGTTTCTTGGTGAGCCTGGTTAGAGGTTCATCAATCTTGTTTATCCTTTTAATGACCCATCTCTGGTTCTGTTGATCCTTTGTTTTTGTTTGTTGGTTTTTTGGTCTCTATGCCGTTTATTTCTGCTCTGGTATTTCCTTCTACTTACTCTGGGCTTTTCTTGTTGCTCTCTTTTTAACTCTTTATGCTGTAGGTTTAGATAATTTATTACCAGGTTTTCTTGTGTTTGTGTGTGGGTTTTGTTTTTTTTTTAGGTAAGCTTGTAGTGCTATGAACTTCCTTCTCAGGACTGCTTTCACTGTGTCCCATAGATTTTGGATTGTTGTGTTTTCATTGTCATTTGTTTCCAGTATGTTTTTATTTCTTCTTTGGTCTCTTTGGTAACCCATTCATTGTTTGATAGCATGCTGTTTAGCCTCCATGTGTTTGATTGTTTTTGAGTGTTTTTAATGTAGTTGATTTCTAATTTTATGCCATTGCGATCTGAGAAGATGCTTGATATAGTTTCATTCTTCTTGAATTTGTAGAGACTTAGCCTGTGTCCTTATATGTGGCCTATCTTTGAAAATGTCCCATGTGCATGTGAGAAGAATATATATTCCGTGCCTTTGGGGTGAAATGTTCCGAAGATGTCAGTTAGTTCCATCTGATCAAGTGAGTCATTTAGGATTGCTGTTTCTTTGTTGAATTTTTGTCTAAAAGATTTACCAAGTTGTGTCACTGGGGTATTAAAGTCCCCTATTATGATTGTATTGCTGTCCATCTCTCCTTTGATAATCTTCCAGAAGTTTTTTTTTATATATTTGGGTGCTCCTGTTTTGGGTGCATATATGTTTACCGGAGTTATATCCTCTTGTCGTATCAATCCCTTTAGTATTTAGTGGGATTGGAACAACATGAAACAAAGCAATATCCACATAATAGGGGTGCCAGAAGGAGTAGAAGCTGAGCAAGGAATAGAAACCCTGCTTGAAGAAATAATGACACAAAACTTCCCTGACTTGTGGAACAAAAGGACCTAGTGCTGTGAGTGCAAGCCAGAGGGACCCCACACTCCTTCCTGCCCAGGTGCCAGAGCTGTACTAAAATTGCGAGCCGGAGGCTCCTAGGGCACAACCTAGAAGTTTTGTGTCATTATCTCTTGTTATGGCCTTCACTTTGAGGTCTATTTTGTCAGATATAAGTATTGCTACCCTAGCTTTTTTTTTTTTTTTTCATTTCCATTTACTTGAAAAAAATTTCCCATCCCTTCACTTTCAGTCTGTGTGAGTCCTTTGTTCTGAGGTGGGTCTCTTGCAGACAACGTATAAGTGGGTCATGTTTTCTTATCTATTCAGCCATCCTATGCCTTTTGATTGGAACATTTAATCCACTTACATTTAAGGTTATTATGGATAGGTACTTGTTTGTTGCCATTTTTATTCTTTATGTCTGTATTTCTCTTTATCTTTCTATTTCTTTTTCTTACACCAATCCCTTGAGAATTTCTGGAATTGCTGGTTTGGTGGTAATAAACTCCCTTAGACTTTTTTTGTCTAAAGGGATAATAGTTCCCTTGCTTTTAATTACTTTATATACTTCATTCCATTCCCTTCTGGCCTGATGTGTTTCTGTTGAAAAATCAGCCTATAGTCTAATGACAGAACCCTTGTAAGTACCTTTCTGTCTCTCTTGCCGCCCTTGAGATTCTTTGTTGTTAATGTTTTCCATTGTAATTACAAAGTGTCTTGGTGTGGGTCTTTTTGGGTTCCTCTTGTTTGGGACTCTGCTTGTATGACTTTTTTGTTCCACAAGTCAGGGAAGTTTTGTGTCATTATTTCTTCAAGCAGGGTTTCTATTCATTGCTCAGCTTCTACTCCTTCTGGCACCCCTTATTATGTGGATATTGCTTTGTTTCATGTTGTTCCAAAGCTTCCTTAAACTCTCCTCCTGCTTTTTAAAATTTTTTTTCCAATTGCTGTTCAAATTGGGTGTTGTCTGCTGCAGATACTTGGTCGGCAGTAATGTGTGCACAGTTCTTCTGGTATGTAACTTCCTGTGAGGTTCCAGAGCCCTCTGGCATGCATGGGCTGTGGCGCCTGAGGCAGGGTTGTGCCCTAGGAGCCTCTGGCTCGCAATTTTAGTACAGCTCTGGCACCTGGGCAGGAAGGAGTGTGGGGTCCCTCTGGCTTGCACTCACAGCACTAGGTCCTCAAGCACTGGATCCTGGAGCCCGGGTGGGGAGGCATGGCGCAGGAGGTCTCTCTTCACCTCACTATTTAAACTCAAGTGTTTTGGCATTTTCACACTTCTTTTTCCATGTGTTTTTTAATAGCAGAAGTCATACTTCATATATTTTTTCCCTCTGACACTATCATAACTGTATTCTCATGTTACAATATAGTTTTCTGGTCCTATTTAATGGCTTTCTGTTTTCATTGGATGGTGGTATAATATAGATAGCAGCTTCCCAATTGTCAGATATTTTGGTTTATCCCTCCGTCTTTTTTTTTTTTTTTTTTTAAATTATAAATAAGGACATGATTTGTGAAGGGAGCTTTCCTATATGTATACTCATGGCTTGAGGATAATACTCAAAAGAAAATCACATGGTCCAAAGATATAAACAGTACACATAGTCTCTGCTTTTTTGAGGAATAGTGAATATTGTGATTCATTTTAATTTCTCCTATTTCTTGCTCGCTTGCCACTTTTTATTTAGTTAGTTTATTAATATCTTTTCTGTCATAGTTTCCTCCTCTACTTGAAGAAGTATATGATTTGATGGGATCAACTTGTCCCTTCTTAACACATTGCGAAGAGAATTCTCACTTCGTGTTACACAGTGTTTTGCAAAGTATCATACTTTAAAAAGGTATTAGCTTGTAAGAATATGTAATAAGTAATTTCAAAATGCAATGGGTATTTAAATTTAAAGCGTGCCTGTAACATTTATGTAAAACGTTTTTTGTACTCGTTCAATAGAAACTTATTTGGCCACTGGGTAAAGCTAGCAATAAAACTACTGGTCCACAATGTGTTAACAATGTGTGTTTCTTAATAGGGGCATGATTTTGGACACAGTTCTATTCAATAAACATGAATTAAGACCCTACTAGGTACCAGAGAGTAGCAATCAGAAGATGCCTAGGATTAGCTCTAACCTCAAGGCTTTCTCAAGTTGGGGAAGGTGGAATGGGGAGGATGTTTGTTATTTGCTCTCCTTCTTTCTCAAGCACTTGGTCCTTGGGAGTTGTTCAGCATTTAGGGAGTGACCAAATAAGGGCTGAGTGCGTATAATAACTTAGGACCACTCATTCGTGGTGAAGGTTTCTGTATGATGTAACCCTCTGTTCACTCACTTGAAGTGCTCGCTCATGGTCCAGTATTATTTCTCAAAGTTATCCATGGTGAAATTTTGCTATTGTACCCCACTGATTTATGCACATTTGCTGACCACCAGCTGTAGACACGGTAACCCTCTCTACAGGTGTCTTGAATCAAGGAGGCAGCCCAGTAGCCCAGACACTGCAGTCTAAGTGAGATGGGATAGGTGCTGAGAAAGGATGGATGACTCTAGTTTAGTGGTTCTCAACCTCCCTAATGCCGCGACCCTTTATTACAGTTCCTCATGTTGTGGTGACCCCCAATTTCATTGCTACAAATTGAACATAATTAAAACATAGTGATTAATCACAAAAACAATATGTAATTATATATGTGTTTTCCAATGGTCTTAGGCGACCCCTGTGAAAAGGGTCGTTTGACCCCCAAAGGGGTCGCGACCCACAGGTTGAGAACTGCTGCTCTAGTTGAAATTAAGGCACAACATCAGGCCATTACGTAACTTCTCTGGATTTTGTTCTCATCAACACTTAAAGGAAGTGTTTGGGCTGAACCCTCTGTGTTTTTCAGGCATGTGGTCCTTGATCCTTGTGACTGGCTCGGCACTATTGAATGCTGAACCCCAAATGAGATATTCCAAAATTAGAGGGATATATGGGATCATGTTTTCACTTACTTTTTTAAAAATACATATTTTTATTGATTTCAGAGAGGAAGGGAGAGGGAGAGAGATAGAAACATCAATGATGAGAGAGAATCATTGATTGGCTGCCTTCTGTTCGTCCCCCACTGGGGATAGAGCCCGCAACCCAGGCATTGTGCCCTTGGGATCCTTCAGTCCACAGGCCGATGTTCTATCCACTGAGCCAAACCAGTTAGGGCTTCACTTACTTTTTAGTTGGACTTAATATTTTAAAAGTGTGCATTATAATGTCATCATGATCTATAATTTGGTTTACTTAGTGAACTTTAAAACATTGGTTAAAAATTAAAATTGTATTTATTGATATCCATGAATGTCATGAACTTGATTATTATCTTTTTCTTCTTTCTCTTACAGCTGTTTGGGGCAACTACGTTAATATGAGGTAATTGATTTTAATAATTTGGGTTTTGTAGACACATTTCAGTTGTTACATATATACCATTGATATCATGGCTTAATTGGATTTAATTTTAAAAATAAAGCCAAGTATTTTTCTATTCACACATCTGGGCTTGTCTTCTGTGGATCTTCTCGAGGAATGCTGCTGGTCCCTGGCTCTAAGGATCAGGCCACGTGGATGCTGAGACCACCTGTCCTTTCCGAGGAATCTTCTGGCCTCACTGTGCATTATTTGTATTGCTAACTAGGGCAGGAAGGATACTTATAAAAGTGAAATCCTTGTGTCAATTTTAAAAAGTCATCAACATGTAATAAGTGTTCATTGTAAAAACAAATTCGGTGCAGTTAGTATAGTTTTATTAGAAAAAAAAATTACTCCACGTTGTTTTTCTTGGTAGTAGAACTAAATTAAGAAAGCAGTCATGATGTAGTGATTGAACTGGATCTGGAAGTTTAATACTGCTATGCCCCCACCAGGCTTTTCATATTGGGTTGGTTTTCAAGGAGGGGCCTTGTTGAGCTAATTCCTGCCACCAGGGCTTGTGTGTTTCCTGACAAAGGCTTCTGTGTGTGGCTAGGTGGGGTGTTCTGCCCCCATTTAAAGGAGTTCTGTTTATTTCCTTGGAAAAACTCCATTTGGTTAAATCCCCAGGAAGCCCAACAGTCAGGCTTGTACTCTTGTAGAGACACACCTCCTGCTTTAAAATCCCTTGTTGGGTATAATGTGAAAGTGAGATTATTTTATTTCATAGAAACAGTGCTAAGGCAGTAGTGAATGTGTGAGATGGATTTAGATTTCCTCTCCCTGGTTGACTTATTTTTCTCTACTGCACCCCCTTCAGGAGGGCATTGGCTCATTTTCTATATATATAAAAGCCTAAGCGACCAAACAACCGGTTGACTGGTTGCTATGACACGCACTGATCACCAGGGGGCAGACGCTCAACGCTGGAGATGTCCCCTGGTGGTCAGTGCGCTACCACAGTCAATCTCCCACAGCCAGCCAACCTCCTGCGGTCCCTCCTCCCAGCCAGCCAACCTCCCACAGTCCCTTCCCCCGGCCGGCTGGCAAACCTCCCAGGATCCCACCCCCTGGCCAGCCAACCTCCCGTGGCCCCTCCCCCTGGCCTGCCCGAGGGACCCCACCCGTGCATGAATTCATGCACCAGGCCTCTAGTATGACTGATGTTTGGAAAGGAGAGAGAGGTGGTCTCAGACTTTGGTTTGTGTTGTGGTGGACATTTGTTCAGAAATAACTCTTGAAGTCATAAAGCCTTTCAATTGATCTCAGTTTTGTAGCTTTCTACTCAACAGGTCTATCCAGGAAAATGGTGAAATGAAACTTGAACGAAAGATTGAAGAGGTTAGTAGTCTCTTCCATATTTTGCTTCTGTTTTTTTCCATATATTTATCTACTTCAGTTCTTTTGTTTGTGCTGGTATCTTTATTGTCACAACTTGATGCTGATCTATGATTTTGAGACCATTTATCAAAAAATGATCCCTGCCCAGCTAGAGTGGCTCAGTTGGTTGAGTGTCATCTGTGCACTGAAAGGTTGCTGCTTCGATTTCTAGTCTCAGGGTACATACCTGGGTTGTGGGTTCGATCCCCAGTTGGGGCACGTACAGAAACCAACTGAAAGTTTCTCTCTCAGATGGGTGTTTCTCTCTCCCCGCTGCCCCCCACCCTTTCTAAGCATGTCCTTGAATGAGGATTTAAAAAAAAAATCCCTTATTTAATAGGAGACTTAATATTGTTAGGCTGAAGATATATCTTTGTGTCAGTTTTTGTCCATTTTATAAAGGCATGCTCTATTAAAACACATTCTATCTTAAAGGCAAAATGAGTTTAAACTTTTATGTGACTTTTTGGTGCACCTTTCCAGAAATTCTTAGAGAAAAGGAAGTGATTACCTGGGTGAGGGATGGAGGCCAGTGCCAGCATCCACTCTACCTGAGCAGATGCTGAAAGGAAAAAGGTCTGCCTGAGATGCTAGGACTCTGGGAACATAAAGAGTGTCCGTAGGTGCAGACAGAGAAATCACAGACCTCCCTCACTGAAAGCTAGTTCCTTTAGTTGGTAATATACCTTATATTTTTAAGTAATTGCTTATGTTTTAGTCAAATAAATGTAGATATGAATATACTATTGTAACATGGGCCTGGGAAGGGATGAGGAGTTCCTCGTTTTCATTGGAAGCCAGATGCTGAATTCCTGGGGAAGCCCTTGGGTTGCCTTGTTGTTCTGTTCATGCTCAAGGTGTTAACACAGATAGGGATTGACTTATGGCCTGTGATTTCTGTGTTAGAGCTGGTTCCCTAGAGATAACATGCAGAAGCAAGATGATATGCTTTTGTGGGCAGCAACTAGGGGATTTTTAGTTCCTGAAAAAAAAAAACCAGTAGTATTGAGCTGCCTATTTTTATGAGCCTGAACCACCTTTAATATTGTTCATAGTAAGGTAGGAAAGTAAAAAGGTTAATTTCCTCAGAGACTTATGCATCTGTGGAGTAAGGGTTCCAGTGTGCAATTTATTATCTTGATTCCGGAATTGTGATTGAAGTGGTAAAGCTTAATTTCAAACTGGAAGTGCATTGTAGGAGGAATTTAAAATCTGTTTTGCATTATGTCATACCTCTCTGGAACATCAGAGCAAGGTGAAAGTGGTAAAGCCCTGTTTTTGCTGATACTGGTTATTTTTATTTTAGATTGTTGAACCACTTAGAGAGAAAATAAGAGATTTGGAAAAAAGGTATGTATGCTTTTTGTTTTGCATTTAGGAAAATGCTTATATCTTTACGATTGATTTTAGAAGGTCAGTATAATACACACACACACACACACACACACACACACACACACACTAGAGGCCTGGTACACGAAATTCCTGCACGGGGTGGGAGTATGTCCCTCATCCCGGCCTGCACCCTCTCCAATCTGGGACCCCTTGGGTTATGTCTGACTGCCAGATTAGGCCCGATCCCAGTCAGACATCCCTCTCACAACCCGGGACTGCTGGCTCCTAACTGCTCGCCTGCCTGCCTACCTGATCACCCCCTAACCGTTCCCCTGCAGGACTGATTGATGCCTAACTGCTCCCCTGCCAGCCCGATCGCCCCCAACTGCCCTTCCCTGCAGGCCCGGTCGCCCCCAACTGCCCTCCCCTGCTGGCCTGGTTGTCCCTAACTGCCCTCCCCTGAAGGCCTGGTCGACCCCACTGCCCTCCCCTGCTGGCCTAGTCGCCCCTGACTGCCCTCCCCTGCTGGTCTGGTCACACTCAACTGCCCTCCCTGCTGGCCTGATTGCCCACAACTGCCCTCCCCCGCCGGCCATCTTTTGGTGACCATCTTGTGACGATGTGGGGGTGGCCATCTTGTGATGATGTCGCACGGTGCCACCTAGGCTTTTATTATATAGGATTTATCTCAACCGAGTAATTAATTCTGTAGTATGAAAAAATGTAAGGCACTATCAAGACAAGAGCCTTTGCACGACATGGTAAATTTTTACTCTAAAATTTGGATGCAGTGTTTTCTAAACTTTTTTTTCTTTTGTCATTAACCCTACCAGACCACTGTACCGATATTTTGGTAATTTCTGAATCTGCCGCTATACCGCTGTACCTAATTTTCAGTACTTTGCCTAGTACGTGAAAAAAATGCATCACAAACTAAAAATAACCAACCAATCATGGTCAAACCTCATGCTTAGCCATTGCAAATGTCTGCCCCCATGTGTTTGAATTGACTTTGTATGATTTGATGTGAAAAAATTCTGAAAATTCACAATTAAACGAGCAGCTGATGAACAACCAAGCACTTCAACAGGAAAGCGAAGGTTCAGGGCCTCAGGTCTGGTAGACTTAATAACTGCTTTTATTTTATTTTAAATAAATTTTAATGTTTCAATTACATGTACATTATTATATGTTTCATATTTACATCCCAGTAATTAGGCATTATATAATTTACTAAGTGATCATCCTAATAAATGTTACATCCCAATACATAATACAAAGTTATTAGGATATTATTGACTATATTCCTTATGCTATACTTTACATTCCCATGGCTAGTCTGTAACAACCAATTTGTACTTCTTAATCTCTTCACCTTTTTCACCCAGTCCCCCTAACTTCCCTCTCATCTAGCAACCATCAAAGTATTCTCTGTAGCACTGGCTGGTTTTACTCAGTGGTTAGAGTGTCAACCTGCAGATAGTAGCATCATGGGTTCGATTCCAGGTCAAGGATACGTAATTCAGTTGTAGGTTCCCCAGCCCCTGTAGGGGTGTGTGCGGTAGGCAAGCAATTGATGTATCTCTCTCACATCAGTGTTTCTCTTTCTCTCTCTCCCCCTCCTCTCCTCCCTCCCACTCTCTCTGGAAATCGGTGGAAAAAATATCCTTGGGTGAGGGGAGATATATATATATATATATATATATATATATATATCCTATATAATAAAAGAGAAACATGTAAATTGACTGTCCCTTTGCTATGCTCACCAGCCAATCAGTGAATATGCAAATTAATCCAATAAAGATGGTGGGTTAATTTGCATACATGGTGCTGGGTGGAGAGAAGTGGGAGAGCCGGCAGCTTGGGGGGCTGTGGCTCCCTCGGTCGCTCCCAGCACGGGGAGCACCAGGAATTCTGGGGATAGTAGTTCTGATGGCAGCCCCAGGACCAGAAGCAGAAGCTCAGAGCACGGGGAGCACCAGGAATGCTGGGAATCGTAGTTCTGGTGGCAAACGGATCTCTTAGACACTAGAGCAAAGTGAGCCTGGAGCAAGTTGCTGTTGCGGTGGGGGATGGAGGGAAAGCAAAGGAGAGAGACAAGTAAAATCAGAGTGTCTAGGAAAAATTAAAGGGAAGATATCCTAAAACTTCCAGGAAATCTCCACCAATGAAGCAAAGAAAAAAAATGCCTCTATTATTCTGTGAGCAACAAACCAAACTTGGTTGGAGGTCTCAGACAATTCGCTCATATGATTGCAAAGACCGACAGAAACTCCCGGATTGGAGAGGGCTCCCCTGAGAGCTCCCAGATTGGAGAGGGTGCAGGTCGGGCTGAGGGACCCCTCCACCCCTCTCCCCCGTACACAAATCTTCGTGCACCGGGCCCCTAATCCTATATAATAAAAGCCTAATATGCAAATTGGCCGAATGGCTGAAGGACCAGCAGAATGACTGGTCGCTATGATGCGCACTGACCACCAGGGAGCAGACACTCAATGAAGGAGCTTTCTCCAGCTTGCAGGCCCCAGGCTAGCCAAGGCAGGTGCCAGTGGGGGGGGGGGGGGGGCCTGATCAACCTGCCGGTTGCCCCGAAAAGGGAGGCGACTGGCAGTGCTGGGGGATGGGACCAGCAAGTGGGTGGCGCCAGGCCAACCAAGGCAGTGTCAGTGGGCACCCCCTATCTCCCCACCGGTTGCCCCACAGATCAGCCCCGATCGCAGGCCAGGCCTAGGGACCCTATCTGTGCATGAATTTTGTGTACCGGGCCTCTAGTATATATTCTCTGTATCAATGAATCTGTTCCCATTCTATTTGCTTACTTTAGATTCAATTGTTGATAGATATGTATTTATTGTCATTTTATTGTTCACATTTTTTATCTTAATTTCTTCTTCCTTCATCCCTTTCTCTCTTCCTCCTTTCCTTCCTCCCCTCCCTCTTTCCTTCCTTCCTTCCTTCCTTCCTTCCTTCCTTCCTTCCTTCCTTCCTTCCTTCCTTCCTTCCTTCCTTCCTTATAATCTGGTTGTATGGTGATGAACTCCTTTACCTTTTTCTTGTCCAGGAAGCTCTTTATATGTCCATAGATTCTAAATGATAGTTTTGTAGGCTAGAGTGATCTTGGTTTTAGGATCTTGTTTTTCATCACTTGGAGTATTTCTAGCCACTCCCTTCTGGCCTGCAAGGTTTCTGTTGAAATCAGCTGACAGTCTTATGGGAACTCCCTATAGGTAACTAACTTCTTTTCTTTTCCTGCTCTTAAGATTCTTTGTCTTTATTCTTTGGCAGATTCATTATGATGTGTCTTAGTGTGGGCTTCTTTGGGTTCATCTTGTTTGTGACTCAGTGCTTCCTGGTCTTGTATGCCTGTTTCTTTCACCAAGTTAGGGAAGTTTTCTTTCAGTATTTTTACAGATAGGTTTTGAATTTCTTGCTCTCTTCTCCTTCTGGCACACCATGATGTAAATGTTGATATACTTGAAGTTGTCTCAGAAGCTCTTAAAATACCTTCATTTTTGTTTGTTCTTTTTTTCCTTTTACTGTTTTGATTGGGTGTTTTTTGCTTTCTTATATTCCAAATCACTGATTTGATTCATGGCTTCATTTATTGTCCTGTTGACTCCCTGTAAATTATTCTTCATTTTAGTTAGTATATGTTTCATTTTTGTCTCGCTCTTTTTGTGCTGTTGAAGTTTTCACTAAGTTCATTGAACATACTTATAAACAGTGTTTTGAACTCTGCATGTAGTAAATTGCTTGTCTCTGTTTTTTTTAGTGTTGTTTTTTTTTCTGGAGTTGTGTTCTGTTCTTCCATTGGGACATGTTTTTTGTTTCTTCTCTTTGGAAGCCTCCCTGTGTTTGTTTCTATGTATTAGGTAGAGCCACAATATCTCCTGGACTTGGTAGAGTGGCTTAATATCGATATTCTGTACGGCCCAGTGACACAGGCTAGCCCCCTCCGCTCCCCCCGCCCCACCTTGGGCTCTCAAGGTGTGTTCCTTGTGTGGGCCTAGATTGCTGTTGGCATGTCAGTGAGAGGCATTTACCCCAGAGCTGGTCAGCTGCAAGGATTGGCTGCATCCACCGACCTCCTATGTTGGACCACAGTGGAGGATCACTGTGGAGAATCAGCCCACCCCATAGAATAGGACTTACTGTAGTGGCTTTGGTGCCCACTGAGTCTACCACTTGAGTGTGTTGTTTGTGGAGGTGTTTGGGGTTGGGTGATGCTTCATTGTGGTATGAAGTTGTCCACTGGATGCACTGGCTCTGCGGCCTCCCAGGAGGTGCAGGCCAAGGTCAGCCAGTACCTGTGTTCTGCCCAGGGCCAGCTGGCATGAGCTATAAAGCAGTCTGTAAATGGCTGCTACTTGCTCTGGATTTGGAGGTGCCTGGCTGAGTCCAGGTTGTAAGCCAAGACTGGCTGCTGCTACTGCTGGGCCTGGGGTATCTTAGCAAGAGATGCACACTAAGGCCAGATGCTGCTTGTTTGAGAGATTTTAGGAAAGTCTGAAGGATGAGCCAAGACAGGCCATTCGTATGGAAAAGCCACTGGAAACAACTTGGGTGGACCCACAAGTTGGGTGGGGCAGGGTCTCAGGGACTTACCTGGATGGAGTGAGTAGTGTGAGCCAGGTTGTTAACAGGCTGTAATATGGAACCAGCCTGCCAGATCTTTGGGGGTTTCTCAAAAAGGAACAATGGCCCCCGTTTGCACTTCTGTCTAGGAGAAAGCTGCCTCTCCAGCTCTTGCTCTGATGCCGGACAATTCAGTTCCTCCCTGCGTGTCTCTGGTGCCTTTCAAGCTGCTGCCCAAGTACTAAAACTCAGAAGGAGGGAGTCCTAGTAAGTTTGTGCACACGCCCTTTAAGAGGAACTTCCTGGGACTCCAGTAACCTCTGTCTCCCTCAGTTGCAGTCCATGCTGGTTTTCATAGCCAGAAGATATGGGGACTTCTTTTCCTGGCATTGGAACCCTGAGCTGGGGGCCTGGTGTGGGACTGGGACCCCTTGCAATTCAGGAGGCAACCTTTGGAAATGAGATATTCCTCCCAATTTTTAATCACCACATGTGGGTGTGGGACCAGTCTGTTCCACATCTTTGCCCTTCCTACCAGTCTCATGTGGCTGCTTCTTTAAATCCGTAATTGTAAGACTTCTATTCAGCCAAATTTCAGGCAGTAGTGAATGATCATTTTTCTATAGTTTAGTTGTCAAGAATTATTTCTTTAAAAAAATATTTTTTATTATTTTAGAGAGAGAGAAGGAAGAGAAGGTGAGAGAGACATTGATTTGTTGTTCCACTTATGTATACATTCGGTGGTTGATTCCCCTTATTGGGGATATAACCTGCAACCCTGGTGCATTGGGATGATTCTCCAACTAACTGAGCCACATGGCAGGGCTGTCAAGAACTATTTCTGATGAAAGCTATGTATTTTTCTCCAGGGCGGGAAATTATTTGTGTGTGGATGTATGTATATATTTATTTAAATTTACTTTTTCAGAGGTCTTCCTGAGCCCAACCAATGATCCTGTGTTAAAAGTTCTTCTAATATCCTCTGTGAGTTTGATTTTATTTTTTAATTTTTATGTATTTTTATTGACTTCAGAGAGGAAGGGAGAGGGAGATATATATATACACACACGCGCGTGCACACATGCATATACACACACATACACATACATATACATACACACACATCATTGATGAGAGAGAATCATTGATTGGCTGCCTCCTGCATGCCCCACACTGGGGATTGAGTCTGCAACCTTGGCATGTGCCCTGACCAGGAATCAAACTGTGACCTCCTGGTTCATAGGTCGATGCTCAACCACTGAGCCACATTGGCTGGGCTATGAGTTTGATTTTTAGAAACTATGATGATCTAAATAAATGTCTACATAAATGTTTTTGTTTTTCTGCATTTGAGTGTAATACCCAGGTGGTCAGAACATTGGGAGAAGAGAGGACCTTCTTTTTCTAAACCTTGTGCATTTCTAAATAAATTTCTGAAATTTAATTCCATACAAAGTGGTCAGATGGTTTCTAGCCTATATTGATTAGTCTCAGAGAATTATTTGCAAACCAAGAAAAGACTTCAGAGGGTATAAAACCTAGTATCATATGTAAGTGCTGTAAGAAATTATTGTTTGTAATCTGTCATGTTGAGCCATTTAATTGCTTTTTTCACCAAAATATATCAGGAAGTTTTCAGAATTGAGTCCAGGTAATGTGGCTGGCAGTGAAGAATTGTGTAATATGGTGGAAACTTTATTTAAATCAGATTACAAAGAAACTTTTTCTTCACCCTTTGAGGGTGATTCTGTTGCAGTTTTTTCTCTTAAACAGTTGAGCTTCAGACACTAGGACATTTTCCTCTATTGTATTAGGAAAACTTTATATTTCTGGAGTAACAGTTGGGTCTTAGATGCTTACAAAAGAAAAATAATAACATTCATTAAGTTTATGTAATCTTCTTTTCTTGTGATGAGTTCAGATGATGTGCATCAGCATTGTATAAGCCTTTTATCAAGTCCAGGATAAGAGGAAAGAATTGGAGAGCAATTTTTTGTCTTTGATTTAAGTGTTTTCATTATATGATTAAAGAGGAATAAGGATGGATAAAATTCATCAATCAAAATGATTCATTTTCTTCATTTCTTTAATTGGTAGTTTATATGTAATCAGGAAATTTATTAATTTCAACTCGTACTAGAGTAAAAGTTTTTAGTATTTTAAACAGATTCAGATAGTAATAAAAGGTTATTTGTGTTTAAAATCCTTCTTGCCATGATTCAGTGTTGAAATTATACTGCTTGTAAAATTCCAATGGATGAGAGCTAGAATTTGATATGACTAGCATAATTTGAGATTTTAATGAAGCTTAAAAAAATAGAAATAACCCACTACAGGTTTTATGTTTGTCACAAAAAAAGTCTGTCCATCAGCAATAATTTTCTTTAGAGAATAATAATATTTATCTGTGAAAAGTGAATCAATAACTTACCAATATGGCAAGGCTTACACACAAGATATTCTTAAATATGAGAATTATAGAATTTCCTTTGATATTTTCCTGATGTTCTTTGTACTTTAAAAAAATTGAGGTAAACTTGGCATATACAACTTAATAATTCAATAGTTATGTACACTACAAAGTGATTGCCACAGTGAGTTTAGTTAACATCCATTACCATATACAATTGACTCCCTGCACCCATTACACCCATCACCCTATCCCCTTCCCATCTGACAAACACCAGCCTGTTCTCTGTGTGTATGATTTTTGTTTTGTATTGCTTATTCATTTGTTTTGTTTTTTACATTCCAAATAGACGTGAAATCACACAGTATTTACCTTTCTTTGTCTGACTTATCTCACTTGGCATACTAGCCTCAAGATCCATTCATGTTGTCACAAATGGCAAGATTTCATTGTTCTATGGCTGAGTAGTATTACATTGTATATATGTACCACAACTGCTTTTTATATTCATCCACTTTTTCCATATCTTGGTTATTGTAAACAATGCTGCAGCAAACATAGGGGTGCATATATCTTTTCCAATTAGTGTTTTTCATCTTTATAGGATAAATACCCAGAAGACAAATTGCTAAATCACATGGTGGTTGTACTTTTAATTTTTGGAGGAACTTCCATAGTGTTTTCCACAGTACCACTCCAATTTACTTTTCCACCAACAGTGCACAGCAATCCTCTACATCCTCCCCAATACTTATTTCTTGTCTTTTTGACATAGCCATTCTGACAGGTGTGAGGTGATATCTCTTTGTGGTTTTGATTTAAATTTCTCTCATGACTAATGATGTTGAGCATCGTTTTATGTACCTGCTGGCCATCTGTATGTCTTCTTTCAAAAAATGTCTATTCATATCCTTTGCACATTTTTAAATCAGTTTTTTGTTATTGAGTTGTGTGAATTCTTTCTATACTTTGGATTTAATTCCTTATTAGAGACTAGAGGTTTGATGCATGAAATTCGTGCAAGAGTAGGCCTTCCTTCCCGTGCTGCCAGCACTGGCCTCCTTCCCGCAGGCACCCGGGACCCAGGCTTCCCTCTCAGAGGGAGGCCCCGCCCACCCACCACAGCCCACTAGTTGATGAGAGGGGAAGACAGAGCCAATAGTCTCTCTTGAGAGAGATGGGTTGGTGGTGTTGAGGAGGTGATGTGCTAGGTTGAGGGTTCGAGAAAGATAGTGAGGACTTAGGAGATGTCCAGGAGGTATGGGGTAGACCTACGTGCACAGAAAGAGGAGGAGGAGGAGGAGGAGGAGGAGGAGGAGGAGGAGGAGGAGGAGGCGGCGGCTTGGGCGGAGGGGGTGGGGGTGGTATTATTAGTAAGGACTAGGTAATCAGGACCCTGACGCTCAGTTTGGAATATGCTCTCCTGCCCTGGTTTCCACAAGGCTTCAAGAGATTAGTTAAGATATTCAGGGTCCCAGCAGGGGCAGAAAATGGGTCCCCCAGGAATTATTCTAGGGTTTCAGCGACCCTCAAAAAAGAAAGATAAGAACTATTAAGGAGATGAAGAGAATGACTAACCAGAGATACCAGAACATTTTACTTATCTGGCATCTGTGGATTCTCCAGGGGTCTTCCGGAAGGGAAGTTTCAATCCTCCAGGGGCTCACAGGAGTACTGGTCACCCTGATCCTGTGTTGCTAGATTTTCCTCCTGGTCCTTCCTCTCCTCAGTCTCACCCAGTGCCTACACTTTCACTCTCTAGTGGTGAGTCCAGGAGTCAATTCTGTTGACCTTGAATGCTGGGGTGTAGACAGCATCAGTGTATATGGCCCTTCCCAAAGAGAACTGAGGGTAGATGAGAGAGAAGGGAGAGACTTCACCAATACTGAGTCTCCAGGGGAGAAGCGGGAAATGCCAGTTTCTTCTGGCCAGGGCAGTAATACCTGTACCTGTGCAGCTGTTTCCTTGTCCAATAACTGATCATTGGCGAGGAATGGACGGCCATAAAGCATCTCATAAGGCAGTGGTTCTCAACCTTTTGGCCCTTTAAATACAATTCCTCATGTTGTGACCCAACCATAAAATCATTTTCATTGCTACTTCATAACTGTAATGTTGCTATTGTATTGAATCATAATGTAAATATCTGATATGCAGGATGGTCTTAGGCGACCCCTGTGAAAGGGCCGTTCGACCGCTAAAGGGGTCGCGACTCACAGGTTGAGAACCACTGTCATAAGGACTAAGGCAGGCGTCCTCAAACTACGGCCCGCGGGCCACATGTGGCCCGCCGAAAACATTTATCCGGCCCGCCGGGAGTTTTTGCTGCCTCTGCCTGTCCTGCTTAGCAGTGGACTCATCCCGGGCCCGCAGTGCGCATGTGTGGAATGTCTGAGGGACAGTGAACTGGCCCCTTGTTTAAAAAGTTTGAGGACCTCTGGACTAAGGCCTAGGTTTTGAGGAGTGTTTCTAATTCTGAGTAATGCTATGTATGGGGAGCACTGTGGGCCAGAGAAGGTGAGTCTCCTGGGTGAGCTTTCTGCGATGTCTCTTTAAGATCATTAGCTTTCTCCACCTTCCCTGAGGACTGTGGTCTCCAAGCACAATGTAAATGCTATTGACTACCCAAAGCCTTTGAAACCCCTGGGTGGCACTTGCTTTAAATGATGGGCCATTGTCACTTTGGAGGGTCCTAGGCAACCCAAAGGAGGAACCATTACCGAGACAAGGGCTTTAACTACTTCTTGTGCCTTCTCAGTCCGGCAAGGGAATGCTTCCACCCAATCAGCGAGTGTCTGCCTACACGAGGAGTTACTGATCCCCTTTTGACTTAGGCATATGGGTCACATCAATCTGCCAGTCTTGCCCAGGGTATTTTCTTGTCCTTTGAGTTCCTGGAAGGGCAAGCTTTTTATTGTGAGGATTATTCTTTTGGTGTATCTCACAGGCCCTAATGACCTACTGGGTAGTTCTCCAGAGAGTCCTGCCTATGAGATGGATCTCAGCACTCCTCAGGTGGAAGGCCTGGTGTAGGGTTCGAATAACTTTCCATCTACTGCCTCGGGAAGGAGTAGTTTACCTTCCTCAGTTTGTATCCATTCTGCGGTATACAGAGAGTGTCCGCGAGCAAGGCCCATCCTTTCCAGCTGGGGTGTATTGGGCTTTAATTCTCTAAGAGAGTCCTCCCAGATTAAAGGTTGCCCATGTTCTCAGTTTCTGGCTCCCTGGTAGTGCCTTGGCAGCTAGGTCAGCTTCCTGCTTCCTTCTGAAACCTCGTCCATGCCCTTCTGATGTCCTCGGCAGTGTATGACTGCCCTTTCTAGGGGAAGGGAGACTGCTGATCGCAGCCTGTCGATCTCCTTATGGTATTTAGTGGGAGATCCTTGACCTCGACTGTCAAAAAGTGTCTTTCCTCCCAAATAGCCCCCTGGGCATGAGAACCAAATCTGCATACTTGAGTCTGTGTCAGTGTTGGCTCTCTGACCCTGGCTTACTTCAGGCTCTTGTGAGGGCAGTCAGCTCTGCCAACGGGACACCAGTCCCAGGAGAGAGGGGTGGACTTTCAATAGTGATATCAAAGGTTACAACCGCATAGCCTGCTTTCCCGACCCCTTGCTCCACGAAGGAGTGTCCATCTGTAAAGAGTATTAACCCTGGTTCTCTAAGGGGGTTTCTCTTAGGTCCTCCCTTGCTGCATGAGTCTAAACTATAATCTGCTCACAGTCATGCCTATGTCTTCACCATCCTCGGGAAGGAAGGTGGCTGGATTCAGTGTGGGGCATTTTTAATTGGACATCCAGCCCCTCTAGTAAAAGTGCCTGGTATCTGAGGAGACGGCTCTCTGAGAGTCAAAGTCCTCCCTTAGAGGTTAAGAGGTTAGACACATGGGGGTGCAGACAGTTAAGTCTCCTCCAGTGTTAATTTGGTAGCTTCTGGTAGTAGCAGGGCTACCACTGCTACTATTCGGAGACAGGCTGGACAGCCTTTTGCTATGATGTCTAATTCCTTACTCAGGTATCCCACTGGTTGCTGTACAGGGCCTCAGAGCTGAGACAAGACCCCTAGGGCCATGCCTCCCTCTCAGTTACGTATAGATCAGCCGTGGGCAAACTACAGCCCACGGGCTGGATCTGGCCTGTTTGAAATGAATAAAACTATTGAAAAAAAAGACCGTACCCTTTTATGTAATGATGTTTACTTTGAATTTATATTAGTTCACACAAACACTCCATCCATGCTTTTGTTCCAGCCCTCCGGTCCAGTTTAAGAACCCATTGTGGCCCTCGAGTCAAAAAGGTTGCCCACCCCTGGTATAGATTGAAATCCTGGCCAGTGGGAAGGCTCAGGGCTGGAGTCTGAAGGAGGGCCTGCTTGAGTTTAAAAGCCAATTCAGCTGCTGGCTCCCACTCCAGAAGAGTTAAATTCTCTTTTTGTTCTTCTTTGATCATCTCATTTAGAGGACAGGCAGGCCCCGCATATCTGGGATCCATAATCTACAAAATCCAGTAATGCCCCCAAGCCTCTGAGATGTTTTAAGACATGGGGCAGAAGAAAGGAAGAAATAGGCTTGGCCCTACCTTCCCCCAGAGCCCTTCTTCTCTTTGTTAAAATCAAGCCCAGATATGTCACAGATGTCTGGCAAAGGTATGCCTTGGACTTGAGACTTTATATGCTCTTTCTGCCAGAAAGTTTAGCAAAGCTCTTGTACCTTCTTGAGAGATCTCTGAGGGGCCACATAACAGAATGCCACTGACATACTGTATAACTTCAGTCTGTGGATGCTCAGATTGGCATAAATCCTGAGCTAAGGCCTGACCAAACAAGGGGACGATCTGTAAACCTTGGGTCAAAACAGTCCAAGTTAATTGGGTAGACTGGCTTGAGGGATCTTCAAATGCAAAAAGAAACTGGGCGTCAGGATGCAAAGGTATACAAAAGAAGGCATCCTTCAGTCTAGGACTGGAACCATTCAGTATCCTCTGGAATTGAGGCCACAGGATGTCTAGGGATGACCGCTGCATTAATGAGTCGGAGGTCTTGGACAAGCCTCCATTCTCCATTGGGCTTTTGGACGCCCAGAATAGGAGTGTTGCACGGGCTGTTACAAGGTCTTACCAGGCCTTGGGCCTTAAAATTGTCTATTACAGCTTGTAATCCCTTCCATGCCTCTAGCTTGAGAGGATATTGTTTCTGATGTGGAAAGGAAGCCGAATCCCTAAGGTGCTCTGAGCTGGTTTGCCCTAACCATTCTGTCAACTTTCCCTGGTGTTGCCCACACTTTGGGGTCAATTTCAGTCTCTACTAATGATAGGCAGAGTACTAGGTGTACTGGTTAATTGTGCGGGTTTTTTTTCAATAGATGGAGTTACACAATTGGTGATATATATGTGATTTGATATGTATGCTATTTTGTTGTATTGACAACAAGCTTCAAAACTTCATATGTCAAATTTGCTGAAGGTGTTAACATCATAGATATTTTTACACTTAAAAATGTCGAATTTCATGCCAAAAAAAGAGCATTTGCGGGAAGTTATTATTCATTACTTTATTTTGAAGAAAGGTGCTGCTGAATACTTCGGGAAGCTTATGGTGAACATGCTCCATCTCAAGATACTTGTGAACGCTGGTTTAAACGCTTTAAAAGTGATGATTTCGATGTGAAAGACAAACAACCAGGTCAACCGAAAAAGTTTGAAGACCAACAATTACAAGCATTATTGGAGGAAGATGTGTGTCAAACTCAAAAACAACTTGCAGAAAGATGAAACGTTGCTCAGCAAACAATTTCCGATCATTTACAAGCAATGGGAAAAATTTTAAAGGAAGGAAAATGGGTGCCACATCAACTGAACAGAAGACAAATGGAAAACCGAAAAGTCATCAGTAAAATGTTCCTTCAGTGGCATGAAAGAAAGTCTTTTTTGCATCGAATTGTGACTGGCGATGAAAAGTGGATTTATTTTGAGAATCCCAAATACACAAAATCATGGGTTGATCCAGGTCAACCATCAACATCAACTGCAAGCTCAAATCGCTTCGGCAAGAAGACAATGCTCTGCGTTTGGTGGGATCAGGAAGGTGTGGTGTATTATGAGCTTCTAAAACCAGGTGAAACTGTTAATACTGATTGCTACTGACAACAAATAATCAATTTGAACCATGCTTTGATTGTGAAATAACCAGAATGTTCCAGAAGACATGGCAAAGTAATTTTGCTTCATGATGACGCACCATCACATACTTCAAAACCAGTTAAAGATGCGTTAAAAGATCTTGCCTGCAAAGTATTAACCCACCCACTGTATTCACCACACTTTGCTCCTTCAGATTACCACTTGTTCCGATCGATGGCACACGCACTTCCTGAGCAGCACTTGAAAACATACGAAGAAGTGGAAAATTGGGTCTCTGAATGGTTTGCCTCAAAACAAGAAAAGTTCTATAGAGACGGTATCCACAAATTACCTAAAAGATGGGGAAATGTGTAGCTAACAATGGACATTACTTTGAATAAAGCACTTTTGATGTTTCTCTTGATTACAAAATCTGGCATTATTAACGCGTACACCTAGTACTTATTTTGGTGCCATGCAAATGGTGGTCCCAAAATGGGCCAAGATGTCTAGCCCCAATAGGGGAGTCGGAATTTCTGGTAAAATAAGGAAGGCATGTGAGAAAAACAAATTGTCCTAGTTACAGCTCAAAGGCTGAGAGAAATGCCTAGTTACTGGCTCCCCAGACAGGCCTTTAACAGTCACATGGGATGAAGGTAGGTCAGGGTTGGAGAGGAAAACACAGAAGGTGGTTCCAGTGTTGAGGAGGAAACTAATTTACTTGCCCTTAACAGTCAGGGTTACCTGGGGCTTCAGGGTGGAGATGACAGTCCATGTCAGAGCCAGGTGGGAGGGCCCCAGGGCCCATCAGTCCTGCAGCTGCACCATCTGAGATGCCGGACAGCCCGTGGCGGCCTGCGCCCCTTTGGACAGTCCACCTTCCAGTGGTTCCCTTTGCAGGTAGCACAGGGCTTAGGGGATGGCTCGCAGCTTCCTTGCGGGCAGTCTCTCTGGACATGCCCTCGCTAGCCACAGTTGTAGCAAGTAACTGTGGGAGACTTGCGTCCCCCGAGTCCCTGATTTATGACAGCCTCTCGGAGCGCTACAACCAGGTCTGCAGTCTTCTTTTTGCCTTTGGCCTTCCTCTCCTCGGCTTCCTCTTAGTCCCAGTGGTAAAAGACTGAGGTGGTGATTTTTTGGAGGTTCTCTAAGGTATTATCAGGGCCTGTTGTCAATGTCTGTAATTTCCTGCTAATGTCTTTGGACAACAAATTTGTCTTTAAAAATAAGTTGGCCCTCAAAAGAGTCTGGGGACATGGAAGTGTACTTGGTCAGTGCCTCCCAGAGTCTGTCCATAAAGGCCGAGGGATTCTCATCCTTCCTTTGATCTATAGTTGACAACTTAGAGTAGTTCAAGGGTTTGGAGCAGTACCTTCTTAACGCTTGAGTCACACAGGCATGAAAATGTTTTCTATTCCAATCTTCCAGCTCATCATCAAGCTATTTAGGTCTTCCCAAGGGACAGCCTGTTGGCCAGTGGGGTAATGGTCAGTCTGATCATGGGAGGCCCCAGCAGTGTTTGCTAAGTATTCATCTCTAAACTGCTGAACTGCCTCTGTGACTGACCGTTTCTCTGACCCTGACAGAGTCTGACTTAGGAGAAGCATTGCGTCCTTCCATGACAAATCAAAGGTTTGTGTTAACGCCTAAAAAACATCTATACTTGTCAGGGTCATCTAAAAATTTCCCCAAATCCATCTTACTTTGTCTTAAGTCTTGTAGGGAAAGTGGTACCTGGACCCAAGTGGGTCCTAGCTCTCCCTGGGCCACCGCCTGAAGGAGGCAGAGAGTAGCTCAGGGCCGGGGTGGCCGAGTCCCATTTGGTCTAGGCGGGACTGGTCTTCCCGGGGGTCCCGGCTACAGAGGACAAGATAACTCAGATACACTTGATGGAGCGCTAGGCTCCGCTCTCTCCCTAGGGGGTTCTGATGCTCCGGTACCGCTTTGAATTAGTGCTGCCAAAAGCGAGGGATCAATTCTGTACTGCCGCCGCAATTTCTGATTGTCCCTTAAAGCAAAGAAGGCTGAACATATGGAACCTCAGACCACTTCCCTTCCCTCCTACAGGCAAGATGTAGTCGCAAGATGTATTATGCTTCCCTCTGGGGTTCATGTCTCTCCATCTGCAAGCTTATATTGAAGCCACGGATGAGTACAAAAGAAGATCAGGAGCTTTTTCTTAAGGGTTCGTGGATCAAATGAATCCCAGTTCCTCAGTATACAACCTGGGGGAGTGCTGACTTTGTTGGTAGATTAGGAGCTCATCTGAAAAGACAGAAAGAACAAAGAGGTGACCAGTGCCATCTTGTTTGGGCCCTCACAAGACATCTCCTGTTTAGGGCAAGAGGGAGATTGGATATTTTTCTGTTGATTTTTAGAGAGAGTGAAAGGTGGGGGTACAGGAGGAGAATTGTCAATGTGAGAGAGACATATTGATTGGTTGCCTGCCATATGTGCACCAACTGAGGCCAGGGATCTAACCTCCAACCCAGTTACATGCTCTTGACCAGGAATCGAACCTGTGACTCTTCAGTGCATGGCCCGGCACTCTAACCACTTAGCAACAACAGCCAGGTCTGTTCCTGGACTGTTAGAAAAATTATTATTATTATTAATTTATTTATTTATTTTTGGTGAAATTTCAGGTGTTTATTCTTGTACTTTCTTTTATTGTTTCATGGACATATATTCTTTATAATGGAAAAAAAAAACTAATAAAGATATTTTTATTTGAAGGAAAAAAGACCACAACCAAAACTTTCTTTAAAAAAAAAGTTTAGCCATTCCCCGGGTGGTTCAGTGGGTTGGAGCATTGTCCTGTGCACCAAATGATTGTGGATTAGATTCCCAGTCAAGGCACATACCTAGATTGCAGGTTTTGTCCCTCATTGGGGTGCATGCGGGAGGTAGCCAATTGATGTATCCATCTATCTATCTATCTATCTATCTATCTATCTATCAATCATCATCTATCATCTCCCTCCCTTTCTTTCTCTAAACATATTCTCAGGTGAGGATTCTTTTTTAAAGTTTAAGTCTTTCTTTATTATGGTTGTGTGTGTGTGTGTGTATGTATTTTTTGAGATATTCCAATATATTTATTTACAGATGAAATGACATAATGCCTGAGATTTGATTCAAAATATTTGGAGTTGGGGTTTCTGAGGATACAGATGAAGAGTGGAGTGTTGAGTTTATAAGAATTTATAATACTGCTCTATTTTATATGTTTTAAATTTTCTGTAATAAAAAGTTAACTCTCCTATTTCCCTCTTACTTTAGCCATTAACAGACTTCACATCTGTCTCCAAATGGCCTTCCTTCATAATCCCTCTAGTCTCTGCCTCTTTTCAGATTTCTAGGCCTACTCTGCCCACTAATACTTGAGATCTAATAGGATCAGGATCAAATGCAGTAACTTCTCCACCACGTACCAAGCTCCTCTTCTTTTTTTTTTTTTTTTTTAATATTTTATTGATTTTTACAGAGAGGAAGGGAGAGGGATAGAGAGCCAGAAACATCGATGAGAGAGAAACATCCATCAGCTGCCTCCTGCACACCCCCCACCGGGGATGCGCCCGCAACCAAGGTACATGCCCCTGACCGGAATCGAACCTGGGACCCTTGAGTCTGTAGGCCGACGCTCTATCCACTGAGTCAAACCGGTCAGGGCACCAAGCTCCTCTTCTTGTTGACTCCTGTTTTCCTATGAATGGCACCATCACTAATATCTGTAAAAGGGGCCTTCCAAGAGTTCTTATTCCCCCTCACCAAATTAGATAACTACAACTCAAGGATGTAACCTAATCAAAATTAATCTCTTTCCATTTCTACTGCTATTACCCTAATTCAAAATCCTCATTAAGCGTTAACTCTACTGCTATACAATATAGTTGTATTGTGCCCCTACCTCCAGTTTCTCCGGGCTCCAATTCTGTTTTTCCCGTTCACTGTTCTAACTTCAGTACCTGACACAATGCTTAGTACCTGTTCAGTAAATGTTTGTGGCATGAAGACCATCACAGCACTAATTTCACCTTTGTAGATAGTTGTGAATCACTATGTTCCCTCCTCATGCTCTTCCCATGACCTTAAGAGCAGAAACCATTGTAACATTTGGCCTTTCTCCTATATGTTAAGAGCCCATGATTACTGACATGGTCCTTTTTCAGCTAGTTATAGGGCGCATCCCCAGTAGGGTGTGTGCAGGAGGCAGCTTACCGATGCCTCCCTCTCATCGATGTTTCCGGCTCTCCACCCCTCTCCCTTCCTCTCTGTAAAAAAATCAAAATATATTTTTTAAAAAATAAAATAAATGTGATTATGTATCCACGTATGAGAATGTCAAAAAAATCCCTCCTCCCCATTCCAATGGTGTAAAATCCAAATGTGTGATACAGTAATTAAAATTACCTTTTAGCCCGGCCAGCATGGCTCAGTGGTTGAGAGTTGACCTATGAACCAGGAGGTCACGGTTCGATTCCGGTCAGAGCACATACCCAGGATGTGGGCTTGATCCCCAGTAGGGGGCGTGCAGGAGGCAGTCTATCAATGATTCTCTCTCATCATTGATGTTTGTATCTCTCTTTCCTACTTCCTTCTTCTCTGAAATCAATAAAAATATATATTAAAAAAATAATAAAAATTACCTTTTAGCCCTGGATGGTGTGGTTTGTTGGTTGAGCATCATACCATGCATGCACCAAGAGGTCACTGATTCAATTCTCAGGGCACAGGCCTGGATTGTGGGCTTGATCCCCAGTAGTGGGAGTGCAGGAACCAGCTGCTCATTTCTCATGTTTCTCTCTCTTCATCTCCCTCCTCTCTAAAAATTAGTAAAAAAAATATTTAAAAAATAAAATTACCTTTTAATGGACCTGAAGAGCATTATGCTAAGTGAAATAAGCCAATTCAGAGAAAGACAAGTACCATATGATTTCACTTATATTTGAAATCTAATGAATGCAATGAACTAACAAGCAAAATAAAAACAGACTCATAGAGAGCAGGTTGACAGCTCTCAGGGGAGGAGAGGTGGGGTAAGGGGTGAGTAGAGGGATAGAACCAAAATGAACCAAAAAGAAAAAATCAATGGATGTTGAGGTTCAGCCCCAGCAGGTCCAGGGGTTCCCAAAGGTGTGGACAGAGTCGGCGAAGAAGGAAGGACACAGAGGCAGCCTTCAGTTGATCAGCATAGCCAGGTTCTCCAGCCAAGTTCTGTTTTTTTTTTTTAGGTTATTTTTTTTTAATTAAATCTTTATTGTTCAGATTATTACATTTGTTCCTCTTTTTCCCCCCATAACTCCCCTCCTCCCAGTTCCCACCCCGCCCTCCGCCCTCACTCCCTGCCCACTGTCCTCATCCATAGGTGCTCGATTTTTGTCCAGTCTCTTCCCGCATCTCCCACACCCCTTCCCCCACCAAGAATAGTCAGTCCATTCCCTTTCTATGTCCCTGATTCTATTATAATCACCAGTTCATTCTGTTCATCAGATTATTTATTAACTTGATTCTTAGCTTCACTTGTTGATAGATGCATATTTGTTGTTCATAATTTGTATCTTTACCTTTTTCTTCTTCTTCCTCTTCTTAAAGGATACCTTTCAGCATTTCATATAATCCTGGTTTGGTGGTGATGAACTCCTTTAGCTTTTCCTTATCTGTGAAGCTCTTTATCTGACCTTCACTTCTGAATGATAGCTTTTCTGGATAAAGTAATCTTGGTTGTAGGCTCTTGGTATTCATCACTTTGAATATTTCTTGCCACTCCCTTCTGGCTTGCAAAGTTTCTGTTGAGAAATCAGCTGACAGTCGTATGGGTACTCCCTTGTAGGTAACTGAGTTTCTTTCTCTTGCTGCTTTTAAGATTCTCTCTTTGTCTTTTGCTCTTGGCATTTTTATTATGATGTGTCTTGGTGTGCTCCTCTTTGGATTCCTTTTGTTTCGGGTTCTCTGCGCTTCCAGGACTTGTAAGTCTATTTCTTTCACCAGGCAGGGGAAGTTTTCTATCATTATTTCTTCAAATAGGTTTTCAATATCTTGCTCTCTCTCATCTTCTAGCACCCCTATAATTTGGATGTTGGTACGCTTGAAGCTGTCCCAGAGGCTCCTTACACTATCTTCGTATTTTCGGATTCTTTTTTCATTTTGCTTTTCCGGTTGGGTGTTTTTTGCTTCTTCGCATTTCAAATCTTTGACTTGATTCTTGTGCTCCTCTGGTCTGCTGTTGGGAATCTGTATAATAGTCTTTATTTCAGTCAGTGTATGCTTAATTTCTAGTTGGTTCTTTATCACAACATCGAGGGTCTCATTAGATTTCTTGAGGATCTCGCTATATTTATCGGCGGTCTCACCAGTCTTTTCGAGGGCCTTACTAAGTTTATCGGCGGCTTCTAGACAGTTCTTGAGTGCCGGGAGCCGGTCCATGCTTGCTGTTTCAAGGGACCTGGCATATATGGCATACTGTTCTTAATATGTTTGCTCACCTTCTTGGCACTATGTGTTTTAACCAAGGTCTCTGAGAAAGGTTGTTTCCCCAGGTAGGGATTTTCCCCTGAAGTCAGGGAGGGGATAAAACTCCTTAACTAAGTGCCAGGTGGGTAGTTAATCACTTTAACTACAAACAATCATGCTTAAACTACATAATCTTTACTCCCTGGAATGGAGATAAGAAACGCCCTAACCTTTGTAATAGAGATTGATAGGATTGAATCAACTGGTATAAATACAGTTGTAACAAGACAGCAAGAGACAGAACTTAGAACACAGAACTTAGAATACAGAGCTTGGAACACAGAACTAGAGACAGAAGAACTTCGCTGGAGAGAACATGGCAAAAGATCCTGGACTGAACCTGACTACAGAAATTGGCAAGAGAACCTGACTAGAACCTGGCAACTGAACCTGGCTGGAGAACCTAGCGAGAGAACATGGCTACTGAACCTGGCTGGAGAACCTAGAGATCCTGGCTGGAGATCCTAAGCAGAACCTCTCTGGAGATCCAGACCAGAACTTGGCTGGGGATCCTGGCTGGAGATCCTGGCTAGGCTGCTGATCAACTGAACACTGTCCCCGTGTCCTTCCTTCTTCGCCGACTCCGTCCACACCTTTGGGGACCCCTGGACCTGCTGGGGTTGGACCCCGGCATATGGTGCCCGAACAGGGACCCCTAGGTAAGCCCCACTCTCGGGATGGATAGGACTCCACCGTAGGAAGAGGGTGGATAGTCTTCGCCGACTCCGTCCACACCTTTGGGAACCCCTGGAACAGGATTCCCCTAGGTAAGCCCCCCCCCCATTGAGAACCCCCACACTCGGGACGGATAGGACTCCACCAGGGTACTCAGACCCCCCTATAGAGGATAAGTAGGGTAAGAAGGTGGATAGTACAGAACTTAGATTGAGAAGATGTGCCATACTTAGTCCAAAGAAAGAAGACTCTGTATTGATTCTTAGATTGAGAAGATGTGCCATACTGAGTCCAAAGAAGACTCTGTATTGGTCTTTTAACACATATGCTTGCTAGCAGAGGAATTAAGGTTACTCCCAGTCAGACAGAACGTTTTATACAAGAAGTATGTCCATGCTTTTCTGAGGAAGGAAAGGTAAATGTAAAGGCATGGGAGGAGGTAGGCCCAAGGAGCCTTATCCTTAACCCCACTGCAGCCTTTCCACCCCGGGAAAGTGCAGGATTGGCAAGCTCTCCCTGGGGTGATAGATCAGGACTCAGGTAATAGCGGAAAGCGCCAATCCTACTCTTAAAATGGATACAAGAGAGCATTTGGGGTTTTTTCTTTTTAATGCCTGCTTTTAAAAAAATAAAAAAGGGGGAATTTGCCGGGAGCCGGTCCATCCTTGCTGTTTCAAAGGACCTGGCATATATGGCATACTGTTCTTAATATGTTTGCTCACCTTCTTGGCACTATGTGTTTTAACCAAGGTCTCTGAGAAAGGTTGTTTCCCCAGGTAGGGATTTTCCCCTGAAGTTAGGGAGGGAATAAAACCTCTTAACTAGTGCCAGGTGGGTAATTAATCACTTTAACTATGAACAATCATGCTTAAGCTACATAATCTTTACTCCCTGGAATGGAGATAAGAAACGCCCTAACCTTTGTAATAGAGATTGATAGGATTGAATCAACTGGTATAAATACAGATGTAATAAGACAGCAAGACACAGAACTAAGAATACAGAATGAAGAGAGACAGAACCTAGGCACAGAACCTACACAGAACGTTCTCTAGAGACAGAAGAACTTCGCTGGAGAGAACATGGCAAAAGATCCTGGACAGAAACTGGCCTCAGAACCTAGAGACAGAACCTAGTGAGAGAACATGGCAAAAGATCCTGGACTGAACCTGACTACAGAAATTGGCAAGAGAACCTGACTAGAACCTGGTGACTGAACCTGGCTGGGGAACCTGGACAGAACCTGGCTGGAGAACCTAGCGAGGGAACATGGCTACAGAACCTGGCTGGAAAACCTGGGAACCTAGCAAGAGAACATGGACACAGAACCTGGCTGGAGATCCTAAGCAGAACTTCGCTGGAGATCCAGACCAGAACTTGGCTGGAGATCCTGGCTAGAGATCCTGGATAGGCTGCTGATCAACTGAACGCTGTCTTCGTGTCATTCCTTCTTCGCCAACTCCGTCCACACCTTTGGGGACCCCTGGACCTGCTGGGGTTGGACCCTGGCACTTGAGAGACCTTAAAAGTGTGGTTTTGAACTCTATAGCCTCCGTTTCTGTCAGTTGTGTCCTGTTTCTTTCTCTCCACATTTTTTTATGCTTTCTTGGTGCACCCCCTTGTGGTCTTTGTGCGCAGTCTTGTTGTAGTTCAGCCTTGATTGTTGTAGGTAACACTGGGTGGGATTTGACCTCCAGGCCAACTGGCTGTGAGCATCAGCTGTGTCTGCAGTGGGAGAACTTCTGTCCTCTAGGGAGGTGCTAATCTAGCCTTTGCCTAAGGCTATCCCGCAAATGCCTCTGTGCAAGGCTTGGGCAGGGCGGGTCCCAGGGGATCTACAGGGTGGGCGGAGCGAGCAGTTATGGCTGCTGTCAGTCCCATCCCCAGAGGCTCTGCCTCTCAGAGTCCCAGCAACCGCTGCAAACCTCAGGGAGAAAGCTGCCCTTGAGTTCCAACCGATGCCAGACAGTCCTGCTTCTCCTGTTTGAGTCTGGGTCCCCAGGGACTCACTGGGAACTGGAGCTCAGAGCCTGAGACTCCCTCTGGATTGAAACAGACAACCACGCCCTCAGCCGCCAGCCCGCTCCACATGCACCTCCACACCTTTGTATTTTCCACACTGCGCCTCCTCTGAGTCTCGGTATGCTTTTCTCTTTCCTTCTAGTTGTAGAATTTCCTCTTAGCCAGCCTTCCTGTGGTTCTGGGTGATGTCCGTTCCGTCTTTTAGTTGTATTTTTGAAGTGGTTGTGCAAGGCAGCAATCTCCGGTGTTTACCTATGCCGCCATTTTGGTTTCTTCCCCAAGTTCTGTCAGAAAAATTATTATTAAAAAGATTTTGGAATTTACTGTGGTAAGATTAGATAATGAAAATATATAGATTTCAAGTGTATAATTATATAATACTAGAGGCCCGGTGCATGAAATTCATGTACTGGGGGTGGGGTTCCCTCAGCCCAGCCTGCCCCTCTCACAGTCCAAGAGCCCTCAGTGGATGTCCTACTGACGGCCACAGTCTGGCAGCAGAGGCTCGGAGCAGGCATCCTGTGTGTGTGTGTGTGTGTGTGTGTGTGTGTCCCCACAGGGGGCCTGCCCCCAGCCACATTGGAGGCTCAGAGCAGGCGCTGTGTGTGTGTGTGTGTGTATCCCCGCTGGGGGCCTGCCTCCAGCCACACCGTGGAGGCTTGGAGCAGGCGCCACTCTTTGTTGATATCTCAGGCTCCTGGCCTCCACTGTGTATTGTACTCTCCCGTGCGCTGTGGCCAGGGTGGGGTGCTGCCTGCAGGCCGCGCTTTCCTGCTCTGGGATCGCCATGACGACCCAGGATCAGGCCCACCTGGGTGCTGCCTGCAGGCTGCACTTTCCTGCTAACCTAAGGCTGGATCACCACGGCGACCCGGGGGCAGGCCCTGCTGGGTGCTGCCTATGGGCGGCACTTTCCTGCTCTTGGATGGCCATGCGGTCCCGGCTGGCGGCGAGGCTTAGGTGGCACACAGGGGTACCAGCTAGAGGCAGAGCTTAGGTAGCCCAGGGCTTAGGCAGCACACAGGAATCCCAGCTGGGGGTGGGGCTTAGGCGGCACACGGGGTCCCGGCTGGGGGCAGGGCTTAGACGGCATACAGGAGTCCCAGCTGGGGCGGGGCTTAGGTGGCAAACGGGGGTCCCGGCTGGGGGTGGGGCTTAGGCGGTGTGATTGCACTGCCTAAGCCCTGCTGCCCAGGGCTGCACACAGGGCCTGGATGGTGGCTCGCACTGTCCCGCCCTGCCTGCAGTATGCAAATTAGCCGCCATCTTTGTTGGTGGCTAATTTGCATATCGCGCTGAGTCACCAATGGGAGGTGTAGCGAAGGTACGGTCAATTACCATCTTTGTCTATTATTAGATAGGATGTTATCTGTATATTATATTGTATGATCACTGCCCAGGTCAAATCTTCCAACACCATTTACCCTCCTCTATACCCTCTCCTATCTCCTCCCATAGCAATCCTTTATCTCTGGTAATCACAGTACTGTTGTCTGTGAGTATGAGTTTTGTTTTTGAAAAAAAATTTTTATTATCATTATTTTTTTTAGAGGTAGAAGATGGGAGAAAGAGAGAAACATTTATCAGTTGCTTTTCATATGCACTTGACTGGGAACAAACCCACAACTTGGGCATGTGCCCTGACTGGGAATCTAACTGTTGACCTTTTTGTGTATAGGAAGATGCTCAACCATGTGAGCCACACCGGCCAGAACTATAAGTTTTTATGTTGTTTTTTTGCCTGCTTAATCTCTGTACATATTTCACCTAGCTCCTCAACCCTCCTCATGTCTGACAGCTTACAGTCTATTCTCTATGAATCTGTTTCTATTTGGTGTGTTAGTTTATTTTGTTCATTAGATTCCACACATGAGTGAAATCATATGGTAGATGTCTTTCTCTGACTGGCTTATTTTGCTTAGTATAATAATCTCCAGGTCTGTCCATGCTGTCTTAAAGGGTAAGAGTTCCTCCTTTTTTGCAGCTCTTGATTTCATTGATATTTTATATTGCTATTTTAGACTCTTTTTTATTTCTGCTCTCATCTTTTTTATTTCTTCTTCTACTCATTTTGTGCTTTGTTTGTTGTTTTCCTAGTTCCTTGAAGTGTAAAGTTAGATTGTTCATTTGAGATTTTCTTTATTTCTTGAGGTAGGCCTGCAATGCTACGAATTTCCCTCTCAGGATTGCTTTCACATTGTCCGATTGATTTTGTGTTGTCTTTTTATTTTCATTTGTTTCAACGTATCTTTAGATTTCTTTTTTACCTCGTTGTTCACCCATTCTTGGTTTAGTAACATGTTAGTTAGCCTCCATGCCTTTGTGAGTTTTCAGTTTTTCATTGTGATTGATTTCTAGTTTCATACTCTTATGGTCAGAAAAGATGGCTGATATGATTTCAATATTCTTAAATTTACTGACACTTGTTTTGTGTCCTAACATGTGGTCTGTGCTAGAAAGGACATGTGTTCTTAGAAAAGAATGAATGTTATTCTGCTTTGGGGTATAATGCTCTGAAGATATCAATAAATCCATCTGATCTGTTGTGTCATTTAAAGCTGCCATTTCCTTGTTGATTTTCTGTCTGGAAGATCTCTCCATTGATGTCAGTGGGGGTGATAAAATCCCCTACAATAACTGTAATGTTGTCAATATCTTCTTTTATGTCCATCATGGTTGGCTTTACATATTTTGATGTTCCTACGTTGAGTATATAAATGTTTATATGGATTATATTCTCTTGTTGGATTGCTTCTTTTATCATTATACAATGTCCTCCTTTGTCTCTTACTATAGCCTTTGTTTAAAGTCTATTTTGTCAGCCCGGCCAGTGTGGCTCAGTTGGTTGAGCATTGTCCCATGTACCTGGAGGTTGCCGGTTTGATTCATGGTCAGGGCACAATCCTGGATTGCAGGTTCAATCACCAGTAGGCGGCATGCAGGAGGCAGCCAATTGATTTTTCTTTCTTATTGGTGTTGCTATTTCTCTGAAATCAATAAAACCATAATTAAAAAATAAAGTCTATTTTGTCACATAATTATCACTATCCCAGATATTTTTCCCCTTTCCATTTGCATGAAATATCTTTTTCCACCCCTGTGCTTTTAGTCTGTGCATTTCTTTCGTTCTCAAGTGGGTCTCTTTTAGACAGCATATATATGGGTTTTTTTCTTATCCTTTCAGCTATCCTATGCCTTTTGATTGAAGAATTTACACTATTTAAAGTGATTATTAATAGGTATGTATTTATTGCCATTTATTTAACTATGTTCCTTAGCTTTTTTGTTTGTTTTTTTTGCTTTTTGCTTTTTTCTCATTGTCTTTATTGGCCCTTTAACCGTTCTTATAATGCTAGGTTGATCTTAACAAACTCATTTAGATTTCATTTGTCTGGGAAGATCTTTAAGTCTTCTTCAATTTTAAATTACAGTTTTATTGGGTAAAGTAGTCTGTGTTGAAAGTCCTTCCTTTTCAGCACTGAATATTTCATCCCACTCCCTTCTGGCCTGAAATGTTTCTATTCAGAAATGAGCTAAAAGTATTATGGGAGCTCCTTTTTAGGTATCTAATTTTCATTGTGTTGCTAGTTTTCAGATTATTTCTTTGTTTTTAACCTTGCTATTTTAATTACAATGTATTTGGTGTGGGCCTCCTTGGGTTCTTCTTGTTTGGGATTGTGTGCGCTTCCTGGTCTTGTGTGTCTTTTTCCTTCACCAAGCTAGAGAAGTTTGTCATTATTTCTTCTAATAGGTTCTCAATTCTTTGCTCTCTCTTCTCCTTTCTCTACCACCATGATGTGAATGTTGATACACTTCATTTTGTCCCTAAGGTTCTTTAAACTATTTTCATTAAAAAAATTTTGTTGTTGTTGCTCTGATTGGGTAGCTTTTCTACCTTGTTTTTCAAATCACTGATTCATTTGTCCACTTCATTCAATTTTATGTTTATTCCTTCCAGTGTATTCTTCATTTCATATATTGTATTCTTCATTTCTGACTGGTTCTTTTTTATGGTTTCTATGTC
Organism: Myotis myotis; assembly: GCF_014108235.1. Taxonomy (NCBI): domain Eukaryota; kingdom Metazoa; phylum Chordata; class Mammalia; order Chiroptera; family Vespertilionidae; genus Myotis; species Myotis myotis. Next base: position 2,803,329 of record NW_023416327.1, read on the forward strand.
CTCTTTGCATGTTGTTGTCATTCCTACTAAGTTCCTTGAAGGTCTCACTAAGCTCCTAGAACATCCTTATAACCATTTTTTTTATACTCTATCCTGATAAATTGCTTACCTAAATTTCATTTAGTCTTTTCCTGGGGATTTCTCCTGTTCTTTCATTTGTGGCATGCTTCTTTGTCTCCCCATTTGGGCTGCATCTTTGTATTTGTTTCTATATTTTAGTCTTTGGAGGGTGGCCTTAGTAGGTGTCCTGTGGTACTAGTGGTGCAGTTTCCTTGATCACCTGATCTGAGTGCTACAGGAATGTCCCTTGTGTGGGTTACGTGGGCTCTCCTGTTGCAAAAGAGTCTTGATTGTTATTGGCTTATTCATGTGTGGTGTCAGCCCTGTGTCTGGCTGACTGTGAAGATCAACCTCAACCACACTGTATGACCTGCTGTGCAGGTACTGGTTACATGCAGCAGAATTCACCTTAGAAGGGTCTGGTATCTGCAGAGATCTCCCCTTGGGTGTGTCACTTCTGAAGATAATTGGATCCTGGGCTGATGTCTGAAGCTGGCCACTGGGTGTTTTGGTTCTGGAGCCTCTTGGGAGGGACTGTGGTGAAGGCCAATGTCAGATGCTGCCTATGACTGGTTGTGGACAATGTTTTTGGAGCTACAAACGATTTAGTTTGTGGCTGCCTTTGCTTAACCTAAATGTGCATGGAAAGGATTAGTTTCACAACAAGGCTAGCTTTTATCAGCATCTGGCCTAGGAGTAGGTCAGCAAAAGACCTAAGGCATTCTGAGATCCACCTCCACCTGCCTCTGCCTGCCTTACGTATAACAGCGTGTGTGTGTGTGTGTGTGTGTGTGTGTGTGTGTGTGTGTGTATGTATGTGTCTTAACAGTCTTTCAAGTTGGCTAGGAAATTAAGTTTGAATTCATTCTAAATCTCTACACTTTTACCCCTCTCACATTTTGTTTTTGATGTTACATTTTACATCTTTATTTTGTGTATTACTTAACTGTTACAGTGCTGGTTATTTTTATGAATCTCTCAGTTGACCTCATATTAGCTTTATAATATACTATCTTCATAATATACTTTTATCAGAGATTTTTACTCTGTGTTCATGTTAGTGATTAGTGCCCTTTCTTTTCAGCTTAAAATTTGCATTTCTTGTAAGACCGGTTAGTTATGATGACCTTTAGCTTTTGTTTGTTTGGAACCCTGTCTCTCCAGTTCTGAATGGTAACGTTGCCAGGTAGTGTTTTCTTGATTAGAAGGGTATTTTTCCTCTCAGTGCTTTGAATTTATCATGTCATTCTCTTCTGGCCTACAAAGTTTTTGCTGAGAAATCTGCTAATAGTCTTATAGGAACTCCCTTACACTTAATACATTTTTTTTTCTCTTCCCGCTTTTAAGATTTTCCTAATGTCATCAACTTTAGACATTTTATATGTCCTTTTGGTCTGTTTGGGTTCATTTTGTTTCAAATTCCCTGACTTTCTGGATCTGGTTGTCTGTTTGCTTCTCAAGTTTGGGGAAGTTTTCAGCCATTATTTCTTCAAATAACTTTTCTGACCCTTTCTCTTTTCTCCTACAGGGACCCTTATAATATGAATGTTATTTCACTTGTTATTTTCTTATAGGTCCCTTAAGTCATCTTCCATTTTTAATTTTTTTTTCTTTTTGCTGCTCTTTTGTGATGAGGTCTACTGCTCTATCTTTCTAGATCACTGATTCTCTTTTTCCTGCTTCTTCTAATCTGCTATTGTACCCCCTACTGTATTTTTCAGTTTAGTATTTTATTCTTCAGCTCTATGACATCTGTTTGGTACTTATATTTTCTCTTTGTTGATGTTTGTGCTGTGTTCATAAATTTTTCTCCTGAGTTTGGTTAGCATCTTTATGATCATCACTTAAAAATCTAATCAGGTAAATTATTTACCTTTGTTTTATTATGTTTTCTTTTCTGGTGTTTTATTTGGAACACATTCCTTTGTTTCCTCGTTTGCTTAACTCTCTGTTTCTGTGTGTTAGGTGAAACAGCTATCTGTCTGCCAGTCCTGAAGGGTGGCCACAGGCAGGAGATGAACCTTATTGCTTAGCCTTTCCCTGACACTCAGTTGCCTCTTGAACCTGGTGATTGTCTAAGCATTCTGGTTTATTCTGGTTTATTCTTGGTCGGGGCTCGTTGAAGGGATGCCGAGACCTATGGTGTTGCAGAGAGTGGGATCTCAGTCAGCTCCTGCTTTCAGGCTGATTGGAGTCTAGACCAGCCGTGGGCAAACTACGGCCCATGGGCCGGATCCGGCCCGTTTAAAATGAATAAAACTAAAAAAAAAAAAAGACCGTACCCTTTTATGTAATGAAGTTTACTTTGAATTTATATTAGTTCACACAAACACTCCATCCATGCTTTTGTTCCGGCCCTCTTTGGTCCAGTTTAAGAACCCATTGTGGCCCTTCAGTCAAAAAGTTTGCCCACCCCTGGTCTAGACCCTCAGGTAGCAGCTTTTACAGTATGCAAACATACACAGTCCTGTGGGACAGCAGTGGCAAATCCTGCCGACTTCCAGACCCACGGGAGTTATGGGTTTTCTCCTTGGCAATAGATGCAAAAATTCAGGGCTCAGACAAGTGTTTGAGCTCTTTTTTGGCAGGTCCTGGCAAGCTGTAGCTAGTCCAGGGGAGAGCACAAAGATGGCTTCCCTTGGCCCATGTTCTGTGAGGAACCCTTCCTTAGCCCCGGGGTGAGTCATCCACCAAAAGCCTGCCACTCAGGCTGAAGCTGAGGACCAGTAAATAGGCCTTTTTCAAAGGAAGACTTGGGTGTTTCACTCTGCTGTCTGTGCTGTGCCGTGGAGGGGTCATAGTTTGCCAAGAACTGTCTCTAATTGTTTCAGATCCTCGGGGCCCAGAAACACAATTCATCCTGGCCACACGAGCCAGGTGCCTGGGGAGTTCCCTTGTGTGGGCTACTTGGGGCCACTTAACTTTGTTGGGGCTATCGGAGTGGTGCAGGCACCAGGCATGCCCATTGGCGTTAGCAGGTTAGAGGCAGAGTGCAAAAATGGTGCCCACCAACACTATAAAGGTAGAGGGAGAATGCAAAAGTGCCTCTCGCCAGCGCCTTTTCTTCACGGAGAGGAGAGAGCCCTAATTGTCTCCTGCACGAGCCTCGACCAGGGCCTGGAATCGAGCCTGCAACCCATATGCCCTTGACTGGAATTGAACCCGGGACCCTTTAGTCTGTGGCTGATGCTCTATCCACTGAGCCAAACCAACTTGGGCCGCACAAGCCCTTTAAGAGCGAATCTCTGTTACTTACATCCTGTGGCTCTCCTGGACACAAACCCTGTTGTGTTTCAAAGCCAAATGTTTTGGGGGCTCATATCTCCCAGGCAGAGTCCAAGGGTTGGGGTGCTTGATGTGGGGCATCAGGGAGAAACTCTGTATTTGTGAGCTCTCTCCTGGCCATGATTCACTATGCCTGGGTGGGCTTTTTAGTGAGACCGAGTATTCTGCTTCTGCTACCGTTTTATTCTTGTCCTGAAGGAGCTGTTCAGCTAGTTTTCAGAGCAAATTGTTCCATATGTAGCTGTAGTTTGTCATGTTCCATGTGTAGCTGGGAGGAGGAGGTAAGTTCATATCTTCCTATGCAGACTCTTTGTGCTTTTTAAACTGGAAGGAGAAGCACAAGTGTGAATATAATCTTAAGGAATTTACCAGTAACTTATGCTTCTTGGGCAGTCAGAATTACCTTTAAAATAGGTACAAAGGTTAAGAATTTTCCTGTTGGCCCTGCCTTACTGGTTATTATAAAACTAGAGGCCCGATGCACGAAATTCATGCAAGAGCAGGCCTTCTTTTCCCTGGCTGCCGGCACCGGCTTCCCTCTGGCACCCAGGACCTGGGCTTCGCTCTGGCCACGAGCAGGCACTGGGACCCAGGCTTCCCTCCGGCCCAGCTTCATCCATAAAAACATCCGGAATGATGTCCGGTCTAATTATCATATTACCCTTTTATTATTATAGATACATGGTTCTGTTCTTCAGGTTGGTGAGTAAGTCAAGTGACAGATGAGCCTGAGTTAATGTTTTGGTGATAAAGTCAAGCATGAGCCTGACTTAGTGGTGGAAATCATTGGAACTTGGTCTGGTTGTATTTTTCCTGGCTCTGTTTTAGGAATGCTCAAACCACCATCTCAACACTAGCTGGATAAGAATGTATCTGGAAATAATGTTGTCTTAGTGTGCTTGTCACTTTGAGTAAAGTAACCCCCAAGAAATACTTTTGAAAGGTCATGATTATATTTTTTTCAGGGAAAGAAATGGGACAGTGCTTTTCCAGAAGTACGAATACACAGCTCATGCGGGCCTTTCCTCTTCCTTACTTTGATTACATGCCACTTTAAAAATTCCATCTTCATATTGTTACATGGGGTTCGGGGCACAGAATCTCCCCCTTGTCGGTTCTTGCCCTACAAAGTTTGAAGAATAAACTCGCAGACTAAAAGGCTTCTTTAGTAAAAAATGTGGAAGTTTATTGGAAGCGTATACAAACTTTGCTTGGGCAATGGTCAGGGGATCCCCTGGGGAGGGGTCCCCAAATGGGAAAAAACTGCTCACTCTCTCTTATGGGGAAAAAAATATCAATCCTTTTTGAGCCTCTTTGTTGCTGGGTTTATAAAGGCTGCAGCTCTTTGTCTCTTCACGACCCTTTCTCATTGGACCCTTCCTTAGTGTATGACCCTTGTGCTTTTTAATTGGTCATTCTTATGCAGAGTAGCAGTTTCAAAGCCCAGAGCCCTGTGTGCCCCACTTTCCTCTCCCCCTTATCTTGCAACATCCCTCTCCCCTCTGAATGTATGCTTCCCTTGTAACATTCCTCCATCCTCTGCAAAAGCGAGATGAGCATTCTGGCATCTTGGCGCTATCTCCTTCCCGTCACTCATGCATTCCTCTCCCAGGGACCCCCCCTCCCCCTTCCCTAAAACTGCCTTTTTGTCTCTAAAATTTCTTTCAGTATTGTTAAATGTTCTTTGAGTAGATAGCAAATAATGATACTTTAAACTCTAAGAAAAACTTCTTTACTGGCTATCCCATTAAATAATAAGGTTGGAGTCTGAAATGGCATAAAGTAATTACTAAATAATTAATTTGGGGATGTAAGAAAATGTTTATTATTTAATTCACTAGAGGCCTGGTGCACAAAATTTGTGCACGGGAGGTAGGGGTCCCTCAGCCCAGCCTGCACCCTCTCCAATCCAGGATCCCTCTCGCAATCCAGAACCACTGGCTCCTAACCGCTCACCTGCCTGCCTGCCTGATACCCCTAACTGCTTCCCAGCCGGCTTGATGGCCCTAACTGCTCTCCCCTCCTGGCCTGTTCCTAACTGCTCTCCCCTCCTGGCCTGATCCCCCTAGCTGCCTAACTGCTCTCCCCTCCTGGCCTGATCCCCCTAGCTGCCTAACTGCTCTGCCCTGCCGGCCTGCTGAGAGCTCTCTGCCGCAGCTCTGCCCCCATCCTGATTGGTTGTTATATGATGGCATCCAGGACAATTTGCATATTCCTCTATTATTAGTATAGATACTTCATTCTGTTGGTGGGATTTGGGATTGGGTCTGGAGTGGTAGACATGAGAAGACAAGGGGAATTGTGGCAGGTGTGAGGGTAGCACACAAGCATTGCTGAGGTTGACTTTCCTGTCCTACACTTGTGTGACTGAGGAAGTATTTGCAGTAACAGAAAGTGTCGCTTCCCAGCGAAGGCAGCTATTGGCTCCCCCGCCTCCCAGCATAATTCCTCTGGCTGCAGGTGGAGCTGGCCCTGGTCCACACAGCAGCGCACTCACTATGGTGGGGTATGCTAAAGACAACCGCTCTCCTATTGTGGTGATCACTTCATGGGGCATATAAATGTCCAACTACTATGTTGTACACCTGAAAGTAATATAGTATTGTATGCCCAGTGTAATTGAAAAATAAATTAAGAAAGGAAAAAGATGGCCCCTGCCTATCAGAGCAGGAAGTGCTGAGATGCACAGAGCTAACCAGGGGGAGACTGAGTTTCTCACCATTCCCTCACACCTTCCCCCTGCCTGCCTCTGCTTTTGTAGTCTGCAAGGGGGACTTGACCTTTTGAGAATCTGGAAGCTCCTAATAGGAGAATGTCTAGATTGTAAAGGAAAGACCGCCTGCTCCACCCTCCAACCTAATGGGTCTTTCAGTGAGGAACACTTGCTTCAAGGCCCTCTTTCCAACGACCTGTCATATTCTGTTCTCTTCCGCAACGATTGATGCATTCGGTATCCCTGCTGAGATGTGGAGGGCATGAAGACAGTGCCCCTGGCCCAGCAACTCTCCAAATAAGATAGTAACAACAAAGCCTGTTTCTTGGAATTTGTGTAAATAAATTTGTTAAGGTTTGGCCGGTGGTGAGGCCTGTGAAAGAATTCACACTAAAAGAAGAGATGCAGAGAGGAAGTTTATTATTATACTTTCCACAAAGGGAAAGGCCCAACCAAGTATTGCTAATCAACACAGGGCAAGAAACAAGAGTGGCTTCCCCTTGTAATCCTTGACTGTTGGTAAGCGACAAGGAAGGGAGGAGGATTTTGGGTGAAGTTGAGTTTGTCTGTCTGTCAAGAGACAGTCCAGGCAGATGTCCTACTCCCCCCTGAGCCTGTAAAACATGCTTAGAGCAAAAGTTATGACAAGTTCAAAAAGGGCTTGTTCGAAGGGGTGGGAGGAAGGGAACTTTCTCCTAAGTAGAGACTACTTGGTAGGAATTATTCCTGAGTTGTAAAAAGAGTGGGGGGCAGGGTATGCAAGAATGTAGCCTTGAAAGTAGCTTATCTTGTCTTGCAGTTTGGACAGGAGCTAACAATCATGAGGTTTAATTACCAGGTGCTTCTCATACATTGTGGAAGGCCACAACAAACACAAAGAAAGGCCTTTTTAAAGAAAGGTTATTTCAAATCTGTACTTAGCAACTCTCATTTGACATCTTATATATGATTTATGCTAACCTGCTCCTGAAATATTAGTGTGGGTCAGGACCCATGGCCCCATGGCCCCATTACCTGGGCCACGAGGCATTGGAAGATAAGAGGAGACCTAGTAGTTTTCTGTAGTAGGCTCCAAAGAGACTGTGAGGGACAGAAAGTCTGATGCCTAGTAGTTTGCCCACCGAGTGGGTGCTGGAATTGTGAACCTGCCCGGGATCAGGAAAATCAGCTTTGCGGTCTTTTTTCACTCCCCTGAGGCTCATCTCCTACATTGGGTCTACACTTTATGCAGCTGCTTTCCTCCTTCCAGGCCTTGATACAGCATGGTGACAATGCTGCCACCTTCCTTCTTTAGTGTTTAGCTTTGGCTGCTGGTAGTCTACACATTCTTCAATTTTCCCTTCTAGGAGTAGAATCTCAAGGCATACTCTTAACTTGATTCGAAACTAGGAGCAGATTAGCTATTTCTTGAATTCAAATTAGCTACTGATTGCTTGGTTCCTGCCCCACTACTTGAAGTAGCAAGAGAAGAACAAAAATAGTAAGTTCTAAAATCTGGCCTTTGCTTTGGTAATAAGCAGAGAAAATACTCATGTGAGATGTCTGACTTTTTCTTCTTTAATCTCTTTGTATTATACAGCTTCACCCAGAAATACCCACCTGTAAAATTTTTATCCGAAAAGGATCGTAAAAGAATTTTGGTAAGTTAGCATATCTGATTAATATTTGTAGTATTAAGGAATTTGTTTTCTAAATTGAGTTTTAATTCACACACCATAAAATTCACCCTTAATGGGATATACAATTCAGTGGTTTACCATTCACAAAGTGTACTCACAAAGCTATAAACAGCACCGTGTTATAATTCTAGAATATTTTCATCACAACAAAAAGAAATTACTTCATGCTCATTAGCAGTCATTTTCCATACTTCTTCCCACCCCCCGACCCCCACCCCTAACTCCTGGCAACCACTAAAATCACTTTCTGTCTTTATGGCTTTTCCTGATTTGGACATTTCATATGAACAAAATGATGGAATATGTGGTCTTTAGTATCTAATTTCTTAAACTTAGAATAATTTTTCCAGGGTTCATCCATTCTGTAGCATGAATCAGTACTTCATTCCTGAACAATATTCCACTGTATGGATGTGCCACATTTTGTTTATTTATCAGTTGATGGCATTTGGGGTTTCTACTTTGAATAATGCTTCTTTGAACATAATGTGTACAAGTATTGGTGAGGACATAGGTTTTCAGTTCTTTTCAGTATGTACCTTTTCAGTATGGGTGGAATTGCTGGGTGTATCACTTTTTGAGGAAATGTGAAACTTTTCCAGAGTAGTGGTTTTTAAAACCTTTTCTGGTTCACAGACCATTTTAAGGGGGGGTGGCGGGGGGGGAGAGAGAGAGAAAGAGAAACATCGATGTGAGAGGGATACATTTGTTATGCCCAGATTTCAAGATCCCCAAAAAACCATGTCAGGGAGCCAGTCCGATGCAAAAGCAGAGGGTCTCTTATACAAGCTCGCTTGGTCCCCCCCTTGCCTCCATTACTGGGTGCAAGAGAGAGCCCCGAGTCCCAAGAGAACAAAGAATTTATAGGGCTTGGGGTCGAGGATTCGGGCAGGGTGCAGCTAGGGTCTGGTTACACAAAGACAGGGGGGGTGGCCAGCATACTTTTGGCCTTGGGCTAGTTTCCCCCGCTTTCCCATTGGCCGAGATAAGGGCAGGCTGAGTAACTGATACACCCTGCGGCTTTTTCTTGGAAAGAGGGGTTAAGGACATAGCCATCAGTCCTGCTCTGTCCTTTCAACATTAACTGGTTGCCGCCTGCATGTGCCCTGACCAGGGAGCTGAGAGCGAACCCAAACCCAGGTACATGTCCTTGACTGGGAATCAAGCTCTGAGACCCTTCAGTGCGAGGGGCTAGCACTATGACCACTGAGCAACACCAGCCAGGGCTCTTCAAGCATATTTGTGATGGTTGTTTTGAGGAACACAGGTAGTGTTTGTTGGCTGTGTGTCTTTCTGTACAGGTCACGTATTCCTGTTTCTTTGCAGAGCACATACTTTTGTATAAAATTGGACATTTTATGTAGTATATTGTAGCAAGTCTGGATACTGTTCCCCTCTCCCCGGGAGACTAGTTTTATTTTTGTTTGTTTAGTGACTTGGCTGGTCTGCTTTAGTGACATCTGTGTCCCCTGAATTGTGAAGCTCCGTGGATGCCCCTTGGAAAGCACAGACTTGGACATGGACACACTCACCCTGGGATGACAGTGGTTCTAGCAGAGCTCTTGCTAGTATTGACCATCTCGTTCCTGATGTCGCTGTTAAGCCGTCTGCCTTGTGTGGTGTCACACCAATTGTTAGGCCCCAGTAATTGCCAGTTGAGTGAACTGTTCTTTCAGTAATGCTTTGGGTTATAAACTGTTCCTCGTCTGGTCCATTAAATTCTCTGCAGAGGTGGATTTTGAGGCCAGTGTTTGAGGTTTGCTCTGACCGCAGGAGGGCTCTTAGATGTCTCTTCCTCTGGGTCTTCCTATTGAACCTGCTGGCTTGTGGTTTAGCTTGTCCTCATAGAGCTACCAGCCTCCTTTGTATTGCTTACCACCTCCCTCTCCACTGTTTTGAGAGCACCCTTATGCTTGAACTTCCCTATACTTTCTTTCACGTAAAGTTGATTTGGGGGGCAGCTTTGTAGCTCTCTATGTGTGTGACTGCCCCTGCCCCTGCCTCAGCCACTGCTCTGGAGCTGGGAGGGAATAGCACTGCTCTTTACAGTCCAGGAGCTGGGCAGGTGCAGAGGCCCCATCTTCTCGCCTCTTTGCTCATAGGAATCTCCACCTGTGAGCAAACAGGGACAAGGCCGCCAGTCTCATTGGTCACAGCCTCTGTGCCTGGGTGGAGCTGCTGCCCTGTGGGTGGAGGGAGGGAGCTCTTCACCACCTGGCTCGCTTGCCAGGAATTTAGCCTCTGTTGCTCACAGCTGGAGGAGATGAGAGGTGCTGGTGGCTGCCTTCCTGGTGAGATTCCATCTTTTGACTGGGAGCTCCATTTTTTTTTGGCCACGCCCACCACTCTCCCACTGTGAACTGTGAGTGTGGAAGGTTGAAAGGGGGAGCGAGCCATGGCATAAGTGTCACAGACTCTTACTGAATTTTAATACATTTTCTTGCATAAATGTTTCTTCACTGGTTGTATACGCTTGTGATAATTTCTAGAGACTTTAAATAGTTGTTTTTCAAATCCTTATCCGAGGATATGTTTATTGACTTTTTTAGAGAAAGGAAGGGGGAGAGAGAGAAAAATCAATGTGGGAGAGAAACATTGATTGGTTGGTCGCCTCTCTTATGTGCCCCAACCAGAGAATAAACCCAAAACTAGGTAAGTGCCTTGACTGGGACTCAAACCCATGACCTTTTAGTGCATGGGACTGTGCTCCAACCAAATGAGCCACCTGACCAGGGCTAATGGTTGTTCGTTTTTCAATTAATTTTCACCAGTTATGGTTGTTTTGTGGGGGAACAGGTCTACAGAGCACCTCACACTACCATTATGGAAAAATGTCTTGTCTGTGACCTTAATATAAAGGGTTAGTACACAAGGTGGTTTCTTATTTTTCCACCCATCATCTAGGCCAGTGATGGCGAACCTTTTGAGCTCGGCGTGTCAGCATTTTGAAAAACCCTAACTTAACTCTGGTGCCCTGTCACATATAGAAATTTTTTGATATTTGCAACCATAGTAAAACAAATATTTATATTTTTGATATTTATTTTATATATTTAAATGCCATTTAACAAAGAAAAATCAACCAGAAAAATGAGTTCACATGTCACCTCTGACACGCGTGTCATAGGTTCGCCATCACTGATCTAGGTTGTAGGAGTATGTACCCCAAACACCAAAGTCACACTCCTGAATCAATATTAATTCTGTTTCCCCCACATAAATAGTTACAGAAGGTCTTTTGCCTTTAGATGGCTTACATAAATCTCACCCTGAGCAGATCTAAAGTCTATTTACTTATACACCCATCATCACATCAAAAATGTTTATGCATTTAAGTTCGAATTGAGGACTATATCAGCGTCTTCAGCTGCAGAGGAAAGATAATTCTATTCTTTTTGTGTCACTGTGGTCAGAAAGTATGGTGCTCTGCACTAATTTATGATCCTGCACAGTCTTCAAAGGTTATTATTACTGTTTCCCTGTGGGATGCTCTGCCTGGCGTTGCTGAGTATTACTGGATTTATTTCACTCTACGCATAACCACAATAAGTGGACTCAGTGTTTTCATTCATCTGCCACCTCATAGGTCAAGTCACTTTGGTGCCTGAGTCTGGCATACTGTTGTGAAATTTAAAAGCCTTGTCAGTAATTGTTGAAGCCACAGAACAAAGACAGGGTTTTGTTGGAGAAGTTTTTGCTGGTTTACCAAGCAGCATGACTTTGAATGCTGACCTTGAACTAGATCACTTTAGTTGCCAGTTAATTCCCGAAAGAGTAAGAACTATAAGCACATATAGATGAGCTCATAAACTGCAGAGCCATGCCAAGCTGTGTAAGAGGTCTATATCTCTTCTTCCCACTGTCTCCTGGCTATTAGGTTAGCTCCTTGTTATTCAGGGGTACGCCTGGGCTTGGTGATCAGTCTTCCTGAGCGAGCTTCCTCAGAGGTATGCTTCCGCCAGCTTTGTTTCTATTTTAAATGCTTGCTTAATGGGCTGAACTTCATTAGGAAAGCCATTATAACCATCCAGCTATGTCACATAAATCTTTTAGCATTTTAGATAGAAAGGCTTTGTTCAAGAAAAACAGTTCAAGTCCTTTTTAAACAACACTAAGGTGCTTCCAGCAGTTTTATGTTCTTCCTAAAACTAGGGAAGTGTTGGAGGTGATCGTGTATAATTTAATACACGATCTGCATTTCTGAGGTAGAGTTAGCATGGCACAGAACATCTTATTTAACAACAGTTGCACATAGATATAGTTACAGTAGAAGTTGTTACATTTCCTTTAAAAAGGTGTAATTTTTCTCATTTAAAAACTGTGGAAAACATGAGAAATACAATCAAATAAAGGTAAAGTAAAATGAATTCTCACCTAATGGTGAATTGCCGGGAGCCGGTCCATCTTTGCTGTTTCAAGGGACCTGGCATATATGGCATACTGTTCTTAAAATGTTTGCTAACCTTCTTGGCACTATGTGTTTTAACCAAGGTCTCCTCTCTGAGAAAGGTTGTTTCCCCAGGTAGGGATTTTTCCCTGAAGTCAGGGAGGGGATAAAACTCCTTAACTAAGTGCCAGGCGGGTAGTTAATCACTTTAACTATAAACAATCACGCTTAAGCTACATAATCTTTACTCCCTGGAATGGAGATGAGATAAACGCCTTAACCTTTGTAATAGAGATTGATAGGATTGAATCAACTGGTATAAATACAGATGTAATAAGACAGCAGAACACAGAACTAAGAAGACAGAACCAGGAGGCATAGAACCTACACAGAACATTCTCTAGAGACAGAAGAACTTCGCTGGAGAGAACATGGCAAAAGATACTGGACAGAAACTGGCCTCAGAACCTAGAGACAGAACCTAGCGAGAGAACATGGCAAAAGATCCTGGACTGAACCTGACTACAGAAATTGGCAAGAGAACCTGACTAGAACCTGGTGACTGAACCTGGCTGGAGAACCTGGACAGAACCTGGCTGGAGAACCTAGCGAGGGAACTTGGCTACAGAACCTGGCTGGAGAACCTGGAGAACCTGGCTGGAGAACCTAGCAAGACAACATGGACACAGAACCTGGCTGGAGATCCTAAGCAGAACTTCGCTGGAGATCCAGACCAGAACTTGGCTGGAGATCCTGGCTGGAGATCCTGGCTAGGCTGCTGATCAACTGAACACTGTCTCCGTGTCCTTCCTTCTTCGCTGACTCCATCTACACCTTTGGGAACCCCTGGACCTGCTGGGGTTGGACCCCGGCAGTGAATCAATTTGAAGTTTAGTTATTTTTTCAGAAAATTCTCTGTAAAAATCTATACAGCACACTATAGGAGTGCTAAAGCTAAAACACAAACTGGACAGATGAACAGGTAGTGGGGAGTACATGGAATTAAGACTGTGGGCTTATATATCACTGGAGGCCCGGTGCACGAAATTTGTGCAGGGGGCGGGGTCGGGGATAGGGGGGAGTCCCTCGGCCCGGCCTGCACCCTCTCGCAATCTGGGACCGCTGGCTCCTAACTGCTTGCCTGCCTGATCATCTCTAACCACTCTGCCTGCCTGCCTCATCACCCCTAACCACTCGCCTGCCTGCCTGATAACCTCTAACCACTCTGCCTGCCTGCCTGATAGCCCCTAACTAATTGCCTCCCTGCCTGATCTTCCCTAACCACCTCTGCCTTGGCCCCTGCTGCAGCAGCTTTGTCCGGAAGGTCGTTTAGCTGTCTGGTCTAATTAGCATATTACACTTTTATTACTATAGATTATTAGTGATCGTGGATCTTGGTCAAAACCTCAGTTCCTCTGGATCCACCTCTAAACAGAGGGACTTAGAAAATGGTGCTCTCAGTAAAGAATGAGTATAGCTGATGGAAAGCTGTTGGAGTACCAGGATTTTCCAGCCCTTCATACTCTAACCCATATTGGTGTTTCCATCAGAGCACATGTCAGTACCTAATCAGAGGTTGACACACGGTTCTTCTTAAGGCAGGCAGTACCCCTCCTGCTCTACCTTTTCCACCCAGAACAGCCAATTCTTATCTGTGATAAACCTGGACATGTGTCATATTTTATTTGAACAGGACTTCATGGCAAACTAACTGTTCTAAAACTATAGACCTAGGTCTTTTTGTACTTTTTATTTTAGGTAAAAATAATTTTTTTCCCCTTACTGTAAATTTTTTTCACTTTGGAAGGAGGGCATGAGATGGATGGAAGTTTTGATGGAGAGAAGGAGGAATGGGAAAGTAGGACAGGGAACAGTCCCATCATACGTCTGTTTTCAAGTTTATTTTTTTCACTGCCACCTCCCAGGAATGCAATATGCTGTGTCTAGCCCTTCAGTTACACCACTTCATTTGAATAAAGTCTTTTTATTAGTTAAAAAAATTTTAAATGTAACTTTTCCATTGTTATGGTGTAAGTTTTAGAACAGTTGTTGCTGCTCTCCCATCCCCTACAGGCCCTCACAGGCACACCATCTCTCTGTTTGCCTTCCTGCTCAGACAGTACTGGCCAGTGGAACTTGTGCGTTTAGAGCTTTGGTCTGCAAACAGCATCTATTGTTCATTAATTTGTTCTTATGAACCATTTGAAAGATACTAATTTTTCATGGGGTTCTTGAGTCCATTTTAAATATCACTTTTTTTTTTTTTTTTTGCTAGTTCCCAGATCTCTGCATTTTGCTAATCACTTAAAAGAAGAAGTAATTCTAAAACTTGGCAGGAGTCATATTAGAACTATATAAGTGATGTTCAGCATCCCATTCATTATAAAACAAGAACCTTTTTTTGTGTTTTTTAAATCAAGATATATTTGACATACAACATTGTGTAAATTTAAGGTGTACAATATATTGACTTCACACATTTATATTGCGTTATGGCTGCCATTGTAGCATTAACTTAGACCTCTATCTTGTCACACAGTTGTCATTTCTTCTAGTGTTGGGAACAAATTAAGATATGGTCTCTTGCTAGCTTAGTGTTTATATGACAGTTCTATTGTTTATAATCCCAGGACTTACTTACCTAATAGTTGCAAGTTTGTACCCTAAACTCGCCTGCCTGCCTGATAACCTCTAACCACTCTGCCTGCCTGCCTGATAGCCCCTAATTAATTGTCTCCCTCCCTGATCTTCCCTAACCACCTCTGCCTTGGCCCCCGCTGCGGCAGCTTTGTCCGGAAGGTCATTTAGCTGTCTGGTCTAATTAGCATATTACACTTTTATTGTTATAGATTATTAGTGATCGTGGATCTTGGTCAAAACCTCAGTTCCAAAACCTGAATTTGTAATTGTCCAAACTTACATCCTAAACCACTAAACCACATCTCCTGTCCTCCCCTCCCTGGTAGCCACCACTGTGCTTTGACCTTTACATTCCAAGCAGAGTAAAAGCAGTGTTGGTCTTTCTCTGCCTGGCTCACTCAGCAGGACGCCCTCCAGGTGCACCCATGGCTCCACGAGGCCAGGACTTCCCTTCCCTTGGGCTGGATATTCTACTGCACGTACATCACACCACGGGCATCTTTGTGTGTTCCTCCACCCACTGAAACTTAGGTCTACATCTAGGCTGTCTGGAATAATGCTTCCCTTTTAAGAATGTAAAATTTTCTGTCAAAGATGACATTTTGAAGCTTGTAATTACTGCTTTTCTGACTTATTTGCTGGGTGGTAGTTGCAGTTTTCACTGTTTGGGAGCTGACTGATGGTGTGACTTCTTGCCCTGGAGTGAGCAGTAAGTATGCTACTGTAAAGCCTGTGCCACCCTCCTTTCTCCCCTGGTTCTGAGGACGTCTCAGTTGTGGCTGCCCCAGAAATACGTCTTCTTGACGTTAATTGTCCCCGTTCTCTTGTGCTTTCTCTGGGATGTCCCACACGCTGCAGATAACTGGAGGAGCGGGCTTCGTGGGCTCCCATCTCACCGACAAGCTCATGATGGACGGCCATGAAGTGACTGTGGTGGACAACTTCTTCACTGGCAGGAAGAGAAACGTGGAGCACTGGATCGGCCACGAGAACTTCGAGCTGATCAACCACGATGTGGTGGAGCCCCTCTACATTGAAGGTGAGTGCCACCGTGCCCTGTTGTCATCAGAGCCTGGCGGGTGTGCTGTCCGACTCCGCCCCGTCCGGTTTGTGTTGCATTTTGTGCTTGATTGGTCGTCCCATGCACAAGACACCAGTCTAGTTCCTGTGATAAAGAATGGTTATGACAGAGCAAGTCTGTCAGGTCTGACTTCACTTTTACACAGTCCCCCGGTTTTGAACTTCATGGCCTATACAAGTGGGGCTTGTGTCATACACATCTGTCCCTATTGTCTAACAGGTCTGATGCCTACCCACCCATGAGAACTTACTTCTAGCTTTCCATGGGAAGGTAGATGACCTAGAATGCTGAATTCATAATGAAATTTCACATATAAAAGTCTAAAGCTGACTGATAATTTGGACACTTCTAGGAATTATGGTGTGGGAGCTACAGTGGGTTGGATGGTGACCTCCCCAAAAGATATATTCACATTTCTTATTTTTTTTATCCTCACCCAAGGATATGTTCTTATTGATTTTTAGAGACAGAGGAAGGGAGGGAGGGACGGTGGGTGAAAGAGAGAAAAACATAGATATGAGAAGGAACATCGATTGGTTGCTTCCAGCACTCCCCCTGACCAGGAGTCAAATCTGCATACCTTTTTGGCGAAAGTAGGTTAATAATAATAATAGTAAATAAATAAGACAATAAAAAATAATAATACAAGAATAATATTTTTTTTCATACTTACTCACCCCTGAATGTGGAAAAAGAATTGTGCTATGGCCTGCCCGAAGTTCCAGGGCTGTTAAGCAACTGAGCCAGAATCCAGTCTTGGGTTGACTCCAAAGCTTGTAAAGATATGCTCCTTCTCCTGCATGCATAGTGTAGCCTTCTGCTTTTCCCATATCAAATCCCAAGCATTTTCCCATGTTGGTAGAAAGTATCTTGAGCCATTTTAATTGCTCAACAGTGTTATTATATGGCTATACCATGGTTTATTTGTAATTGTATCCTTATTTTAATTTCTCCAGGGTTTTATAAATATGTGTCTGAATTTTATTTCCTCAATAAAGAATCTATATATGAACTGTGCCGAATACTAATGTCTTCTTTGTCATTTGGTAATGTCCATTTCACTAATACATTAGTAATAGCATTATCTTAAAAAAAATATTAACAAAAATAATTTGATAGAAAAATCCATGGCTTGATGTACATTTTTTTTGGTTACTAAAAAGATTAGACTTTCTTACATGTTAATTCATACAAGAAATCTAAATCTCTTTTGCCGTTTTTAAAAATTTTGCTTTTAGTTTGACACTGTCTTGCACTAGAGATTGAGGCATAGCAGATCTACCTAACACATAGTTACAAACCCAAACAGGCACCCAAAATGAAAGAACAAAAGAATTCTCTTGAAGAAGGGATAAATAAGATGGAGATGAGAAATTTATATTATATAGAGTCAGAATAATAATGGTAAAGATGCTCAACAGCATGAGAGAATATATAGTAACTATGAAAACAGAAATACAGAATGACATAGCACAAATAAAGAACATATTGGAAGGAATACACAGCAGATTAGGAGAAGATGAGGATTGGATCAGTGAATTGGAAGACAGGGTAGAAAAAAAATCACTCAAATCAGAGAACCAAAAAAAAAACCCACAAAAAAACACAGGAGGACCACTTAAGGGAGCCGTGGGACAACATGGAACGTAACAATAGACGAATAGCAGGTGTTCTGGAAGAGGCAGAAAGGGAGGAAGGGATAGAGAATGTGTTTGAAGACATAATGGCAGAAAACTTCCCTAACCTGGTGAAGGAAAGAGTCACACAAGTTCAGGAGATGGAGAGAGTCCCAAGCAAGAAGAACCCAAACAGGCCCACACCCAGACATATCACAATTAAAATGCCAAACATTAAAGACAAAGAGAGAATCTTAAAGGCAACAAGAGAAAAACAAACTGTTACCTGCAAAGGAGCTCTCATAAATCCGTCATCTGATTTGTCATCAGAAATTCTACATGCCAGAAGGGAGTGGCATGAAGTACTAATCCAGCAAAGCTATCAATCAAAGTAAATGTTGATATAAAGAGCTTCCCATACAAAAAGAAAATGGCTAAAGGAGTTCATCACCGCCAAGCAAGCATTACAAGAAATGCTGAAGAGACTGCTGTAATAAGAAGGAGAGAGAGAAACCTAGCCATACAAAATTAAAATGGCAATAAATAAGTACCTATCAATAATAACCTTAAATGTATATGGATTGAATGCTCCAATAAAAAGGCATAGGATAGCTGAATGGTTATGAAAACATGACCCAACTATATGCTGTCTACAAGAGACCCACCTCAGAACAAAAGACACACACAGGATGAGAGTGAAGGGTAATGAAAACAAATTTTCCATGCAAATGGAAAAGAAAAAAGCTGGAGTAGCAATACTCATATTCAACAAAATAGACTTCAAAATGAAGGCCATCTCAAGAGACAGCATGGGTCACTACATAATACTAAAGGGATCGATCCAACAATAGGATATAACGCTGGTAAACATATATGCACCCAATATAGGAGCCCCTAAATATGTTTTAAAACTTCTAGAGAACTTTAAGGGAGAGATTGACAACAATACAATCATAGTAGGGGACTTTTGCCCGGAGCCAATTCCAGCATGTCAGCAAGGGCTGAATCATCTGGAGTAGCAAGGGCATTTCCCCAAACCTGAAACGGATGCATTAAAATGATTGCTTGCTTCCAGACAGCTCAGGGCATCTTAATCTACATGTTATTGCCTCCTACTGGCCAAATACCTAAACAGCTGGAGGCATTTCCTCAAATCTGACAATGGACTGTGTATACGAAACCCTACCACTTGGAAGTGTCTATCTCTGCCTTGCCTCAGGACAATTTGTGTTAATAAAAAGAATGGGGTCTTGAGATGAGGAGATCTTAGTTTCTTTAGCTAGGCTCCTCTGACCCCCAAATGCCTTTCAAAATTATGCTTCGTCTCTGGACTCTTTATTAAGTTACACACAGCCCCTTCTCCAGATTGCTGAACCCTTCTAGATGCTGGAACAAGAACCCCGGCAGACTTTAACACCCTGCTGACTTCACTGGATCTTCCAAACAAAATATTAACAAGGAAACAGTGACTCTAAAGGACATACTGGACCAGATGGATTTAATTGACATTCATAGAACACTTCACTCCAAAGCTGCAGAATATACACTCTTAAGTGCACGTGGGTCATTCGCAAAAATAGACCTCATGTTAGGATACAAAACAAGTCTCTACAAGTTCAAGAAGAGTGAAATCATGTCAAGCATCTTAGATCACAGTGGAATGAAATTAGAAATCAACTATAGTAAAAACACCCCAAAACATTCAAATACATGGAGGCTAAATAGCATGTTATTAAACAATGAATGGGTTACCAATGAGATCAAGAAAGAAAGAAAAAAGTTTCTGGAAACAAATGCAAATGAACACACAACAACCCAAATCTCTGGGACACAGCAAAAGCAGTCCTGAGAGGGAAGTTCATAGCACTATAGATCTACCTCAAAAAACAAGAAAAATTAATAATAAATTATTTAACCCTACAACTTAAAGAAAGAGAACAACAAGAAAAGCCCTGAGTAAGTAGAAGGAAGGAAATAATAAAGATTAGAACAGAAGTTAATGACATAGAGACTAAAAAAACAATTCAAAAAATCAATGAAACCAAGAGCTGGTTCTTTGAAAGGATAAACAAAATTGATAAGGCATTAGCCAAACTCATCAAGAAACAAAAAGAGAGGACCCAAATAAATAAAATCAGAAACGAAAGTGGAAAAGTACCCACTGACACCACAGAAATACAAAGGATTGTAAGAAAATACTATGAACAACTATATGCCAACAAGCTGGACAGTGAGGATGAAACGGAAAAATTCCTAGAAAAATACAATATATGTTACAAGGTCTGTATATTTCACCATATGCCCACGACTCCAAGTCAAAACTCTGTCACCATATATTAGAACCTCCATCTTCCCTCTCCCACTTCCCTCTGGCAACCACCACAGTGCCGTTTGTGTTCCTAAATTTCAGTTTTATATTCCGCATGTGAGTGAAATCATACATTTCTTAGGTTTTTCTGAGTAAGCATAGCGATCTCAAGGTCCATTCACGTTGCGAATGGCACTATTTTGTCCTTTCTTATGGCTGAAGAGTATTCCATTGTGTATAGGCACCACATCTTTTTTATCCAGTCCTCTATTGTGGGACATATTGTTTGTTCCCATGTCTTGGCACGGTGGATAATGTTGCAGTAAACATATATGTATATATATCTTTGCAAGTACATGATTTCGAATTTTTCAGGCATATACTCAGGAGTGGGATTGGTGGGTCATATGGTAGCTCTATTCTTTTTTTTTTTTTTTAATAAAAAATAAAACTTTATTAAAGCGGCTAAACTTGGCGGGACCGAATCATACTTCCTCAATACAGCACAGTCACCCTGTGCGTTCTTGCTGCGGACAACTCCAAGCTGCTCGCGCTCATGCAAAGAGGATGCCCTTGTCGTGTGTTGCGCCCCTCACCTCGACGTGGCACCACACTGACGCTGCTCTGGGCTCCCGTTGGGGGACCAAGTGGGAATGTGCGGGGGTTCATCTGGCTTCTAGCATCTACCGCCCCTGCCACCGAGGGCTGCTTGGTCTGAACAGATTTAAGGAGCTTTTACACCAGGATCTGAAGACGGCTGAGCCTGCCCTCGCCCTGCCCGGCCCCTCCTGCGAGGGCCCTGTCACCGAGGGGCGGGGCTACCTTAGTCCTTCTTGCCTCCCGGGGCCAGCTTCTGGTGAGGACCTTCCCGGAGCTGAAGGGGGTCAGCGTGGACACTGTCGGGGACTCCAGCTTCACTCTGTCCAGGAGGGTCTTCTTGAGGGCGGCTGGGGAGACCTTTTCCTGGTCGGCCATGGACTGCAGCTCTCGTGTGCGGATGCAAGAGGCCTCCACGGCGTTGATGAGCAGGGAGCGGAAGCCCCCGCTCTCCAGGAAGTGCAGGGCATGGATGGTGGCGCCGCCGGGGGAGCAGACGTTGTCCTTGAGCTGGCCTGGGTGCTGCTCCGAGTCCAACAGCATCTTGGCAGCGCCCAGCAAGGCCTGGGCCCCCAGCCGGATGGCCAGGCGCCGGGGGAGGCCCATCTTCACCCCACCGTCAGCGAGCGCGTCCAGGGCCATGAACGCATAGGCAGGCCCGCTGCCGCTGAGCCCGGTGACGGCGTTGATCAGGCCCTCCTCCACCTCCGTGCAGAAGCCCACGCTGCTCATGAGCTGCTCCAGGAGCTGCCCATCCTCCACCAGGGCGTGGGTGCCCGTGGCGTACACCGTGGCGCCCTCCCGCACCACCACGGGCGTGTTGGTCATACAGCGGATCACCTTGGGGGCCGGCTGGAAGGCCGCCAGCTTCTTCTCCACGGAGCTGATGGTGACGCCGGCGGCACAGGACACCACGATGTGCCTGGCCTGGACGTCGGCCCCGATCTCGTCCAGGATGACGGGGATGATGTGCGGCTTCACGGCCAGGAACAGGACGTCGCTGTGCCTCACCGTCTCCTTGTTGCTCCGGGTCAGGTTCACCCCCAACTTCCTGAGCGCGGACACCGTGGGCAGGTCCATGTCCGGGGAGCTGGCGATTATCTTGTGAGCCGAAAGGATGCCCGCTGAAGCCCACGCTCATGGTCCCGGGCTCGGCGGCCGCAGGAATCGCCCCACGCGGGCGGGAGACGCTGTCAGGGGAGGCGGCAGGCGGAGAACCCAGGGGGCGGCGCCTCGGGAGCCGGATCCAGCCGCTTCCGCCCCGATCCCGCCACACCGGTAGCTCTATTCTTAATATTTTGAGGAATCGCCAGATTGCTTTCCATAGTGGTTGTACCATCTACATTCCCACCAGCAGTGAACGAGGGTTCCCTTTCCCCACAGCCTCTCCAACACTTGTTATTGCTTGTCTTGTTGATAATGGCCACTCTAACAGGTGTGAGGTGGTATCTCATTGTAGTTTTGATTTGCATTTCCCTGATTGTCCATAAGGTTGAACATCTTATCATGTATCTATTGGCTGTTTGTATGTCTTCTTGGGAGAGGTGTGTTTTCAGGTCCTCTGCCCACCTTTTGATTGGATTGTTTGTTTGATGTTGAGTTTTATGAGTTCTTTGTATATTTTGGAAATTAAGCCTTTGTTGGAACTACTGTTTGCAAATATCATCCCCCAATTGGTTGGCTGCCTGTTCATTTTGTTGTTCATTTATTGTGCTGTGCAAAAGCTTTTTAGTTTGATATAGTCCCATTCATTTGTTTTTTGCCTTTACTTCACTTGCTTTTGGGGTCAGGTTTATAAAATGTTCTCTATGACCCATGGCCATAAGTTTGGTACTTGTTTTTCTTTTTCTATGCAACTATTTTTCAGGTCTTATGTTTAGGTCTTTGATCCATTTTGAGTTAATATTTATAACTGGAGATAAACTGTAATCCAGTTTCATTCATTTGCATGTGGCTTTCCAATTATCCCAGCACCATTTATTGAAGAGATTATCTTTACTCCAATGTGCTGTGTTTCTGGCTCCTTTGTAGAAAATTATCTGTCCGTATACATCTGGTTTTGTAGCTGGGCTCTCTATTCTGTCTCATTGATCTGTGTGTCTGTTTCTCTGTCAATACCATGCTGTTTTGATGATTGCAGCTCTGTAGAATAATTTGAAGTCAGGTAGTGTGATACCTCCAGCTTCTTTCTTTCTTCTCAGTATTGCTTTGGCCATTCGGGGTCTTTTGTGGTACAAATCTGATGATTTTTTTGTTCTATTTCTTTAAAAAATGACATTGGGATTTTGATGGGGATTGCATTAAATCTTACATTGCTTTGGGTAATATGGCCATTTTAACTATGTTGATTCTTTCAACCCATGAACACGGGATATTTTTCCATTTCTGATAATTAGTGCAAATGTATTTTTCTTATGATTTTCTTAATAGCATTTTCTTTTTTCAAGCTTATTATATTATAAGAATAGAGTATATGCCCTGACTAGATGGCTCAGTTTGTTCGAGTGTCATCCTGTACACAAAAGATTGTAGGTTTGATTCCCAGTCAGAGCACATATCTAGGTTGTGGGTTCGATCCCCAGTCAGGTAGTGTATAGGAGGCAACTAATTAATGTCTCCCTCTCACACTGATGTTTCTCTCTTTCCCTTCCTATGTCTCAAAAAATCAATAAAAACATATTGTCAGGTGTTTTTTTAAAACAAAGAACATAGTATATACTGTGGTTTTTTTTCATTTTATTTTTTATTATATGGTCGTTTTTTAATAATCCAATCTTGAGTTGTTAAAATGTGGTTTTAAAATGAGAGGAAAAATATTTTCTGCATGGTCACTGTATTTATTGAATAATTGCTGAATGTCCCTATGTTCTTTTCAGTTATTCATTCTTTTATTCAATAGATATTGAAGAACTATCTTCATTTTTAATGATATTAGCCTAATATGGAGGCTGACATGCTTGGAAAGTGAAATAAAAGGAGAGAGTTTGATAACCAAAGGAGAGATCAGTAATAAGGCTCTTATAAGTCAGTGAAAGAGTGTATGAGTGCGTGCCAGGATGAGTGCAGTTTGTTCAAGGAGGGAACAATAAGTAATCAGAAAATCTTCTTGCCTCCTAATATGATTTAATACACTAACATGTTAATTATGTTAGAAAATTCATTTTAGAAATAACAGTTAATGTAATTTCTTAAAGTAGAATACAGAATTCAAAGTTGGAAAAGAAAAATCCTAATTGTAGTTAGATCTCATTCTATGCATGAAAAAAGCCCGAGACATGCTGTTTTACATCTGGCAAACATCCTAATTTCTTCTTGTTTAAAAACCATTTGATTTCCATTGCTAACTTGCATCTTTCCCATTTTATTTCATCTTCACCTGAGGATATGTTTTCCATTGATTTTCAGAGAGAGTGGAAAGGAGGGGAGAGGGGGAAAGAGAGAGAGGGAGGAGAGAGAGAGAGATGAGAGAGAGACACATTGATCAGTTGCCACTAGCACAGGCCCCCACCAGATCGAGGGTCGAACCTGCAACCCAGGTACATACCCTTGACCGGCATAGAACCCGAGACTCTTTAGTGCCCAGGCCAATGCTCCAACCACTGAGCCACGCCAGACAGGGCTTTCTCGCTGTTTTATATCCAGGTGTAGGTAGTACAGAATTGGCATTAGAACTTAGATCTCCGGATTCCAAGTCCACTGCCAATAGCACTCTATTTGGTTGCATTTTGCACACCAGAATTCTTGTTTTGTCTATACTGGGTTTTTTTTAATAATCTTTAATTTTCCAGTCATAGTTGACATACAATATCATATTAGTTACAGGTGTATACCCCAGAGATTAGACATTTCATAACTAAGTGATCATCGTACTAAATCTCACACCCATCTGAAACCATACATAATTATTAACTATATTTCCTCTGCTGTACTATATGTCTCTGTGACTATTTTATAACTACCAATTCTTCATCTGAAATTAAACTAGAAATTAATAATAAAGATAGTTGGAAAACCAAAACATATTTGGAGATTAAACAACATAATACATGTGTCAAAGAAGAAATATCAAGAGAACTTTAAAAGTATTTTGAACTAAATTAAAGAATTAGGTTTCTTATTTACTTTTTGTTCTTAGCTACTTATCAACTCAGAAAAACTGATGGGAGTTGGACAGCAGTCATAGGAGTTTCCTCATACTGAATTAGATTCCTTCAGTGCATTTATATATTGACAGACTGAAAACAATGTTAAAAGGTTTATGTGTTTTTAGGTTTTTTTTAAAGAAAAAGTATCCTTTCAACACCAGGGGTTCTATTTTTAAGTTAACCCAGTGGTTTTTAATCATCCATATTATAAATGCCCAGAATCTTCTTGCCTGGAGCGTCCAGGTCAGGGTGCCAGGAGCCCATGCATTCAGTGCTTCCATAGGTAATGACAGAGCAGGGGTTGATGGGGGATCTCGAACAATCTGCAGTGGCGCAGGAGCCTGGTTTTGACCCCTTATATTCTCAGGGTTGAGAAAGGGAGGAGAACAAATACATAAACTAAAGCCATTCATTTTTTACTTCAGCTTTGCTAATAAGTGTTTTACCCATTTTCACTAACACTTGTTTTCACCTGCATTCGTCATTCATAAGTATCTTTGTTTTTTACCATCTTAACCTTTTTTTTTATTGATTTGAGAGAGGGGAGGGAGAGAGAGGGAGAAACATTGATTTGTTGTTCCACTTATTTATACATTCATTGGTTGAGTCTTGTATGTGCCCTGGCGGAGATCAAACTGCACCCTTGGTGTATGGCAGGGGTAGGGAACGTCTGATCCCTATATGATCTGTGAAATTATTTGGTCTGGCTCTGCTAAGGCATCAGGGGTGAGTTAATTAAACTTAATTTTTGCAGGCTAATTTTTAAGTTGATAACGGCCCTTGGCAGGAAAAAGGTTCCCCAGCCCTGGTGTATGGGAACAATGCTCTAACCAACTCAGGAACCTGGCCAGGGTCCCATGTGAACCATTTTTTAAGTGTACAGTTCAGTAGTGTTAAGTGTATTCACATTGTTGTAAAACAGATCTCCAGAACTTTCTCACCTTGTTAAACTGAAACTATCCCCATTGAACAATAACACCTCTCTCCCACCCCCCAAACTAGCCCCTGGTAATCGCCATTCTGCTCTCTGACTCTATGAACTTGTCCACTCTAGGAACCGCATCATATAGGTGGATTCCTATGGTGTTTGTCTTCTTGTCACTGGCTTATTTTATTACGAGTAATGTCCTCTATCCACTGAGCCAAACCCGCTAGGGCCCTGTCTCCTTTCTCCATTGAGTGACTTGGCACCCTTGTTGAGGATCATTTGACCATATACAAAAAAGATTTGTTTGGGGCTCTTTATTCCATTGGTGTATATGTCTGTCTATTTGTGAGCGCCACACCATTTTGATTACTGTTGCTTTGTAATATGTTTTGAAATCAGGAAGTGTGAATCTGAATAATCTTGGCAAACAAAGAAGCCTCACAAGTATCCAGGAGATGGGGTCCACAGTCTTTTGCAAGCTGTTCTTGCCTCCCTCCACACACAGTTCTGGTAGAGGAAAAAAGTTACTGGCTATTCCGGGAACCTGTGCAGTGCCTGGAATTTCCTCCCACAGATACTGTCCCTGGAACCATCCAGCACCCGCTTCCCCTGGCCTTGTTGGCTCTTGTGTACGCAGTCTCAGAAACCTTCTCTCTCGGGCTCGAAAGACTGATAATTGGAGTGAATTAAGTGGGGACCAAGCTCACAGCCTGGAGCCGCCACTTCTCCTGTCTGAGGATGAGGAATTCTCATCTGACTCTCCCTCCGGGCTTGGGGAGCGTGTCAGGAAACAGCCCCAGATCCTTCCAGGTGCTGCAGTGATTCCCACACCTTCCTGGAGCTGACAAGAGATTTTCAGGGGACGGTTGGTGTGTGGGTGTGGGTGGGAGCTTGGGTACTCTTGGGTGGCAGGGATTTTTTGAGAAAGTTAAAGCAGTATTCATCATGGGGACTGTTTTTCGAGTTTGCCCGTCATCTCTGACACCTAGCCCCTGTGTGCTGTTCCCTGCAAGGAGGGCCCCGGTCCCTGCTTGGGAAGAGGGTGGGAGGCCAGGGGCCGGGGGAGTCCCGAGGGGCAGTCATGGAGGAATCGCTGCCGGTGCCCTTGCCTGGGGCTCAGGCTGTGAGCAAGGGAGGCCTCCTGTGCAGCGGGGTTTCGGGTCCCCCATTCCTTGGCTCTCCTATGATGGTGCTTGTTTTCTTAGACCTCGAGCTACAGTGGCCCAGACCGTCTGCCTGGAGGGATGGCTTTCCTCCCACGGGCTTGTTCCTCACTCTCCTTTCACAGGAGACCTTGTGCCCAAGTGTGTGGCAGGAGTTACTGACCCTGGAGAGCGAGGGTTTGGGGTGGTGTTGAAGTGATGCCTGTGCATGAGAGGAGGTGGGGTGGAGTCAGAATTGTTGTGCCATTTGTGGCTTTATAACCTCCTCCTGTGTACTGGATGCGTAGGAGCAAAATGAAAGGTTGTTTTCTTACAAATGTTTGAGCCTTTGTTTTTATGCCAGGTTTGCTTTACCGATTAAAAATGTTTACTTTAAGTCAGCAATTTTCAACTGTGTGCCGCAACAATTTTTAGAACATGCGATACCTGACCATTTAGTCTGGGGCACTGACCTCTTTTCCCTGAGATTGTCGCGTAAATGACATAACCAGCCAATGATAGGCAATACATGTGAATGAGTCTAAATTGTACCTATTCCTTTTGTCAGATTGGCAGAAAAAAATATACTTTTTGGTGTGTTGCAGAATTTTAGTGATTTTTGTGTACCCATGGGATGAAAAAAGGTTGAGAATCGCTGCTTTAGGTATTTGTGCTTAATTCTGGGCCTCAGTCTTCTAATTGGACTGCTTTACTGGGGAGGTCTTCTCAGAAAACAACCAGCTCGGCACTCAGATTGACCCTGATTAGAGGAGAAACGTCCACATAATTGGCCCAGCCATGTTTTCGTTCCAGATAGACTTTCAGTTTTTGTTTAAAGTTCTCCTAATGGCAAATTAGTTTCTATGGAGAATAATAAAATAAGTAACATTTTGGTAAAGTTACACAAACACCTTTATTAATCAGTGTCTACTCAGGCATTCATAATTTTTTAGTGTTCTCCTTGGAAATGACATACTTCCGTTTTGTCTCCTGCAGTTGACCAGATATACCATCTGGCCTCTCCAGCCTCTCCTCCAAACTACATGTACAACCCCATCAAGACGCTGAAGACCAACACGATCGGGACGTTAAACATGCTGGGTGAGTTGCCCTTCCTTGTTTTGCAGCTGTTGTTGGGAATACTGTAGACAGCCCATGTGTAGGCCTTTGTGCTGTGGAGCGTGATCCTGCTCTTGACATCCTCTCTCACCCGCCGCCTGGGCTATTTCACTGAGACTTTATTTGGCATCAGAATTGGTCGTGGGGAGATGGTCATTGTAGTAACTAACCAGTCTGTGTTGTCCCAGTTCAGTCCCCTGGGAATACCACCTGTGCTTCTGGTGAGGACCCAGCCTCCCTCCACTGTCCCCTCTGACTCACAGTGTGGTGCCTCCCTGCTGGAAAGGGCACTGGTGGCTCTGCTCCAAGATTGGGTTGGAGAGGATGACACAGACACACACACACAGCACACACCCCATAGACACACACAGACACATACAGCACACACACACACCACAGACACACACACCACACACATAGATACACCCCCACAGACACACCCCACAGATACACATACACTGGATGCACACCACACAGACAGGGAAACACACACACACACACACACACACACACGTTTCAGGAGCGCTCCTGGAGGGTGTGGGAGGACAACTGTCCTTACGGGGCTGTGGAAACCTAGTCCTGGCTCCAGACAGAACTGCAGGGCTCACTTAGGAGAGTGAGATGAGAGGAAGCCCTTAAAGGGCTGCATGAGTGTATTTCCACACGACATGAGTGATGTGCACATGTCCATGCTTGAGATGGGAGGCAGGGGTAAGCTGGGCACAGATGCCCAATACACTAGGGGTTTTGATTAGTTACAAACTGGAAAAAAGGAACCACTTTTTGAAATGTCAAGTAAAAACAGGTTTAGTTATAGGACATCTGAAGCAGGTTCTATAAATGGGTTTGGGAAGCTAGCACTCAATTTGAATTTGACTGAAGCCTCAGACAAGGGTCTGAAGAGGCAGCTGGAGGTTGGTTTCAAGGCTCGTAGACGACACGGGAGTCGAGCTCTGTGGGAAGTGAAAGGGCGTTTGTCTTCCTCTGTGTTGTGCCCGGCTTCTGCTTAGAGATACAGTGTGTGACAGGCTGCCCCGCCTTCGTCCCAGAGCTAGACACCACAGAGGAAAAGCCACTGAGCGCAGGATGCTTAAAAGATCTCATGTAGGCAGTGCAGTCAGGGCGCCCAGGGCACGGTCCTGGCATTGTGGAGGGCATTCAGATAAGGACTGTGCTCTGGCTCTGCCAGGGAACTTGGCCTCTCAGGCAAGAATGTACGGGCACAGGCAGTAGTGATTCCCAGGAGGAAGGGAAAGGTCTCAAAAAAGAGGCACCCGTGCAGGTGACTCTTGGGCTGGGGCCCGAACCCTGCGTGAGGTTGGACCTGGAGGTCTTGAAGGAATGACAGAGGGTTTTCAGGAATGACATGGACAGAAGCTGGAGAGGGACAGTCGCTAGGCCAGAAAGAGACCCAGATGGGACTTTGTATTCCGAACTGAGAGGAGCTGTTGCTAGCTGTTCTGCACTTGAGACAGGATGCCCCGAACGTCGCCCGGCCTTTTCCGGGTAGGGACCTGCTCTGTGCTTCACCGCCTCCCTGCTCCTGTGCCTGGCGTCTTCCTGATGCAGCCTCTCTGTCCAGCCTCTGCATAGGCACCGGGCCTGGCTGCAGCGCCGCCCTGTTCCCCTGGCTGCGGCCTGAGGCCCGGAGGCCCTGTGCGGAGGAGGCCAGCATGGAGGAGGCAGCCGTCACGAGTGCACCCTGTCAGTGCCCTGGTGATGATACTGAACTGTAGTTTTGCAAGTTTTTACCATTGGGGGAAACTAGATAAGGAAGGGGTACCTGGGATCTCGGTATTCTTTCAACTTAGAAGTTTAAAGAAAAGACCTCGGATCCTTCACTGTGAAGCAACTACCGTTGCCTCTGTGTCGTGATGTGTGGTCCGCCTCTCGGGCTCTGTGGGGTGAACTGGAGTGAAGGAGATGGGGCCGGTGTTGGGAGCCTACGAATTCCATGTCACACTACATCCTGCCCATTTCCTTCCTCAACCACAGGGGGCATATGCACAGGCTAGCTCCAAATCTTGTTTTCCAGCAGCTCTGTTCTCTTGTTCTCCGCGCACGTCCTCATAGCCCCCAGATGCTGTGCACTCCCACCCCTGGCCTCCTCATCCTAGGCCCTTCCCTTCCTTCTGTCTGCCCGGCTTCTCCAGAAGTGGCTGCAGGCTCTGTGCTCCCCCCTCCCGCTCCTCCTCGAAGCCCTTCCTGTGCCTGTGTGCTGGGTGCTGGTGCTGAGCCCGTCTGCACAGGGCTCTGTGGTGGAGGACATTTGGGAAGTGCTGGGTTAAGTGAAGGGCGTGGTGTCCTCTGTACCTCCTGCACATCGGGACTCTGACTCTGCACCTTGCGCTACCACCATAGATAAAGCTGTTCTCGTCCATTCTGCATGTCAGGGCGAATGCAGGAAAAGTTCAGAGCAGGGGCGGAATGTGGGGAGTTCCTTTGGGGAAGATGGTGCTGTTTAAGCCAAACCTGGAAGGAGGTGGGAGGATGGGGTGGGGGTGTCCAGACGGAGGCTGGTTCAAGCGCAGTAGACGGTGCCAGGAGCATGCGGAGAAAGTGTCAGGTGGATCATTTGGGGGCAGTAGTGGAAGGAAGTTAAAGTGCAAAGGGCATTATCTTATGCCAAACAGGGGGAAGCCACCTCATAACATAGTGTTGGGGCAAAGGAATCTTTGTGAAACTCCAAATCACACGTTATCAAACCCACAGATCCTGCATTTGGCCCTGCCTAGTTTATTAGCATCTCACTAAGTGCTGGGCTCCTCAGGGTTCACTTGTGCTTTCCTTACTGTTTTTATTGGTTTGTTGTTGGTGGTGGGGTTTTTAACCCCTTCTTTTCCAAAGTAGATGCAATAAGAGTGGAGACTGAGGATGCATGGATGTCAGATGCCATTAGCACTAAAAGATTGCTGAAACTGGCAACCAAAGTGGGCATGTGTGTTTCTTCCTTGTCTCCCTGAAGTGACGGTTGCTCTTGTGTCCCTGCTCTCTGTAGGGTTGGCGAAGCGAGTCGGTGCTCGCCTGCTCCTGGCCTCCACATCGGAGGTGTACGGAGGTAAGTGGGTGGGGCTTCTCTGGGGCGGTTCGAATCCTGTCTTAGGGAAGGAAGGAATCAAGGGTGGGTCCAGAATTCCATTTCTAAGGAGGCAGCGCTTTTTGACTCCGGTGCACAGCAGCCAAGAGGCTCCTGTGTCTGCTGTTGTCTCCGCATCGCAGACTCAGACTCTGCCTCCCTCCCGCTGAAGCACGCCCTCCCGGCCTGGATCACGGCTCCCTGGCGAGGAGGACTGCCGGTCACGGTTCCGCAGAAGTCGTTTTGCATTTTGTTCTGAGAGCACCCAGAAATCGATTCATTGGGGATTCTTTGCCCGTCTAGCAGGTGCACGTTATTCTTCAGTGTAAACAGTGGCGTTGTGAGCGACCCCGAGAACGGGGGGTTGGCCTTGAAGAGTGCTTCATGAAGGGACTTGTGCTGGTGCCTCCCTGTTGCATAACCGTTTCTGGAAGAATCTACCAGAAAACTCAAGGGTCTTTCCTGCCAGTCTGCAGCACTTCACTGCCCTCCGTGGGGAGTGGGGTGAGGGCTGACATGACAGGTTGTTTACGTGGATAAACACTTTCAGTTCACGTAGCAGCAGGAGCCAGGCTTGGCTGTGGTGGAACTTAGCCACCTCATGTACCATTTTGGACAGATAAATGTGGAGTGGAAGGGCAGCATGGAAGAGGCGGGTTGTTATTAACGAGAACCAATGGAAAAAGTCTGAGAAACGGAAATTCCACTACATGTAGTCATGTTCTTTGTAATCCTTGTGGAAAAGGAGAGCTCCGTCCACTTCTCTGAAGTCCTCCGGGTTAAAGGGCGGGACTGCCCACAGTCCCCTGTTCGCCCTGTTGCTTAGCAATGGGTAGGTGAGTGGCCCTGGAATTCTCCCTCCCTGTTCTGTCCATCTCAAGACTGCAGAGATCAGCAAGTTCCCCATGCGCATCGGATGGTCCCCTTTTTCCGCGGAGGGGCTTCCCATGTCACATAAGGAGAGGCGTTGACAGAGTCCTCGGCCTGTGTCTTTAAATGCCTCAGACACCAAGGTGCTCGAGTTCTCTGTCCAGGAGGGCCCGTGACAGCTCTCCACATCCACCGCTTTCTCCTCCCACCTCGTTATCTGAGCATTGGCAGTGGCTTCTGGTCTTCAGGGTCGTAAATACCGTCAGGGCTGCACTCCTGGGCCCACCTGGTGCTCTGCTCTGATGGTTCATGACCGCATAAACGCGCTGGGGCGTGCGTGCTGGTCTGCCAGCCGGCACACTGTGGGCAGGGGAGCCTGGTTAGGAAGTATGTCACTGGCCCTTTCCTTTTGTAATTTCAAAGTGATTGCATGAGAGACCTTTTTTTTTTTTAAGTATATTTTATTGATTTTTTTTACAGAGAGGAAGGGAGAGGGATAGAGAGTTAGAAACATCGATGAGAGAGAAACATCGATCAGCTGCCTCCTGCACATCCCCCCATTGGGAATGTTGCCCGCAACCAAGGTACATGCCCTTGACTGGAGTCGAACCTGGGACCTTTCAGTCTGCAGGCTGATGCTCCATCCACTGAGCCAAACCGGTCAGGGCATGAGGGACCTTCTTAAAGCTGTGCCATGGACTGTGGGCATTCCAGGGGTGGATGGGCATGCCCAGCCTTCTCCTCATCATTGGCCAAATTTCGGATCGTCTCCTTTGGAGCCTAGCTGGCCAGTCCTTGTGAAGAATCCCCAGGAAAGGTGTGATGGGGACCATCCATCACATCTGTGTGAATTGACGTCACTGGTTTTCTTCTCTCCGGGAGTGTTTGCCTGAGACCTCTCTCACCATGCAGTAAAGCGTGCCTCTTCTCAGGGGAGTTTAAAGCTCAGAAGCAGATAGAAGGTGTGCACCTGCCCTGAGCCTCCACCCCCCTCTGAAAGAGGTGCCGGTCCCAGTGGGCGACCACAGGGGCACGTGTGCGCCACGTCCCCTCCCTTGTGCCCACACGTCGAAGTCAGATTCTGCTACAAGTTACACAAGGAGTGAATTTACAACATAGGTTCCTGGACTTGTCCAGATTTCTTGGCAAAGATTTACACATTTTGTACCATGGGTGTACATGGTTGTATAAAATTCCTGGTGTACTAAATTAGTTATTAATTCACATTCCAAAAGTATACTTGTGTTAAAGAATTTATTACTGGGATTTCTTAAGTAGTCATTTCTCTGGTACATCTCAAAGTGTGATTGAATTACACACCAGAAACACGGGAATTGGGGACTATAAAACGTGTGCTAAAGGGACAAGCAGCCTTTGCTATTGACCTCCCACCGGCCCTGGACCAGGGCTCCTGGTGTCTCTGAGGTTTTGGTCTGTGCTGGGGATGGCACACGTGAAAGTCATCTTCTGCAGAGATGCTCTTATATTTTTTTTCATTAAATACATGCTTTGCTTTCCTCACATATTTTATAAATATAAAATTGAACCATGTATCTCTTCACATAGATTATATTTAATTATAGTTTGACAATGATTTAAAAGTTATGAACAATTTATGGGAGAGGGGAAGGCTAAAATAGAGAGCCTTTGATCTTTTCATTTTTTCTCTGTAAAATATGGTATTTAGCATGAGAGGTAAGAACAGCATATCCCACTGGAACTTAGTTGAATGTGGAACACTGAATTCTCTAGATACGGGTCTTTCCACATGTAAAGTTCATTTTGGTCTTCCCACAACTCCCTTTTGTATCATAAATCGTCAGTGTTCATCATGGGTATGAACTTGAAACAAGGAGGGATTAAAACACGGTCTCGTTTCTCCTTCTCATAGACCCTGAAGTCCACCCTCAAAGCGAGGAATACTGGGGCCACGTGAACCCGATAGGCCCCCGCGCCTGCTACGACGAAGGCAAACGGGTTGCGGAGACCATGTGCTACGCTTACATGAAGCAGGTATCGGCCAAGCTTGTGAGCTGGGGCACAGACATGTGAAGCGCCCGTTTCACTGAATGTGCAGCACTGAAGGAGTGAAATGCCATGATTACCTGCAGGGGGCGCTGGGAAGGAAGCCCAGACCCCACTGTTTTACATTAATGGTATTAGCAACAGTTTCCTTCCTTTAAAATGGTGCTTTCCAGGGGGTGAATTCCTCGCTTTGGAATACAACCGCAAGGCTCGGAACTCCATGCTGCTTTTGCCCACGTGCCGTGCCCACCAGCAGCCAGAAGTGCCTGTGTTTCCTGCAGCCCCCGAGTCAGTGGCTTATGCTTTTCACCTCCGTCTCTGTAGGTGTAAAGTGAGTGCATGGTTGCTCTCGTCTGCACCTCTTCGGGAGCTGTTATTACTGTATCTCCTGCTCTCCGTTACTCATTGCTTCCCTGGGGGCTGTCCCTGGTAGTTTCATGTCCCAGATTTGGTCCCCACACACTGGAGCGGACAGAGCCCACAGACTGAGGCAGAGGATGTGGTTCTGCCTGGCTCTGCTGCTGCCTCGTCCTCAGAGGTGTGGCCTGACCTCCTTGGTCACTCGGTGCTCGGCTCTGACATGGGCTCCGTGCATGGCCTGCCTGCCTCAGGCTGTGCGGGAGCCAATGACACCTCCAGACAGGCCCAAGGGACCGGGCAGAACCTGGCTAGTCCGTCCACTTGGTGACCATCCTGTTGTGCTTGGACCCGCGCTCTGAGCTCATGGACGTGCCCTTCATTAGAGGGAGGGACATGTGGACTGGACAGGCTTGTGCTCTCAGGACCTAAAGTGGAGTGGGCTGTGTCCCTGGGCCTGGGGTCCCTTCTGCCTGCAGAGAGCTGGGAGTTCAGAAGCCATGGGCTTCATGGGAGGGAGAGGCACTCTGGATGCCTGGTGCTGATGGCCAGGGTGTCCCTGTGCGTCTTCATTGTTGTTTTTAGTGAAATGCCAACATTAAAGCCCACAAAATAGCCTTGTGCTGATGTAGGTATTTAGGCCTTTCTTCCCTACTTCTCGGCCAGAAGCAGAACTGATTGCTTTCCAAGCTCCTTCGGGCCGTTGACCCATTTATTTTAAAGAAGCACTAACCAGTTCTAGAAAGGACAGACTGTCATCATTTTTGAGGCTAGGCTATCTTGACCCCAAAATATAAGATGGTCTCCCAGACAGATAGCACAGCCCGTATGCATGCTGGTACTTCAGAAAGCCTGAATGCCAGGGGACTTGCAGTCGCATTGTATCCACAGTAAGTGTGAAGAGGATGTGTCTCACCGTTTTCTTTTGCTTTCAGTCTTGTATTTCTCAGTGAATTTTTACAGAGGTACAGCTGGTGGGCAAATAGGACAATTTTATTGAACTTTTAATTTTTATTAAAGGATTAATAGTGTAACTTAATTGATAATTTTGTAAGTATACATATTACCTTATGGAATGAACTCATGATGATTACAGTATTTAGTAATGATACTAGAGGCCAGGTGCACAAATTCATGCATGGGTGGGGTCTAGCCAGCCTGCCCCGATGGGGGGCCATTGGGCTGGGCCGGCTGGGGAGAGGGGCTGCGGGGGGCTGGCCAGGGGGAGTGGGGGCCTGCAGGCAGTTGGCTGGCCGGCCCCACCCCATTCATGGTGGGGGGCAATCGTGGGCAGGGCTGGCCAGGGAGAGGGGCTGCGGGTGGTTGGCCAGCCAGCCTCGCCCCCAATCCTGGTGGTGGGGGTCGATCAGGGGCTGGGTCGGCCAGGGGGATGGCTGCAGGAGGTTGGGGGGGTCCAATCGGGGACCCAGTTGAGCAAGTTGGCTGCCACAGTGCACATCATAGCGACCAGTCGTTCTGGTCGTTGCGTCACTCCGGTCGCTTGGCTTTTTTATATAGAGATAGCCAGTGTTTGCTGAGCACCGACTGTATGCCAGGAACTGGAATACACCTCTGAGTGCTGGCAGGGCCCGCATTTCACGCAGATTAACACTGTCAGCCATGTCATCGGTTGGTGAGCTCTGGAGCGTAGCACCTGTATCACTCTGGACTGTCAGCATTTACACTTCTGCTCACATGGGTCCCAGGAGATGAATGGCACAGGTGGCATTGCCCTGGAAACTGAAGTAATGTGCCCATCGGAAGCCCCCGTGTGGACAGCTGTCTGTGGCGGAGTGCCCCTGCTCAGCGGGGTCCTTGTGAAGGACGCACTCACAGGAAGGATGATGCTCTGGAATGTGTGACATGTCTCATCACACGAGAGGCCCTAACAGCTGATGGCTGAATGGACGGAAAAGACACACCCCTGGCCAAGGTCACAGTGTGCCTGCCAAATGGGCTGGTCTCTGTTAGGCTCAGCCTGTGTCAGGGCTCAGTCAGCTTATTCTCCCCTCATTCCCGCAGCCCCTTTGAGGTGGATGTGGGCCACCCATTTTACAGATGGAAGAGTGGGCCCTAAAACTTGTTTCCAGCTCCCAGGCCTATAAGCAGAGCTTCAACCAGGCCTGGCAGCCCTCAGGGTGTGTTCCTCCCCTTTTCCTGCCATGCTGGCGGGCCATCGGGGGGTGAGGAAGCTGGGCCAGCGGGAGGAGATGCAGCTCTGAGTCCAAGGGCACCGGGTTCCTTTGATGCACAGTGAGGTAGTGACACCCAGGACGGGTCCAGGCTACACACTGCTCGAATCACCACTGCTCCGCAGGGCAGGGAGGCTGTGGCGGGAGCCGCAGCAGCTCGTGCGCACCCTTCCAGGATAGCAGCTTTTAGGGGAAAGTTCAAAACTATCTGTGGACTAATGTAAAAAAAAATAACCCGAAAGAAGGATGAATCTGGTGGGGTTCTATGTCTTTGGCATGTTTTAATTAATTATTTCATAACAAGTTATTTTTTAATACATAATGACATATTCACTTTTAAGTATAAATCATTGTTTTCTCTCCCAGATGGTATGTGGATATATATTTCTCTGAATCAATATAAGGATTGAGAATATAAACAAGATAAATACAAGTAGGAATAATCTTTGTATCGTTTCTCTTTTCCAAATAATTCTCTTCTGAGTCTCTCTTAATGGAATATGCTAATGTATTCAAAATAGAATTTGATTTCCCAGAAAAGAAGTCTATGGCATGTGTCCATCTTAGAGACACAGAGAGACACTCCCTTGGGTTTCCTTCAGGGGATGGGTGAGATGGAAGTGAGATCAAGGGCACAGCACCTTTGTGAATACTTTTAACTTGTCGGAGAGGCATTAAATGGTGGCTCTGTGTGCACTGGGTGTGGTGGGTTTGTAAATGTGGGGACTTCTCCGGTGGGTGTGGCCAGCTCACCGCCCTGCAGAGCCTGATGCTGCAGATGTGTGGCCCACCCACTGGGCAGGGTCAGCAAACAGGCCGCCATTCATAACACCAGACCAGCAGAGCAGAGGCACAAGCACTGATGGTCATCTAGCCCGTGGCTGAGGAAATAGCTTTGTTTTACTCTCAGGCATCAAAATACTTAAAAAGTAGTGGTTAGTATGTTCCTTATATTTTAGTTTTTAAAAAGCACTCAACAAGCAGCTGAAAAAAGTCAAGGGTTCTTTTGGTAGCATTCACACCCTGGGGTCAGACCCTTGTGGCCTGGACCTGCCCAGCGCTGCTGCCTGCTGGCTGGGCACCCGCCCTCCATGCCTGCTGTCCTCCTAGGAAGTGTGCCCTCCTAGCCTGGACGTGAGCTTAGCCTGCTGTGTAGCAACACTCAGGCCAGGTGGTTACGACCCAGCGAAGCAGGGCTGTTGGGGAAGATTGCTAGGCAGACAAGTGCTGCTGTCCCTGACAGGTGTGGCCTCCCTCTGCCAGGACACCAAGTGGGAATTGCATGCCCCAGAGCCTTGCTCAGCAAAGGGAGCTCTGCATTCTGTGAGAGCCTCTTCCTGCCCAGGTGGGGAGCAGAGCGCATCAGATGTGGGTGTTTCTGCCTCAGGCCTGCGTGGCTCTGTCCCTCTCAGGGGCCTGAGGAAGACTAAGAAAGTGTCAGAGAGTAGGCCTGCTGGCCCTGGGAGTACTTCCCATTAGCTCTGCCCTGTCCCCACAGGTAGAGAGGCCCGGGGGCCTCTCTCGGGACAGGCTGTCCACACAGTGGAGGGCGGTCCTCTCCTGTGAGCACCGCTCTCCCTGCGCGCTGCTTCTCTGTCCCACCTGCACCTTCCGTCAGTGAAGATAGTGACCACGGCCACACTGTGTGTTCAGGGCCGGAGCCGGCTTGCCAAGCAATGGCCACATAGGGGAACTGTAGGAGACCATTGAATCCCTCCTGGTAACATCTCTGTCCCTGGAGTTGTTGGGGAGGGAGGAAGCCCTGTCCCTTCATTGCACCACCTGCCTCCCCAGCCCCTTACCCCGCCGGCTGAGTCAGATGCAGGAAAGAGGCATTCGGGTGCCCCTTTCCCATCTGGGGTTGTATAGTACCCCAGTCTAGCCACTGTTTCCCACCCCCAGGCATTAAAGGGCTCCTGGGCTCCTGGTGGAAATGTTTCTGAGATACTTTACATGGGGTTCCCATTGCACCAAGATTTAGTAATCAAAGAAGGAGGTCAAAGTTCAAGGGTAGATACCAGGTTTAGAGCCGTCACTTGGAAATAGACAGGAATGATGGCCGTTTCAAAGCAGATTCGTGTGTTTTCTTTAAACTCGGTAGATGGATATTACTGTCCCCATTCCAGAGATTACCATCTGAAATCTGGGCATCTCAAGTGCCTTCCCAGGAATGTGCAGCTGGTGAGGGCCAAGACCTCCCCGGGCCTCGGGGCTCCCCCAGGCATTCCAGCGCGGCTCCCTGTGTGTGCCTCAGATGCTGGCCCACTGCTGTTATGTCGGGTGACTCACTCTGGCGGAGTTATGCTGGCCCTTGATAAACCTCTTGAGGCTTGGAGACATGAGTGAGTGAGTGAGTCACCCCACCTGGGACAAGACCATGGGCACAGTGAAACCAGCCCCTGTCCGGCCATGTGGCACAGGCCCTCCTCCTCGCCGGGGTGAAACATGCACCGCTTAGTGGTCAGCAGACTCCCTGGCAAGTGGGGTGCTGAGTGCAAGTCAGCAGCTTGTGTTGTGCACTGGTCCTTCAGAGGAGGGTCTCCTTAAGAGAGGCATGGTGCCTGGTTTTCTACCCTGGGAGGCAGGCTTTGGGTCACTGGCCTTTCCTCAGATGGGGAGTAATTATACCTTCCTCCAGGATGTGGGTGCCACCACACAACCTCCCTCAGCAGCACGTGGGTGCCTGCTGACTCTCCCCATCCTGCGCAGGGCACCGCAGGAGGAACCCCAGGGGCTGCGTGTCAGGTGGCTAATGAGCTGCCCGCGGTGGCACCCGGTGCCTCTGTCCTGACGCTGCATAGGAAGAGCCCGTGCACGAGCGGGGAGCAGGGCTCAACCGGGGGAGCCTGGGTTTGTGCTGATTTGATTTGGAAAGTGAGGCTTAATAGGGAGCCAGTCTGGGTGCAAACTGGGCTTGAGAGCCAGAGTTGTTGAAAAATCATGTGACCATCTCTGCAGCTGCACCTGTCCCAGGCGTTGTCCTGTGCTACCTGAGGTGACGATCCAGATGGGAAAATCAAAACAGGCAGCTTCCTTGTGGGTGGCCAGGTAGTGTCTGCAGAACTCCGCTTTTAGGGAGCCGTGTTCTGGAACGTGCCTGAGGAAAAGGAAGGCCGAGGACAGAAGTGTTGCATTTGCTGCAACCCTTATAAGCCCATTGACCCTCCTGCCAAGCATGTGGATGTGACTGTTTTTCTGGTCTCTTCCTAGAATGAAGCCACATTTATCCCCTTCTGATTCTTTCCTCATCTTAACAATGAAACACAAGTCGATTCTTCTGAGTTATTTTCTGTTGAGTTCAATACCTCTGTCCCTGCCTCCTTCCTCCCTTCCCCCATATTTTTTGAAATATTCTCTGTTCAGTAGAGAAAAGGGCTGATTTCAAATTGCTAGACCAAATATAACAGCTCAGCCCTAAAAATCTGAAAAGCCATGTGAAAGTGTTTTAATTATTATGTATTGCTGGAGGAGTTCGCAGAAATATAGTGGGCCCTTGGGACCCTTTTAGGAAACTTGGGTTCCTAAAAGTTAACTGTGTGCTAGGTCCATCATTTCCAACCATGTCCTGTCTCAGCACATGTAGAAACAGCACACCAGGGACCTGGGTGAGGCGCTGTGGCCAGCTGGGTGGGACATAGGTGAGGCACTGTGGGCAGATGGGTAGGACATAGGTGAGGCACTGTGGCCAGCTGGGTGGGACATAGGTGAGGCACTGTGGGCAGATGGGTGGGACATAGGTGAGGCGCTGTGGGCAGGTGGCCAGTGGGTGGGACATAGGTGAGGCGCTGTGGGCAGATGTGGCCAGTGGGTGGGACATAGGTGAGGCGCTGTGGGCAGGTGGCCAGCCGGGGGGCTCCAGCCTCTTTGAGGTCTGACGTGGGCCCTTGGGACCCGGCAGCTGATTGCTTTTAGCTCACTCCCCTGGGGTGGAATTCTGTGCTGCACAGCCTCCTTAGCTAAGGGTCTGTTTGGCTCCCAGCTGTGCCAGGTGTAAGGTGGTAAAATAAGAGAAGGAAAAAACTATTTCAACCAGTAGTGACAATAGCAACACTTAAGTATCACTGGGCTTGTGCTGAGGGCAACACAGGCTTCATGGTGCAGGTGCCCAAAGAGAGTGTTCACACTGCTGCTGTGGGTGAGATGTGGGATATGTCTGACTTTCTTCAGTGTGACTGTGTAGTCTTCAGGTGTGTGTACTTCAAGCACACTGCGCGTGATAAAAACAAAACAGCCATTTTCACTTGGAGTGAAAAGCAGACCGTTTCTGACATGTTTATGTGCAGGGCACTGGGCATGCAAAGCCTCCCAGCAGCCGTGGAGCTAAGCCATCTCACTCTGCTCCCTGTTCCAGGAGGGCGTCGAAGTGCGAGTGGCCAGGATCTTCAACACCTTTGGGCCGCGCATGCACATGAACGACGGGCGGGTGGTCAGCAACTTCATCCTGCAGGCGCTCCAGGGGGAGCCGCTCACGGTAGGTGCCTGCTCAAGTGATGAGTGCGCGCTGGGTCAGGGGTCAGGGTCCTGCCGCTGCCGCTTGGGGTTTCTGTATGTCCCGGCACTGCTAGTGGCTGGGAGGGGAGGCGCATGCATAGGATCCGGGAGAGGGATGACCTGGGTCACCTTGCTTTCGAAGCCTGCCGAGAACATGGAGCATGGGCCGCGGGCGTGGTCCACACTGCCCAGGCCTCGGGGCCTGTCTGCTGTGCCGGCCTGCCTGCAGAGACCTTCCCGGATGCTTGCTTGTCCCACTGGCTGTAGCCAGGGTTGTGTCTGTGCTCAGGGGCCGCTCAGGTGGCCGAGAAATGGACATTTGTCTGGTTGGTTTGGGCACTTTTCTCTGACAGGGTCTCTCCACTCGGGAAGCTTCGAGCCTGGGGCCACCTGGTGGGTTGGGGTCAGGGGTCCAAGTGTGTGGCAAGGAGGAGGCCCCGCTGCTCAGTGCCCTCAACACCCCCTCAGCCTGCTTGGCCAGGCGTTTGCTGGTTAAGTTCGGGTGGTTTTCTCCGGTTTTGTCAAATCCTCAGTTCCCTCCTCTCTCCTCTTCCTGCTTCTCTCTCCCTCTGCCTTTCCCAGTCCTCTCCCTGCCTTCCCACCTCCATTTCTTTGCTCTTCACTCTGAGGTGCTGGGAGAGCTCAGTGCTTGGTGGAACTCTGAAAGTTCTGCAGGGCCGTTTGCTTGTCAGCTAAGTGTGTTCCTGGGGGAATATGGCTGCATGGACATACGAATCCATCTGTCCATACGTCCGTCTTCCTTTCTCTGCTGTCTACTAATAGAGTCAGTTACTGTGTCTGTTCTTTGATCTTTACCTGTTAATTCATTTAGTGCTCACAGCAGATCCCTGGGTGCAGGCGACTTACTGTGCCTGGTTTCCAGATGCGGAAATGGCAGCACAGAGATGAGATAAGGTGCCCAGGCCTACGTGGCCAAATGTTGGCAGCTGTGTTTGAACCCAGAGTCTCCGCTCTTGATCACCGTTCTTAGGTGTGTTTGCTGTACCGCCACCAATTTAGCACCAAAAGCTTTGCCAAATTAGAACCAAAACAATGATGTGGCTTTTCCAGGGGAGTTTTGTTTAACCCATTGTAGGGAAGAGGTGAAGTCAGACACCAGCTCTGCCTGCGTTGGTGTCTGAGGACAGGCACACTGGTCACACACACTCAGTCTTCTCTCCCTCACACCATGTGGGACCCACCGCACACCCAGTGGCCTTGCCCTGAGTGGATCCAGGCGCCTTCTCACCTCTTCTCCCACTGCCCTGGTCCATGCCTCCTCCTGCTCCCATTTTATTGCTGTGGCCCTTAAACACTCTCGACCCAGCAGCCAGAGGGAGCCTCAGGTGAGAAGTCAGGAGCTCTAGCCTGTGTGCCCCCGGGAGCTGGACGCGGCTGCCGCCAGGACTGCAGGTGGTCTCTTGACACCTCCTGGCAGGCGCAGGATCCCCAGGGCCTTTCAGAACGTGCCTGTTTCCTGTCACAATATTAACTTCGAAGATCACTGGCCAGTGGCTCAGTTGCTTGGAGCATCGTCCTGTGCACCAAAGGGTTGCAGGTTCAATTCTCTGTCAGGGCACATACCTGGGTCGTGGGTTAGATCCCCGATAGGAACACATGTGGGAGACAGCCAGTCGATATTTCTCTCTCTTTCCCTCCTTCCCTCTTTTCCTCCCTTCTTCTGTCTCTAAAAATCATTAAAATCATATCCTCAGGTGAAGATTACAAAAAAAAAAGATTACTGATTACAGATCACTGGAACATATAATGATAAAGAAAAAGTGTGTAACAGACACAGTGAGCCGATGCTGTTGGGAATGGAACTGATAGATGCTCAGGGTGCCACACACCTACAGTGTGTAAAGGCACAGGGCAGTGGAGCGCAATCCGAGCAGGCAGCCTGTCTGCAGTACCTGCGGGGCACGGTGACACAGGCATGCCTGTCTGCAGTACCTGTGGGGCACGGTGACACACGCTGCCTGTCTGCAGTACCTGCGGGGCACGGTGACACACGCTGCCTGTCTGCAGTACCTGCGGGGCACGGTGACACACGCTGCCTGTCTGCAGTACCTGCGGGGCACGGTGACACACGCTGCCTGTCTGCAGTACCTGCGGGGCACGGTGACACAGGCATGCCTGTCTGCAGTACCTGCGGGGCACGGTGACACACGCTGCCTGTCTGCAGTACCTGCGGGGCACTGTGAAACACGCTGCCTGTCTGCATGCAGTACCTGCGGGGAACGGTGTAGCACGCATGCCTGTCTGCAGTACCTGCGGGGCACGGTGAAACACGTATGCCTGCCTGCAGTACTGTGGGCACGGTGAAACACGCATGCCTGTCTGCTACCTGTGGGCACGGTGAAACACAGCATGCCTGTCTGCAGTACCTGTGGGGCACGGTGAAACACACATGCCTGTCTGCAGTACCTGCGGGGCACGGTGAAACACACATGCCTGTCTGCAGTACCTGTGGGGCACGGTGACACACGCATGCCTGTCTGCTTGTTGCCAAGTTGTGTGAGTCACACACGGGAGCTGCTTATTGAGCTTTAAGCTTATCTTGAAGAGACTTTAGTTCACAGTTCAGTTAAAACATGGAAACATGCAAACGCCGTCAGAGCAGGGTTGATTCTGCTGTGCCGCCTGGCTGTGTTTGTTTAGGTTGCAGGTGAGGAGAGAGCTTCACTGAGGTGGTTTTCCCAGGACAGCCCACGTGGGGCAGACATAGGGTTTGAACCTGGGTCTCTGTCATTTTAAAACCCTTGCTTTTTCCAAAGGAAATTATGGGGAAGCCATACTTCTAAGACCAGTCCGAAGTTAGTATTTTATTTACTCCTCGTATGGATACCGTGGGCTGTGACTCCTAACTTGAGCCCTTCGCCCATGCACAGATGAGAAGCGCTTAGGCACTGGAGGCCCGGCGTGGGGTGGTGCCGTGCTCCCGGTGCTCTCCCGCGGGTGCTCCCCCTGGCCTGTGCGCAGCGGCCTGCCTCCGTCTGGGAACCCCTGAGCAACCAGGCCGCTGTGACCTGCACACAGTGCTTAGTTCCCGGGCCTTGTTGTTTTTCCCACATTCACTGAGCTCTTCGCTGTGCTGGGCTGTAGTGGGGCAAAGGTGGGTTGGCCCCGATTCCTGGCCCAGGGAGCTCAGCCGGGGAAATTGGTATGAATCGATGAGCAGAG
Organism: Myotis myotis; assembly: GCF_014108235.1. Lineage (NCBI taxonomy): Eukaryota > Metazoa > Chordata > Mammalia > Chiroptera > Vespertilionidae > Myotis > Myotis myotis. The sequence goes on from NW_023416327.1 coordinate 2,847,223, forward strand.
GACTGTCCCAGAAAGGGCAGAGCAGGGACTTCTCTCCTGGGAATGAGCCAGAGGCGGTGTCCCAAGAAAGTGGCATCCGAGCTGGTCCCTGATGTGAGGAGCACTGTGCCAGGAGCAAAGCAGGTACGAGGCAGAGATGTGGCAGCATCCAGTGGACAGGAACAGAGCGTGAGACTCCCTCCCCCCCACCTCCTCTGGCTCTACCCAGAGTCGCCTGGGTGATTCTCAGCCTTGGCCACAATTGGGATGACCTAGGAAGCTGTTGTAAACACATCTACGCTGGGTCCTGGCAGAGGCTCTATGGCCTGGCCTGACCGAACCCAGCTTCCGGACGGGCAGCCCGGTGGAGGACTAGGTGGGAGGCCTGAATGCAGTGTGCACGCAGGTTTCTCGCCTGCTGGCTCCTGTCCCAGAACCTGACATACTCCCCGGCACGTCACAGGCCTGATGACAGGGGACGCCTTCTGAGGATGTCTTTTGAGGAAGAACTTGATGCGTGTGAACACACACATGCATACGTATTTCCTCCCCTTCTCACCGTTGGGCAGTGTTGAAGCACCCACACGAGGCCTGACTGTCTGTCTCCTCCTAGGTGTACGGATCTGGGTCACAGACCAGGGCCTTCCAGTACGTCAGGTAAGACGGCCGGGCCTGCTGGGAGCTGGTGCCGGCCCGATGGGCGGCGTCTGTTGTAAGTAGCGGCAGCCCCGCTCCATGAAAGTTCTTCCACGCCCCTGGGAAGCGGAAAGTGTGCCTGCTCCCGACCTAGGACTCCTGTGCCAGCCCCTTGCTGCCACCTAGCGTCTTGTAGGTAAACTTGCTTCACCGGAGGGCAGTTGAGTTTAGTTCAGGCCAACTTAAGATTTGGCTTTGATCATCCAGCAAACCCACAGACCCGAGAATCTGACCCACTTTAAACATGGCATTCTGGGTGGATGAGATTGTCCTCACTGAGGCAGGGGTGAGGCAGTGTCTTGCTGCTGCCGTGTTGTTGCCTGAAATACATTTAAGCAGTTGGTCCACAGCCTCACACGGTGATTTTCCTTGTCCTCTTGGTGTGGGGATTTTGTTGGTCAGTTCCGTCGGTGACTGATTTAAAATGCAGTTTTGGTTCTGAGAGAAGAGTCACCATGTGAACAATTCCATAGACCCAGGCCCTCTCCCGGGTGGCCGTTCCTGGGAATCCCCTGTGAATCCGTGGTATCCTAAATTGTAAGATTCAAGGTATTTTCACTTCCCCAGTGCAAACCCTGGAATGCCTCTCAGCCAGCAAGTGCGGTTCCTGGTGCCTTGAGGCCATCCCAGTTTGCTGTAGTGGTGACTAGGTGGCAGTGGGGTGCAGTCTGGGCAGCCCCCCGCCCTGCCCTCAGCCAGCGTGGTCACATAGACTTGTCTGATTATGTGAGGGTCCAGGGTAGAGTCATATTTCTGTACCATGACCATATTAACACATTGCGGACAGATACAAGAATCTCGCTTCATAATACACAGTGCTTTACAAAGTATCATACTTTAAAAAGATATTAGCTTGTAAGAACATGTAATAAATAACTTCAAAATGTAATGGGTATTTAATTTTAAAACGTGCCTGTACCATTTATGTAAAACGTTTTTTGTACTCGTTCAATAGAAACTTACCTGGCCACTGGGTAAAGCCAGCAATAAAACCACTGGTCTGCAATGTGTTCATTGGCCTTCTGTGTATTGAGTACCATCCTTTCGTAATAGTATGTTCACCCTCCTGCGGGATCTAGCAGGCTCCAGTTACACTGACTTTCCTGAAGCCACCTCGTCAGTGCTCCCCACGCTTCTCCAGCTGTGGCACCTTGTGAATTTAGTGAGAAATGCAGGGTAAAAGGGAGGTCCTTCAGAACCCAGACTTCTTACTGCTCTCATTATTTCAAGGCATGAGATACAAAATCACTAAAAATAGCTTTAGGTACTTGCTAGGGATTAAAGTGATTTAAGAATTTAGTGATGCAAGTGTCACATACCATCCAGCTTGGGATACGCTGCCTGGCCTGCTCTGATGGGCACGGCTCACACACGCAGTCGTCATCAGACACCAGCGAACAATCTGAGGACGGGTCTTGGAAGTTTCCCTGGAAATGTGACTGACAACCCTGTCCCGAAGCACTTTCTTCATAATACTGCGTCATCACTTACACTCCCTCCGCTGGACATCTCTGCGTCTCGTGTCAGTAGAGGCCGAGATGACGAGGCCTTGTGACTTGACACACCGGCAGAGGGCTTTCCTGACTTCCACTCTCGGTTATTCAGGACTCAGCTGAGAGAGTTCACTTACCAGAGTTCTGTGATTTTGAAAAAGCTGTTTCTGACTTAGAATCTTTTTGCTGCACAGTTAGAAGTGCACAGTGTCTGAGTCTGCAGTTACTGTACTAACCCAGCCGTCTCCGGGTGTCACGGCCACAGCACTCCGGGTCCAGAGGTCGGGCACAGGCACCGACACCCTGCAGAAGGGGTTGACGCCAGCACGCTCAGGGCACATCTTCATCCGCACAGCCAAGGCTTGCTCTGGAGTTTTTTAGAGTTGCTTTGTCAAAATGACGCTTTTAAAGAGCTGAGCTTCAGGTTAAATGAGAGAGATCCATGCAATTTTGAATTTAAAAATTGACAGTTATTAACATAAAAGATGCATGACCCGCCCTGCACTCCCCCAGTGAGCTGGATTGCAGAACAGTCATCTTCCAGCTTAATAAGGTTCTCCCTCCCCAGTTGCAGTATTAAAAACAGTTGGGGACTGCTGAATGGCAGCTTGAACGTCGTTTTATGAACTTGTGGGATGTACGCCACAAGAGAGTGTGCTGTGGGGCACTAATCACTGCCATGGTGACGAGGCGACTTTTTGTCAGTTTCTAGAAGAGAGATTCTCCCAAGTCAGCTGTTGCTGGCATCAGTGCTGGAAGCCGGGAGAACAGAACAGGCTTCAGGCGTCTTCATACAAAATACCCATTTGCCTTAAACAAAAACCCAGAAAATTGTTTACTAAATACCCCACCAAAAAATGTTTTCAATGAAAGGAAAGCAAAAGCAGGTTTTCTTTTGGAAGTTGGCCACAGTAACCTCTCCTTTCTGGTGACGATGGAGGAGGTGGAGGAGGGAAAGTTTCAAACAGGCCGCATTTGGATCACCAGAACTTCAGAGTCGTCCGAGACAGCGGTCGCCAACCTTTCGGACCTCACGGTGTAGAGCAGTGAGGTGTCATTTTTACAAAGTAACTTTTTGTTTTTAGCAGAGCCACACTTTAAAACTTCTGAAAATAAGAAACAAACCTTGGTAAGCGAAAATATGCTTACTTATTTCCCCTTCATGGCCAGTGGATGACGAGTTATTTGAAATATCCAGATACCTCTTTCACAGGTGTGTGGAGTGGGGTGGGGTGAGCTGAGCATTCAGGGAGTCTGGAGCAGCTCCGTTATGTCCACGCTCGGTGTCTGCTTTCCCTGTGCTTTGCCAGGTGGGAACTCCACACGGAAGGCTTTCATTCCAGTGGGTCTCACTGTTTTTAGTCATCTACTTTCCCATGGGCCAGCTCCCTGGGTGCACAGGTTCCATGCACTTTCAGCAGAAACTTGTATCAACCCCGTTGTTTCTGGGCATGTGCCTATTTTATTTATTTTTATTTCGTAATTGTGAAAGGGTTTTAGAAATTGATAGAAGTAAAGCACTCAGCCCCATCACTCAGCTTCCTCCTGTTCAGCCGTCTGCACCCTCCCAGGAGAGCAGCCCGGGAGTCCTGTCGTTTCACCCAGGCGCTCTGGCGCTCTCCACGCCCCGGCATGCAGGATTTCAGTGTGACATCCACCTTTCCATTGGGTTTTGGTGTCCTTCCGGGAGGTGGCTGGGTCCTGATGCTCCGCGCCTGTGTGCTCAGCACTAGGCACCTGAGCAGCCTCCCTTCTCTCCTAGCGACCTGGTGAACGGCCTGGTGGTCCTCATGAACAGCAACGTCAGCAGCCCCGTCAACCTGGTGAGTGGGCCCCCCCTCCCCGTCTCAGAGCCGCCACGCTCCTCCTCTGTGACCCGCGAGAAGCACCGGGCTTGGCTTGGTGGGCTGTGACGCTCAGGGCAGGCGTGCTCACTGCTTGCTGGGTCCTAGAGAGGAAAACCCACAGAGTAAGACAGTAAGAGAGGACACAGAAGTGCACGTCTGCAAGGCGTGGAAGCGAGTGTAGTGAGACTGAGTCAGCTCGCGCCTGAACTGGGTGGAGCGTTTTGGGACTGGCAGACGGGCATGTCCTGGAGCGTCCTCTCGCAGCATTTAACATGCAGGCGCCGAGAGGCCTGACCAGGTCAGGTGTGAGAGGTGGAGGGGTGGCGGAAGGTTCCAGGGGCCTGTGTTTCAGCCGCACAGACCATCTGTGTGCTTCTCCTTTGTCACTTCCTGAGTCCAGCACCTCCGTGTTGGGGGTTGAAAGGTCACAGTCTCGGCCCTGAACACATTTAGTGCCAGTGGGCTTGCTTCTCAAAAGGAATGTGTTCTGTCTGTGGCTAGTTCTGGCCGACAGGAAGCTTTCCCTTATATTTAGGACTAAAATCTCATTCCCTGGATGCCCAGTTACTAGTCTGCCTCCTCTGCGTGCTGCCTAGCGGTGTGGTAGCCTTCTAAGGTTGAAGGGCAAGGTCACACCGCCAACTCCTCTCCAGCTCTTCAGGCAGCATTCCTATCAGCTGGCTCCTTTGACCCTTCATTCGCTGTCTGCTAAACAGTTTTCCGTCTCGTTCCCATGCAAGGTGTCCCATGTAGACTGTCCCGCACTCAGGGTGTCCTGCTTCTGCTGATGGCCCTGACAGGAGCCTCCGGCCCTGAGTTCTCCGTGGGGCACTGACGCTGCACATGTGTGGGTGATGGTGCCGGCCTTGGCCGATGCAGTTACACTTATAACCAGACCCCTTTCTTCCATAGGGGAACCCAGAAGAACACACCATCCTAGAATTTGCCCAGTTAATTAAAGACCTTGTGGGTAAGTAGGGCACACACGTTCCTGGGTGAAAGCGTCTGCACTTTCCTGTCAGTCAAGACACCTGGTCTGGAAATGTGTGCTTGACAGAAGCTAAGTGAGGTGGATAAAATGCAGACCTTTATCAGGAGCACTTAATTGTCTTCTGCTTCTTTAAGAAATGGGAAGATGGAGACCACGGGGTGGGCAAGGAGGTGGGTTTTGTTCCCCTTTGTAATTGTAGGTGTACGTGAGTGGGAAGTATAGTGCCCAGGGGAGACCTGGTGATGGTAGCTCCCTCTGCACAGGTGACAGGTGTTTGATTTCAGACACTGGAGAGGTGCGGACTTAAAATCCAAGTGGGCCACAGTGTAACCACCTGTTTCTGTGGGCAGCTGTGTGACACACCCCAGACCACACGGGCTGAAGCAGCAACCGTATCATTTGCCCAAGATTCTGTGAAGAGGCTGGCCCCCGAGCAGGTTTCTTGTGCAGGCCTGGCTGGGGCTCCCTGGTGTGGCTTTGTTCCGGTGGCCAGCAGGGTCTGGGTCCAGCAAGGATGCTGAACAAGCCAGGCTCTCTGTCCTGCTTGCGGCCTCTCCAGCGGGGTTGCTGGACATCTTCATGTTGCTCAGGTCTCGCTCCTGCAGGCACATCAGTGCCCAGGTCTTAGTTAGGCATCAGCCTGGAGCTGGCCCAGGGTCATCCCCCAGCACTCAGCAGTTAAGTGAGTTAAAGACCCCCCCTAACTCTGGGCGAAGGCCTGGTTCAGGGCATGACCGGTGTTCAGTGGGGGCAGCAGGGTCATAGTTCCCTGCACACGCATGTGACCACGCACCACATTTGCCTTTTGGAGTCGTGCTTGGTGGGCACACCTGCCATGCTAGCTGGTGGTGGGTGGTCTGCCTGGGAGCAGGCCCTCAAGTTTCACTCAGGCCTGTAGCAGCAGAGTAGCCTGCCCATCGCCAAGCTCTTGTGGGGTCAGAAGCACAGTCCCATAGGCGGCTGAAGGACTCCATGAGACGCGCCACCCAGCCTGTACTAGTCATTTGACATGTGTAGTGAAACGCCACATCCCTGGAGGTTGGTGATGCTCTCCTACCTTTTCTTTTTTAAAACAACTCAGGTAGTGGAAGTGAAATTCAGTTTCTCTCCGAAGCCCAAGATGACCCGCAGAAAAGAAAACCAGACATCAAAAAAGCGAAGCTGATGCTGGGGTGGGAGCCTGTGGTAAGTGGGGACCCGTGTGTCTCTCGTAGATGCATAGGAGATACGAGGGGAAAATGAAATGAGTAACTCAAAGATGTGATTTAGAATTCAGGCTTAACCACTGTCTTTATAGGGAAAGAAGAGAGGGATGTAGGCCTTTTAGGGGAGAGTAAATGACCTAAGAAAGTTGAATGAGCCCTTAGAAGAATAGATGGGAGATTACTGATAGTTTGTGACAACATTTATCGGCTGACAACTTTAGTGTCCTCTCCCATAATGTATCCATCCTTCCTAGTTGATGAAACTCTTTGGGAAGGATTTTTGACAACTGAGTTCTTTTGTGGAGGGTTTATCTTAGACGGATAAGGGAAGCTCAGAGGAAGCCTCTCCCTGCATTTCTGTTTTTCAAGTGCCTACAGCTCAGACCCAGCAGTGTGCCAGAGTGGCAGATCGGGGGGGGGGGGGGGGGGGGGGGCATGTCCTGAACTCCTACAGACATGTTTTGGGGTGGCATGTTCTGCTACCCTTCAGCGGTCTAGGGAACTCTGAGTAGAAGGCAAAATGTTGAACCTTAAAGAGGTGTGAGAATATCCACCTTGTCCTTATTGTATCCTGTGATCTACAGTCTTAGTGATCAGCTGAAGGCACAGAAATCTGCAGAATGAAATAAAACTATGATTATGCCCAGACTTAACGAAGTCTACTGTGTAACAGGACCAGCTGTACGAAACAAGGAACAGCGAGCACAGGCCTTCATGTTCAGAAGGAATGTGTCGTTGGTCCCTTTCTAAGTAGAGCCTGTTTTAAGCAAAAAGGCCTTGAATAAAGTCAAATGCACATTCACTACATAGTAACTGTGGCTCATAACTTATGTGAAGTGTGTATACAGGGGTACTTTTATTTGTCTGGAGTTAAGTATAATATTATAGCATTCTTAGAACATAAGTCACCTACTGCTAAGAAAATTGTTGAAAGATCTTGTCCAAAGAAGCTTTAGTCAAATCCAACTTAATATTCCCTGTTTGTCTGCCTCTAACAGCTTTGGTGAGATTGGCATACAGCAAACTGCCGTATTTAAACTATTCGATTGTAAGTTTTGACATGAAACCATTTCCACCAAGCTAACAGGCATATCCTACTCCCCAGTTTCTGCCCCTGGGCAGTGCTCTCTCCACGTCTCCTTTGGTCTCCTTTGTTCTTTTAATGGGCAGCTGATTTGATTTCCATTTCCTGTTTGCTGAAGGGCTGCTCCAGGTTAAGATTGCTTTCTATAAGGTCCCTCTCAGAGTCAGCCCCTTAGGTCAGGGCGGTGAAAGTGCAGAGGGTCAGTGTCGGTGAGGATGAGGTATGTGATCTGATACAAGTGCTTCCAGAGCATCTTCCCTCCATGGTAGGGGTGTGTGTGCGTTCTAAAAGCGACCTTTGTGACTGGTTCCAACTGGAGTAGCTGCCGAACGCAAGAAGTCGTCCAGATCTCTGGGGGTTTAGAGTTCATTCTTTTTATGTCAGCCTGGAGTATATAATTTGTCAGGTTTCCCAGGACATCTAAAGGGCCCTTTGCAAAGATGGCGTCTCCCTTGTGACCCACACCTGTGCTGTGACCTCAAGTCGTCACTTCCTTCCTGTGAAGCCTGAGACTGTCTTGTTCAGTCCCCACCTCGTCTCTCATTCTCGCTTTCCCTTTAAACAGGTCCCACTGGAAGAAGGTTTAAACAAAGCCATTCACTACTTCCGGAAAGAACTCGAGTACCAGGCAAATAACCAGTACATCCCCAAACCAAAGCCCGCCAGAATAAAGAAAGGACGGACGCGCCATAACTGAGCAGCTCGCTCTCGGGACGAGACGCCCGTTTCACTGATGAGATGTACTTTTTCTTTTTTCTGAAAGAGACTTACACAGGTGTCATGAAGAACAAACTGGAATTTCATTCTGAAGCTTGCTTTAAAGAAATGGATGTGCCTAAAAACTCCCCTCAAAAACCTGCAAATTTTGCCTTGCACTTTTTAAAATCTGTCTTTTTATGTAAAATAGCATCTCTGCGTATTTTCAAGTTTTTTATCTTGCTGTGAGAGCAAACGTCATGACTGTCGTTGACAGTTTTGTTTACTGGTTTCTTTGTGAAGCTGAAAAGGAACATTTAATGGGGTGAAAATGCCGATTTTATTTATAAAAGTGGGACCTAAAAGTGCGACGTGATACTTACTATGCATAAAGCAAAGAACGGGCGAGCGGTGCTGCCGGGTGGCCCTGGCGCTTCGGTGGATGAAGAGTTCTGTCAGAGCTTTATGTTTCAGTTCAGAATTTTTCCAAGGTCCAGCTTTGAGTTGCAAACTTGACTTGGAACTATTTCTGTCGGATATTTGAAATCACTACTGTGTTGTGCTGCGTATTTGGGGTGAGGTAGGGTGGGGGACAAAGTTAAGGTATTGGTTAACAGCGGTTAAATATGCTATTTTAATAAAATATTGAAACTCACTTTTAAAGGTTGGCTGGCTTTCTGCTTTCATTGTTGGATTGCTCAGAAAAATGTTGGAAAATTTAATTTTAAAAACTCTGTAAACCTTTATGTTGGTATATATATAATTTGATGAGTGGATATTGGAAACTTTTATATGCCCCTTGGGTTGAGTTTGAATATATTAACTGCTGCGTGAAGGTATCTTTAGCTCTTACCAGGGTTGGAATCACTGTCTGTCCTTTTCTGGCAACAAGACCAGATGGAGAAAAAGAAGTGCCTGTGAACTAGACTCATTGAGTGAACACTTGGAGAGCTTTTCCTTTCCTTAAGAATTCTTTCAGGATTTAGTTTTTATTTTTGTATTCCTTTTAAAACAAATGAAAGAACAACACCGTCAGTTACAGCAACACAGTCAGTAGGCTCTGCACAGGATGGAACCAGCACCAAGGAGGTGAAAGCACTGGGCATTTGGCCAGAATGCCCTTTTCCATACCTCACCAGGAGTGTGCCTGTCCTTCAAAGTCACCGGGGAATAATTTTTTAGTTGGAGATGTTTTTCAATCAGAATCTGGTGCCAGGCCAAGGAAGTTTTGGTTTTATTTGTCGTGCTCAATTTTCCGCAAGATTCTAGAACAAAAGTCGGTGCTAGATTGGATGTGGCGTGAGGGGCGAAAAGAGGATTCAAGGATGATTTCTTATTTTTGTCATTCTTTTGGCCAGAACTAAGCGGTGCTCTATTTATTGAACAGAGATGAATAGAAATGAGAAGCTAGTTTGGAAGCTACTAATGGTGACCCGTACACTGAAGACAGAGTGTAGACGGACGGAGGTGTGTGGGGCAAACTGTGGTGCTGTTTGGGAGAGCCACAGGGTCCAGAATTCTCCTACCTTGTTACTTGCTAATTCTAGGACACACCCTTGAATTTCATTCTTAAGATACCCCCCCACCGACCCCCCATGATTTTTATAAAATTCAGGGAACAAGGAAGAAGTGGGTGAGGAATGGTTATGTGTAATAAGTCACACTCAGGGAAGGGGTAATACTTCCAGGGAGATAATGAAAACTTCGAATTAAGCATATGAACATCCCAGGGAGACAGGAAAGTATTATTGAGGGAGCCTAGATTTCAACTGCATTCTTGTGGGTACTGAGTCTAGCCCACCGACCCCAAGTAGACTCTTGTACCATTGCTACTGCATGAGTCCTGGTAGAGTCTTAGTTATGTGTGAGCTTGACTTAATTCTTAACCTAGAAGTTATGTTGGTCTCATAAGAGTTAAATTTGGTCTCATAAGAGAGCCAGGGAAATCTGGGTGGCCCTCAGTGATTTCCTGGGGTCAAGGAGCTGTGAGTTTCAGGGTTTCAATTTGCATATTAAAGTGATCTGTGTGCTTTGCCTAGACTTTCTTGTAGTTGATTGCTACCTTTAGTAGAGAATTGAAAAATAGCCTTACCCTGAGATTGCTACTACAGCTTCTCAGGGGTGGGGTGCACATTGCTTCAGAGACCCCAGTAGGGCTTTGTTGCAATTATTGAGATTTACCCATCTGTTTTATCTGCTTTAAAAAACTTACCTGTATTCTGTTTGTAGCTTAGCCACATTGGAGAATAAGGGTCATTTATATCTACAGTTGTGCTATGGGAAGGAAAAGAGCAGCGATTTGTTTTATCAAAAAATCTAATTTTTTTCACCCTTTAGGGGGCTAGCTCATTTCCCTTTCCCCAGGGGAGGGGAAAGGCTATAATATAACCCCAGCAGGTTAGATTGATTAACTAGTAGGCTCTGATATAAATCCAACAGGTTAGATTGATGAACTAGTTTCTCCTAGGGCCGTGGTCGGCAAACTGCGGCTCGCGAGCCACATGCGGCTCTTTGGCCCCTTGAGTGTGGCTCTTCCTAAGCCTTAGGAGTACCCTAATTAAGTTAATAACAGTGTACCTACCTATGTAGTTTAAGTTTAAAAAATGTGGCTCTCCTAAGTGAAATAAGCCAGTCAGAGAAAGATAAATACCACATGATCTCACTCATTTGTGGATTATAGAGAACAACATAGACTGATGAAAAGGGACAGACCCAAAGACTGAGAAACAGCAATCAGGCTATTAATCCCCAGAAGGAAAGTAGGGGAGGGCGGGGGTAAGGGGAAGAGATCAACCGAAGGACTTGTATACATGTATATAAGCCAAACCAATGGACATGGAAAACAGGCGGATGGGAGCATGAGTTTGTGTGTGTGGGGGGAGGTTGGGGGTTAATGGGGGGGGATGAGGACACATTTGTAATACCTTAACTAATAATAATAAAAAAAAAAGAACTATCAGAAAATAAAATAAAATAAAATAAAATAAAATAAAATAAAAAATGTGGCTCTCAAAAGAAATTTCAATCGTTGTACTGTTGATATTTGGCTCTGTTGACTAATGAGTTCGCCGACCACTGTCCTAGGGCAGCCTTGCTATAAAGAACAAAGTGCTCTGATGCAGTTCAAAGTAGCTCCTTTTTCCTTCCTGATGCCAGAAGCAATGAGATTTTTCTCCGCTCTTCACTATGAGAACCCAGTTGAACTCCTGGAGGTGAAGCTCAAAATTTTGGGGTCCCCCTTTGAATGGCTCCCCCTGGATTTTTAAACTCGGACTTGTCCACACTAAGCCTCCCACAATTCGTCAATTATACTTCAGATTTTCGGACCCTGGCACTCGATCACATGGAGGTTGCTAATCCAGTGAGTTGTAATTCTCTGTATTTGCCTGTCAGTCTTCCCAATTTGAGGGAAAGAAGTTTGCCTTTTAACCTCACTTCTCAGTGTATCTAAGAAGAGTTACTGATTTTTTTCGTTTGTTCTGCTTTTAAGCAAATATGGTGGAGTGATGAGTTCCCAAGATCCTTACCAGTTGGTTAATGGGTTTGTTCAAGAACCTTAATGTTTTGTAAAACTCTTACTGTTTAGTATATTTTGAATTTGGTGTTTCTGTAATTTTTATACATTTTATTTTAAGTAAAACGAATGTGATGGTACAAAGACCCAGCATGCAAATGTCAAATAACTGACTCCCATTTACCAATCATGGGAGGTCAGTTTTTAAAGAAACTAAAATAAAAATGCAAGGAAGAGACTTCTGTTTTCAAGAAAATGAAGTGGATATAGTTTTGCTATTTTCTCCCACCAGGTACAATGTAAAGTTCTGGACACCTATAATAATAAAAGGGTAGTATGCTAATTAGACTGGACGTCATTCCAGATGTCCTTCCTGACGGAGCCAGAGCCGGAGGGAAGCCAGCCTGGGTCCCAGGTGCCAGAGGGAAGCTGGTGCCGACAGCCGGGGGAAGGAAGGCCTACTCTTAAACAAATTTTCGTGCAAAGGGCCTTTAGTTAAATATAAAACAAGCATAAGGAAACTCTGAAAGTAGGTAGAAAAAAGGAAGACCATCTGGGACCTTAGGACCCAGGAAAGGATCTAGTGGTGTTATGGACTGACTTGTGTTCTCCCCAAAATTCACGTTGGACTCCTAATCCTTAGAACCACAGAAATTAGTCATATTTGGAGGTAGGACATTTAAAGAGGTTATTAAGTTACGAGAAGAAATAAAAGGCATCCAAATTGGAAAGGAAGAAGTAAAACTCATTATTCGTAGATGACATGATATTGTATATAGAGAACCCTGAAGATTCCACCAAAAAAAAAAAAAAAAGTTACTAGGACTGATAAATGGATTCAGTAAAGTAGCAGTATACAAAATAAATATCAAAAACCTATTGCATTTTTATGCACTGTCCAAAAAGGAAACTGGAAACAATCCCATTTACAATTGCATTAAAAATAAATAAATAAAACACACACACACACCTAGAAAAAAAATTTGACCAAAATGGTAAAATACCTGTACTTGGAAAATTGTAAGACACCAAAGAAAGAAATTGTAGAAGATACAACGAAATTGAAGCATATACTATGCTTATGGAAAGGAAGAATTAATATTGTTAAAATGTACACACTACCCAAAGCAATCTATAGATTCAATGCAATTCCTATCAAAATACCAGACATATTTCACAGAACTAGAATAATCCAAAAATGTATATGGAACCACGGGAGATCCTGAATAGCCACAGTAATCTTGAGAAAGAAGAACAAAGTTGGAGGAATCATGTTACCTGATACCAAACTAATACTATAAGGCCATAGTAATCAAAACAGCATGGAACTGACATAAAAACCTACAGATCAATGGAGCAGAAATAGAGAAAAGTTGGACAGATCCATGCAAAAAATCACGACCACCTTCTTACACCATAAGCAATAAACTTAAAATGGATTAAAGACTTAAATGTAAGACTGGAAACCATACAATTAGGAGGAAACATAGGCAATAAAATCTTTGACATTTCTTTTTAGTAATATTGTTTCTGATACAGATCCTTAGGCAAGGGGAATGAGAACAAAATAAATGGGACTGTATTGAACTACAAAGGTTTTGCACAGCAAAAGAAACCAACACAGGGAAAGACAATTTTCTAAATGGGAGAAGATAATCGCTAATGACACATCTGATAAGGGGTTAATATCCAAGATTTATAAAGAACTCATACAACTCAACAACAACAAAACAATCATATTTAAAAATGTAAAGACGACCTGAATAGACACATCTCCAAAGAAGATATACAGATGGCCAATAGACATTGAAGAGATGCTCAACATCACTAATTATCAGAGAAATGCAAATTAAAACCACAATGAGATGTCACCTCACACCTGTCAGAATGGCTATCGTCAATAAAACAACAGTCCAGCCAGCATGGCTCAATGGTTAAGCCTCAACCTATGAGGTCACGTTTCTATTCCTGGTCAGGCACATGCCCAGGTTGTGGGCTAGATCCCCAGTGTGGGGCATGCAGGAGGCAGCTGGTCAATGATCCTCTTCATTATTGATGTTTCTAGCTCTCTCTCTTTTCCTCTCTGAAATCAATAAAAACATATTTTTAAAATAAAGATAAAACAGCAAGTGTTGGCAAGGATGTGGAGAATAGGGAATTCTCTTGCACTGTTAGTGAGAATGAAGACTGGTGCAGCCCCGGTGGAAAACAGTTATGGAAATATCTCAAAAAATTAAAAATGGAACTGCTGCCCTAGCTGGTTTGGCTCAGTGGATAGAGTGTCAGCCTGCAGACTGAAGGGTCCCAGGTTTGATTCCGGTCAAGGGCACATGCCTGGGTTGCAGGCTTATCCCCAGTAGGAGACATGCAGGAGGCAGCCAATCAATGATTCTCTCTCATCATTGATGTTTCTATCTCTCCCTCTCTGAAATCAATAAAGATAATATATTTTTTAATGGAACTGCCTTATCACAGTGATTCCATTTCTGTAAATATGTCAGAAGAAATCCAAAACCCTAATTCAAAAGAAAATGTGCACCCCTATGTTCATTGAGACATTTATAATAGCCAAGATAAGGGGGCACCTCAAGTGTCCATCAGTAGGTGAATGGATAAAAAAAGCAGTGGTACATATATACAATGGAATATTACTCAGCCCGAATAAAAAGTATGGACTCCTACTATGGGTATTATACTAAGTGAAGTACGTCAGTCAGAGAAAGACTAATACCATATGACTTCACTTATATGTAGAATCTAAAGAACAATATAAGCAAACAAAACAGGAACAGTCATAAACACAGAACGAACTGATGGTTGACAGAGGGGAGAGGTGTTGGAGGCTGGGTGAAAAAAGAAGGGATTGAGAAGTACAGATTTGTAGTTACAAAGTAGTCATGGGATGAAAAGTACAGTATAGGAAATATAGTTGATAATATTGTAGTAACTATGTGTGGTGCCAGTTGGGTACTATGAATATCGGGGAATCCATTGTAAAGTATATGATTATCTAACTACCATGCTGTACACCTGAAACTAATACAAAATAATATTGAATGTAAGATGTAATTGAAAAAAAATGGAATGGGAATAAAAAGAGGTTATTAAAGTTTAAAATGAGGTATTTAGAGTAGGTCCTAGTACAATCTGACTTATAAGGAGGAAATTTAGACAACATTCATGTGGATGTGAAGAGCAAAAACCATGTAAAGATACAGCTACTGGTAAAAGTTAGCCATCTGCAAGCCACAGAGAGAGGCCTCACCTATGCGACACCTAGACCTTGGTCTTTTAGCCTCTGGAACTATGAGACAATAAATTTCAGTTATTTAAGCAAGATAGTCTCTAGTATTTTGTTATGGCAGCTCTAGCAAACTCATACAAGTGGTGAGTTTCCTGGGTTTCCTTTTTGCTTCAGTTATCCCTGACTTGGAGCTGGAGAAGCCAGCACCCAGAAATTCTAATGTGCACCAAAATAAAAAGCACTGTGGATGAATTTAACAAGAGTGGAGAGGACAAAAGAAAGAATCCATGAACTTCAAGATAAAGCAATAGAAATTACCCAGCTTAATCAACAGAGAGAACATAGACTGAAAAAGAAAATGAAAACTTTAGCGATAGGTGGAACTATAGCAAAAAATGAAAAAAATTAAAAACCATCTGTCATGTCATTGGAGTCCCGAGTGAGGAGAGAGAGGGTGGAGCTGAAAAAATATAAGAAAAGGGGCTGACAAATTTCTAAATTTGACAAAACAACATACACCAGATTCAAAAGGCTAAGTGAACACCAACTAGGCAAACCCAAAGAAAACCATACCAAGGCACAGCACAGTCACACTGAAAACCAAAGCGAAGGGCGACAAGTCTCTAGAGCCGCAAGAGGGAAGTGAAACACTTCCTTTAGGGGCAACACAATGAGAATGGCAGCAAGCTTCTCTTCAGAAACCATGCAGGCCAGAACTCAGTGGCACATTTTCCAAAGACTGAAAGGAATTCTATATCCAGTGAAAGTACCCTTCTGAAATGGAGAGAAAATCAAGCCATTCTCCTATGAAGGAAAAGTATGAGGAGTTTTCACCAGAAGACCTATCTGAAAAGAGTGAGTAAAGTAAAACTCTCTAGACAAAAAGAATCTGTAAGAGATACAAACCTGAAAGGTCAGGAAGGAAGAAGGAACATGGAAAGAGCAAAGATATGAGTAAATGTAATTGGTTTTTCTTAAGTTTTCTAAATTATATTTGATGGTTGAGGCAAACATTAAAACACTCATGATTTTCAATGTAAAGGAAATATAATAAGACAACTGTATTATAAATGATGGAGGGTGAAAGGACGTAAGGTTTCCACACATTTTACCCCAACTGGTAAAAGTTATCACAAGGAAATCTGACAAGTGTGTGTGTGTGTGTGTGTGTGTGTGTGTGTGTGTATAGAAATATCTAGAGCAGCCGTGGGCAAACTACGGCCCGCGGGCCGGATCCAGCCCGTTTGAAATGAATAAAACTAAAAAAAAAAAAAAAAAAAAAGACCGTACCCTTTTATGTAATGATGTTTACTTTGAATTTCTATTAGTTCACACAAACACTCCATCCATGCTTTTGTTCCGGCCCTCCGGTCCAGTTTCAGAACCCATTGTGGCCCTCGAGTCAAAAAGTTTGCCCACCCCTGATCTAGAGCAACCACTAGAAAAGCTATACAAAGAGACATACTCAAATGCACAAATAGAATTTTAAAAAATGTTTAAATCCCAGGAAGACAGGAAAAACATAAAATTAAAAAGACAAGCAGAAAACAAAAAGTAAAATGGCAGATTCAAACATTAACATAATAATTACATTAACTGTAAATGGTCTAATGATACCAGTTAAGAGATGGATTGGCAGAGTAGGTGTTTTTTGTTGTTTTTTTTTTTTAATGGCCCACCTATATGCTGTCTACAAGGCTTTGAAAATATCAATAAAATTCAGACTTCCAGCAAGACTGATAAATAAAAACAAGACATAACCAATACTAGGAGTGAAACAAGTGATTCACTTACATCACAAGGGTCATAAGGGAACACTAGGTATAACTTTGTACATACATTTGACAGCTTACATGAAATAGATCAATTCCTAGAAAAGTGTAAACTACCACAACTTACCCAATATGAAATCCATAATCTGAAATAGCCTTATAAGAAACAATTTATCATCTAAAACTTTGACTGAAAAAAACAATCTTCATACCCATTAGGAGTCCCTGGAGAATTCTACCAGGCACATGAATTCTATACAGAAGAAGAAGGAACACTTCCTAATTTATTTTATGAAGCCAGTGTTAGCCTGACATCAAAATTCAGAATTCTAACTAGAAGAAGAAGGAACACTTCCTAATTTATTTTATGAAGCCAGTGTTAGCCTGGGAACCAGAGAGGTGGGAGCCCAATTCTGGGGTGCATCACCCGAGAACCACCTTCTCACAATCAAGGGCCCCTCGGAGGATGTCAGAGAGCCAGTTTCGGCCTGATCCCCTCAGGCCAGACCAAGCGACCCCACCTGCTGGAGGGACCCCGCTCACTCTGCAGATGGCCTTTGAGCTGTGGCACCGCCCCAGGTGCAGCCGGCATGGGGGGGACCGTGGGAAGTTGGCTCCAGGGTGTGTCTGGCCCATCTTGCCCAGTCCCGCCCTGCCGGCCAACTTCTAATTAACTTCCTTTCAATGTGCATGAGTCTGTGCACTGGGGCACTAGTTTTAAATAAAAATGTCAGCAAATTGAATTTAATAATAGATAAAAGGAACTATAGTTGACCCTTGAACAACACAGGGGTTAGGGGCACTGACTACCCCCACCCCCCACTGCAGTTAAAAATTCACCTATAACTTTTGACTCTCCCAAAACTTAAATACTGTTGTCCAGAAGCCTTACTGACAACGTATTTTGTATGTTATATGTACTATAACATACAAGAATACACTGTATTCTTAGAATAAAGTAAGCTAGAGAAAAGAAAATGTTAAGAAAATCAAAAGGAAGAAAAAATACATTTACGATACTGTACATATTTATTGAAAAAAATCCAAATACAAGTGAACCTGCGCAGTTGCACCCTGTGGTGTTTAAGGGTCATCTGAATATGCCATGAGCAAGTGGGGTTTATTCCAGGGATGCAAGGCTGGCTCAGCATTTTAAATCTTGATCAGTCTAATTCACCATAAAGAAAAACATCTCATGATCTGGGGGGTAAAGTAGGAAATATAGTCAAAAATAGTGTAATAACTATGCATGGTGCCAGTTGGTTACTGGAAATATCAGGGGGAACATGACTGTCTAACCACGATGCTGTACACCTAAAACTAATATAAAATATTGGCTATAAACTATAATTAAAAAATGTTTTAATTTTTTTAAAAAAAGGAACACAAAAACAATCTCATGATCCTATCAAGTGATGCTGAAAAATCAAATCCTGTTAAATATTTCAGCTATGTCATGATCTAACCTCTGCTATCTTTCTGACAAACCTTGAATTTGAAAGATTATTCTTAAGTAGCGGAGACATTTAATGGGCATTGTAAAAGCTTAAATGGGGGTAAATGGTAATTACTAAAAATGGAATTCATTAAGTATCAATGAAGTAAAAACGTGTTATTGAAGATAGTAAAAAAGATATGGGTAAAGGCATTGATACCTGGTTTCCCTACTTTACAAGGTGATGGTGAGGTTGCAGTGATGTAATAGAGATGCGAGGAGAAAATGAAGATAATGATTTTTTATTACTTCCCAGAACAGAATCTTGTCTGAGTCAGCTGGCCCACTGGTAAGGTCATTGGCAGACTATTAATCAAATTCTTCACTCCCAGCTTCACCGATCAAAGGCAGGAGGTAAGAGCCACCTGTTGTCAGCACAGTGAGGACCTGCTTAGCAGTCCCACCAGCTTTCTGGCTTTTCCAGTAATGGATTCCTCCCATGTTCCTCTCACACTTCTGGTTTATTTTCACGCAGTTTGCTTCTCAGCAGAAAGAGAGAATGAACTGGAAATCAGAAGAGAAGAGGATGAGAGAGCTCAGTGACAACAACGAAACCAGCTGATTACAGCACACGCAGCCCGCACGTCACCTGTGACAGGCTTTCCCACCTGGTCCCAGCCGCTCCACCGCCTCTCACTCGGCTGCTTCTGGGCTCCTTGTAAGCCTGGCGGTGGCGGCCGCGGCCACCGTGGGGTCCTCTGCCCCCTCCCCAGGCTGTCCTACACCAGGTGTGTTAGTTTTCACAAGAATGCACTCCCAATGAAAAGACAGTTCTTTCGAAATCCCAGTTCTCCGCTGCACGTCCCTGGTTTTTCCTGATCGCTGCAGCCAGACGGGAGAAGCGGGAGGTCACGGAACTACTAGAAAAGTGTCGGCCTCGCCGTAAGCAAGGCTTCCTGGAACTTAATCGGCTGGTCTGCCCCTGAACAGGCAATCGCGCTGGTCTCGATAACTCTTCTCCGGGTACCTGGTGTTGCCTGCCCTCCTTACACACGTGCACTGCTGGTCTTGGCGTAGAGACACCTTCCGTCAGAGTCAGAGGAGCAGGGAGGGAGAAGTGAGTCGCTGCTGCGCCTGAAAATCGCCACTGGGGATCCCAGGATCTCAAACTCTAAGACACTTTAACCTTCAAGTGCAGACATTTCCATAAACAGTCTTGACAAATATCCCCTCACCCGCTGGCAGCATTTCACTGTGAATCAGCCCATCCATTTTTAGAATTCTGAGCTGGACTGGCTGCACTGAGCAGCCACGGGGGGCCAGAGGAGAGCGGGTAGGGCTCTGCTTGAGCCCTGGGGGGTCTCCAGGAACGAGGCAGAGACTTCCTCCTCTGGACAGCCCCTCCAGTGCTTGACAATGAGCAGTCCCACTCCAGGCACAAGGTCCACGGCAGGGCTTTCCCTGAGCGAGCCGGTCGCCCTCCCCACCCCGTTACCTACTCAGGACCTTATCTTTATTTTAGTTTTTAATTTTTAGAGAGAGAGGAAGGGAGAGGGAGAGAGAGAAACATCGATGTCGAAGTGAAACATCGATCAGCTGCCTCCTGCACGTCCCATACTAGGGACTGAGCCCACAACCTAGGCATGTGCCCTGACCAGGAATCGAACCAGCAACTACTAGAGCAGTGATGGCGAACCTTTTGAGCTCGGCGTGTCAGCATTTTGAAAAACCCTAACTTAACTCTGGTGCCATGTCACATATAGAAATTTTTTGATATTTGCAACCATCGTAAAACAAAGATTTGTATTTTGATATTTATTTTATATATTTAAATGCCATTTAACACAGAAAACTCAACCAAAAAAATGAGTTCGTGTGTCACCTCTGACACGCGTGTCATAAGTTCGCCGTCACTGCCCTAGATGCACAGGACAATGCTCAACAAGCTGAGCCCCACCAGCAGGGCCTCGGAGTCTTATCTTTAATGGATGATGGGGGAAGGGAAGCCATGTCTGGGCTCGTGCCATCCTCTCATTTCCAGCTTTAGCTCTTGGTCAGTATCTTTTTACAACGGAATTGTTCAGCCTTTGTTGAAGAATTAGCTTCATATGAAAATGGTTGGTTTGTAAAATGCTGAAGAGTTCTGATCCGCAGAGGACGACAGTGTTCTTGACTTACCAGGGACCCTTGGAGGATGAGGAGTAGGATGGGGAAAGCACTTGAGCCAGGGTTTCTGAGCAAGCTCGGCCAGGCCGGCCCCTGAGCGGGCCCCAGTGCTCCTGGGTCATGGTGGGTGGGCTCCGGCGCAGAAGGCAGCCCCTGCCCGTGTGGCGGCCGCCTGGGAGGAAACATCAGTTTGCTCTTCTCCAGCTGAACACAGGCTCAGGACACGACAGGCCCACGAAGCTTGCTTTGGAGGGGGGGGGGGGGGTGGTCCCTGCCACAGGGGTGGCATGGATAAGACGCTGCCTGTCCTGGGGCGGAGGGAGAGATATAGGGTGGTGTGGGGAGGAAACCTGGGTCTGAGTTCTAAGCCTGTTCCGTTCCTCACTCACTTTGTATCCCAGGAAGTGCCTCATGCGTCGCCTCCCGTCGTTTCCCTCCTGTACAAAAATGAGACGAGGTCAGCTTGCCCTTGCTGAGTGCTGTAGGCTCCATGCAGCACATCAGCGAGCAGTTCCTGGGTGGGCTCTGTGCTGGGCTCCGGGGTTCGCGGCAGCAGAGACCAGTGGCCCCTGTCCTGGAAGTGGCAGTGTGGCAGGAAGAAGTGTTTGTCACATAACCACGCAGGCAGTCGTTTTCCACAGGAGGTGCTGTACCCCGTGCTGTGTCACAGAGGAGGCTGTCTCAGAAGCACTGGGGAGGAGAAGTGACAACACTGAGTGTGGAGGGAGTCTGAGAATTAACCCAGAAAGGGAGAGAGAACCTTCCAGAAGGAAGGAGTGGAATGGCATGCTGATGGGATTGAACGGCTGGAGGTGCTGAAGCACAGAGCAAAGGGGGGTGGGGACGAAAGAAGTGAAGGGATAGGTAGGGGCCAGACCGCATAGGACTCACCATGGAATTTCACCTTTAACCTCAGGATAATTGGAAACTTTCCCTGTCACTGTATTGCAGAACTGGACTAGAATCCTTTCAGTAGGCACTTTCATGAATGGGAGAAATATTACGTTTGTTCTTACTAACCCCTAACTCAGCTTTAGCCTCTTCTTCAGCTATAAATGTCAGCAACAAACTGCAACAGTATTCTCTCTTACCTGGGACTTGGCCACCAAATATGCCTGCCACTAGATCTTATTATTGATAGCACATTAGTTACTATATCACAAATTTGTCTTTTAAAATGTTGATAACGTTTTCAATATAATTGGTTTTCTTTGTAATCCTGTATGTTTTATTTTATGTATTTAAAAGCATTCTGACAGGAAATAGCTATATACTCAAAAAGGAGAAGAATGTCTGATTTGACAAATGAACAAATAGGAGCCCCGTTTCTAGTAGAAAGGCAAATCAGGTAAACAACCTGAATAAACCTCCCAATGGGAGCACGTGCTGAGTATGACTTTTTAAAAATGTCAGTTTGGATGCACTCCTGGGTGACATAAAAGTAGGAAACCTGCAGAATCGCGACGAAGGGAAAGCCGAGTGCTGCCTGGAGGCGTGCAGAATCCTGCAGAGCTCGTGCTTCTCACTCAGGACAGAGGAAAACAGCAGGCGGGCTGTCCTGGGATGGACTGCACCCCACAGGCTCCACTGTGGGGTCGGGGCAATGACAAAAGAGCCCATCGCACTGACGGGGCAGGAGCATCCTTCCTTCAGACCTTCATGTGGGTGGGAGGGTGTGGCCAGGGCACCCACGAGAACAGGGACCTCAGGGTCCCTGGGAGGAGAACTTACTCTGCAGGGGCCCCGGTTTGGCAGAGCCTCCCACCCCCCACCGCAGCCCGGCGCCTAAGCTCTAGCAAAAGGAAATGCAAGTGCTCCTGGAAGAATGAACTCCACACAGCCTTTAATTATTTCTTAAAGCAAAGTTCCCAAGAAGCAGGCATCGTTGGAAGCTGCCTGAAATCAAGGGGAGAAGACACCACCTGTGAGAAGCCATGGATGGCAGGCAGAGAAAGATCTGCAACGACCTCTTCCGATATTGGAAATAGCGACATTTATACAAGAAGTTTAATACCTTTTAAAGAGATAAAAGAGATACTTGAAAATCTGAACAGATGACAAGAGACATAATTTAGCATATTTTTGAAAGGGAAAATATAATTGACATTTATACACTTGAATAAAGTTTCAGAAAGAAATAATAGAATGGGGAAGAATTAAGATTTGAAGGAATAATAGTGAGAATTTTTCAAATTTGTTGAAAAACACTAACCCTCTAAGGAGCACAACAAACCCCAAGCAGTACAAATATAGGGTGTCCCCAAAACTGTACACACCCATCAACAGCTGATAGCTCTATTTTGAAAGTGAAATGTATTTTAATAAACACTGCCTTTATCATTATTCAAAGTGCGCATATACATTTTCTGGGACACTTTTTATTAATAGACATAGACGTAGGAAGAGGTAACAAAGATGAGTATGTTATAAATAGCAAATTGGAGAGGACAGTAACACCCGCAGAAAAATAACAGAATAGTGAAATTCATACCAACAGTGGAAACCATAAAACTATGATAATAACTTCAAAGTACTTATTAAATAAATGAACCAAAAATTCTATGCCAAGTGAAACAAGGGAAAGTGTGAAACTTGAGAATTTTCCACCAAATGTCCCTCACTAAATGGGTTCTGAAGGGCGTAATTCAAACTGAAGGAAAATGGCCTCAGTTGCATGATGTGAGTTGCAAGGAAAAGTAGTGAACCAAGATAAATATATGGCAGTCTAAACAAACCAATAACTACACATGAAATAAAGATAACCTATCAGGGAAATACAGAAGGCTAGATTTGGAATTCCAAATTATTATAGTTTATAAATTGGGAGAGGAAATTGGAGAATAGAGTATTACAAGGTCCTTATATTGTTCAAGAGAAGACTGTGGCCATTGGTTACCTGTAACTTCTTAAATATGTATTAAATGGAGCAAATGCTAGTAGAATAGATCCAGTAAAAACAATTAATAATCAAAGGGGAACAAGATAGTCCTGAAGGCAAGAGAGGGGGAAAGAAAAAGGTAAAATGGAACAAGTCAAAAGTTCAAAATGTGATGTTAGAAGTAAAACCAAATCACTAATAACACTAAGTATAAGTGGACTAAATACTCTCATAATGGCTTTAATAGTTCTACTATACTAGTGGCCCAGTGCACAAATTTGTGCACATTGAAGGGAAATTAATTAGAATAAATATTTTAATATCGCTACTCACCCTTTCTCTATAATAGAAGTGTCAACCAAATTCACGATCAACAATGACAGATCGAAACCAGGCATGAGATTGGTGCCAGCGAGAGCTTTATATGTATCGCACATGCGTAAGTCAACTTAGCCTTTTATAGATATAGAATAAACTTGCTTAATTAGACCTGCTTTCTGATTTAGCTAAACTTTTTCCAGCCCAGTGAAGCACCCAGTGAATTCTCTTTCAGGTAATTGTCAGCAACACAGCAGTAAATATCAACATAAAGCAGATTATTATTGTAGATCACACAGGGAGAACAAAGGGTAAAATATTTAACTGCAGAAGTGTTTGACTATATTCTGTGCAGTGAGAACACCTGAAATCATTTTCAAAACCTGAATTTCATTTCTTGCTTCTTTTCAGTTGGGTCAAGTTTCTAAGCTTTCTAAATCTCCATTTTCTGGCTAATGAAAAGAAAATAGGATTCCACCCAGTCTCCTATCTACCTACTCCAGGACTTCTGTGAGGATCAAATGAGATGAAGCAGGTGAAAATGCTTCACAGACATTTGGTTACAGTGTGAAATGTTCCCACCTGTCTATGAAGCAAGTCATGTTCCTGGGCTGAAGAAACTGTAAGGAGGCTAGTGGTTAGGGAGAGGAAGCCAGGCATTGCTACGTGATGTCATTACCTGGATGGTCGGACACTTAGCATATTAGCCTTTTATATATATAGATTATACATATGTGTGTGTGTGTGTGTGTGTGTGTGTGTGTGTGTGTATGTATTTAATCCTCACCCAAGGATGTGTTTTTTTTTTAAATTTTTTACAGTTGACAGTATTACAGACATTGCCCATTTCCCCCCCTTAACACCCCTCTGTACAGCCCCTACTCCCCCTGCCCACCCTATTGTCCATGTCCATGGGCTATACATATAACCATATAAGTTCTTTGGTTTCTCTCTCCTTGTCCCCTGCCCCCCACATCTAAGTATGTCAATCTGTTCTATGCCTTCATGCTTTGGGTCTTATTTTGTTGGTCAGTCAATTTTGTTCATTAGATTGCACAAATAAGTGAGATCATGTGATATTTGTCCCCCTCCACCCAGTTCCCCCCTCCCCCACCCCATGACTTCACCATCATACTGTCGGTGTCCATAGGTAAGATCTTTGGTTAATCTCTTCCAGCCTCCCCTCCTCCCTTCCCTCTGAGATTCGTCAGTCTGTCCCATGCTTCCATGCCTCTGATTCTGTTTTATTCACCAGTTTATTTTAGTCATTAGATTTCTTGTTCCTTTATTTTGATTTTTAGATTCAATTGTTGATAGATATATATTTGTTGCCATTTTATTGTTTATATTTCCTTCTCCTTCTCCTTCCCTTCCCCTCCTTTTCCCCTTCCCCTTCCCCTTCCCCTTCCCTTCCCTTCCCTTTCCCTTCCCCTTCCCCTTTCCTTTCCCCTTCCCTCTCTTCTTTCCTTTCCCCTTCCCCTTCCCCTTCCCCTTCCCCTTTCCCTTCCACTTCCCCTTTCCTTTCCCCTTCCCCTTCCCCTTCCCCTTCCCCTTTCCCTTTCCCTTCCCCTTCCCCTTCCCCTTCCTCTCCTTCTCCTTCTCCTTCCCTTCCCCTTCCCCTTCCCCTTCTCCTTCTCTTTCTCCTTCCCCTTCCCCTTCCCCTTCCCCTTCCCCTTCCCCTTCTTCTCCTTCTCCTTCTCCTTCCCCTTCCCCTTCCCCTTCCCTTTCCTCTTCCCCTTCCCCTCCCCCTTCCCCTTCCCCTTCCCCTTCTTCTTCTTCTCCTTCCCCTTCCCCTTCCCCTTCTTCTCCTTCTCCTTCTCCTTCTCCTTCTCCTTCTCCTTCTCCTTCTCCTTCCCCTTCCCCTTCCCCTTCTTCTTCTTCTCCTTCCCCTTCCCCTTCCCCTTCCCCTTCCCCTTTCCCTTCCCCTTCCCCTTCCCCTTCCCCTTCCCCTTTCCCTCTTCTTCTTCTTCTCCTTCTCCTTCTCCTTCTCCTTCTCCTTCTCCTTCTCCTTCCCTTCCCCTTCCCCTTCCCCTTCCCCTTCCCCTTCCCCTTCTTCTTCTTCTCCTTCCTCCCCTTCCCCTTCCCCTTCCCCTTCCCCTTTCCCTTCCCCTTCCCCTTTCCCTCTTCTTCTTCTTCTCCTTCTCCTTCTCCTTCTCCTTCTCCTTCTCCTTCTCCTTCCCCTTCCCTTCCCCTTCTTCTTCTTCTCCTTCCCCTTCCCCTTCCCCTTTCCCTTCCCCTTCCCCTTTCCCTCTTCTTCTTCTTCTCCTTCTCCTTCTCCTTCTCCTTCTCCTTCCCCTTCCCCTTCCCCCTCCCCTTCCCCTTCCCCTTCCTCTCCTTCCCCTTCCCCTTCCCCTTCCCCTTCCCCTTCCTTCCCTTCTTCTTCTTCTTCTTCTTCTCCTTCTCCTTCTCCTTCTCCTTCTCCTTCTCCTTCTCCTTCTCCTTCTCCTTCTCCTTCTCCTTCTCCTTCCCCTTCCCCTTCCCCTTCCCCTTCCCCTCTTCTTCTTCTTCTCCTTCTCCTTCTCCTTCTCCTTCTCCTTCTCCTTCTCCTTCCCCTTCTCCTTCCCCTTCCCCTTCCCCTTCCCCCTCCCCTTCCCCTTCCCCTTCCTCTCCTTCCCCTTCCCCTTCCCCTTCCCCTTCCCCTTCCCCTTCCCCTTCCCCTTCCCCTTCCCCTTCCCCTTCTTCTTCTTCTTCTTCTGTCTCCTTCTCCTTCTCCTTCTCCTTCTCCTTCTCCTTCTCCTTCCCCTTCCCCTTCCCTTCCCCTTCTTCTTCTTCTCCTTCCCCTTCCCCTTCCCCTTCTTCTTCTTCTCCTTCTCCTTCTCCTTCTCCTTCTCCTTCTCCTTCTCCTTCTCCTTCTCCTTCTCCTTCTCCTTCTCCTTCTCTTCTCCTTCTCTTTCCCCTTCCCCTTCCCCTTCCCCTTCCCCTTCTCCTTCTCCTCCTTCTCCTTCTCCTTCTCCTTCTCCTTCTCCTTCTCCTTCTCCTTCTCCTTCTCTTTCTCCTTCTCCTTCTCCTTCTCCCTCTTCTTCTTCTTAAAGACTACCCTTCACAATTTCATGTAATACTGGTTTTGTGCTTGGGTTTGGGTCCTGGCTGCAGCAAGTCAGGTGGCAGAGAGGCTGGATGCCTAGCTGGTGCCATTCCCCACAGCCTCCTCCCAAGGAGGACCTTGTAAACCCTTCAAGATGGCGTGGTCTCCAAGCTAGAGCTGTACCTGAGGAGTGGCTATGGGGATAGCAGTGGTTCTTTGGCCAGGAGAGACTAACTGCCTACCCTCAAGACTCCCTTGTGTGATCAGATTGTAGCCCCCTCCCCCCCCCTCACATGCATGTCCATACACTCACCCTCCACTCATTCACATTGTCTCTCTCACTCTGGTCCTGCTGGCCACTATGACAGACTGCTAATGAGCTGATGATATGTTTTTATTGATTTTAGAGAGAAAGGGGGAGAGAGAGAGAGAGAGAGAGAGAGAGAGAAACATATATATGAGAGAAACATCAATCAGTTGCCTCCTGTATGTGCCCCCACATCACTTTCATAGCAGCTTTATTCACAAGAGCTAAAAGGTGAAAGCATTCCAAGTGTCCATCAACAGATGGATGGATAAACAAAATGTGGCCCATACAGGCAATGGAACACTATTCAGCCCTAAAAAGGAAGGAAATCCTGTCACCTGATACAACATGAATGAACCCTGAGGACATTGTGCTAGGTGAAATAAACCAGTCACAAAAGGACAAACACTGTATGATTCTGTTACGGTTTTGGCCAGTAATGCAAGCAGTGAAAGAATTCACAACTAAAAGAAGAGATGGATGCAGAGAGAAAATTTATTTTACCTTCCCTGAAGGGAAAGGGCCAGGGCATTGATAATCAATACAAGGGCAAAGAACAAAAGCAGCTCCCCCTTTTAAATCCGTGGCTGCTGTTCCTAGGTGACAAGGAAGGGAGGGGGGTGTGGGGTCTGAAATTGAGCAGCCATCAGGGGGATTGTAGTTTGTTACTTCTTCAGGAGACAGTCTGGGCAGATGTCCTAGGGAGGTGTCTTATCAATATTTCCCCCCAAGCCTGTAAAACATGCTTAGAGCAAAAGTTATGAAGAGTTCAAAAGAGGCCTATTTGAAGGGGGGTGGGAGGAAGGGAACATTGTATTAACTATCCCTGAGAACTAAAAACAGCAGGGAGGAGGATATGCAAGAATGTAGCCTTGAGAGTAGCTTATCTTGTCTTGCAATATGAACAGGGAACCTGTTTGAACCAGAGGAGCTGACAATCTTGGGGTTTAATTACCAGGTGCTTCTCATAAATTGTGAAAGGCCACAGCAAAGAAAAAGAAAGGCCTTTTTTACATCCCTACAGAGTCCACTTCTATGAGGCACCTAGAATAGTCAAATTCATAAAGACGGAAAGTAGAATGGCAGGTTCCAGGGGCGAGAGGAGCAGGGAGGGGAGTAGTATTTAATGGGACAGTTTCCGTTTGGGAAGATGGACATTTCTGGAAATGGATGGTGGTGATGGTGCACAAACTGTGACTGTAAGTGCTGCCGAACTGTACCTGAAAATGGTTAAAATGGCAGATTTTATATTATGTGCATCTTGCCATTAATTTTTAAAAGTTGTAAGGATTCCAAAGGAAGAAATGAAATTACCGATGTGCAGTTGTTTTTATTGTCCATAAACACTGCTCTCCTGAGCCAGTGCTTCCTACTAGCCCAGGGGTTTTGTTACCCGTGATTCCCTACGGGGATGTGTTTCAGAGACCCTATGCAAAATTATGTATCATTTTTCTGAGGAACAAACAAGCTTCCATTGGGACAGCTAGTTTCAGATTTTCGAAAGGTGTGCCACAAGGCTTTTTAAAACATGCAATACCTGACTATTCAGTTAGGGGCCTTGACCTCTTTTCCCTTAGATTGTAGGGAAAAAAAAAAAAAAAAAGGGACATCAGCCAACACAACAATAGCCTTTTGGTGTGAATGAATAAAAATTATACTTTTTTTTTTGTCAGAGCAACAAAAAATATTTGTTGGTGTGCAGCAGAATTTTAATGATTAGTGTAGGGGTGCCACAAGATGAAAAAGGCTGAAAATCGCTGCATTGGACGGTCAGAGGGGCCTGCAACCCACAGAAGTATAAGAGCCATTCTGAGTGGGCCCTCTCTCCCCGCCCCACCCCCACACCACAGCTCTGCAGACCCAGAGGCTGTGACCAGAGGCCTCCTCCCAATAGTGCCCCGAGGCCTTCACAGGCCTCCCACCTGCTTCCCACCTTCCTCGTCCCCTCTCCCCTCCCTGACACCACTTTTTCCCTCATTCACTCCCTGCGAAGTATATCTTACATCTTTCTTGAAGTCATTGGGCAGGGTTTAATTTTTTAAAGACAGGGAGGCTCTGAAATCCACCAGACTTCAGGGCTTTCCCTCTTACTCTTCATTTCGTGGACGGTGACATTGAACAGGTGCAGAACGCCCAGTCCTGTGACCTGAACTAATGCTCACCTAAACTTTCTTGCTGGATTTATATCCTGCACTCAATGTGGCCTGAATTTTAACAAAAGGAAGACCCCTGCTGAGTCCCAAGGTGCCTGGGGGCGGTCAGTCCTTGGAAGGTTCCACTGGGATAACAGAGAGGGGCCTCTCAGATGACGCTCAACTTTGCAAACATTGGGTGATGAAACTGCGGCCAGCTTAACTGTCATCCAAATGCATGCTGAGACTTTTCTTTTTAACAAACAAAATGCTTTTATTGCTGTTTTTATAGACATGCACGTTTAGGCACTTGCATAAGCTATATAAAAAGGCATGTATATTCCTTGTTTGAGCTCTTCCTTGCTGGTCACAGAAAGTGGGCAGAAAAGAGCAACTGAAACAAGCACAGCAGAGGCCGCCTGTGCCAGGTGAGGAAGAGGAGAGGGACCCTCCTGGCACCGATTAGGCGGGACCACGGTCAGTAGTCGTCGTAATTGACGCTGGCTCCGTGCCGAAAGCTGTCGGGGCTCCGGGGACCAATGGCGGCATCTTCATCGTAGTGACGGTGGTGGTAATCATAGTAGTCATGTCCGTTCCGGTTTCTGCTTAGCCAATAGGTGACATCATCTTCAAATTTCTGGCAAAGAAGAAAGAACATGATGGAGAGCAGGTTTAAGGACTCACCCCCCTGGCCACGTCTCACCCCGGGCTTTCTCTGTGGTGGTTTCTCTTCAATGGTTACCACCTCGCTGAGAATGAGTCCTTGTTGGAGCATTGCTGTGCCTCTAGTCTTGTTATTAGAATCTTAAAGGATCCTCCTTTATTGTGATTTTGTCATCAGACATTATTTTAGCCATTCCCCCATGTTGAACTCTTAATACCCATTTTTATGAACTGCAAATAGAGGTCATCAAAGAAATGCCAAGTGCTGGAAGATGATATAGCATTTTCATCTATCAAATAAGTAAAAAATTTGAAGTTTTCAGTGAGACTAACAGATGCTGCTGCAGATGTGAGGAAATCGGTGCCCTCGTACATGACTTACAGGAATATGCCGTTTGGCAGTCCTTCACGACCCTTGAATGTAATTCTGTCTTTGCCCAGTAACTGCCCTGCACAGAAAGCAATACTAAGTGAGAAACAAACTGCACACTAAGCTGCCAATAATAGCACCGGCTTTTTAGGTTGTTGTGAATGTGAAGTAGTTAATTCACACAAGAACTAGATTAATTCCTGGCACAGAGTTTAGCTATAAATGTTTAGCTATTTGCACAACAAAAAATTATATTTGAGTATCAAAAAGATAATTGGGGAACAACTGATATATCCAATGGTTGGGAATGAGAAAGAAATTATGGTATGGCTACAGGCTTGCATTTTATGCAGCCATTAAAAATGGTCTCTTTAGGTCCCCAGCTGATTTTATAGTTGGATTGTTTGTTTTATTGTTCTTGGATTATATGAGTTCTCTATACATTTTGGGTATTAGCCACATATCAGAGTTATTGTTTGCAAATATATTCTACCATCGAGCTGGTTGACTTTTATTTTGTTGATGGTTTCTTTTGCTGTGCAGAAGCATTTTAGTTTGATGTAGTCCCATTTGTTTATTTTAGTTTTGTTTCCTAATAAATTTAATTTAAAAACTGATGTCTCTAAAGAGTTTAATTTGTTTTCACCTATTGCAGTATTTTGTATACATCCTTGATTCACAATATGAATCCTGGATCCATTTGGAAAAACACTTCCATCTGCCCTGTTGGAGATGCTGCCCTCCCTCCGCCCTCTGGCCGGGGTGGCAGGCTGAGTGCTCCCTGGCCTGGGTGGCGGGCTGAGTGCTCCCTGGCCTGGGTGGTGGGCTGAATGCTGAGTGCTCCCTGGCCGAAGTGGTGGACTGAGTGCTGAGTGCTCCCTGGCCGGGGTGGCAAGCTGAGAGCTCTCCGCACTAGCCCCGCACAGCCCTGGCCGCCACTGCAGAGCTCTGTGCGGCACTACCCCACCTCCACCCAAGGTCTTACCTGGCCCTGGCCCCAGCTGGGAGTGTTTGTTTATGAACCTGTTTTTCTGTAACTTGGGGAATGTGTCCACTCTCCCTACCTGGGCACGTGAACTGAACCATCTTTTCCTGCTAATGCACTGACAGATTCTCCCCAAAACTTTTGCAGACCCCTCTCTCTTTAAAGGAAAGTTGCATCCCCTTCCATTGTCCTCATGGGTCTCCCTATTGATCTGGGCGTCTCTGACATTTTTTGAGGTAAAGCTGAACATGTTTTGGGGAGGTTGTGAGCTATTTTAAGGACACCCAAGCAGAGCCGTTAAAACTGCCCCAGGAAAATCCTACTCTTGCTGAACCTAAGTTCCAGCCAGGTTGGGCGGTGTCTTCTCTGGAATTTGGCTTCCCACTTGGACCCACTGTGATGGAAAATTCCAGCTGCTGTCCCCATAGCCATGGTCACATAACCATAACCGATGCCTGGATGGTCTTGGCGGGCGGGTGGGGAGGGTGGGGATGTGTGTTTTTG
The DNA here is from genome assembly GCF_014108235.1 of Myotis myotis. NCBI lineage: Eukaryota > Metazoa > Chordata > Mammalia > Chiroptera > Vespertilionidae > Myotis > Myotis myotis. The sequence goes on from NW_023416327.1 coordinate 2,878,527, forward strand.
GAGTGAATAATGGAGCCTAAATTTCTGTGCCCTGTCTCCCCCAGCTATGACACCCCCACCCCCTCCCCCTCCCTACCCCCACCCCCGCCCCCACCCCCACCACTGCCCTGCAGGAAGCCAGGCCCCGCAGCAGCGGATACCCACCGCCTCGTCGAAGCCCATGTAGAGGAACTGCTGGTACCACTGCTGGACCTCGGGCCGGGTCCGGTCCCACAGCTGCCGGCGCTGGCGCTTCAGGCTGCCCAGGAAGCTCTTAGCTTTGCTCTCGTCCACAGCCACGTCGGCTTTCTTTGGAGCAGGCGCTGAAATGAGTGAGAGCCGCCCCAGTGTGGAGAGATGACTTCTTTTCTTATTGGGGGGATCACTATTATACACCCCATCCGTGCCCCCGGGGAAGGCGGTGCTGGCTCAGCCTCACCGTCCGAGGGGTTAGTGAGCGCTCCTGTTTGGGAGCCATCACGTAACAGGGCGTGGGCTGGCCTCCACCTTCTCAGGCCTGGGGTGGGAATGAAGGGCCGCTCGCTCTCTGCAGCCTCTCACCACGCTGGGACCAGGCCTCACGCAGAGGCGGGCCTGCCGCCGGGCTCTGCACTGGGGAGACACGGGATGTCTGGCGCACATGCACTGCCTGCAGAGCAGCGAGCACCGGGCTCGCCTAGGACACTGGGGAGCGGAAAGGACCGGAGTGATGAGCCTGAGGGGCCGGACCAGGCCCAGCCTCGTGGTCCGGCCAGCGCTCACGGCAGGCAGATTGCTAGGATACACAGTGCCACCCTGGGCACCACCTCGGGCCTCTGGCAGCCGGCTGAGTTGGGAGGGTCTTGGTGCTGGCTGGGCCATGCTTCCTCCCGTCTTATTGCGGGGCCTCGGCTGTTTAGAGGGCACCACCTTGGCAGGTGTGCCAGGGGGAGCTCTGCACGGGTCTGCCCTGCTGTCCGGTTGGGCCTGTCCCTCCCTGTCCCCGGGCCGGCATGAGGGCTGCAAGGGGAACGGGAGTGGGTGCCCTCAGTGCTTCTTGTCACGTGGATAAACACCAGGGGGTGTTTTTCACTCTCGTTCATGTCTTTTCCCTCGGGGCCTGTCACACTGTTTTGTATGCAGCAGGCGCTGCATGTGTATATCTTGGCTTGCAATGAAGAAAAGTTGAGGATCTACACCCAGGACTTGTGGCCATTCTGGCGGTTTCCTCTCCAGCCCCACCTCTGTGGGTTGGCCCTGTGAGACCTGCCACTGGGTTGTCCTTGGGACAGGGCTGGGTGCCCAGCCTGGGGAGGAAGCTCTCTGAGGCGTCTCCAACACTACAGAGACCCGGGCCACCGGAGTGGCTGGGAATGCTGGGAAAGATGCCCAGGAGCCCCAATCCTGAGAGGGGATCCCCGAGAGTGAGTGCTGGAGGCGACCTGAACCTGCTAGAGTCCCCACTGACTCAGAGAGACAAGGAAAAGTTATTTCCGATAGCCAAGATCTGGAAGCAGCGCTAGTGCCCATCAGTAGATGAGTGGATAAAGAAGCTGTGGTACATTCCATGGGACACCACGCAGCAGTAAAAAGAGAAGGGGCTCTTACCCTGTGAGACGGCATGGAGCGACCTGGGGAGGATCATGCTAAGTGAAATAAGCCAGTCAGAGAAAGGCAAGTATCACATGATCTCACTCATATGTGGAAGCTAACGAACAAAATAAACTGATGAACTGAGTGGATCCAGAGACATGGAAGCATGAAACAGAATAACGTATTTCAGAGGGAAGGGGCGGCGGGGGGGTGGGGGGTGCAGGAAGAGATTAACAAAGACCTTGTATGCTTCTATGCATAGCCCATGGGCACAGGCAATAATATGGTGAAGGCCTGGGGAAGGGAAAGGAGCGGGATGGAGGGGGTCAGTGGGGGAGAGACAGGGGGCATCTGTAATACTTTCAACAATGAAGATAAATTTAAAAAAAGAACAAGTGGTCCTAGCCCGTTTGGCTCAGTGTATAGAACGTTGGCCTGTGGACTCAAGGGTCCTAGTTCGATTCCTGGTCAGGACACAGGCCTGGTTTGCGGGCTCAGTCCCCAGTAGCGGGCGTGCAGGAGGCAGCCAATCAATGATTCTCTCTCATCATTGATGTTTCTATCTCTCTCTCCCTCTCCCTTCCTCTCTGAAATCAATAAAAATATATTTTTTAGAAAAAGGAATAAGTGATTAAATATTCGCATCAGAAGTGTGGTCACACTTCTTAATTTCTAAGGGGCAGTTAGTTTTACAGGTGCGATGAAAAGTCCAAGAGAGAGATGGCCTTCACAAGACCGCGGCACTGGCCGGATGGCCGCAGGACGGCGGCGGCGGCGGCGGCGGCAGCGGGGCCCGGGCTGCTCTGTTGCACTCGGCTGCTGCCCACATTCGCTCAGCAGTGCTTCTCGCCAGGTGAGAGTAAGCAGAAGCTTTTGGTTTGAGCCTCCTGCCAGTAGCTAACTGGACTGTACAATACGTACGCACCCACCAGCTGAGCTTTGCTGGGCTCTACAGGTGCTCTGACGGGCCCAGGTCCCAACAGAAATAGCAGCAATTCACACTGCAGCACGGTCTCTTTTCCCTCTGAGTCCACACTGACAGCTTTCAGAAAAACAGCCTTCAAACAGCTCCTGGCAAAAATACTTAGCTAATAAAATATCAGACCACACGCCCCCAGGACAAGCTCTTCGGGCCTGCTAACCTCTTAAGGACCAAACACTTCTGAGTGCCCAGACATGACACTCAGGTGAGCATGTTGGGCGTGGCCATTGCGGTTTAATCCCGCGGAGAATGCAACCCTTACCCACATGGGGTGTATTTACCTTCCCGCTTCTGAAGCATCAGCTTGAGTGTATTTCCACCTGTGGCGCCTGAAGGAATGGAAACAGAAGTCAGGTTCAGCGTGGCACCGTACTCTGTAACTCCTCAAACGCAAGAATCAGTTGGAAAAACCCGCTACATGCGCCCATCTTGATTTGGCAACTTGATTGTATGACTGTTTTAGGCTCGTGGTGTTCCCTGTTGTGCAGAAAAAGCAGTTCAGGCTGCCCGTGGCCCAGACTAGAGGCAATGGCCGTGGCTGGCCAAGGGCATTATGACACGAGCTAGTCCCTGGAAAAGTGACCTTGTTCTTTCAGCCATTGTGTCTTATTATGAGGGCCAGCACCTGTCCTAGGTCCCTTCCTGCAGACTTTCCCTCTTCGTGGTGCAGTGGGTGGAAGTGTCCCCCACCCCAAATTCACCGGCACCTGAACCCTCTGAGTTGAACTCATCTGGAAATAGGGTGTTTGCAGACATGAGTAGAGCTCTCGAGGTGCTATCACACTGAATCTAGGGCGGGTGCTACACCCTGAGACCGTGCCCTCACAGGAAGAGGAGACCATGCAGAGAAGGGCTGTCATAGGACACGCGGCAGAAATGGAGCTAAGCTGCCACATGCCCATGCCTTTGCTCTCTCACAAGCCCGCTCAGTTGCGTAGCTTGTCCTGATCACCTCAGAATCAGGCACTACTTGCACCATTTGCTCTGACTTTCATTCGCCTGTAAACATGTTTCTGATCAGCCCAATCATTTCAATGGAAAACAACATGTCTGGCCTGACAGACACGCTCCACGTGCGGGGACCCGTCAGCGCCTCCGATCCCTAAGTGCACATGTAAGTAGACGGCTTGGCCTCTGAAGGGAAACAGCCCCTGGGGAAGCCAGCCGCAAAGGAGGGAGCCGAGTGCCTTCAGGTGTAAGGAGCTAGTGTGGTCCCAGGATGGAGACAGGCCTGGAGGTGGGTACATAGCCTCCCTCTCTGGGCAGGTATGTAGCCTCCCTCTCCGTGGACAGGCCCCAAGGCCGTGCTTCTATCTGCAAGGGTACAGTTTTCTGGGAAAAGAAGCCGTAGCTTTTCCAGACTCTGAGAAGTGTCTGGGACCCAAATGAGACGAAGAACCAACCCCTGCTTAAAGAATTTACTCGGTAGGTGAGGGGCAAACACCTTTGTGGGGAAGGTCACACACCGGCTGCCCACAGCTGCGCTTTTCCTGCAGGCGTGTTTCACTGGCATGCCCGATGCTTACAAAATTTGAATTTGAACACCTCTGGGCCCAAGTCACTCGACACCCCTGGTCCCCAAACAGCCACTCCTATTAGTCCCTCCAAGCATTTGAACTTGGTGATACCCAGCTGCCTCTAGAGTAGGTGTGCCAGTGGGGGAGCCGGTTCGGAAGAATCTCTAGAGGCCGCACTGAAGGCCTGGGGGTGCGGGTGGTGTTGCCCTGCATCTTCCACAGGAGACGGGGTCTGCGGGCAGCAGGCTCAGGCAGTAGCCAATGCGCAGCAGCCTGTGGAAGGACCCAGTGGCTTTCACTGTCTGTGTGCGCGTCGGTCTACAGTGATTGGCTGTTTAAGAAGCAATTGGGACGGTAGGCTGCGTTAATAACCGGGTAGCATCTGCGGGAAGGGAGTAGCTGTCCGGTCTCTGTTTCGTCCCTACTCTGATCGCACCAGCCCTCTGCTCAGAACAGGTGACTTTCAGAAGAGCACAGAAACCGGAGTTGTCAGAAGAGAGAGGATGAGGGCAAACATGTGTTACATGAGAAACAGTACAAAAAATGCAGACGTTTCACCGTCCTAGAGAAATAGAACTTCTGGGAGGAAAGCTATGGCTCTGAGGGGCCACGGGGCCGTAAATTAGGACGTGAAGTAAGGTTTCCAACAGCCGAACAGCCATGCAACACTGTTCTAGGTCACATCACGAGTTGTTGAGCAGAAATAAGCACAGATGAGCACTTGAGGAGGCTGCCATAGACGGACGACTTTTAAATGAAGTCACCCGTCTTCATTTGCTACTTTTAAATGAAATCAATGAAAACATTTTCTAAAGCAGACAGCTGTGTTCCTGGGCAGTAACATTAGCATCCATTACTATCTTAACATTTGTCAATCTCCCACAACTCATACGGAATTAAGTCTCTCCAATGCTTGCCGTCTGTGAAAGCGCTGAGCAATTAATGAATGAAATGCGGTCTGATATTGAAATAGACACGAGGCCTAAGCATTTTCCAGGAGGCTGCTCCAGACTCGAAGTCTCCCCACTTCTCAGCAATGCAGCTGAGAAGCGTGGGCTATCCCTGAGGTATGAATTGTCAGTGTCGCCACTGTGCCAATTACTACGCACCGTTTGATCAGACCCCACACTAACTTCGTTTGAAGAAAAAAAACAAAGAACAAGTGAATAACCATGATTATTTTCTGTGTATAGATTTTTATTTTTACCCCAACACTCTCAGATCCTATTTCTAGGCTGTGGTAATGGGCACTTCTGAATTTATGAAATCTAGTGACCTGGCATGGATCTCCCAGCAGGTTCAGAATTGCAAGATGTCCCTTTGGTCAATTCACTAATTGATCAAGAGGGGCGATGATCATTTTTTTTTTCTATTAAATGTTTTTGAGTGTCACAAAGAGCCACCTAGGGGACTCTGCGTAGATATAAAGATTTTCTTATGTCATAAGAAAGTTCCCATTGCAGCTCAGTGGTGTTGCTGTAATGTTCAGACTCCGCTCACTGTGTTGTCGGTGTGATGAAGTAAAATACAAGCCCTGAGGAGGAATGAATGGCTTACAGCCAGTGCTCGCCCTCTTTGCGGGGATGTGCTTCTTAAAACCGGAGGGACAAAGGGCACGAGGCAGATCAATGATGTAAAGGGAATTATTGGTCCGCCTCCCCCGAGGGTGCAATGTGGAACTGCAGTCGCCCTCCACACTTGAACAGGCCCCCAGCTCCAACCTTCTGGACTGCACGCCTCCTCCCGCCCTCCCCCGCCCCGGGAACTTGGTTTCCTCATCTGCTTTGAGTGAGTAAAATGCAGAAGTGAGCCACCCAGGGTCTTCCCTTTCCAGCACACAGTGCCAGCTGCTCTGCACTGGGAGAAGCACCAGCCTCGGGTCTTAGGCAAGGGGCCCACACCTTCCAGCCCCTTAGCAAGAGGTGTGGGCTCACCGCGCCTGCCTCGCTCAGCTGTGAGCGGCAGAGGCCCTCCTGCAGGCAGGAGGCCACCAGTGAGCCACAGGGGCACAGGGAAGCTAGGGTGTCTGGACAGCACGTCCTATTTCAGACTGCCTTTCTTAGGGTGGGGTCTGCGGCCCCCCAGGGTCCGGATGTCTGCACACCCACCAGATTGCTCCATTTGGGGAGTATGTGTGCAAGTGCACATTTTATAGGGAGCGTTTCATTGGGAATTCTCAACCCATTCGCCGAGGGGAGGGCTCCATGCAGCAGGAAGGGCGAAGCAGTTCTCCTTTGAGAGCCCGTCCCCTGCATGCGAGGTGCGGCCAGCTCAGTCCGGAGGAGGGGGCACACCATCCCATTGACTCAAGCTTCCGGGGACCCTTCCCACCGCCTTAGTCCTGAAACACTGCTTGTCCCTCCCAGGACCGCTCGCCCTCCTTGTCCCCAAGGCCATCACAGGTCTGAGGCTCTGCCCTTGACCCTGGTACTCTGCTGGCCTGCCCAAGCCACCACTTGCAACTGTGGGAGTGCAAAATCCAACCCCACCATCACCCTCTCGCCCTCGCTCAGACTCAAAATGGGTGCCTAGGCCCCCACTCCGCACCGTCTCCCTCCCCTGCGCCTTGGCATCGCCCCACTTACTTGGGCCCAGGCACAGCAGCAGGAACAGTGCCAGCATGGTGGCGGCCAGGACGGCAGGCCGCACCAAGGAGGAGGCCATGCTGCACCCGCGGGCAGGAGGGACGCGCTGGGCTGGCTGCAGGAGGACTGGCTGCGGGAGGACTGGCCGGAGAGCTGAGGCCAGGAGGGCGGGGGCGGCCTTTTTCCTTGTGGGGAGGGACCTGAGGGCGGCGCGGTGCCAGCAGGCGGCAGGCCGAACAGCAGCTCTGAGCAGGCTCTCTGGCCGGGATGCTCAGGATGCAGGCGCCACCGAGGACCTGGCAGGGCGCAGGGGGGTGGGCAAGGACCCCCAGTAAGGATGGGAGGTGGATTGTGGACTCTGGCCCAGGTCCCCCTCTCCCCTCCCTGGTCCCCCTCTCCCCTCTGTCCCTCTCACCCCAGCCTGGCCGCTGGCTGCTGCGCTGGCCGCTCACTCCACACTTTTGGCTTAGAAAAAGGCCTCTGGAATTTCCTTAATTCCCAAGCTGCACGTAAAGATGCCTTTGGCAGCGCTGTGTTTGGGATACTTTGAAAGACTCCACAGTCTGGGTCCAGAGCTGCCATCCAGGAAAACATCACTCCTCCCCCCCCCCCCCCCCGCGCCCCCGCTGCCCCCTCTCGCTGCTGGAATAGAAGGCCTTTCAGAATCCAGGACCGGTGAGCTGTAGGTGTCCGCAGAAGAAGTGCCCACTGTGTGCTCGGTGGTGACCCACGCACAGGGACACTACAGGAAGGCCAGCCAGGCCTGCGCAGATAGTAGCTACGGGGACCCAGGAGTGAAGGAAAACAAGGCACACTTGCCCCAGCTGACCTGGGCCTCACTAACTCGCCCCCGAGGCCTGCCCACATGAAGGCGGCCATGTTGAAATTACCTGTAGGGCCCTTCCCTCAGGACAGCGGTCGCCAACCCGTGGTCCCTGAGGTCTGAAGGGCTGACGGCCACTGCTCTAGGGTCTGCTCCGAACTCAGGTGATGGTCTCTTCATTTCCCTCTCGCTGGCTTTTCGCACCTTCCAGGGCTACGTGCTCATGTCCACCAGGTAACTGGCCTCCTTGCAGGCGGCCGGGAAGAGTGTGTTACACTGAGCGAGAAAGGGCATACGGTGGCGGGTGAAGGAAAGGTGGGAAGTGGGTCTGACAGAACCGCAAGCACTTGGCTGCACAGGTTTCCAGAGAGAAACAGAAAGATAAGGCTACACATCAAACGATTGTGGGGAGAATCTTATAAGCCCTTGGAGAAACTCTGGGGTAGGAGTCAGATTAAGAAAAAACAAATAACAACAAAAAAACTAACAAAACCCAACCAGAAAATGCAATGTATGTACTTTTGCCCAAAGACAAGAGATCCATTATTGGGAAGAAAATCAAAGCAAACAGAAGGTTGAAATTCCGTTTGGGTTGGTGTAGAACATGCAGCGAAGACGTGAATTATAATCTCTTATTTGTCCTGTGGAGACCACCCCACTTGTGTCGTCTCCACCAGAATTTGCTTCTCATAGAACATTTAAAAACTTGTCTCTTAACCAGAATCTGATCGGAACTGATTTCCTGGAGCCAGAGGACAGCGGCCTCCTCCCTGCCTGGTTTTCTTCTTCCATCGTTGGGAGCAGCCCAGAGTATGCCCTCTGCCCATCCCCCCGGATACACTTGAGAATGCAGCGGCAATGTTAGTTTTTGTTCATTCAGAGCCCAATGGGGTGGGAGAGGGGGCGGGGGGGGGGGGGCAGGGCAGCATCTTTCACAGGAAGAACAGTGACAGGTAGGCATGGCCGGGTCAGTGCACCGAGCGAAGCTAAGTCCTCATTTTGAAGCTAAGTCTATGCTTTTTGACCAAGAGGATAAAAATGGCGCAAAACAAGAGAGGTTCTTGGGTAAGTGGCACATCTCACACCCTAAAGCGGGACCAATAAGAGACACAGCTTCGTCACACACGGTTTTTACTGAAATATCATACAGAAAAATGCGGAGATCAAACACACGACATAATGATCAGGAAACAGCATTGTCCACATTCCAGGAGTCCCGGTCCCCCCCCCCCCCAGGTCCTCCCACCCCCTATGCACTGTGACATAATAGTGTAGTTGGCACAACCCTCTTCTAAAAATGTTTTATTGGTATTTTATTTTCATTTACTTAAAAGACACCCTGATAAAATAAAGATGATGGTTACCAATAGGAAGACACTAATTAATAAAAAAGAAGGGTTAAAAAGTGTAAGATGGCCTGGCTGGCATGGCTCAGGGGTTGAGTGTCGACCTATGAACCAGGAGGTCACGGTTCGATTCCCCGTCAGGGCACATGCCTGGCTTTCGGGCTTGATCCCCAGTGTGGGGTGTGCAAGAGGCAGCCATTTGATGATTCTCGTCATTGATGTTTCTATCTCTCTCTCCCTCTCCCTTCCTCTCTGAAATCAATAAGAATACATATATTTTTAAAGCGTAAGATTTATGGCTGGGTCGACTTACCAATTCAGTTTGTTCAAACCTTACCTATTTCTCAAAAAGCTCACTGGACGCCCTTTGCCTGGACAATATTCCAGAGTGGAATGTTTTCGGCTCCAGTATTCTTATCTGCTTTACACACTGTGGGTAACATTTTATCACCACCAATAACATGCACAGAGCACACGCACTACCTGTCATTTGTCTTCCAGCCATTTCCATTCATGACGGGCCTCTGGTTTGACTTGGATCCTGCTCAGAGGGACTTTGCTGCCTCTCTCCCACGCAAACAGAGGAGCCCCAGGAGGAAGGTGACTCCGACCAGGCCCCAGTGGCCACTGCTGCCCCCTTTAGTATGAGGGTGTGATGTGAGCCCCCAGGCCTTAATTAGCGGGGAGTGGGATGTGGCAGGAGCCACTCGCTCAGCCTTCACAGTCTGAGAAAGTTCCTTCCATTGGTTTATTTGTTCACCAGCATTTACTTATAAAACGCTACCGACACCTGGGCACTGTGACAAGCCCTTTGTTCCCAGTCAGTTACATTTGTGAGGTGCGTGGCTCTCCTTTCTCCCTCTGCTAGAGTTGGTCCCTTCTTTATGCCAGTGTTTCTCAAACCTCATCTAAAAACCCCAAGGCGCTGGGTAAAGCCCATTCCTGGGCCACACTCGCTGGGACTCTGACCTGGTCAGCCTTGGGGAAGGCCAGGAGTCTGCATGTTTTGGGAGGAGGATTCTAGGAGATGCTCATGCAAGCAGGGCTCAGAGTGCTGTCTGAGAAGCTGAGCTCACAGGGCCGACCATCCACACTCACCCGCTGCCCTCAGTCTTCGCCTGGCCTTCTCACCCCAGTATCCCCCCACCCCCACCCCAACTACCACAGCAGCTGCAGGGGCGTCCTCTCTGCCTTTGGCATAGTCGCTGAGAACACAGTCCCAGGAATGTGTCATGTGCTAACCATGCATGTAAGTCCGTGTCCTCTCTAGGCCTCGTTCTGTAAGATGGGGACATAGTTAGCATGCTGAGGCCAGAGGTCACAGGCACAGAGCCTCACATGCAGTAAGCACCCAGTAAATATCAGGAGTGGTTTTCATCACCAGCACCCCCTCTGACCTCTCTATTCCTAGTGCTCTGACACCTATGTGCTCCTCCTCCCCCCGCCACCCACCCTAGGCCAGGTAAGCAGGACCCTTCACTTTGGATGAGGTTTCAACCCACCACCTCATTATTATACATGATCAGATTCACCTTCGCAAACATTGCCCTGACCTGGTGTCCCCACCTCTCTTTCTTCACAGGAAACGTGGCACTAGAAGAGAATGCTAGCTGACATCACCTGGCAAGGGGTGAGGGTGCCAGGAGCCTATGGGGGCAGCTCCGCAGGACAAGGAGCACAGAAGAGAGGGCTTGATGCAGAACTGCCACTGATGACAAAAGGCCTAAAGCCAAACCAACCAAAAGCGTTAGGGGCCCAGGCTGATGATGAACTGAATGGAGAATAAGACAGTAGGAGAAATTGATCATGGAATGGGGTTGCTAGTAAGATAGCTGATTTTTTCAGGTGTGAAAGTGGTTTTACAGTTACTTTGCTAAGCTCTTGTCTGTTAGATCTACACACTGGAACAGTTATGGGAAAAATGATATGCTTTGGATTGAAATATATCAGGAAAAAACTAACAAATGTTGATCATTCTTTTGCTAGGAAACTACATATACATTTCCTGAGCCCCCAGTTGTGATGGGTCATTATCCTGTCCTCTGTGTATCTTTACAGATTTCCATAATAAAAAAAAATATACAGTGTCCTAATGGCACCCACTGACTACAGAATCTATAACATACATATGACCTTCAGATTCTTTGTTTAGTCTTAAAATATGTACAACAGTTATTTTTCCTTTATACTTTCTGCAGGTCGCCCAGTTTCACCCAAACTCAATTCTTGAGTGCATTCTCAGCACCTTCACAGCTTCATGGCTTTGCACACAACATTCCCCTGGGATGCCACCGGGCCTCACCTCTGCTAGCAAACCCTACTGCCCACTTCCCTATCTGGGCAGGGCTCAGCCGGTGGTTCTGCTGCCTTGCACATGTTGATGGCGCTCACTCAGCCGACTCAGCTGGGATGGCTGCACTGGACAGTCCCAGAGAGCTCTGCTCACATGTCTGGCACCGTAGTGGGGATAATTGGAAAGTCTGGGTCCAGCTGAGATTGTCCACTGAAGAGCTGACATTTGGCCTCTCCAGCATGAGGTCTCAGGGTAGGTCCTACAGCTCAGGGCTCCCAGAAGGAGTGTTCGAAGATCAGCTGCTCCAAAAGCCAAGAGGAAGCTGCCAGTGACTTAAGCTCTTCACCTGGAAATGGATACAAATCAATGTCTTTTATTGGTTGAAGCAGGCACAGAACCCATGGCATCTGCAAGGAAGTTCTCAATGGGAGAACATCAAAGAAGGTATGGCTGCCTTAATCCTCCCCACCTTTCAAGGCCAAGCTCAGACGCTGCCTCTTCCAAGAGGCCTTTTCTGCTTCCCCCTTTTGGGCTAGAAATGTGTTTTCCTTGGAATTCCTGCACCTTTATGTTTCCTCCATTCTACCTTGGACTTCTCCGTGTACCTTATTTCTCTCTTCTCCATTTGATTTTTTAAAATATATTTTTGTTGATTTTAGAGAGGGAGGGAGAGGGAGAGAGAGATAGAAACATCAATATTGAGAGAGTATCATTGATCGACTGCCTCCTGGACGCCCCCCACTGGGGATCGAGCCCGCAACCTGAGCATGTGCCCTTGACTGGAATCGAACCCGGGACCTCCAGTCCTCAGTCCAATGTTCTATCGCCTGAACCAAACCAGCGAGGGCTCCATTAGGTTTTAAGCTTTGAGTGCCTCAATGTGTTTGTTCTCTCTTAAAAATTTCCCATAGAAGGGAACACTCAAATATTTGAGGAATGAGTCCAGTGAGTCACCTAAAAGTGAGTCTGTGGCTACACAGATCTTGTATAATTGAAATAATTTTGAATGTCTCTGTGTTATTTTTTTAATTTTATGTTTGATATTAGAAAAGTATATGTTACGCATAGCAATGGCTCACGGCAGCAGCCCAGTAACAATAATAAAGAAGGTAACAGCGACCCCGTTAAATGCCAGCCATAGCAACTGTCTACGCCTAAGGACTGGCACCCACAGGGTTAATTTCCATGCTCACTGGCGATTCCTCAAGAATCTGTTCCTGTTTATTAAGCAAATTTCCATGTTGAACTGTAAGAACTTTTGCCATTTCAAATAACAAACTGAAGCCAAAGGCAGGAAAAGCATGAAAGTTTCCTTTCGGTCTAAAAAAATATTGAGGAGCACAAAGTCCTCATTATGCACAGCGGAGCTCTCTGCAGACTCTGTGAGAGGGAGCCCGAGAGGTGCCAGACTCGCAGGCAGCGTGGCCCCCCCAAGGGAATGTGTCCGGACTCCCTGGTCTACCGGGCCCCTGGCCCCTGCGTGAGGAGGAGTGTAAACCCCCAGCCAGGGGCCCGGAGACAGCAAGGCGTCTCTGGTAAACGTCTTCATATCCCTAAGGGACCTCTGGTGGGAAGAGGTGATCTTATTAGAACGGATTAATATGTGGAATGAGGCCAGTTGCCCGTCTCTTCACACCTTGAATTTGCAGCGTTTTAACTGAAAAGATGCTGACAGCTGAGGAGATCCAGAGACAGAGCCGCGGCCTCAGGTGCAGGGAGCACAGCTGTGCGCATCAGCGCCCCATGCACCTTTGCCAAATCCCCTCCCTGCGGGCAGAGGAGCACGTGGCTTCTCAATGTAAAACTCAACCATCTGGACACAAAATGTGGATGCCAAGGCGGGAGTCTGTAGCTCCAGGGTGGCGGACAGCAGCCTTGGTGCGCCTGGACCGAAGCCGGAGGCCGCTCGGGGCCTGCCGTGCACCAGGCCTCGCCCTCCTGACCCAGGACGGGCCAAGCTGCCGCCTGCACAGATGGACCAAGTGGAGGCCAACGGCACTGCAGGCGCTGCCAGCACCTGATGTGTTTCTTGCTGGGGGTGACTCAGGAGTCTCTGCAGCTTTGACAGGCGTCTCGAACCCAGTGCAGTGGCAGAGGCCTTGGGGAGCCACTGCTCCAGCAGATCAGGCGGTGTTGTTGACAGCCCCCCAGTCCTCTGCACCGGCCGAGTGGTGGGCGTCACTGCTGAGGACACACCCATTGTACCCACTTCCCTGTGGTGCAGGCACCTCATCGCAGTCCCAGAGCTCCCCAGGGGGGTGTCATTACTATTATCATTATTTCCTTTCATTTGTACGGTGTTGTTTCATTATGTTATCTATTTATGCTGTTAATTACTGAGCATAGAACTTCAGGATTGCCCTGTAAACTCAGAGAGAAATGTGGTGCAAACTCCCCAGCCCTATGTAGCTCCCAGCCCCACGTCAGCGGCACAGTCACACCTTGTGTTAAGGTGCTGTATTCCTAAGACACTCTGTTTAAATAAGAATATTTTTGAAAATATACTAACAATAAATTAGGCACCATTCATTGAGGGGAAAAGAACAGCCATGGCAATACCACCTGTAAGCATTGTACCCACTTCCCTGTGGTACAGGCACCACGGGGTACCGAGGGCTGCCCCCGGTCACCTGGACATGCTTTCATTACTCTTCTGTACATCCCTGGTGGGCCATGGCTGGGTTGTACAGTAGGTGTGTTTAGCTACATGCTTTAACCTTCACAATGCTTCACAATTAAACCCCACACCCGTTGGTCCTGCCTATGGAGATGAGGAATTTGAAGCTGGTTAAATGATATAGTCAAACCCATATCAAACAAGAATGGCAACATCTTCAGAATGATAAAACAGCTACTTCCAGGACTACTATTTTGAGCTTTCAAATGTGCTGTTAAAGCTACCACACTCATTTGTAGCAGTCGCTTGTCTTTTGTTAAACTGTGTGGATTTCATTGTTCTTTGAACTTGGTGTCAGGATGAGAAAGGCACAGATGAAGAAGAGAACGGAGAGCTCTGTGAGGAGCAGTCTCCAGTGACTCTTAGCACCGCGCCTCCCTTGTGCCTGCAGCTCCCGCTGGGGGTCCTTTCTCCTGTTTCCTGTTGGTTGACCCTCCCTGTCCTAAGTAACCAGGCTGGAGGCCAAGTACTAAGCCACTCGGTCATTACCCTTTATGATCAGTCTGGCTTTATGAGGTGAAATTGGAATAACTGGCGTAGGGAACAGCTCCTCTCTGCTGGTGAGGAGGTGGGAAAGTTGGATGCAAAGTACATTGCCCAAGCCTCGGTGGAAGCTGTGTTGGGAGGGCTGAACTCCAGGATTGAATGGGGAGCTGATTCTGGTATTCAGGGCTCAGCAAACAGTAATGTATTGGAAGAGGAAAGTTTTAATGGGTGGATGGAAGGACACCACATATTCTTCTCTCTGTGACTAGCTCTGGTGAGATGGAGCTGGGACAAAAGGACCTGTGATGAAGATCAGTGAATAAATAAATACAGCCAACCCCAGACCTTGCCAACCTTAAACTAGAGAATGCACAATAAGACAAGGAAGTATTGGGAGCCAAATGACAAAATCAAAACCCAGCCAACTAAACAAGCAAAAACCAACCAAAGCAGGAAGTCAAGAGGAGGGAAATGTGGGAGCAGTGCAGTCGGTAAATAAGCGCTGGGTGGAAGGTGCATGTCATCGCTACTGCAGTGATGAGCAAACCCAAACAGTGTTGCAGACACGTTCACCTTCGCTGCTGTAGGCAAAAGCCCAAATGTGTAGAGGGTGGAGTGGCAGGCTTTAGACAAATATTTGTTATTTTAGGGATTTAGTTTAGAAACTGGATCACACTGTCACACAGTTAAAATCCCATTATCGACAAGTGCGCATACACACACACATACACACACACAGACACACACACACAGACACACACACACACACCCCAAAACAACAACAATAAAAACCTTAATGAAGTCACTTTGTATGGGATGGAAATTAAATCTATAGCAAAGTGGTAGGAAGTGGATTCTATCTGTTACATAGAGAAGCTTATCCCATAAGTGTTTAAAGGAGTTTAAAGCACTTAAAATGTCCAAAGAAATTATCTTGCACATTTATGTGTTTGCACATCACATTAGTCACAAGTGTTTAATGTCCCATGGGCCAGTCACAGTGTGTTGCACAGGGTTCCACTTCAAAGAGCTCTCTGTCTTTGGGAATGGGACTGTGAAGACTGCTCCAGAGGCTGCTCAAGCCATGCCCTTTACATTAGAACATGCTATAGGCACCTCCGCTTCCAAGCACGATGAAGTAACTTGTACTAGACTTACTCTTCTGCTGTAAATAACTAGAAAATTAGACACAATATGGGAGACAATTGTTTCCAGACATAGCCAGAATATAACTCTGATCCCCAACAGAAAGGAAGTTAATGAGGGACCCCTACCATCACCCTGGTCTTCGGCTTGAAGGCATTTTTCAAACTGTAGAACAAGAAGGAAGGACCTAAGTTTTGTTACAATGAAGTAGTTAGAATTTCTAGAGAAGAGTAGTGGAAAGGAGGGAGCTACAGAATGAAAAAGCTCAAAAACTCCGTATAAGGCCCCCCTAGAGTCTTTCGGTGAACGCTAAGTATGCACACTGAAGGTGAACCTCCATGGGTCTGTGGGGGAGCTACCAGGGAGTTATAAGCCTAAAACACTCAAACGTTCCACAGGGCTTGAAGACATTTGTGCTCTGATCAACCAAAACGGAGAGAAGTCATTGAGTGCTCGAGGCACCCAATGGGGACCCCAGATAGTCACAACACATAGTAGGACTAAACTAAGCCCTAATATATCGGTCACTCTGGACCCACAGTAACAATGCTAAAAAGAGCCAACCCTAGACCTTGTCAACCTTAAACTAGAGAATATATTCTAATGATTCTTGTATTAAAATTACTTGCAGGTAAGTTATTTGCTTGCCACAATAGAACTCAATACTCTAAGGAAGACAACAAAATCCAGACACTCAATAATCCTATCTAATAAAAGAATGCTATGCAAATTAACTGTCACTCCATGACAAATATGGCAGCACCCATAGTGGGGGGAGGGGGCGCTGGTGGTGTTGCCCTGGTGACGCGAGCCCAGAATCCCTCGCCCTGGCCACATGGAGGGAGGGGCCGGGGCCCCAGCATCAGTGAGGCTGGGAGTGGGCGATGAGAGGCAGAGACTGCATTTCCTTTCTCAGCTCTGGGGGCGGTGGGCGGGGAGGTGGGGTCAGGGACTGTGAGTGGGGAGGTGCAAGAGGAAAGGTGTCCCAGGGAAGCAGCGTGTTGGGGAGATCAGAGCGCAGGCCAGACACTTGGTGCAAGTCCCCGCCCCACGTTCCCCGATGCGTGACCTTGGGCAAGCTTCCCGAAGACTCCGTGCCTCTGCTCCCGCACCTGCGGCATGAGAGCCTCATGGGGCTGCAGGGGGATCTCGTGAAGGACGGCTGTGACGTCCATGTCACCTGTGTGTCTGCTGGGGTGAGAGTTTCCGGTGGTCGGAGGCGCATCAAAGCAATGGGGCCCCGACCGCCACCTTCGCAGCAGGTGCTGATCCAGCCCCTGAAGCCACAGGAATGTCCTCCACACCCTTCGTCTCACACAGACAGAGGAGCACCCATTGTTCTGTCAGCAGCAGGGCCGGTCCCCGGTGCAGGCCGCAGACATGGCCTTCTTGCTCCAGGATGGCCGCTCTCTCTACTCACGGGCTCCTTGAACTGGGAGTGGGACAAGCGATGGCCGGTGGGGACGTGTCAAAACCCTCAGGCTCGACAGGCTTGAACAGTGAAATCTTCTGAAAGGCAGTTGTTGGTTAGCATTCTGCTTCCATCCCAACTCCTTTCCTAAACTTCCCCAGAAACATGCTCGGGGCCCTCTGGGGAGAGGCGGCTGCCGGCAGAGCCTGGCCCCTGGGACGGTGATGCAAGTGGCCGGAGGTCCTGGCACTTTCTGGCACAGCGGTTTCATTCTTTCCAGCGTGTGGAGTGAGGAACAGCAGCTCAGCGAGGGCGTCACTGGCAAGAATTCCTTGCAGTGGACAAGCAGAAAGTAAGTCATTATTCTCAGAGAAGGAAATTGAGTTGGGGGACGAGCTTCGCCAGCAGAGGGAGAGCTGCAGAATGTGGGCCAGGGCCCTGGACGTGGCATCTGCAGGTGCGTGTGAGCCCTGGGTTTCCCATGGACTATGCCACAGTGATGGCCGGTGGCCGGGCTCTTTCCTCAGCTGTGAAGTGGGAATGCTACTACCTTCCTTTCTTACTGGGCTGTGGAGAGAAAGCGAGTTACTGAAAAACGTCATACATAATTCTGACTCCTCTCAGGGCTTCCTACTCCTTTTGCTGTGTGTGCCTGAGAGAGGAGGGGGAGGAGGAGAGAGAGAAGCAGAGAGAGGGCGGAAGGGAAAAGAAGGAAGAGAGAGAGGAAGAGGGAGAAGGAGCGGGAGGGGGGAGAGAGAAGGGGTGGGGGAGAGGGAGGAGGAGGGAGGAGGAGAGAAAGAGAGAGTTTCCCATGGCTTCTGTAACAAGTTTCACAACTCGGTGGCTTAATTCAGCTCACATCTGTTCTCTCACAGCTCGCCAGCCAGAAGTCGGGAATCAGTTTCATGATCAAAATGGAAGTGTCAGCAGGGCCCTGTGCTTTGGGGGCTGAGAGAGAAGCCATTCCCTGCTGCTCGCAGCTTCCAGGGCTGCAGTTCTCGAATCCCTTGGCCTGCGGCAGTTCTCCTTGCATTCCAGCAACCTCTCCCCGCCTCAAATCCCTACTTCACCGCATCTACAAAGTCTCTTTTACAAATAAGAGGACATTCACAGGAGCCAGAGATCAGGACATGGACACCTTCGGGGACCATTATTCTCGGACCACGTGTGTGT
This sequence comes from Myotis myotis, assembly GCF_014108235.1. Lineage (NCBI taxonomy): Eukaryota > Metazoa > Chordata > Mammalia > Chiroptera > Vespertilionidae > Myotis > Myotis myotis. The sequence goes on from NW_023416327.1 coordinate 2,896,517, forward strand.
GTGTGTGTGTATGGGTGTGTATGTGTATGTATGTGTGTGTGTGTGTGTGTGTGTGTGTGTGTGTACATGCCAGGAGGCTGGAAGCCAGAGGAGCTGTGCCTGGATGGAAGGGGCAGTCTGTGTTTCCAAGCCCTCCAGCCTGATGCTCCTCACACGCCCCCCCCCCCCCCACTCTGGAAGACAGGGGATGGAGGGCGGGATCCCCTCAAGTCTGATCCTTAGACCAGTGTTCTTTCTCTGTGTGGCCTCAGGCCAGCAGCAGCAGCAGCAGCAGCATCCCGTGGGAATTTGTCAGAAATGCGGAAATGCAGATGGCGTCCCAGACCTGCCGGGTCAGAGGTCCGAGGTGGGTACGAACCCTCCCAGGGATTCTGGCGCCCGCTCTTGTCAGCTCCAGTCTGAGCCCGGGGCCTTAGGAGGACGGTAAGACAAGGCCTGGGCTGGACCCGGGTCCGGGTTCTCAGCACCACGGCACCTTACAGTCACTTGGGAGCTTTTCAAAAAGCAACGTAGAAATCAGAACACCTAGGGAACGCAGTGCGGCAGGGGTTGTCCTTTGAAGTTCCCAGATGGTGTGCAATCAGATTTTGGAGCCTTTCAGAGTGCACGACCCCCAGCCCACAGCTTGGCCTTGCGGAGAATCAGGAGTCCCTAGATCAGCGGTTCACAAACTTGAGTGACTGTGAGAGCCTCCTGGAGGCTGTTGGGACACGGATTCCGTGGCACAGTGAATATACAGAGAGGATGGCACAGTTAATAACACAGAGGATGGTATAGTGAATATACAGGGAGGGTGGCACAGTGTATATACAGAGAGGATGGCACAGTTAATAACACAGAGGATGGTATAGTGAATATACAGGGAGGGTGGCACAGTGAATATACGGAGAAGATGGTGTAGTGACTAACACAGGGAGGATGACGGAGTGAATGAGCTTCACAGAAACGCAAAAGGGGTGGGAGCACTCAAACCCAGGGAGGCTGGGCCCGACGGGAGACAGATGTGCACTCTGATTCTGTGAGGAAGAAAGCAGCAGCCGCAGGTGTGAGCGGGTGGTTGGAGAGCAGCGCGGTGGGCTGACAGGATGGGGACTGAGAACGCCCCCACACAGCCCGCCCCTCCTTTTTCTGGCAGAGATCCTGAGGTGGGTGTGGCCACCCATAGACTAGAATTAGGGTTCACCTTCTCTTACCTTTACCTCATAGTCAATGGGCCCCGAATGTGTGATGACTGGCCTCTTACAGTGACAGAATATCTTTAAAGAAAACTGCCTATTTAGGGAAAATTTTCCAGCCTATAGTCAAATAGCTGGCATGTTCTGTGACTCTCCATGGAAGCTCCCCTAACTGGCTGTGTGTCTACAGGCTCACACTCAGCCTCTGTGGGTTCCTGCTAAATGGATGGTTCTGGGGTTTGATCAATAGTTTGTGCTCAGTGTTCACGGTTTAGTCCATCTGCTTCAGGGAAACTTTTTCCTACACTTTAGTGAATTGTAATGTATATAAAGTACAAAATTATAAAGTGTACAGCGTAATGACTGTCAGTCTGCACTGCTAAACCGAAGATGTCATAGCTTGAGTGGCTTAAGGGACAAACACTGACTTCTCACAGTCTGGAGGCTGAGACGTCCAAGATCCAAGTGTGAGGGTCCTTGGCATCTGCTGAGAGGCAGCTTCTGGCTGAGTCCGCCTGTGACCGCACAGACACAGGAAGCCGCCCTCGGGCTCTTGTTTCCGGGGCACCACTTCCATGCGGGAGGCTTGTTCTCATGACGGAATCACTCCCAGGCCCCCTCTCCACACATCATATGGGGATAACGTTTAAACTTACAAGTTTTGGAGGGCCATGAACAGTCAGTCCATTCAAACACACAAACCACACACACACCCTCCCCTCCCACACACACACACCACACACACACACACACACACACACACACCACACACACACCACACACACACACACACACACACCCCACACACACCCCACACACAAACCACACACACACCCTCCCCTCCCCCACACACACACCACACACACACACACACACACACCACACACAGCCACCACACACACACACACCATACACACATCACACACACCACACACACACACACCACACACATACACACCACACACACCACACACACACACCACACACACACACACACACACCACACACACACACACACACACCACACACACACACACCACACACCACACACACACACACCACACACACACACACACACACACACACACATGCACGCACACACCCTCATCAAGAGATACGGAATATTTCCTGCATCCAGAATGCTCCTCTATACCCTTTCTAGTTAACATTCCCCAAACTTAGCTACTTTTAAGACTTACACACTGTAAGTTTGCTTTGCCTGTTCTTGAACTTCAAATAAAATAGAATCATACATATTTTTTATACCTGGCTTCTTTTATACATGATATTTGGATGTTCACTCATATCATTTTAGGTAAATTTTAAAAACTGGTCACTTTAGAACAGAAAAGCATTTCTGGTTTTGAAAGTAAATCCATGGCGCACACCAGAGGAGAGGAGAGTTGAGATCAGCAGAGGGTACAATGGTGTCTCCCCGAGATCTGTGGACTTGGTGTGAGCTGCAGAATGTGATTCCGGTACTGACTCCAGACTCCCAAAGATTTAGTGACAATAAGGTAGGAAAAGGAGGGAGGAGGAGTGGGTAGTGAAAAAGGGCGAAGGAGAGGGGCAGGCAAGAGAAACGGCCAGGGACTTTGCTCTTCGTCTTCATTTCCTGGCACAGAACACTCTCTCGTTCTGAGATGAGCAGCTGTGCACACAGCCCTGTGCCTGGGCGTGAGGAAGGGAGGCCCCGTGAGGCTGAGACCCTGGGAACAGGAAGCACTCACTGCAGCGTCTGGAGAGCTCATCCGGCATCGCTGAGAACCAGGCACAGTGCACACGAAAGCGGCCAGACCAGCTGTTCACCCACGGGGGTGTGGCCGCCCCATCCTGGCCCACGGGGGCTGGTGGAAGAATGAGATAAGCTGCGCACCAGGCAGTTGCAGGCTTGTCATTAGCGGGTGAGGTGAGGGTGTGACTTTGGCACCGGCCAAGAACAAGCGGCTCTGTACACCATGAAAATGCCACTCTCCACCATCGTTTCCTAGTGTAGCAGATACTTGCCTCTTTAACTATATTTTTCTTAATTGTAAATATTTTAATGGGTCTTTAAAACTCGTTTTTACCTTGACCAGGGCTCCATTCTATTCTAGTCTCTGGTCACTCTAGTTTCCCTGATCTCTATTCAGACCCCATGCTTCTGTCTACATCTAACAATCCCACAGGCTCAGTGACAGCTGAGGAGCCCGTGCTTCTGCCTTCCGAAGCCCTTTGGCTTGGCTGGGGTCATTAAAACGCAATGTAAAACCCAGAGCCAGTGAATAATTGCCCCATGATCCAAAGGGGCCATGCTCCAACATGGACTGAAACAAATGAAATGTGTGTGAGATGCCAGGACCCGCTCTTAGATGGCTACAATCCAAAGAAGTGACATTAGCCATTTCTGGCAAAGAGGCGGAGCAGCAGGACTCTCTCCTTCACTGCTGGTGGGAACACAGATGGCACAGCCACTTCAGAAGATAAGCTGACAGTTTCTATGAGGCTAAACCATATGATCTTACTATACGATCCAGAAATTACAGTCTTAGGTATTTACCTCCTGATTTGAAAATGCATGTGCACTCAGAAATCTGCATATAAATGTTTATAGCAGCTTTCCTCATAATCGGCAAAACCTGGGCGCAAGCTCATGTATAGATTGTGAACCCCAAGAAAGATGCCCTTCGGTAGGTGGATGGATAAAGACACTGTGCTCCATCCAGACAATGGAATACAATTCAGAGATTACAAAGAAATAAACTATCAATCCACTCACCAACATGGATCGACGTTGCATTGTCCTACATATGAGTGTGTTATGCTGCGTGAGAAATGCCGCTCGGAAAGGCTGTATACACACCAGGATTCCGCTGATATGACATTCCGATAAAGGAGAACTATAAAGATGGGAAACAGGTCAGTTGTTGCCAGGGACTTGGGGAGGAGGGTGTTTGAGTCAGAAGAAGCACATAGAGGTTTTTTAGGACTGAGACAGTTTTGTATGACACTATAGTGGTGGGAATATGACACTGTGTTTGCAAAAACCCATGGACTCTTATAGCACAAAGAATAAACCTTAATGTGGGCCAATTAAAAACCAGTTAGGAGGTCAGGGTTCCAGGATGGGATGCAGACTGACCAAAGAATGCAGCTGTGTACCGACGCATGCCACTCGCACTGAGCGAGGTGTGCGGACAGGTGCTCCCTGAGGAACTGGGAATGAGTGGCGTCTGTAAGACAAGGCACTGCACACATGCGCTTGACCTTTAGCTGATGACGCTGTTTCTTACAGGTGGAGGGATGAACAAGTCCAACACTGCTGGACGGGGACACAGGGATTAACAGGATTAGCAAAAATGGTGATGGGCGCCAGCTCCTCAGTGCTGGCCTGGGATTTTACCAATAAGCAAGGGGAAGGCTAGAAGGAATCGGGAGGTGAGTCACTATGAGACATCGGTATAAACTCGTGTTTCACTGCATGTAGACACAGATGATAACTATAGAAATAGTCATGGATATGTGCACGCTCATGTTTCCAAGCTCTGTCTGCGAGAGTCTAGAACCAATGATTCTCCAGTTGCAGTGAGCACATGTATTGCTCAGATCTTGGTTTCTAGTGCCATCCTATCTAATAAAGAGGTAACATGCAAACTGACCATCACTCCAACACAAGATGGCTGCCCCCATGTGGTCAAAGATGGCCGGCAGGGGAGGGCAGTTGTGGGTAATCAGGCAAGCAGGGGAGAGCAGGTGGGAGGGACCAGGCCTGAAAGGGAGGGCAGTTAGGCGTGACCAGGTCAGCAGAGGAGGGCAGTTGGGGGAGACCAGGCCTGCAGGGAAGGACAGTTAGGGGCAATTGGGCTGGCAGGGGAGCAGTTAGGTATTGATCAGGCTGGCAGGGGAGTGGGTAGGGGGTGATCAGACTGGCAGGTAGAAGCGGTTAAGGGCAATCAGGCAGGCTGGCAGGCTGGCAGGCTAGTGGTTGGGAGCCAGCAGTCCTGGATTGTGAGAGGATTATCCAACTGCCTGTTTAGGACAGATCCCACTGGGATCAAGGGGTCCCAGATTGGCGAGGGTGCAGGCTGGGCTGAGGGACACATACACCCTGCCCCCATGAATGAATTTTGTGCACCAGGACTCTAGTCCTATCTAATAAAGAGGGAATATGCTAATTGACTGTCACACCATTGCAAAGATGGGAGTGCCTACAGCTAATAAGGAGGTGCCGGGAGCCGGTCCATGCATGCTGTTTCAAAGGACCTGGCATATATGGCATACTGTTCTTAATATGTTTGCTCACCTTCTTGGCACTATGTGTTTTAACCAAGGTCTCTGAGAAAGGTTGGTTCCCCAGGTAGGGATTTTCCCCTGAAGTTAGGGAGGGAATAAAACCTCTTAACTAGTGCCAGGTGGGTAATTAATCACTTTAACTATGAACAATCATGCTTAAGCTACATAATCCTTACTCCCTGGAATGGAGATAAGAAACGCCCTAACCTTTGTAATAGAGATTGATAGGATTGAATCAACTGGTATAAATACAGATGTAATAAGACAGCAAGACACAGAACTTAGAATACGGAACCAAGAGAGTCAGAACTTAGAATACAGAGCTTAGAACACAGAACTTAGAATGCGGAACCAAGAGAGACAGAACCTAGGCACAGAACCTACACAGAACGTTCTCTAGAGACAGAAGAACTTCGCTGGAGAGAACATGGCAAAAGTTCCTGGACAGAAACTGGCCTCAGAACCTAGAGACAGAACCTAGCGAGAGAACATGGCAAAAGATCCTGGACTGACCCTGACTACAGAAATTGGCAAGAGAACCTGACTAGAACCTGGTGACTGAACCTGGCTGGAGAACCTGGACAGAACCTGGCTGGAGAACCTAGCAAGACAACATGGACACAGAACCTGGCTGGAGATCCTAAGCAGAACTTCGCTGGAGATCCAGACCAGAACTTGGCTGGAGATCCTGGCTAGAGATCCTGGATAGGCTGCTGATCAACTGAACGCTGCCTCCATGTCATTCCTTCTTCGCCGACTCCGTCCACACCTTTGGGGACCCCTGGACCCGCTGGGGTTGGACCCCAGCAAGGAGGGAATATGCTAATTGACCTCCATGCCCTCAAAGATGGCGGCGCCCACAGCCACATAATGGCAGCTCCCAGTCCCCTCAGCCCCCCAGCCCAGGGCCAGCCCGAGGTGCAGGAAAGTCTCAGATGGTGGCTGCCTAGCTGCCCAGGGCCGCCTGAGGCTCAGGTAACCAGGGCGGGCCAAAGCTTGTGCTGCTGGCAGTGGCAGCAGCAGAGATGTGATGGAGTGTCACCTGCACCTGAGGGCTCCTGGACTGTGAGAGGGGGCAGGCCGGGCTGAGGGACCCCTCCTCCAGTGCATGAATTTTCATGCAGTGGGCCTCTAGTTCTTCAATAAAAGGAACTAGGGCTCCTTGGAGAAATGGCTGAGTCTAAGATGAGACAGGGAATATACCTGGAAATGACCTGGGACATCTTGTAGTGTCAGAAAATAAAGAAGTGTTTACAAAACATGATGAGGTTATGGCAAAAAGACACAGGAACAACGGAAAGAACTCCCAATGGCCAAAGCTAGAACAATTTGGGCAACAAAGTTATGTACTATTGGATTATAACCAAAACTATAAAATGATACCCATGTACCTGTACTTAACAATGATTGAAGAAATAAATGGGGGTGGGTTAGACAAATCCATGCAGAATTCCAAATAATTCTGTAGATCCTACTCCTCTCAAGAAGGTGGTGTATAGCTCCCACCCTCAGGGCCTGTGGAGGGGGGGAGGGTGTTTAGTGATTTCCTTTCAAAGGGCACAGATGGAAAAAGGCATGTGGGGGTGGGGAGAGTAACTTCACAGTGCAGAAGCCGGACAGACTGCCTCAGCCAGGGGATCGTGGTCAACTTCATCAGTGACAAATCATGATGATCAGGTACCTTCGACCTGATGTGACAAGAAAGACACTTCACCTGTGGCCTTTCTTCCACAATCCCACAATCCCACCCTCATTATGAGAAAAACACCAGCCAAACCAAAACTGAGGGACCTTCTACTAGTATAAAGTTCTCAAAACTGAAAAGCTCATGTATAGATTGTGAACCCCAAGAAAGAAGACACCTACTAAGAAGGACTCCTGGTGGCTACCTTGGCTCAAATTTTTAAAAACAAAATCCAGCAGCCCTGGCTGGGTAGCTCAGTCAGTTGGAACATCCTCCCATATACCAAAAGATTGTGGGTTCGATTTCTGGTCAGGGCACCCACCTAAGTTTCAGGTTCAGTCCCCAGTCAGGGCACATACAGGAGGCAGCTAATTGATGTTTCTCTCTCACGGCAATGCTTCTCTCTCTTCCTTCCTCTTTATCAAAAAATAAAAATCAATAAAAACATATTCTCAGGTGAGGATAAACACACACACACACACACACACACACACACACACACACACACTAAAAAATAAAAGCCCACAGCAAAGAAAACCAGAGAGTACTAGCCATTTCTCCACAAACGGCACTCCAGGGGGAGCCACCTGCACTGTACCTCCCTCTGCACTGAATCACCTGCCTGCACTGTGTTCTGCCATCTGAACCAGCGCTTACAAAGGTTTCCTGGAATCCTATTTCAACCAATAGAACTGAGGCTTTCCCCATCCAATCAGAGCTGTGCAGCTTCAACCAACCAGAGTGGCTCTATTCTGTCCAATGAGGACAGAGCCTTTGGACCAATCAACATTTGAGGATTTGGAGTTGTCATGAGAACAGACCAATCAGGGACCAGGGGCAGGGACACCAGTCTGTATAAACCACCTCCTCTGGGGCTCTGGGAGCACATTTTCCCTTTCCAGCAGAGACTGAGGACTGCCTTTCAGCTGTCTTTTTGGCTGAGCTGAGGATTGAAGCTGTGTGGTCAGAACAGAGCAGGTCAGGAGAGGGACCTGGCTCAGGGCCACCGACCCCCAGGGCTGCCTCACATGCTGTTTTCACAGCCGAGCTTCACTGTACCCAAAGTTGGCATTGAATTGGCGCCAATGACCACCTGTTGACAAGATGTTAATGTAAATAAGACTGACCCCATCTTTGTACCCCCACCACCGTTTTGTGTTGTTGTTGTTGTTTTCCTATTCAAGGCTTCATGCTGTGGACTCTGACCTAAGTAGTCTCTGCCAGCACCAAAGCCTCGTAATGAATGATTCGCTGTGCCCTGTAAGCTTACACATGTAGCCGTAAAGAACGCCTTCAGTAGTGGCCAGAATAGCACAGCAACCGAGATAAATACCAAACAAGGTGATGGCATCAATAAGCAATTCTCCATCATAAGACCATCAGGAGGTATGGCCCCTGGCTCGTGCTGTATTTTGTCCCTTTGCCTTGTCAATCGGCACTTTAGCTGGACTATAAAATAAACTGTAACAGCTGTCTACCAGCGGAGGTTAGCTATGGGGTCCTCTTCTGTTCCAACTCTGTCCCTGTAAGTAAGTTACCGCACAATAAACTGTGATAACCTATGGGGTTGCCTGCATCATTTTTTGGTCTTTGGATATCTTCACTGTACCACCTTGAGACAGCTCCTTAACAACAAAGAATATCCGAGAAACTATAATATTCTAGAGGTGCCTAAGACAAACTAATAGTTGTGTGACATGGAGTCCTGGATGGGATCTTGGGACAGAAAAAGGACCTTGGGGGAAAACGAAGGAAATCTGGTTAAAGTGTGGACTTAGGTAACAGTAATGATCTGTCATTGTTGGTGCACCACAGCACTGTAGGGCGTTAGCAATAAGGGACAGGGTGTGAGGGACAGCGATTCTGCGTTAGCTTTGCAACTTAATCTAAATCTCATTCTAAAGTAAAGACTTTACTTAAAAATGGAAAGGATGAATAAGCTAAATTTATACTTGGGTAAAGAAAACTTATTCGCCAGAATTCCTCTGAATGCTGTCAGAAGTGTACCCCATGTTTGAAAGCGGGGCTTTGAGAAGTGCTTTCGGAATGGAGCGTGAGAGAGGATGCCTGGCACAGGTGTACTGCGTGGGAGAGGGCTCAACGCAAGCGCGGGGGGCAGGGGCTGGGAGGCGAGGGTGCGATGAAGCAGGAGGGAGCGTCCTTCGCCTCTGACCTTCCTCGGGCCTCCCGAGCTGTGGAACTCCTGGTAGGAGTGAGTTTTTAAATTTTAGGAGAAACTGGTGGAGTTGGGTAAAGACAAAGGAATGAAGGAAGTCGAGGCTTTTAAGACATTTTTGAGGCTCGAGAATGACTTCATTTCCCTGGAGATTAACAGGAGCCTGCCGAAGGCACTGGCTTACCCGGTCCTGTAACTGAGGGTTCCAGGTGACAGACATAGGCGGGATGCCAGGGGCAGACAGGACCCCAGGTAATGTCTGGACACATTGTTTCAAATTGTTGAGCCAAACTGAGAAGCATCTCTTCATGATCAGAGGTTGGGAGCTGTCCCTGAACACTGAGGATTTTCACTAAGCTAAGAGCATCACTCTGAGTCAGTGATGTTCCTGACTGCACACACACACACATGCACGAACACACATACACATGAACACACGTGTACACAGAACACACTCATGTGCACGTGCACACACACACACACGCCATGGTCAGGCGTTGGCCAATTCAGAAAGCAAGCTAATGTCATTTTTGTTTCCTTTCCCTATCCTGCCTGTTTTCAATGTCCTTCTCCCTCACTTTCCCTCAGACTTCATTTCTATGATCTTTCTTACATCATTATTCACTCTGCCATCCTCTGTGTGATTCACTATACCACCCTCTGTGTTAGTCACTTTTCAGTGGTTCTCAACCTTCTGGCCCTTTAAATACAGTTCCTCATGTTGTGACCCAACCATAAAATTATTTTTGTTGCTACTTCATAACTGTCATGTTGCTACTGTTAGGAAACGTCATGTAAATATCTGATATTCAGGATGGTCTTAGGTGACCCCTGTGAAAGGGTTGTTCGATGGCCAAAGGGGTCGCGACCCACAGGTTGAGAACCGCTGCTATGCCACCCTCTCCGTACATTCACTGTGCCATCCTCCCTGTGGCTGGGCTCGGGCAAGTGTCTCAGCTGAGCAATCGGATGGAACCACATGAGACCCCTGAGGCTGGAGATGTTGCAAAAGGTGTTGCCAGCCTCATCTGGATTCAGAGAGCGGTGGCAGGGACTCAGGGCAGGGACCTCAGGAACTCAGGGTCACAGCTCATGTTCTGGCCTCACAAGGATGTTTCCTTCATTATTTTAGAGCAATCTCCTAAAAACTTATCACCTTACTTCCCTCTGTCCAAACCTAAAAGATCTCATGTTTTCCCTGAATATTATTTAAAGTTTCAAATAGTTGCTTTTCCATTTTCTCAAATATATACACAATGTTATAATTTTATATTTGAGAAATGTAAAACTATAACATTTTGTGTAAATGTATGTATCCTCCTGCCCCCCCCTCCCCCCCAAGATTCCGATCTGCCCCTGGGAGTCACAGAGTGATTTATTTATTTATTTATTTATTTATTTATTTATTTATTTATTTATTAATATCTTTATTTTTAACCAACCACAGCCTCAGAATGCTCAACCACCACCCTTCCCAGCAGGGCTCTCCTCATGGTGCAGATGTGCTCACAGCGGACATTGCCTCCACCCTGAGTGCGAGGCAGCGCCTGGAGCCTGCTTTCCAGATGACCAGGCAGCGCTTGGCCTCTTGGCGTGACAGGGCAGGAGGCAGGAGGCAGGATTCGTGGGTAAAAGGAGTGTCACACATACTGTCCAGGCCCATCCCCTCCAGGCCCCGCTGAGCTCTGCTCCAGGGGGGACTTCGAAGGAAAAAGAGGTGACGGTGACGTCTCTGAAACAAGAAAGTGTTTTTCCCTGCTGCCTGGGCACAGGCCCAGTGTGTGCAATGGCACAGACTCGAAGCAGTGAGTGGAGGTTTATCCCAGAGTCACAGGAGGCTTCAAAATGACTTAGTTCTGGCTCCTAGCCAGAGGCCGGGGAGGGGGCGGCGGGGCCGGGGGCGGGGGCGCCAGAGAGAAACTGAACAGCAACAAAGACCTCTCGTCTGCAGTCTCCTCTCCCCAGCCCCAGCCACATCCCAAAGGCAAGAGACCAAGGAAGGGCAACTATAAGCCTAGAAATAGACACACAGCTTCAGGGAAAAGAGCTAACAAAGCGCAGGATGAGCGACGCCAGGCCCCGAGCTCGCGCAGGGCCTCTCTGCTCCGCGGGGTGAAGCCTCCGCGAGGCGCTCCTGGGGCGCCGGCCTGGCTCACAGCCACAGCGTGAGTGGCCCGAGCTGGGGAAAGGGGAATGGCTTTCCGGTGAGAGGCATTTGCTTTGTCATCATTCCGCACAGGGGCGAGCAGAGAACGGGCAGGTGCTGCGGCTGCTGCTGCGACACGGTTCCTGCTGAGGGTCTGGGAACCCCATTCCCGGCGCCGTCCGTCTCCCAAGGCCGGCTGCAAAGTGTCGAGGGACCTCTGGGCTAATCAGGGTTAACCTTCCCAAGACAAGTTCTGGGCTCTGGCGAGAACTCCCACCTTTAATGTGGGCAAGTCTGCTGGCTCCCCTGAGGTGGTGGCAAGAAAGGAGCGGGGAACTTAGCCAGAACAAGGGCGGGCGACAATGTGGGCAGGAGAGACGACGCGTCCTAATCCCAGAACCTGTGAATGCCTTCCATGCTGCGCTTAGGGTTGCAGATGGAATTAATTTGCTAATTAGCTGACCTTGAGCTGCAGGGATCATCCTGGCTGTGTGGGTGGGCCCAACATAATCACCAGGGTCCTTATAAGTGGGAGGGGGAGGCAGAGGAGCGACCCCACGAGACCACAGCGGCCAGCCCTAGGGCTCTGAGGGTGAGGGAGGCACCCGCCAGGGAACACAGGTGGTGCGAGGCCGCCAACACCTTGCTTTTCGTTCAGTGAGACCCTTGCAGACGCCTGACTTCCGGAATGGCAGGGTCGTAAACTCTTGCTGCTTTAAGCTATTATATTTGTGGTAATTTGTTCCGGCAACAGTAGGAAACTCACACAGAACTTTGCCTGCACTCTTAACAGAGTAAGAATATCGTGAACTCAGGGGAAGGGACAAATTCTTAAATAAGACATAGAAGATATAAAGGAATAAATTGATATGCTCAATTATATTACATTAAGAACTTTTGCTTATTAAAAAATTAGAGGCCCAATGCATGAAATTCGTGCATGGAGGGGGGTCCCTCAGCCCGGCCTGCGCCCTCTTGCAATCCGGGACCCCTCACTCCTAACCGCCCACCTGCTCACTCCTTACCACTTGGCTCGCTGCTCCTTAGCGCTGCTGTGGAGGCAGGAGAGACTCCCATCACCACCGTTGGGCTCACCAGCCATGAGCCCAGCTTCTGGCTGAGGGACACTCCTGCTGTGGGAGCACACTGACCACCAGGGGACAGCTCCTGTGTTGAGCATCTGCCCCCTGGTGGTTAGTGCGCATCACAGCAACTGGTTGTTCCCATCATTATGTCATAACAGTCGCTTTTATATATGTAGATATAGATAACTATATTTGTTTTCTACGGCTTAAACAACAGACATTTATTTTCTCATAGTTCCAGTGGCTAGAAGCCCAAGATCAAGGTGTCGCAGGGCTGATGTTTTGTCTCTTTTGAGGTGTTTGAGGGGAGGCACTATGTTTCTGGTATCTAGTATAGGATATCTAGTTTCTAGACACTAGGTGCTCAGTGAACAACATTGGAACCATATTCTATATAGCATTCTTTACACACACACACACACACACACACACACACACACACACACCACATACATATACTCACAATGTGGAAAAGTTTCCTGGGGAGGGAACTAGAATTGGGTTATGAATTTTTCCCTCATCTCCTATGTCTTTTATTATTTTCTGAAAAAGACATTGTTCCTACTACCAAAAAGGGAACCATTGTGTCAACATCAGATGAGCAAGATGTTTTTCCAGCACCACAGATGGGTTTGCAAAACACACCCAAACTCTCCTGCGGGCCCTGCTGTGGCCCTGCCGTGCATTGGCTGATGGCTAAACATGATGGATTCAGTCTAGGCTTCATTCCCAACCCTATCAGACACCAACCCTCTCTCTCTCTAGCAACCAATTTACAAAGTACCCCAAAAGGACATTTATAGATTATATACAAACTATATACATAATTTTAAGAAATCAACATCATTCACTAACTGTAGTAAAAAAAGAAATAAAAGGAAAATAACATAATAAAAATAACATGCATTTTCATAGTAAATATTTGCACATTAACTACACTAAAAGGCATAATGAGGTAGATTCTCCTGGGCTGGCCGCTACCAGCACAACATGACATACCTGTCTCAGGTGTCATGTCAGTGATTCAGACACTGCACGACCATCGTCAGTAGGGACACACTTTCCTGGAATCCTGATGATGCTTGATAAAAGTGTTTTAAAGTCTGGAAAATAGGGTGTACATCAAAACATGCAAAAATGCTTTGTGCGTGTCTGTGAATCAAAGTGAGATTCTGGACATAACTGATTAGAAGCAGGTTTTCATCCCCGTGATATCCAGTGGCCGTTAGCAGTTGTGCAGGACGCCAGGTCTTTATCATGGCACGGGACCACCCTTTGCTTTGCAGGATATCTAGCATCACCGGTCCTCAATGCCAGTGGCATCTCCCAGCCACCAGAAACAACAAACCAACAAACATGTCCCCACAAGGGACGAGCCTTACCAGATACCTCAATGTAGCTTAAAGCCACTATAACTAAAGCAGCACGGTTCATGAACGGGTAAACCAATGCAGAATAGAAAGTCTAGAAATTCACCAAGGTATACTTGGAAATTCATGATATGATAAATGTGGTATCCCAAATCATTGGAGGAAAGATAGGCCTTTTAAATATATTCTGCTAGCATACTGAATAGCTATTTGGAAAAAAAAAATCTTGATCCATACTTCACACCTTACAACAGGATAAGCTGGAAGTCGATGAAACATCTAAATACTTGAAAAGTGAAAGATAAATTCCTTCATAACATGGTGATACATTTGACTACATAGAAATATTATAAGCAAAGTCAAAGGAGAAATGAGAAGTGGGAAATGAGAAAATATTTGCAACATTCACCACAAATAAAAGACTAATCTCATAATAAATAAAGAGCTCATAGAAATAAATAACTCTCCCTCCACCCAACAGTAATATTAGCAAAAGACATGAACAATCAATTCATAGAAAAAGACACAAGACCCTGAGACATATGGAAGAAACCTTCACTCATAATAAGAGAGTGCAAATGGGTACATCCTGAGTTGCCATTTCCATCTGACCGATTGACATGCACAAGCACGGCAGTGAGACCGCCGCTCTGACATACTCCAAGGACAAACGGTGCAGTTGCTGTGAGGGAGGATTTGGCCAGATCTCCCAGAATCACACACACATTCACTTTTTGACCTAGCGCTTCCACTTCTAGGAATTTAGGCTGAAAAAATAAACACCTCTACCAATAGAAAACAACAGAGTTCCATGGTTTTTCATTGTGCCGTTACTTAGAAGGGCAAAACATTGCTAACGACCTAAAGTCCTCCCGTAAAAGACTGAGGGCCTAAGCACGGGCACATCTGCTGGGAAGGCGGTGCAGCCACAGGAGGTGAATGCCGCTGAGCTCTTCCCACCAACGTGAAATAATTTTGAAAGCGTATTAAGTGAAAAAAGCAAGATATGAAGTGTAACTCATATGCTATACTTTGTGTGTAAGAGAAAAGAAAATAAGCAAATAGTTATGTATTTTTTAAAAAGAATCATAGGCAGATTAAATCAGAAACCAAGGAAATGAGGACTTAGAGAGGACCAGGATGTAGGGGTAAGGATAGGAATGAGTAGTGCTTGTTATATGGTTCTGACCTCGGAATTATGTAACCATTTTACATATTCAGAAGTAAAATTAAATAACGAAATTGAAAGCACTCCAAACCTGGATGAACACCAATACATGATGACACCATATACCAGATTGGGATCGTAAGTACACAGAAGAAAAGATTTAGCTTAACCTGCAGGCAGTACTCCAAACACACACGCTTAGTGGAGCTTTCTCTTAGGGCAAAAGATCTGCAAAGAGCTCTTTTTAAAAAAGTGATTGGGGAAACATTGGTTCTGGGTTGCTTTATGCAGTTCCCAGATTGCGTTGACCGAAAGCTTCGGTCCGCGTGGAACAGGCTCCCATGCTTCCCCTCAGCACGCCGACAGGTACCATGGCCGCGCCATCCCTTCCTGAGCTCCTGGCCGGCCCACCTGCTCTGCAGCCCGCCAGCCGCCCTGGAGGCCCAGCTGCTCACAGACCCACCACAGCGCCGGGCGCCCGCCCGAGCAGGCCGCTGGCCCCGCTGGGCCCCACCCAGGGACCTCGTCTCCGTCAGTCGCTGTTTCCGCGTTTATCTGTAATAACGGGAGACAGTGTCCTCAGACCGGTGCTGCCCTTTGTACCTGAGCCCTCGCCGGTCTTCTGCAGGGACCCTGGCTCCGTCTTCAGCCAAAACCTGAGTGTCGTCCTCACACGGTGGCCGGCTCCTGGAGGAGGGAGGCTCTGTCCTGTCTTCTCTGTTGTCCCCACACTGAGACCCCGAGCACATCCTGCAGCCTGGGCGCTGGCCGTGTTCCCCTTGGGACAGCTGCTACCATTAGCAGAGGCCCGCTGGGACTCTCACAAACAAAGCAAACACCTCTCCGTGCCTCTCTGTGCCTATTCCGGGTAGAAGGAAGTAGATTGTAATAACCAAAAGGACAGCCCAGGAATTGTTTAATTATAAAAACCTCCCAGGAGGTCCTGGGCTGTGGGTTGACAGAGTGATCTTCGTGTTGATGGTTTACTTGGAGAAGGTGCTTGCCACATTCTCCTGAAGTTTCACCTGGGGAGAGTCATTTTCAGCTCAACGGTTTCGCCCTGTGAAAATGTAAACTCTGACTAGATGTAACCCATTGAGTCGTGTGGCTCTAAGGACTGCAGTGTGAGTTCAGGGCGGTTCTCTCATGTGACAGCTCAGGACTAGGAAAACCTGCTCTTGAAGGGGACACAGCGGCCCCAGGTTCCTCACCAGCCGCACGTGGGGTGGGAGCACCGCCAGCAACGCTCTCAGCACACGAGGAGCCTCTCAGAAGAGCGGAGAGGAGAGAGAAGGGGCAGAGACTGACAGGAAGGAAGAGCCGCCCCCATCCCCAGCGATGCCCAGAGACCCTGGGGCTCAGGGTTCCTGCCACATGGCAGACCAGGCTCCCACGCGGTGGCGGGTCCTTGCTCACGGGCCTCTGTCCCTCTCAGTGGCGGCTCCTAGCACCACAGGCACCCTTGAACTCTGGGGTGCCCTCCACACTCCCACCCCTCCTCCCATCTATTTCCTGCTTCTGTTTCAGAAAGTCCTGCCTAAGGCCTCCTCCGACTGTGAAGGAGGACCCTGCCTGCCCACAGCACCGGCTTCAGGGTCTCAGCCCCACCACCCCGTGGCCTGTGCCCCCCCATCTCCCCTCGGGCTGGACCATAAGGGCCCAGGGCCAGAGCAGCTACTCATCTTCCATCCAGTGCTGAGCCTGGGGGAGACCCTCACCACACGCCGAGAGAAATGCTTTTGTGCAAACAAATGAATAGTTGCTGTGTTACCTTTCCGACGCTGCGGGGAGGGTGTGGCTCGCTGCCCAGCCTAAGGCCCTGGCATTCTTAGGGAGAGGGCTGCGTTCTTTCCCAGGGCTCAGCACAGGGGCTCCTTTCGGGGAGCTGCCTGTGAGCCCCACGCTCCCCGGGATCCAGGCCAGGCCGAGGAGAAGGATGGGAGAGAGGCCTGAGTCCGTGGGAAGGTAGGACTAGCCCGCACCTGCAGGACGTCTGTACAACTGGGGAAACAGGGCGCGGAAATGTGTTCAACACGGTCCGGCCTCAGGGACTTGGGAGGGAAGGGAGGGGAGATGTGGGCGAGACAGGCGGCGGCTGGGACAGGAGGGTGCAGGCGGCTGGGCATCCCACTGCCTCCTGGCGGGACACTCAGTCCCCACTTACATAGTCCTGCGGCCGCCCTCTGGTGTGGGAGGTGGCAGGTGCCCTCTGGTGTGGGAGGTGGCAGGCGCCCTCTGGTGAGGGAGGTGGCAGGCGTCTTGCTGGTGTGGGAGGTGGCAGGTGCCCTCTGGTGTGGGAGGTGACAGGCGCCCTCTGGTGAGGGAGGTGGCAGGCGTCTTGCTGGTGTGGGAGGTGGCAGGTGCCCTCTGGTGTGGGAGGTGGCAGGCGTCCTGCTGGTGTGGGAGGTGGCAGATGTCCTGCTGGTGTGGGAGGTGGCAGGCGTCCTGCTGGTGTGGGAGGTGGCAGGCGCCCTCTGGTGAGGGAGGTGGCAGGCGTCCTGCTGGTGAGGGAGGTGGCAGGCGTCCTGCTGGTGTGGGAGGTGGCAGATGTCCTGCTGGTGTGGGAGGTGGCAGGCGTCCTCTGGTGTGGGAGGTGGCAGGCGTCCTCTGGTGAGGGAGGTGGCAGGCGTCCTCTGGTGTGGGAGGTGGCAGGTGACCTGCTGGTGTGGGAGGTGGCAGGTGACCTGCTGGTGTGGGAGGTGGCAGGCGTCCTCTGGTGTGGGAGGTGGCAGGCGTCCTGCTGGTGAGGGAGAAGGCAGGCAGTATGAGAGACTGAGCCCAGGGCAGTGGGAAGGCAGAAGTGGGGAGGGGTGGAACTGGTGCCTGACAGGGAGGGAATAAGACACTGCTGCCCTTCCACCACTCCCCTACCCCCCCCCCCAGCACACTCTCCTGTCTGGAGAGTTCAAAGCCTCCACACACATAGTTGCCAAGGCACGGAAGCCAGGCAGAATACAGATTTCCCACCTGTTGCTCCGTTGGTGAATTATTTACGAAGCTAAAAAGCCTGTTTGCTGGCCCGTTGACAAGGCTCCTTCTTTGCTACGTGACTAAAAAGCAGAAGCAAATCCAGCTGCCGGAGAGGCCGGACCACAATGTCTGTTGCTGCAGTCACCAGGCGCCACCCCTCACCCTGGGAAACTGCTCCTGACCAACAGGTACAGATGAGTTATGAGTTGGGCTTTTGTCTGGAAACACCATATCTCACGAAGAACCAGGCTCAGGGAAGCTGAATTCCTCCTCTCTCCTCCCAGGGAGGGCGGGCAGGGGTCACACGGCTTGGAGCCATGGACCTTGGAAAGAATAGGCCACCACTGGGCCCAGACACCCCCTGGCTCACGGGGAGGCCCCTGTCTATTAGACCAGCCTTTCTGTAGGAGTCCCCGCCCTGTCAAGTCTGGGAAAATCAAACCAAACCCTAAAAGACTGGGGTAGCCACTTTCAATGGGAGTGCCGCAGACTTTCCACCCTGCAGTTCCTGACTGCCCGGACGTGGCCTGCAGGAGCGTCTGTGACGATGGCGCCGCCCAGGCCCAGCCCCAGCCCCAGCCCCAGCCCCAGCCCCAGCCCCAGCCCCAGCCAGGGACGCCTGTGCAGCGAGTTCTCCTCTCAAAGCGTGTCATTCTCGATTCTGAAAGGATCCAAGGCCTTGGCTAAGGGTTAGGGTTGGCAGGGAAATGGCCGTTTACCAGGTTCCTGACATGCACCCAGCCGTGCAGGACACGCTGCCCACACTGCACATCGGGGGGAGGGAGGCACCTCAAGTCCCATTGCATTCACACTCAAGGAAACGACTTCTGAGGAAGCAATTACGGAGGCAAAGGGGGGCGCTTGGCTATGGTGTAGCGGGTTCTCGAGTCTGTCTGTTCCCTCTAAACGTTGCTGCCTACTCGCAACTCCAGCTCTCACTGGGGGAAACTGGGCTCTGAGAAGGAATTTGTCCAGAGAGTTTATGACAGAAGCAGCCCTGGAGCCTCAGTCCTAACTTGCTGCCCCTGCTCCCAACACACAGTGGATTCCTCCTTATGACACCATCTGTGGGCCCCAGGACCTTTGCACGTGCTGTTCCTGCTGCCTGGAGTGATTTGTTGCCTTCGATATTCACATGTTTTGCCCCTTCACCTCCTTCACCCTTTAATGATGCCTTTTCTAACCATTCTATATAAAACTGTAACCGCCCACCCGGTTCCTCTTATAAGCCTTCCTACTTTGATGTCTCCAGAACCCTTAATCACTTCTAATATACTATGTAATCATTTATCGAGCTTGTTTTTCTCTCCATGTAAGAATGTAAATACCATAATGTCTGGTCCCTCCCCCACTGTTATATCCCCAGTGTGCAGGGCAAATAAATATGTGCTAACGAATATATTTAAATCATATGTTACATACACATGTTATACATACATATCACATACATATTATATATTATATATAATGTATTACTCTAATTCCTGGAAGGGTTTGTACTATATATAATACATAAAAATATACATATATGTGTTTCTGTGTAATATTTAAATTCTTTTACAGACATTTAGTACTTCCCTGGTTTAAGAAATCAGAAATATAAAAAACACACAACCATTTCAAAGGCTGCCCCAGCCCTCTCATTCCCCCGGTGCACTTGGGCTCAAAGAATCCGCACGCCCACGGGTGCCCTTCAGGAGGCCTGGCTCCCCGTGCGAGGCTGGGACCTCCTGCCTGTCTGAGCCCAGAGAGCAGCCAGGCTCCTTCCCTGCTGTTTCCCGGGAAACGGAGGTGCAGTTGCAGTCTCTCCACTGGCCAAGTCCGGGACGAAAGCTGTGTTCCTCAGCGGAGGCTTCCCCCTGAGCCCAGCCCCTGGGCTCCTGCGCCTCGGCCGGCACCTTGCAGGTGTCGTCTGGTCTGTGCTCCGGGCAGCGCTGCACCCAGGACATTGTGCCCAGAACTGGACCGTGCACGCAGTGGTGCCACCGTCACTGGTTTCCTCCCGAGAGTAACCAGCAGCACCAGTTAAACTCGGAAGCACAGGCGGCCTGCAGCGTGGAGTGTGCTTCTGTCCCCGCTGAGAGAAGCTCTCCTCCTCTGTGCATGTCTCAGAGCGTGGCCTGTCTCCACAGGCAGAGAAAACAGCTATGGCTCTCCTTAAAAGGGGACTCGCCACATGAAGGTCACACGCACGGAGCTGCAGGAGGGAGCAGCCGGCCCTTTGATGCTGGCAGTGGGCCTGCGGCGAGCTTTGAGCAGGCTGGAGAAACTGCTGGGGCCGCGGAGTGCTGGCGAGGGCAGGTGACAGCGTGACCAGCCTTGTCCCCGGCCCCCATGGCCTCTGCCTCTCACAGTTGCCTTGCGTGGCCGCCTCCCATGCTGTCCCGGGGGGTCTGTGCGGCCACTAGGATATGGCAGAGTGATGGCAGGTCACTTCGGAGATCGTTACAGGAAACAGTGCAGCTCTGTCTTCGTCACTCTGTCCCTCGCTCAGGAAACACTTTCTCTAGACCCGTGGTCGGCAAACTGCGACTCGCGAGCCACAGGCGGCTCTTTGGCCCCTTGAGTGTGGCTCTTCCTAAGCCTTAGGAGCGCCCTAATTAAGTGAATAACAATGTACCTACCTATATAGTGTAAGTTTAAAGAATTTGGCTCTCAAAAGAAATTTCAATCGTTGTACTGTTGCTATTTGGCTCTGTTGACGAATGCGTGCCGACCACTGGACCAGGGCAAAGCCAACTGGCGTATCATGAAAAGGCCACGGACTGAGGAACGGAAGATCCTGCCAAGAGCCACATTGTCCTCCAGCCCCACTCAAGTATTCAGATGACTGTAGCCCTGCTCACGGCTTGACTGCAGCCTCGTGAGAGAGCTTGAGCCAGACCCATCTGCCATCCAGCTGAGCACGCCAGGTCCTGACTCCTAGACATTTTGTAGCATGATAAACATTTATCTTACTATGTTCTGAGGCTGCCCAACGATAGATCGCTAACTCAGATTTGGGAAACTGAGAGTAGAATGCTGCCCTATACCTACAATAGGAGAGTGTCACGTTGTAGTGGGAAATGGTGGGAGGACTCTACAGAAAACATGAATGAAATCTTAAATTGCCTTGAACACAATATTAGCAGAATTTGAATTTGAGGCTGCTGGGGAGGCTTAAAGGAAAAGTCTTATCGGATGCTGGAGGAAAGGGGGTCCGTGTTATGTGGTGGCAGAAAGTGTAATGAACAGGGTGTTGTAAACAGGGAGATCTTCAGACAGAGTTGAAGGCACTACCTGTTTCCTCCTTGCTGCTTACAGTGACGGTGAGAGAAGATACACACATCGAGCAGAAAGGAGCCACTATTTGCTGCTTTTGAAGATTCCCAACCTTTCCAGATGGCAATTGATGCTGAAATTAAGAAATAGCTTCTGCCCTAGCCGGTTTATCTCAGTGGGTAGAGCGTCGACCTGAGGACTAAAGGGTCCCAGGTTCGATTCCGGCCAAGGGCACGTGCCCAGGTTGCAGGCTCCATTCTCCACCCCAGTAGGGGGCATGCGGGAGGCAGCCAATCAATGATTCTCTCTCATCATTGATGGTAGAAACATCTCTCTATTGCTCTCCCTTCCTCTCTGAAATCAATAAAAATATTTAAAAAAGGAAGAAATAGCTTCTGAGCAAAGATCAAATACAGGACACTTTTAGAACAGCATAGTCCAGAGATGAAAACAAGTATGTGACTGTAAAAGCCTTTGTTAAGACTTCAGGAATATCAAAGATAGTGCCGCAGAGTACCATTCAGTCAAAAAGAAAAAAAAAAAAAACCCTAAATATTAATGGTATGCTTCACAGACCCTCTCAACCACACCATAGAACTTCTCAAAAGCTTAAAACGACTATTCCTCAGCAGAAGTCCCAGATAGAGAGGGCTTACATTGAAGAGATTCATATGCGTGGCTTTTATCTAACAGAGTAAACCCCAATTAGATTCATGTGAGACCAGATGCTTTGAAGGTAATTATATCTCCAGAAATATTGCCAGCTTACACTGACACAGACAGTTCAAACTGAACGGCCTTTGGCCCCCTAACCTCTAGAAGCAGAGGAGGCCGAGGAAGCCATCCATGCTAAGGATCATGTGTAACCTGTCACGAAAAAGGGAGGTGACTCAGGAAAGAACCAAGGGCTCTGGTGCTTTTGCTGGGCAGGTGTGGGGCTGAGCCCTCATCCAGGAACTGCCACATTTGCCAGTGGAATTTCAGAATTGCTACGGGCCAGTGGCTCCTGTGTGCTCTCACTTCCCCTCCTTTGACACAGGAATGTCTACACAGCTGCTCTCTACCTGTTTCTACCAAGGTTGGGTGTGTGAGGGACAAGCTGCTTCTGCACCTGGGCCTGATTTTGATAATGACACCTGGACTTTGAGCTGATACTATAATGAGATAATAGTTAGCAGAGGCAGCAGGGCATGGATCTTAGGAGAGAGTGAGTGTATTTAACATGTGGGGGGAACACGAATCATTGGTGATTGGAGTTGGGGACTTTGATACTCAATCTCTAAGCGGTCCCCCCCGTGATTCATGCCTCCTGGCAGTCCCTTCCCACATTGTATCAGGGTTAGTCTGTGTGAACAGGAAAGAACAACAGAAATTATGATATATTACTTCTAAGACTTGGCCTTCACTGACGTGATGGTGAGGTGCGGGGTGAGGGGAGGTGCAGGCCTTGGTGAGCCCTCAGCTGGGAGCGTCACACGTGATCCTCAGCCCCCTGCTCTCTGTCAGGGCACAGGGCGGTCCGAGGGGGCTGGAGTTGGGTGTTTCCCTTCCCCAGCAGGTGAGGCTCTGGCCAACTGGTTTCCCCTGAGGGCAGGCCTTGTAGGGAGCACAGAGCGCTCTCACATAGCGCCTTTTCCTCTCCCTGTGCTGATCTTCACTGAGAACCTGGTAGAGCTCCAGGAGGTAACACTCAGAAAAGTTACACTGCCCTAACTGGTTATACCTTTTTAAACCAATTGAAGATACCATGAAAGGCCCCCTTGACCTTTTATCTCTCAGGCTTGTCCACACGGAGCCTCCAGCAAGTTAACAATTACGGTTCAGGTTTTGCAGCCCAGCCCTGGTTCCCAGTGAGATTTCTGCTTGTGGGTTTCTGCTTGGGTGTGTTGTGACTCTGTACCTGCCTGTGGGTCTCTTCTCTTTGGGGCCAGCAGTTTGCCCCGTGGTTTCACTGGATAAATCTAAGAAAAGTTGTGGATTTTTTGGTTTACTCAGCTTTTTACTTGTTCTTAAGATAGAGTGATGATCTAAGCTCCTTACATGCCGGACAAGGAACCAGAAGTGGCCTTTATCGAGCAACATCTTGTTAAAGGTGCATCTGTGATTCCGTTACTAGCACAGATGTGAGAGAGCCTGCTGCGCTCCCTCTCAGCAGATCCTCCCAACTCACTCAGTGTTTGCACGTTGGGAGGCGTGGTTTCTGAGCCCGGGGTACACCCGGGTAAAGGGGCAGACTCTCCCCGGGGGCCTGGGAAAGAGCATCAGAACATCAGCGTTCATGTGTTTTTATCGCAGTTTTTCATTTCTGTGCTGGCAGGTTTTACAGTGTGTATAAGACATGGATGTAGAAGTAATGTATATACTTTCTACGTAAATATACATATAATGAGGCTATGTGCTCAGGCATCCTTAATGATAAAATTGTGCTCAAATTAAAATGGAGACCACTGTTCTAGAGATTGAGGAAGTAACATCACTACTGGCTAAAACACTACCTTTGTTTCCTTCTAAAATACTGTGATGTATTCCCCTCTCTTGACAGAGATTTACCCAAATACATGCTTGTGGAGTTTTTTGTTTGTTTGTTTGTTTGTTTGTTTTGTTTTAATGAGGTCTCAGATCTTTGGAGTATCATTACACTGTGCACTGATTTCTTAGTGTTTATTGCTCATTCCTTAAGCAAAGCAAAACAAAACAAAAGCCAAGTATTGGTTTTTCTCTCCATTCCACTGTGAAAGTTTCCACGCCGGCAAATGCAAACTAGTTAGTGGTCCCGGATTGAGGACCACGATCGCTGGTCTTCACTCTGGAGAGCTGCCTTCCCTTTTCTTATCTGTCTCTTGTGTTGGGGGCAGTGGGAGAGAAGGAGCCGTGGCCCTGCACTCTCAGGTCCCTGAGAGAACCACAAAGTTGTCCTCAGGAAGCCAACAGGTGGCGCTGTGGTCTACCTGATGGTTAGAGGTGGAAGCTCTGCTCTCACCATCTAATTCTAAAAATAGAAGGCAGTGTTCACGGGAGGGCTTGAAAGCTGGCAACGACTGAGAGAACACTCCCTGCTCCTCCCAGATACCACTGGAAACTAGCTTTTGCTTTAGCTAGAATTCAGAGCCTGAAGTCAGCAAAATTACCAAGACTACCAGACAGCCTGCCCTGGTGGGTGGTCCGGCCCTGGTGGCAGTTTCCTGGAACAGCCCCTTTTGTGATGTATGGCCTGCCTGGGCTGCTGTGAAGTCAAATGAGCTCAAGTACAGATAAGCCTGTCCAGGTGGAGGCCCATTGGCTATCCAGGTGGCCTCTTCGGCCCAACTCCATCGGCAGCCCCCTTCCCAGCCCTTCCAGCAGCCCAGTGCCCGGAGACCCTCCCTCCCTGTGATCCCACCGATAGCATCTCTCCTTCCTCTATTCGTGCACAGAAATGTGCCTTTGTGTGGCCTGTTTATCTCTGGTACCGGCAACATTTGAAAAGTATTTCTGGGAGGTTGTGGGGAGGCCAGTGGTCCCCTTTCAACGATTGGTTTTTCTTCTGGCTGTGCAGTAGCGTGACCCGGGAAGCTTGGAAAACTGAAGCCACAGAGGCACCCCTGCCCAGGGCAGACTATGACTTCCCGGGCCCCCTCCTCTGCACAAATGTACTGAAAAGGGTGTTTTATGACTGTGTTGGTATAAAAACGTATGTTAATATTACATATGAAAACCTTTTCTTTGACCTCGAAGTTGATTTTCTTTTTCTGATTCTAAATGAAATTAAAACACTCTGTGGCCCTCGGAGTGTGGTGGGCCCTACGCCCTCTGCCAACTGGGCCTGGAACGCGGGCCGGCCCTGCTGAGAAGGGCTCAGTGGGACTTTCGCGGGTGGAAGCCGGGCCTCAGCGTTTCCTTACGTTCCCCAGGCCGCCCGCGTCAGGCCACGGCCGGCACTCACTCCCAGCCATTCAGGAGGGAGAGCCTGTGGGCGGGCCTGGTGAAAAATAGGCCAGAAAGATCACCTTCCCCTAGTCCTAACGCGCCATGGCCAGCCAAGGCCGGCCTGCGGAAGTGTGTCTCGGCCTGCCTCCAGCCCTGACATCCCAGCAGGACAAAGCACCCTCACTCCTTCATGATCACACTTCTGGGACTCCGAACCCTACCTGCCTGATGAGACACCCTGACTCGGAGTTGAAGGACAGAAAGACCTGCACCCGTCTCACCTCCACGTGCAGAAACGGCCTGTCCCTGCAGGGCGGGGTCCCAGGTCACGGAGATGGCCGAAGGCAGATGGGCTGAGCCCTGTCCCACACTTCATTCTACGCGCAGCCTCTCGAAGGCCCCAGGAGCAGAGCCTCCCTCCTGTGAGCGTGTGATTTGGTGGGTCCTTGCCCTGCCCACGAGCAGGCCCAACTGAGGATGGCGGTCCCTACCGCCGACCTAAGGCCGAGCCACCAGATGCTACTACAGAAGTCTCCTTGTTTGGGGACAGGCCCGCCATGTTGGCACAGGCTTAGAGGGAGAAGGAAGCAACGATTAGTAACATGCACAGGAGAGCTGTGGGCATTCTGAAAAAGCACGTGGCTTAAGCCGCTTTCACACAAATGACACCCCGGAGCCACTTTCATTGCCTGCCTCGCCCTCTCTTCCTCGTCCCCCCTCCCGGCCTCCCTTCTGTCAACAAACACTTGTTGAAAGCCTACTAAGTGTGTAGGACACTGCAAAGCATGTCTAACAGAGAAGAATGGCCCACACCCAACACCTCGGATTCACAGCCCGGTGGGGGAGGTTGCACACAGGTTCATGACAGAACATAACGGGCAGGTCAGATACACGGGAGCATGGAGCCAAGGGCACGTCCGGGAGCCCAGAGGCTTACTGATTGCGTTTCTCATAAAAGGTGCCATTTGGGTTGAGCTTTAAAGAAGTTTCTTTGGTTGTCATGGAGATGAGGGTTGGTAGGTGTCAGTGCACAAGGCGTGGCATTAGAGGGGAGTTCAGGTGCTCTCGGTGCTAGTTGGTGAAGTGTTTCCCATCAGGAATAGGGTCATTAATGAACTGCAGCCGCCTTCGTCATTTTCTTGGTGTCTTTTCTGCAAACGCAGCCAAAGGCTTAGCCAGGGGAGTTCTTTTTCCCTTCTGTGCCCGCCCCCTGAAAGCAAATTTCAATCATTGTCCAAAAGCCTGCTTTCCCATGGGTTCCTCATAGCCATCACGTTAAGAACTGGGGTTGGCACATGGCTAAGACAGAGATGAAACTACTGCCTGGAAGCAAGGAAAGGGCTATAGGGGAAGGAAAGCTTAAAGGGCGATGAACAATGTATGTTCTTTAGGGCGGTCCTTCTCACCCTCTGCACCCGGAAAAGCCTCCCTGGGCCTCAGGCCCACTGTTTCCTGCCAGTTACCGTGGTGTCTCCTCCAAGCTGTGCCTCCCCAGGTGCAGCCCAGCTCCAGGGCCTCTGAGGCCGGCCTCATTCTGCATGGCTGTTGTTAACCTGCACAGAAGACGGGAAAGAAATGTGCCCAATGTCAACAGAGCTTGTGCTTGAGTGATGGGATCTATGTGGCTTCTTTTTCTTCTCTCCTATTTTTTCTTATTTTTTCCTTTGAATTAATTACAGACTCACAGAAAGTTGAAAAAATAGTGTGAAGAGATCCTGTGTCCCCTTCCCCCAGCTCCCTCCGCAGCTGCGTCTTCTACACCCAGGGCTCAGTGATCAAAGCCCAGAAAGCTGACATTAGTGCAATGCCACTAACTTGATTACTCCCTCGCTCAGATTCCACCAGTTTTTACATGTACTTGTGTGTGTTTTATGCAAATTTACCACATTTTTTGTTGTTCTTAATCCCCACTCAAGGATATTTTTCCATTGATTTTTAGAGAGAGTGTGAGGGAGAGAGAGAAACATCAATGTGAGAGAGACACATCAATTGGTTTCCTCCACATGCACCCGACTAGGGCCGGGGATGGAGCCTGCAACCAAGGAATGTGCCCCTGACCAGAATCGAACCCAGGACCCTTCCATCTGAGGGCCAACAAATGCTCTATTCACTGAGCCAAACTGGCCAGGGTAGTCACATAATTTTTTAAACTTTTAAAATAAAAATATAATTGTCCTATTATAAAAAAGAAAGATTTACTTTTGGATTCTTTCTGAGAATCTCTCCAGGGGGTGAGGGACCCTAAATATGTTAACTGCTAGGCAGGAAAATATTTATTGTTAATTATAAAAAATTTTAATTGCTTTTCTGTGCCGATAGCGCTCACAGACATGGTGAATGTTCCTAAAACTGTAGCCATTCGGTAAGAAGTCCGCAGAGGAGCACAGAGCAGAGAGCAGGGCCTCTGTGCTCGGGGGTAGCGGTTAAGGGGACGGGGGGGGGGGGGAAGGGGGGGCGGCGGAGGACGGGGGGCCGGATCAGCCACTTTCCTCAGAAAGGCTAGCAGTGGTTCTCAACCTTCTGGCCCTTTAAATACACTTCCTCATGTTGTGACCCAACCATAAAATTGTTTTCGTTGCTACTTCATAACTGTAATGTTGCTACTGTTATGAACCGTCATGTCAATATCTGATATGCAGGATGGTCTTAGGCGACCCTGTGAAGGGCTGTTCGACGGCCAAAGGGGTCGCGACCCACAGGTTGAGAACCGCCGGCTAGAGCCGCTGAGGCCTGTGCTGAGGCTCTGAGGGAGGGAGGCTGGTGACTGGGAGGTGCCAGCATTTTGAACTGGGAAGAGATAAGAAGAGAAAGGGTCGAGCGACCCCGTTCTAAGCTTCGTATTTTGTTTTGTTATGTGACAAAATCGTGAGGATAAAACCCATTTTTTTACTCACTCAAGTGTCCAGCCAGAAGTAATTGAGTTCACTAGAGTGCACTCACTACTGTGCGACCATGACCAGTTTATGACAAAGGATGTCAGGTCGTAGAAAGATGCTTACGATGAGGTGAAATGAAGGACCAAGCTACAGAGAGCTGCAGGCTGAGGGCTGTGTGAGAGGGAATTCGTGCATGGGAGCAGACACGGTGCAGACTACCCACACTGTTCTCTTATCTGCATGCATTCTCCAACATTTCTTTATTGAGAAGGACTTTTCAAATTTTAATGCACATCGCCTGGCAATCTTATTAAACTACGAGTTTAACTCAGGCGGTAGAGGCCCAAGATTTTATATTTCTAACTAGAGGCCCGGTGCACTAAATTCTTGCATGGGGGAGGGGGGACATCCATCAACCAGGCCTGCACCCTTTCCAATCTGGGACCCGTGCAGGATCGGGCCTAAACTGGCAGTCAGACATCCCTCTTGCAATCCGGGACAGCTGGCTCCTAACCACTCACCTGCCTGCCTGCCTGATCGCCCCTAACCACTCTGCCTGCCTGCCCGATCGCCCCTAACTGCTCCCCTGATTGCCCCTAACCACATCTGCCTCAGCCCCCGCCACTGTGGCTTTGTCTGGAAGGACAACCGGAACATGTCCAGTCAACCCATATGCTAACCTAATTAACATATTACCCTTTTATTAGTATAATTTAGTCATCTCAGACAGCCATAACAAAATATCATAAATTTGTGTGGCTTAAACAACAGAAACGAATTTTCCTCACAGTTCTGGAGGCTGGAATTTGGGGTCAGGGTACCAGCATAGCATCATCCCATACACCAGAAAGTGGTGGATTAATTGCCAGTCAGGGCACATGCCCAGGTTGCAGATTCAATCCCAGTCCAGTGAGTGCAGGAAACAAAGGAACAATGTTTCTCTCTCCCTTCTTCTCTCTGAGATCAATTCAAATGAATGATAAATAATTAATGTTCTCTAAGTATGGTTTTAACAGGAAAGACATTCATGATCTATGAAGTGAAAAACTCATTATGACACATATATATAGTATGACCCCATTTAAAAAAAATTTATTGATTTCAGAGGAAGGGAGGAGAGATAGATAGAAACATCAATGATGGGAATCATTGATCAGCTGCCTCCTGCACACCCCTACTGAGGATCAAGCCCGAAATGTGACCAGGAATCATATCGTGACCTCCTGGTTCATAGGTCAATGCTCACCCACTGAGCCCCACCAGCCGGGCCCCGTTTTTATCAATACCAGTCACATGAGGTACATTGGCAAGATCTCACTCCTAGATGAAAGTCTGAAATTGCCCAAACTCCTTTGCAGCGAGGTTCCTGGATATGAATTAGTTCCTGCCGATTGGATGCGCTTGCACAATATTTTGAAGGCAGAAGTGGGGCAGAGGCATCTTCCCGCAGTGTGGGCTGTTTGCTGCTGGTGGTCATGTTTGCAGAGATGCGGAGGTTTTCTGCAGCGGAATCCAGGCTGTGCACAGGCAGCTGTGGCAGAGGCAGTGCCCAGTGACCTGTTTTGTGGGAGCTGGAGGGCACTTGCGGGGGCAGCAGTTTCCTGATCCCCTGGTCACAGCTGTGCAGTGTCCTAGGATTCAGTGTGGGTGAGGGGGCATTTCCCCCCACTGGGCAGGGAGTCTTTCCTGGGGGCCCAGCCTAGCACCCACTCCTCCAGCTTTCCGATGATTTCCCAAGCACCGGCTCCCTGTGCTAAAGTCTTTCCAGCCGAAAATAGCAAAGCTCTAAAAACCTTTTGGATCCCCTACTTTCAACAAAAACAATGCTGCACAGGGTCAGGTCTGAGAAGTGGGTGAGGTGTTACAGAAAGCTCCCTTCTTTAAGTCTCAGCTTCCTTTCCTGTAAAACTGAGATCAAAGATTATCTGTTCATAGTTACTGAAGACCATGGCAGCTGTGTTTCCTGAAGATGGACACAACATTTCCTATCCCTCCTGTGGCCTTGCCACTTTCTGCCACGTCCTCTCTCTTGAAGTGGGGCTGACCTCTGAATCCCAAGTCCAAGGCCAAAAGGCGTGGGGCTGCAGGCCTGCCTACCCCACCAGGGTTTCCAGTTCCTGCCCCACCCATGCCGCTCAGGGCTCTGTCTGGCACGGGGCCTTGCCCTCCTGGCTTGCTTCCCCTCCCGTCTGCGGCCCAGGGCCTCGCTGCACATCATGGCCCACCTGCTGGTGCTGCTGGGCCCAGCAGGCAGGGTAAGAGCTCACGTATGGCCTCGCACCTCCTGGCTCCTGTGTGCCCCTGCCCCCTGCGCCCCGAGGCCCCTATTCCTGTCGCTGTTCCGACCGGGACCAGATGCCCAGGTGCTGTGCGTGGCCCGTGGAGACTGCTGTGGCCACCAGGAAAGCCTCCCCACCCCACCCCTGACCCCAGCGCTCTGGTCCTGGTCCACTTCCGCCAAAGGAGAGCTTTGCCTGCGCAGCTGCCCAAGGCGGACACCGAGCAACTCCAAGGCCCCTGACCCCAAACTTCTGCTGCCAAGGCGGTTGGCCAGCTGGCCCCGCCCTGATCGGGGTGTTGGGGGCGATCCAGCCCGGATCAGGCCGGGTTCACTGGCCGCAGTGGGTGTTAGCGACCGGTCATTAGACCGTTATGGTTGTGACGGGTGTTACGGACTCTGGCTTTTTATATAGATAGACAAGGTCCCAGGTGGTCTAGGTGCTGCTGTTCTGTAAGCCACACTATTTAAACGATGGGTTATTATATAAAATGAACCTGTAGAAATAAAGAGCTTCCTGCTTTAAAAATGGCCTCAAGTGCCAAAGCATACCACCCCCCTCCCCCCCAAAAAAAGTCTAATAAAAGCCTCTCTTTGAGATTCCATTTGGATTTCCCAAGAAACAGACAGTGGGAACTTGGCCTTGTCAAGCCCTGGATGGGGGCTATTCTTTTGCTCTGGGTTGTCTTATTTACCAAAAGTGGGGGGCGTGGCTTCCACCTGTTGTGAGGTGCACTTGCCTGCAATCCAAGCTTGAGTCTCGCTGACTCTTTGCTTTCCACGGGAGGCCTCATTTCCCCCTTCTCATCATGATGAGAAACAGGTGTCTACTTAGACCACACAGGGGGGCGGGGGGGGGGGGGGGTGTGCACTCCTCAGACACAGCCCTCGTGCCCTACAACCAGCGCTTGTTTAAGAAAGGCAGCGTGAGGACCATGGACTCCCTTCATCTCCTGGCAGTCTGAACTGTGAAGCATTTTCTTGTGCTTTTAATCTCTCAGCAAGGCCTTTTCTGTGCTCACGTTGCCAAGTTGATTACAGCACAGAGCTTTCTATTTTAAAATGATCTATCAATGGGGCGATGGGTAATACCTTCCCTTTGTTTGGTCATTTCTGGAGTTCAGTGTTCTTCTATAAACAGTACTTGACCTGAACAGCATATTTCTTATTAAAGCTCATGCATGTGCTGTATAGACTATACGGACTCTTTTTTAAATGTAAAAAGAAGGAAATAAATCTCCCCACAGACTCACTGCTCTAATGGTGGTCTTTGTTGCTTCATTTTGTCTTGTTTTTGCCGTGATGTCATACACAAGTGTCTTCTTTATGAAGTGATCATACCGTGTTAGCCATGTCGCAACATCTTCCTTATCTGACTTGATTCTCAGAGTAGCTTTGGGAGGAGCAGGGCTCACCATGACACTCCCTGGAGGTCTTGTCAGTGGCAGACATGCCTTTTCTGGGCGCTTGGCCCAGCCCTCCTCAGAGGTGCTAAGGTGACAGCCGGCCACAGCCCACATTGCTCTTCAGATAAATCTGGATGAAATAAAGGAGGAGGGACAGATTATTCCTAAATAGTAGTTGGAGGAAATGGAATTTATGGAGAACGCCTACCTTTAAAGAGGTGGCCGCAGTAACTAAATTGTGCTTCTATCCTGCCTAGAAAATGACACAAATCAGAAGCACATTAAAATGGAATCACGAATGCACAGATGCGGCCTGCACCCCAGGGCTGCTCAGCCTCACGAGAGGGAGCAGGTGCTCTGCGCTGTCCCCCCAACGTGAGTGACGCTACGGGAGGCAAGAAGCCGGAGAGCACACGGCACGGTTACGTTCACATACAGTGCAACACAGGTACACAGAGCCTGTGGCGTCAGAGGTCAGGGAGGAGCTGCTGGGGGGTGGGGGGACTGGAAGACCCAGAAGCAGGATCTGGAAGCACCGGTAACCTGGTCTTCATCCGGATAAACACTCCTGTGCTGGAACCTCAGAGCTGTGCCCCGGCCACAAGCGCACAGCTCTGTATGGTCTATGGCACCACGGTTTGTAAAAGCCTATTGTTAATGCAAAGGGCTGGCAGGGTGGGGCACTCCACAGGGACTTGTGACCCAAAGGAGCCCCATTTGGATCTCCAGCTGACAGACCCGCTGTTTCATCTGTAAGATGGTGGTCCCAGGCTTCTTGGCCCCTGGAGCTCACCTGGCTCTGGGCGAGGAGGACGCTGCTGGGCCCACCTGACCTTGGAGGAGCAGCACCAGGTCCTGCTGCCCCCCCCCCCCAGCCTATCTGTGCTGGGGGCAGAGAATCTGTCCCCCCAGTTCTGCTCAGCTTGTGAGGTCAGGGGCTCATTCTTGCTCCGTTTTTATTCATTCAGGCCTCAAGCATATAAGCCTCACTGGGCGGAAGGGCCCGGAGGCAGGCCTGGCCACACAGGGGCCGCTCTTGTCCGCTGGCATCCACCTGCTCCCACCTGAGGAGTGGGCCCGGGGAGGGGAGTAGGTCCCTCGTGGTGCTGGCCGCCCGGTGTCATCCAGAACCGCCCTCTGCTGCCCTCGGTGTTTGCTCTTCGGAGGGGCAGCGTGCGGCCAGGAACAGGATTTACTCTTGGGCACTTTGGGAGCTGCCCCAGGTTTCCGGGACCAGTGGGAAGAATCTGAAACCATGTCTCTGGGGGAGGCAGTAAAAGAGTGTCTCTAAGCGAGGGCCTTGTCCTAGCCCTTTAGCTGTGAGGAGGACTGGAGCAGTTGCAGTGTTTCTGTCAGAATTCTCACCGGCGCCAGAGGGTGTAGCAGAACCGGCAGACCTGGGCTGAGCACGGGCTCTGCCTCCGAACAGCTGGGTGACTGGAGGCACGTCCCTGACCTCCCAGCCTCAGTTTCCACAACTCTAAAATTGGGGTAGAAAGCCCTACTTTGGGGTGATTCGAAGGGCTAATATATACAAAAAGAGCCAGCATAGAGGTTGGCACGGAGTAAGCAATTCCTGAAGTATCCTTAGAAGTGATATTCCCCTGGGCTTTCAGTCACCTGGGACCAGGCACCCTGCTGGGTGGGGGCTGCAGCCAAGAGTGAGATGCATCCCCTCCTGCCTCCTGGTGATTCCATCCTAGAGGGGTGAAGGGTGGGGTGCAAGCAAATACACAGACAGCACACTTCTAGAATGTGCTGAGTGACCATGAAGCAGCTAAATGAGGCGACGAGATAGAGAAAACAGGGGTGCTGAGTACATTTCAAACAGGAGTGGGTCAGGGAAGCTGATATTATCAGACCCTAAGGGTAGAGACACATTAGTCACTGGAATAATGGCAATTGGGAGAGGGGAGTAAAGGGGGTACGAGGGCAGCACCCGGAACTAGAAAAAGGTTTGGCATGTGGGGGGACAGGAAGGAGAGTCGGAAGAGGCAGCTGACAGAGGAGCAGTCATAGGTTAAGCAGGAGCTAAGTAACGAGGCGGGAGGGGCAGGACCTTCAGAGGCCAACGCAGGGAGTTCACGCTAAGAGCAGAGGGGGCTCCTGGGCTCCAGCTGGGCATGGTGCTTTGACTTCCACTTTAGAAAGAACACCTGGATGCTCACTGTAGGGAGAGCAGATTGAAAGGCAAATGAGAGGAAATGAAGGAGGTCATTGTAAAATCCCAGGTGGAAATGAGGTCCTACCCAAGGTGGTGGTAAAGGAGAGGAAGAGACGTGAGCAGAGAAAAGAGTGATTTTGAAGGTTGAACTAACAGGAGGTGAGGAAAGCAGAAGGGAAGGTGGCACCTGCATTATAGAAGAGCCAGGAAGATGGGCGCCATGGTCTGAAATATGACAGACCGACAGCTCTGGGAAGATGGGGGAGGCGACAAGTGCCATGTCAAGCTGGAAGCTGGAAATCCAAGCCTGGAGCTCAGGAGAGAGGTCTGGATGGAGACACGGACTTGGCAATGATGACCATGCATGGTGTACAACCCAGGATAACGGACTGATCTCTCCCAGGGAGAGCTGATAGAGCAGAGTGATGGACTTGGCTTCAGCCTGGGGGCTCGCCAACATTTAGAGTTTAAGCCAAGAAGTCAGCCAAGGAGACTAGGGAGAGGTGACAGGTGTGGGAGGAAAACGAGGATGTGTGCTGTCTTGGGAGCCCAAGGGTGGGGGAGTTGGCAGTGGAGGGAGTGGTCAGTACCCTGGATGCAGCGAGGAGTCAGAGGGGCATGGGCTGGTGGTGGACTTGACCTGAGCTTTTCAGTGGGTGACAGGCCAACTGAGGTGGACAGTGAACTGGGGATGAGGCAGGAGGCTAAAGTTATTCTACTCAATTGAAGTTATTTGAATTCTCAAGTACAGAGAGTAAAGCTATAGAACGGCCTGTTTGAATCAAGTTAGCATTTGCTAAAGGGTCTCAGCACTTTCAGTTTGTCTGAGTGAAGATGCTGCTGCCCTGGGGACAGAGTGGGTGCCTCACCTCCAGAAACCTGGAGGCCTCCCCCTGCGGTTCCCTTCATCTCCCAGCCCTCCCCATCCCCCAGTCATACTGCAGCTCAAGGGCACAGTTACACACCTGGGGCGCTGGCAGACCATGCTCTGAACTACTGAGGCCTTCCAGCCAACTGTTTCTATTCAGAACGTGCCTCCTTGAAAGGCCTGAACTGGCAAAGGAAGATGACGATCTCCTCAAAGGGGAGAAAACTCCGGTATATGTGCAACTCCATTCTTCATAAGCCTCATGGCACCACACACAAAACTCCCCAAACAGGACACACAGCTGAAAACAAGAGGAAAGATGTGGGGAATGCCACCAAACAGAAGCATAAAGGAGAAGAGCTACCAGGAAGCAAAATGGCCACAGCAGATCCTCAGGCACCAATAATTATCCTAAGTGTGATGGTCTGAACCCACCAATAAAGAGGCACAGAGTAGAGAGAGGATCAAAAACCAAAACCCGACCATAGGCTGCCTACAACCGACACACCTAAGCAGCAAAGACAAAGGTAGATTCAAAGTAAAAGGGTGGGAAATGATTCTCCAAGCAAATGGCAGCCACAGAAAAGCAGGTGTAGCCCTACTTTACCTGACAAAACAGATTTCAAGATACAAATATAACAAGAGACAAAGATGGGCAATTTATAACGATAAAGGGAACACTAATCAATAAAACATAACACTTCTCAATATATATGCACTCAACCAGGGAGCACTGAAATATATAAAACAACTACGCATTAGCTACAATAAACAAATATAGTCAAGTTACAGGATACAAAATCAATGTGCAAAAATCCATTGCCCTCCTATATACTAACAACAAAGCTTCAGAAAAAGAAATGGAAAAAACAATTCCTTTTGCAATCGCAACCAAAAAATAAATAAAATACCGGGAATAAACTTAACAAAGAATGTGAAAGACCTATATACTGAAAATTACAAAGCATTATTTTTAAAATATATTTTATTGATTTTTTACAGAGAGGAAGGGATAGGGATAGAGAGTTAGAAACATCAATGAGAGAGAAACATTGATCAGCTGCCTCCTGCACACCCCCTACTGAGGATGTACCCGCAGCCAAGGTACATGCCCTTGACCGGAATCGAACCTGGGACCCTTTATTCCGCAGGCCGACACTCTAGCCACTGAGCCAAACCAGTCAGGGCACCAACGTCACTTCTTAATTTTATCCAAAATTCTTCAGAGACACACTTCCTGGTCCATGAAAGGCTTGTTTGTTTGCAAACACTTAGAAGGAGCAACTATTCCTCTTAGTGGGGGGGCTCTTACTGGGTTCCAAGCGTCCCTGAGAAAAAGGGTTCCAGGGTTTTGTTATGCCAACACTCCAATTATATGGAAAAGGGTAGATGGGCACATGTGTGCCTGCACTTGAAGGAGGGAATCCAGACTTAACTTCTTATGAATGTTCAGAGAGGTCTATGCCCCCAAAAGATTAAGAAATATTGATTGATGATCTCCGTTGGCTGAACACTCCCACTTGGAAGCACTTCTAGGATGTCCCGTGGCTGGGACAAGAGAACCAAAAAGGAGACCAGGCAGCAGCAGGTCCCAGCAGTCTTGCTCAGTGCCCCCATGGAACAGGGATCAGGGCTAGATTCCGGATGAGGCGCCATCAGCCTGCGGCAGAGCCATGCCGCCATCACCAGCTCACGGCATGAACCAGGACACAGACGCACAGAATTCTGTGTGGATGAAGGAGGGCGGTTGTGGGGGCTTTCACTCTGCCTGTAGCTGAGCTAAGCTCTGGCTTCTCTGCACAGATTGGGGGGGAGGGGTGGGAGGAGTAAATAGAACTTTGCAAAATATATTACACAATGGTTGTTTTTTTAAAAACTCCCCTCATTTGTATCCATTAAATTAGACCTTACCATGTGTGTGAGACCTGGATTTAGTGTCCTCTTTGCAAACCCTTAATCATGTAAAATGATTCAGAGTTAAAACTAATGTTTCAACCATCATTAAGATTTTGGTTATATGAAAAATCTTCAATAAAACAGGAATTCTGGTGGGAAGAAGAGCCTGAAACTGCATGCGATTACATGAGGTACAGCTTGAGTTTACTAACCCAGCATCCACATAACATGGGCAGTATCCTTGGATGCTGTGTATTTCAGACTGCGCATGCGACCAGGACTTCATGAGAATATGTTATGTTTAATTACACAAGACGAGGAAAGGTTCTTGTGTCGGTGGGCCTTCTCCCTTCAAATTTCCACAGTCCAATAAAGGGTCCAAGAGCTACAGTGAAATATCATGGGAATTAGAAATAGAAAAGATGCGCTTGCTTATAGGACGTGATTTTAGATTTGTTCATTCACGTGGTCATTCGTGGATACTTAGTGAGCACCCATCTTAAGAAAAATTACCTAAACTTGGAAGTCAGGCGGGAGCACAGCATGTCTTCCCAACATCTCACTGTGGCGCTAGTAGGCCAACGAAAAAATGTTAATCTCCAGGAGAACGTGTTTGAGCCCGCCCCTGTGAAGCTGCTCATCGATTACTGCTCACGCGGGAAGCGGCGGTCCCATTGCCCTGCAGACCATGCACCGATGTTCGAGCTAAACTGACAGTCTCATCGTGGCATCTGTTTTTCAAAATTCCTATAAAATCCCAGTTCTTTACATTGTTTTCTAAACCAGCATTATTATTATTATTATTATTATTATTATTATTATTATATGTCTTTCCCTACTAATGATTTTTTTAAAATATTTTTTTATTGATTTTTTTACAGAGAGGAAGGGAGAGGGATAGAGAGTTAGAAACATCAATGAGAGAGAAGCATCGATCAGCTGCCTCCTGCACACTCCCTACTGGGGATATGCCCGAAACCAAGGTACATGCCCTTGACCGGAATTGAACCTGGGACCTTTGAGTCTGCAGGCCGACGCTCTATCCACTGAGCCAAACCGGTTAGGGCCCTGCTAATGATTTGATAGGTCTCTGACACATACTTACTCAGGACTGGATAACATCATGTTTTGGACTCTTTGAAAGTTATACCCCATGCTGGGAAAGGTAAGCAGGAATGTAAATGACAACTCCTGCCCCCCATGCCAATCCACAGGGAAGGGTAGTGGAAGTACAGTAGGGAAGTCAAATGAGAATCATGATTTATAGTCAGAAACGTAGGGAAATCTTTTAGAAAGCAAGGGGATGCTTTTGAAGAACCTGGGCTTTTGAAGAGAAGAGGCTGTGGGCTATGACATCCTGTCCTTGTTTGGGGAAATTTTATTTCTCCCTTTTTCTTTTATCTCTTCACTAGAGGCCCTATGCACAAAATTCGTGTGGGGAGGGGTGAGTTTCCCTCAGCCCAGCCTGCGGCCTCTCACAATCCAGGACCCCTCACTCCTAACTGTCCACCTGCTCACTCCTTACCGCTTGGCTTGCAGCTCCTTAGCACTGCTGTGGAGGCGGGAGAGGCTCCTGCCACCACCGCTGTGCCTGCCAGTCCTGAGCCCAGCTTCTGGGTGAGTGGCGCACCTGCTCTTGTAGCCCACGGACCACCAGAGGGCAGCTCCCACACTGAGTGTCTGCCCCCTGGTGGTCAGTATGTGGCATAGCAACCGGTCATTCTGGTTCTGCCGTAAGGGTTGCTGAGCTTTTATATAATAGATCCCCCCCTCCTTTCATTTAAAAAAATCCCACTTCCTTTCTTTCTCCTTACTCAACCTCACCCTTCCTCTTCTGCTCCCATTTGTCTCCCCCCACCATTTTCTCCTCATCGCCCTCATTAGAGAAGTAGTTGGAGGTGCTGGGTGGAGGGACCTCTGCCTTTCCATAGACAGGGCTGGGCTGGGAGCCCCTGCCACTGTTCAGGCAAAGTACCTGCTGAGCTGTCAGTTGAGCTCTTTTTTGTTTTTAATGTTTTTATTGATTTTAGAGAGAGAGGAAGTTAGAGGGAGAGAGATAGAAACATCAATGAGAAACATTGATCGGCTGCCTCCCATACACCCCCTACTGGGGATCCAGCCTGCAAGCCTGGCATGAGCCCTGACCTGGAATTGAACTGGTCACCACTTGGTGCGCAGGACAACACTCAATCACTGACCCACACCGGCCAGGTGGGAGGAGCTCATTTTAAAGGAAAAAGCCTTGAGGTATCAGAGGATAAGAATAAAGGCCAGGGAGTCAGCTGTCCACATTTACTAAAATGGCTCATGGAGTTGGCCGTTCCCTCTAATAGGCAATTTAAAATGATGTCAATATTTATGTGGCCTTTATACAGGTGGTACTAGCACAGCCAACAGCTCTATGCGGAGGCAGGCAAAGATGATAAAGACACTGGCCTGCTCCCTCTGTTGAAGGACGCAAACTGCTCCCTGGAGCCGAGAGCACTCTTCCAGGGCAGGGGCCGTCTGGAGCCCAGAGAGGCGCTGTGCTCAGTGGTCCCAGACAGCCCGCCTGGTTAGCAGCACTCACTCTCAGAGCAAGCGCTCCCTTCCATCCCACCAGCCACGCAGCTCATTCTTCCTAACCAGCTGGATCGCTGAGTGGCACAAAGGCCAGAGCGCACTCCCCGCAGCCCAGACGGCAGGCGGAGGCACAGTCGACGATCCATCCAAACTAAACTCAGCCACGCAGAGCCTGCGCCACCCCATGACACAGGGACGCAACTCTCCTTCCCAGGCCTCGATGGTCTGCAGCCCTCCACAATGTCCCTTCAATTCGCATCCATGGCAGCGAGCAGCAAGAGATCCATCGAAAGCAGTCGGAGGGGCCATCCCTATGCAAAGCCCCTCACAGGCGTGGCTGTGAATCCCGTTCCTGATCACAGGCTCTCACTGCTGGCCTCCGCGCTTCCTCTGGACCTCCCAGGCTGAGTGTCAGACACACAGAGCCGCTCTTCCCTGAGGGCTCCCCCGAGCGAGC
The DNA here is from genome assembly GCF_014108235.1 of Myotis myotis. Lineage (NCBI taxonomy): Eukaryota > Metazoa > Chordata > Mammalia > Chiroptera > Vespertilionidae > Myotis > Myotis myotis. The sequence goes on from NW_023416327.1 coordinate 2,936,237, forward strand.
GGCCTCGGGCTCCCCACGTGGAGGCTCGAGCAGGAAGGAGCGCCTGCAGACAGCACTGTCTGGCAGGCCCGAGACCACACATCTCCAGTTCGGTAGGACACGAGGGGTGAAAGGCAGTCACCGCGTGGTCCAGGCTGTAAGCACACCCCACTGAAAGGACACGCTGCAGCAACCAAAGAGCAATCCCAAGGGAATGATGCTCCTTACGTGGGACTCACACCCACCCCATGCGGAGAACATGGAGCTCACAGCTTTCCTTCTTTACAATCGCCTGTGGCAGAAGCGTCTCCACCTCCCCTGCCAGGCACCCTTACCACGCCAGCGCCGGGCCCCGGCACCGCATTGCTTTCCTGGGAAAGTGCCGGCAGGCCGTGGGAGCATCCTCAGCCCATGAATGGTGGCCACTCAGTAAACACCCCAGCATCCTCACCCCATGGCAGCATGCTCTTCCAGGATTCCCCGGGCTTACGCTCCGTATTCCCTCAGTAGCATCACAAGCCTCTCCTGACAGCCTTGCTTCTCTGCTCTCTTCCCCACTCTCATCAATCGAAATACACCTGTACTCCAATGCTTAACTCAGACTCTCACAGTCCCAGGCCCTGAGGAAAACTCCTCCCCCAGGTCCAGGCCCAGCCAGACACCCTCTACAAGCAGGCGGGAGGAAAAAGAGGACGGAAAGATTTATGTCTCATTATTTGAGTCCTGTCACACAAGACATGGCAGTCATCAAAGTCTGGGATTACATAAGCCAACTACTGAGGGAGCTGAATTGTGAGCTGAATGTTGACAAATAGTAATATGGTCACGTATGGCATAAGAACACTTCAGTCAACAAGGGACCGCGTATGATGGTGATGTCATCCTATATAATAAAATCCTAATATGCTAAGTGTCCCATCATTCAGTCATCTGTCCAACCAATCAAAGTGTAATATGCTAATGATATGCTAAGGCTGCTCAACCACTCGCTATGATGTGCACTGACTACCAGGGGGCAGACACTCCAACTGATAGGTTAGCTTGCTGCTGGGTCTGGCTGATCAGGACTGAGCGAGATGGGCTGGACACACCCTGGAGCCCTCCCACTGTCCCTCCCCGGCTGGCCAACCTTCCGCATCCTCCCCAGCCCTGAATGTGCACTGGTGGGGTCTCTCGGCCTGGTCTGCACTCTCTTGCAATTTGGGACCCTTGGGGGGTGTCAGAGAGCTGGTTTTGGCCCAATCCCACGGGCCAGGCCAAGGGACCCCACTGGTGCACGAATGTCATGCACCAGGCCTCTAGTCTACACTAATAAAAGACATTGCCCACCAGCCAAACAAAAGAGTATGCAAATGAACCCAACAAAGAAGGCCGTTAAATTTGCATACTGCAGGTGGGGCAGGCAGCGCCAGACACCGCCCACAGGATCCGAGCCACAGATCGGGGACTGGGGAGGCGGGGCGGGCAGCGCCAGAAGCTACCCGTGGGATCCGGACCACAGATCAGGGGCCGGGGAGGCAGGGTGGGCAACACCAGACGCCACCCAGGGAGGCAGAGCCAGCGATGGCCTGGCCAGAAGCCTGAGGCCTGGGCAGGGGTGGAGCCGGCAATCGCATGAGGCTGGGGGTCTCCTGCCCAGGCCTAACACCCGGCCAGAAGCCTGAGGCCTGGGAAGAGGCAGAGCAGGCAATTGGAGCGGGCCGGGGGTCCCCTGCCCAGGCCTAATGCCCGGCCTTAGGCTTTAGGCCTGGGCAGGGGCCAAGCCGGGGATCGGTGTGAACTACAGAGGAAACACCTTTTCTGACCGCTCATTGGCTAAGCTCCTTGTATGCCAGTGGTATATTCTTAGTAACTTGGATAATAAGAATCCAAGAAGGTGATCTAGGGTTTTTCCACCTCACTCCTAGAGAAAAAAACAAAGGTCTGCTGCTGGAGGGGCTAAGAAATATCATATCCTGCCCTAGCCAGTTTGGCTCAGTAGATAATGCCTCAGCCTGCCAACCACAGGGTCTAGGTTCAATTCTGACCCTGGGCATATATCTAGGTTGCAGGCTTTTCCCTGGCTGGGGCCCAGGTTAGCGCTCATGCAGGAGGCAACCAATCAAAGTGTTCCTCTCACTTTGATGTTTCTCTCTGTCTTTCCCTTTCTCTTCCACATTCTCTAAAAATCAATGGAAACATATCCTCAGGTGAGGATAGAAAAAAATAATAAAGAAATGTCATTTCCTATGAAAGACACATCTTGAAAATGCCTAAAGAAAGTTGTCATTTTTTCATGGTGAAGGGACTGGAGTCCGTGTTGATGAAAACACCTTGGTGGCTGCAGTGACTGGCAGTGGCTGCAGCAGCAGGGTGATGGGGCTGGTGCCTTCCCCTGATCAGCCCGATGGCCTCCCACAAAGGGAGGCCAGACTGCAGCTTAGGCCCGCTCCCCAAGGGGAGCAGGGAGAGGCCTAAGCCATCAGTAGGACATCCCCTGAGGGTTCCCAGTATGTGAGAGGGGGCAGGCTGGGCTGAGGAACCACAGATTTCATGCACCGGGCCCCTAGTAAGATTATAACAGAGATGAGAAAGTCCTGTCACCTAGAAATACCACAGCTGTGGTAACATCTTAGCACAATGCATTGCTCACCTGCTCATGGTGGTGTTGGTGTAGACAAACCCACTGTGCTGCCAGTCGTAGAAAAGCACAGCATGTGCAATTATGTACAGTCCGTAATGCTTGATGTGAAACTAAATGACTATGTAACTGGTTTATTAATTACTATAGTTTTTATTGCTATTTCAGAGTGGGCTCTTTCTACTTGTTTTTACCAAGGTTGCTGTATGACAAGGTGTCAGCAGCTTCATACAGCTGTTCGCTGTGTCTCTTGATCGCATTATTTTTCCTGTGCTTGATTTAATTCATCTTTTCTTATAAATTTCATGTAGCCGAAGTGCACGGTGCTTATAAAGTCTATAGTCATGTACAGCAATGTCCTAGGCCTTCACACTCCCCTCTCACTCACTCACCCAGAGCAGCTTCCAGTCCTGCAAGCTCCATTCATGGTGAGTGCCCTACACAGGTGCACCATTTTCATCTTTTACACCCAATTTTACTGTCCTTTTCTATGTTTAAATCTCTTCTCTCTGGAAAGAAGTGAGGAGGCGGAAGTGAGGGAGGGAGGTGCTCAGTGAGGGAGAAAGAGGTGACTGGGACAGGTGGAGGGAGCTTGGGACTACAGGGGCTGGCCAGCATAGGGACTGCCATGCTTGTGAATGTGGAAGAACCCCAGCTTTTGCTCAAGAAGGAAAGTCTTGGGACAACCCTTGGAGAGCATGCACCGGTACAGAAGCATCACCTCCATCCTCCTCTTTGTCATTGAAAACGAAGACAAAGTACCAGAGTTCTGACTGGATTCTTAATTTGTACATCCTCTCCCTGGTCCAAACGAAACTGGAACCAAGGTTTGGCTGCCTGTCACCACGAAAGCCAAACTCACGAGACAGGAGCTGGTTGGTAAGGAAAGAGGTTTATTTGAGTGCTGGCATCATGAGAAGATGGGGGGCTCTTGTCCAAAGCCATCTCAACGTCTCCGTGCGGCCGAGGTTTTTATAAGGAGGGAGAGGGAAAGCAGAACAAAGAAATCAAGGGGAGGCCAGCACAGGCCATGCCGATAAGGACCTTGAAACTGGTCACGTGATGGTCTGTGTGCATCATCCTGGTCTTCGTCATCCTGGGTCTGTGTCATCTGGTTCTGTGGTTGAAGGTCAGCAAATGGCCCAGAACTGGGGTGACTCGAGATCGGGGTCTGCATCTTCTGAAGTTAGTTCCTAGGATTCTTATACAAACATGCTGTTCATCTACAAGCTACATATTAGTTGAGTCAGCATTCACAGAGACAGTCACAAGAATGGTGGGGCGGTTACTCCCCTGTCACACCAGACCTTCACTGGGCTGATATTCAGAAACAAGGATTCTTTCCTGCTTCCTTGGGTTCTGAGTTTGTCTGTTTCTCTGGTGTCTGTCTGTCTCTCCGCCCTCATTCGTCTCTTTCTTTCCCTCCTTCCTTCCTTTTGTCTTTCCGGTTCTGTCATTTTCTCATTTTTTCCTCCTATTTCTTTCATCTCTTACTTTTCACAAATATGTCTGAGCTGCCTACTCTTTGTCGGGTGCTGTGCTGGAACAAATGGGCAGGGCCTCCAACGAGTGGCACCTGGGCAGTGTTAGGGGGTAACTCAGAGAGCCCCAGGGGCTAAGGCCCTTTCCTGGCCTGTCACATTGGGTTCTGTCTCTGGTGCGGAGATGCTGGGGAAGCCACCTCCCGCAGCGGAAGCTTGCATGAGCCCAATGGGTAAATCAGAATTCCACTCTGATGATTAATTTCCATGGGTGAAGTACCTGTCAGGACATTGAGCATCAATCACTGCATCCAAGGTCCCTCTGGATGGCAGGAGACCAATTCAAAAAGCAAAAGCTGCTGGCACACAACTCACCAGGGCAAAGGAATTCCGATCATGAATGATAGACTACCTTGAAGAGTCCAGGTATCCCTAAAGAGACGTTTCTCTTCAACCAGCGTCCCTTCATCCTAAGGCTGGCTTTGTTTAGAAAACCAGTAACAACTGTTAGAATTTGCCATCCCCGGCAGACTGTTGAGCTCCCTGTACTTCCCCACAGGGTGGGTAGGTGCCGAGAGCCGTTCCTCCTCCACTTAGAAGCGCACTTCTGTAAGCTCCTCTTCTATGGAAACACTGAAAGCCCTGCTGTATCAAAAGCCAAAAGCCGGCTCCACAGAGGGCTGCGATGTAAGCAGTGTCTTCTTCTCAAGTCCATAGAGGCTCGTTATCTCTAAATTGCTTCAAGTGCCACCCAGATGCTACCCAGACTAGCATTCTTTTGATTCCAAAAAAGGGCTCCTCTAAAGTTACCAGACACCCCATTGCCATGGAGCCTGGGGGCGGGGCTAGGAGCCTCCAATCAGCTGAGCACCAGCTGCCTGACCTCCTTGGTACTGAGACCAGGAACGTTTGTTTAGCTCTGTAGAGACTGGCACTGGGTTACAGGACTGGCACGGTAACTCACACCAGGCAGAGCGTCAGGCTTTCAGCTAAGAACAATATCGCCAGGGACCCTGTTGGGTCAAAGAGGCATTCCGACCGTGAAAGACTCAAAATGAGGCTAATTGTAACGAAAAGGCAAGGGAACAAAGAAGGGAGGGGGAGACTTGAGGAGAGGTCAGAGAGGGGAAGGTTGGGCTGAAAGCAAGAGCAGACGTCCGAGGAGGGACCGGCGGAGGCAAAGGCGGGGGTTTCGCTGATGACATCACTCCAGAGTTGGCAACCGGCTGCGTATGTGGCCTGAGATCGTGCCTCAGTTGATAAAGCTGAGATCCCCTGAGATCGGAGCCTGCCTGGCTCTCACATCCCCCTCCAGCCACCGCCCCCACTGCTGCCTGTGCCTCCTGAAGGGCCAGCAGCACACGCTCCTCGCGCTCCGTTCAGCTTGCCTTTTGGTGCAACCCGGGGACTGTATTGAGATGTGCATGGGTGGGCTTTCGGGAGAACCAGGCCCAATAGGATATATACAAGCAGATGCACTCATTAATTCTCTATCCAGAACGCGGTCCTCAGGCTCCGCCCGGACCTACTGCCGCAGACCCTCTGGAGACGGCCCGGAAGTCTGTGTGTCCACCTAGGCCTGGAGACGGACAGGCTGGGCAGCGCGGCGGGACGGGGCCTCGGGTGCTGTGCGAGAGCGTCACGCACTTCTGCATGGCTCCGTGAAGTGCAGCAACGGCCTCTGGGTATGTCGGATCCTCACGGTGGCTCTGTAAAACAGTTAGGTTGATCTTTGCAAATGATGAAGTTGACTCTCAGTAAGATTAAAGTGACCTGGTTCTTCCTCCGGTTGTAACACGTCCTAATGCAGCCGCCACCGCCGTCCTTCTGCCCTCCCTCACTTCCTTCTTTCCTTCCATCCTCCTTCCGCTCCCTGCCCCTTCCCCTCACTCCCGCCCTTCCTTCCAGGCCCATGGGAGACACAGTGGCAGGAGGCTCACTCTGCCAGCTGCTGGGGACTGTCGGCCTCTGGGGGCTGCCTAGTGAGGACAGCTCCTCGCCCACGGTCGCACCTTCCCGAAGGCAGCCGTGTCCAGCAACTGATCCGGAGTGTCACCGTGTGGCCCAGCCTGTCCTCCCAAGGAGGGGCTGTCCTGCTCAGAGCTCCGGGGGCAATTGGGCTTCTGTCCCCTTCCTCCCACAGGTGTCGACCGCCCTGCAGCCTCTAATAAGCATCCTGCACGCTCGTCACCACGTCAGCGTGGGCTTGTGCAGCGCCCATGCGGGACACTGGTGCCGCCAGCTTGGCCACTGAGCTGACCCTGCTATGGTAACGCCAGACACTTGTATCGCTACTGTCAGGGTGACCCCTCCCGCCGTCCCACCACACACACCCAGCGATAGTTCAGAAAACCTGCTCCAGAACAAAAGTGGATGACGCAAAGTCTGAAGTAGAGGCATTTGATAGATATACTAGCATCTTAAAATATATATATGTATATATATATATATATATATTCACACATACATACATGTACACACATATCACATACATACACATACTTGAAGCTGTTTTCAGGTTGTCCCTATGAACCCTTTAACCACACAAAGCTTTGCTTTTCTCCTGAAACATCTTCCTTTGAGCCTCTGACGAGTTCAGTTTCCGAGGCACCAGGAACGTGCACAATCCAGCTCTCCCCTCACAGGCCTGGAGCGCAGGGTGCGAGCCTTCCCAGGGGCCTGTCCCAGCCATCCCTCTGGACACCCTTCGGCTGCCTCCCGTGGGGCACGGAGTGGCTCACAGCCCGCAGGGCTTGCTGCCTTCCTCACGGAGACGTCAAGGGGTCCTCTTTCAGCTTCAAACATTCACACCTCTTTTCCGTGACAGGAAAGACAACCGGGCGTGCTTTAGTCATGGCGCCCTCACCCAGCCCTGGCCTCCATGAAGCAGGTGCTCATTAGCATGGCTCAGTGTGCCTTCCTCTTCCAACACTGGCCTTTGTGGGTGGAGGGGCAGGCGTGGCTGAGTCCAGGGAACTCGAGCAGCAGCTCAGTGTGAAGTCCAAAGGGATGGCACCAGAGCCAAAGGAGCCGAGTCCTGAGGCCCACATCGCAGACGCCTGCCCTGCAGGGAGGCCTGCTGCTGGGGACCTGGCCGTGACCGTGCAGCAAAGCTGGGCTTTGCGGTGTCAGCCAAGGAAGGACGGAGCTGACCTCACTCGTTGGCCAGGGAGGAGCAGAGTCCTGTTCTGGGGCCGGCCCTCTGTCTGCGGGTGAGGCCCCCAGGGGCCAAGGAGGGCATGTCCCCCCGTCACACTGCGCCCTGTGACCCAGACTCCGTCTTCACTTCTTCCTCTTCACAATCATCTTCAGCCCATTTTGCCTGTATTATTAGGCAGTGTTTTCATGAATTTAACATTTTTGGTTTCAGAGATAACTGAATTGTTTGAAGAAAATTGGTTGAACATCAAGGTTTCCACCCACTGCACAGGTATTTTTAAAATTTATCAATGGGTAATTTTTAAATGTTTAAAATTCATTTTAAAGCATGTTTATCTGTTATTTGCCTTTACATGTTTAAATATATATATTTAAATTGTGGTAAGACATGCATAGAATTATTTGACTTGTACAGTACCGAGGTGTTAAGTACGTACACATTATTGTGCAAACATCACTGCCATCCGCCTCCAGAACTTTCCGTTCTTCCCGAACTAAAACTCTGTACCACTGAGTGGTTCCCGTGCCCTTCCCTCCCCACCCTGGCAACCACCATTCTCCTTTCTGTCTCTATAAATGTGACTAGTCTCGTTTCCTCACATAAATGTAATCATATGCTACCTTTCTCCTGTGTCTAGCTTATTTCAGTTAGCACAACACTTTCCAGTTCATCTATGTTGTATCTTGTGTCAGAATTCTCTTCCTCTTTTAGATTGAATGATATTCCATTTTGTTTACCCATCCACCCCCAATGGACGTTGGTTGTGTCCTCCTTTTGGCTGTTGAGAATAATGCTGTTGTGAATATGGATGTAGAAATAGATACACAAGTTTAAATGTAATTTGTTGTTGTTGTGAATCCTCACCCAAGGATATTTTTTTTCATTGATTTTTTTTTAAAGAAAGAGTGGAAGGAAGAGGGGAGAGAGAGGAACATTGATGTGAGAGAAACACATCAATTAGTTGCCTCCCACATGTGCCCTTGACCTGGAATCAAACCCATGACCCTTCGGTGTGAGGGCCAATGCTCTGACCATTGGGCAGCATCGGACTTAAATATAACTTTTAACATTTAAATTTATTTTTAGAAAAAGTAAAGCTGCATTTTCTACTGGTGAATCTCACTTCATATTTGAACCAGGCTTTTGCCGTTTTATGAACTGTTCCTATTTCATTTGGGTGCCAGGGTGTTTTTCTGGACATAGACTGATTAGCCATGTGCATAAAGACAAAGGGGCCCCGCTGTCGGAAAACGGTGGGACTCTCCTGCAAGGCACTGCCAGGGTCGGCTGGCTTTCGTTCCCAACCATGGCCGGGGCCTAGCAGTGCCTGGCACAGGGGGCTCTCAGTTCACGCTTGTCAGATGGGTAACTGAAGGAACGATGTGCTTTTCAACAATTTACTGTATTGATCTGGTCACTTTCCACCACATTTATTTTTAACCAAACTTTCCTCCCATGCCTGTCCAGCTTAGCACTGCTTTCTATCACAGCCACCACTGGGTGGGACAAGAGGGCCTCCTCCCAGAGCCATGCGTTTGTTACTAAACAGACGGAGGCCTCTGTGAGGGCGGGCAGCCAGCTCCTCCTTCGCGATGACCTCTGGTCTCTGAGCATCTCTTTCCCCCAATAACTTAGATGTCTTGTTACTGGACTGGAGCTGTTTAAACATGTAATCTCTGATCTCTTAGCGACACACCAGCCTGCCACCCTCTGGCCTGTCAGACACCAGCCTGTGCCCCAGATCACTGTGACCATGGTAACGCAGCACAGCAAACGGCCACACGCCAGCGGCAGAGACAGAAGGCCCAGCTCAGCTCATGAATCTCGTGGTTGGCTAGGGCTTGGCTGATGGAGCTGGGCTTGGCTGATCGAGCTTGGCTTGGCTGATCAAGGTGGGCTTGGCTGATGGAGCGGGGCTTGGCTGGGCTCACCTGCTCCTAGGCCTGGGTCCAGTTGGGGGTGGCTTCTCAGTGAGGTTTGGGCACAAATCTGCTCTGTGCTGGCTCTGAGACTGCTGCCGGGACAGCAGCTGTCTAAGGGAATCTCTTCCCACACCCAGGCAGAGGCCCAGCCAGCAAGTGGAAGCAGCAAGGCTTGCTGGAACCTGGGATCCAAATGGGCGCTCTGCCACTTCTGTCTCAATTACTGACTAAAGAAAGTCACGTGGCCAACGGAGGGGAATATGTGCTACCTCTTAAGGAGCTGTAAATTCACACGGCGAAGATCTGGGTACAGAGAGGGCTGAAGAACTGGGGCCATAATGTAACCTCCCAAATCCAGCTGTGAGAACTAGCCAAGCATGACTCAGCGTCCCAGAGGAGGCAATGCTTGCTGGCCAGAGGTGCTCACAGAGCACTGGGGGCGAAGACTCCACAGGGACCTGCCAGGACCCAGCGGCGGAGCATGCGTGAGAACAAGTGCAAGGCCTGCGCCCTCAGCTGTGCTCCTCTGGGCACCGCGGGACAGGCCTCACAGCAGCGTGGAGAAGGGGCTCCCAACGCCCTACTCAGTGGAAAGCGTCACTTTGCCTCAGGCTCTTTCCATAGAACCTAGTCCTCAGAACGGTCATTGACTAGCAAGTCAGTTCCCTGACTATTGCTAAGTAAGCCTTGCTTTGTCCCACCAGAGGGAGAGATTAAAAATGACCCCTCTGTGCCAGGGTCATTAGTGTCAGATGCCATTTTGGTTCCATTGCTTGCCCGGCTGCTGGAGGTGAGCACATGGATTCCATCAAAAGCAAACAGCAAGGCCCCTCTGGCTGCTGGCCCTGGAAGCCAGGTGCGGTGCTCGCTGAGCAGGGCAGCTCCCCCAAACCCGGACCCGATGGGACAGCATGGGCGAGGCTCGCTCCTTCGCTCCCCACGTTCCCGTGCACGTTGCCCACCACACTGCGGGCTAGGACAGGCAGTCCTGGCGTGGGAGGAGGCTGCAGCCCTGGCTGTAGCAGGAAGTGTTGGGGACAGAGGCAGGAGGAGAAACCAGGGCCTTCCCTGCGTGGCTGAGCTTTCTGAACGACTCAGACGGGGGTGCGTTCCCCTCTGAGAAAGCCCTTCCCAGGGTTTGCTCTCCTCTCAGAGACCCAAGTGACCTTGTTCACCGAGACGTGACTGGGGGAAGCTGGGCTCTGGGAAGTGAGTGTCTGTACAGTGATGATCAAGGTTATTGGTGACAAGATGAAAGCGACATCAGGAAACACAGGCACCGGGGCCTGTCTGTGGGGAATGGTTAGGGGAGAAGTAAACCTTGAAGGTATTTACACTGCGGCTCCAATGTAGCGGGGACTGCAGGCTTTTCCAGTCTGCACACATGCACGATTGGAAACCGGTACATCTGGGAAATCTGCTCACAGAAACCCTTAAGTAAAACATAGCCCGGACCCAGAGCATTTCTGCTTGTCCCTGCTGGTCTCAGACTGGCCCTCTTCCCTTCAACACGCTGCCTTGCTCCTTGAACCAGCTCAGGCTTCCTGCCTTCCTCCCCAGCCAGCCTCCAGCTCTTGAGGGCAGGCATCTTCTTGGCACCTGCCAGGAGCTCCCCACGTGAGTCTGGCCCATGGAGGGTGTTCACGCAGGGCCTTGGAATAAACGCGGCATGGCCACACAACCTAGGGCAGGGCACTGTGTGGGCACTGGTGTCCCTAGTGAGGGCGAGACTTAGACAGCTCCCCTGCCTCTCCCCGGTGAGGAATGGAGGTGGTGGCAAGGGCAGGTCACTGGCAGGTGTTGTTGGTGACTCATCCTAGTAATGCAGATGGCCTGTATTCAGGATCCTGCGGACAGCGGCCTCCTGGCTTCTAACATTACCCCTTCCTCCATGTTCCAGCAACTGGCAGGTCGCGCTTTAGGCTTGAGGAGATTCAGTCAACTCTTCTGACAACACTTCTTCATGGTGGTGCTGTTTCCCGGCTGCACCCCATAAAGAGGCTGCCCCCCTCCTGGGATGTTCGCTGAGCAGCCTGCTCCACCCAATCTGAAGGCGGCCATCAGTCCTTCCCCGAGGCACTTTAGCATCTGGTGGGGATTGCTGCCTGGATCCACATTCATGGAGGACAGTGTCTCTCTTCTCAACCGGCCTCAGCCTGGGGTCCTGATCCCCGATTCCATCCAATTCTCCCGTTTATGGCTGCTAGCGGGTCGGGCGGGGCGGGACATAACAGTGGAGAACAGCTAAACTGCAGGGGGCTCTGCGGCTGATGATGCCCTTCCCAGTGGCAGTCACTCTGTGACACGCGGACGGCGTTCCCATAGTCCGGTGCTTTTGTAAACGTTGCCACTGCCAGTGCAGGAAGACACTTCAGTCCGAGAGCCTTTCCCCACCTGGCGCAGGTGTTGCTGCCAAAGTAGCCATCTCCCATTGGTGGCCTTGCCTCTGGCTGTGTTCAATCACAGAAGCCGGGGCAACGGAAAACGATAGAAGGGTAGCTGGCTTAGTGCTCATTGTCCTTGGCCCGGACTCAGGCGTCCAGGTTACACCCTCCTTGGGCTAGTCCGCTGGGTGGCCTTGCTTGATGACTTTATTTGACTCCCTATCCACGCCCCAAGCCGATATTCTCAGTAAAGGCAGTTCTCACACCACCGTGCTCTGCCATCAGAGCTTACTGTCGTCTCTGCTGCCGCGGGCGGTCCGCAGTGAGCACTGTGAACCTGGCCGCTTCTTGCTCCCATCGCCTGCCTCGTCAGCATCGAGTGAGTATTAGTCAGGTTGGATGAGGTGACAATCGGGCAAAACCCGAGCCCTAAAGCTCAGTGGCTTAGCACAAGACACGTTGGCTTTTCCCTTGAGTGCACATCTGGAGTGGGCTGTGGGGAGCCTTCCCTGCCTCGCTCAGGGCCCCCTGGCAGGGCTCCCCCGGCTCACTCCTGCCCTGCGGCCGGAAGCGCGGTCTCCACAGCAGAGCGAGTTCTGGAGGCGCGGGGACCGGAAACCAAATCTTTGCTCAGAAACAACCGAAGTCACTTTGGCTTCCAGCCTATTGTCCAAAAGTAAGAAAACCGTGGCCCCCCAACCCTTTAATTCTCCCAGACGCCTGCCTGGAGACGCAGGTACTGGCGGGGACGCAAAGCCCCGACGGCGGAAGGGTAGGGCCGTGTAGAAGGAGTCATTTGAAAGTTGTACACTGACGTTTGTCACTTGCAACAGGTTCTGGGACTGAGCACATTCGTTTATTTATTTGTTTGGAGAAGCTTTGCTGAACTTTCCCACTTGCCAGACACTCCCCGGGCCCTGGAGACGAGCTGCAGGGAAATCAGACAAGCCCTGCCTCGGGTGCTGCCTTCTAAGGGAGAAGAGAAGCGCAAATGGACACACTGCAGTTTCAGGCCAGAAAAAAGTCAAGCCGGGACTCACCTGCAGGGGGCGCTGTTTCACACAGGCTGCCAGGTAGGCTTCTCCGAGGTGCCATCCCCCAGGCACCGAGGGACAGGGCATCCAATGAGTGGCTACTGTCCGGTGTGGGTGTGGAGTGAAGCGGTTCAAGAACAGCCACCAGACACTGAGTGGGAGGGCAAGGAAGGAGGGAGGAGCCGTGGGCATGAGGTTAGAGGAAGTGGCCAGGGACAGGGCCATGGGTGGGGGCGGTTTTTCAGCCCAGAAAGCGTTTTGGCTTTTATCTAAGTGTGACAAGTCTCGGGAGGATATTGAGCAGGGGAGACACCTTATTTAATTTGCACTTGTCGCTCTGACTTCCTGAGAGACAGTGCCCGGCGGGGGTGGGGAGAGGTAGGTGGGAGGCTCCTGCATGGTCCAGGGGAGAGACGGCTGGCGGAGACATGGGGGTGGCTGATTCAGGACGTGTTCGAAGGAAGCATTTGACAGCCTGTCCCCACTCGCTCTCTCTGTACCAGCATGTTAGGCTGTGTGGTGAGAGATGTGAGAGAATGCAGTCCGGAGCCTGGGGGCGGGTGCTTTGGCTCCACCAACTCCAGCTCTCTCATCCTATGTAATAAAAGCCTAATATGCTAAGTGTCTGGTCGTTCGGTTGGCCGTTCAACCAATCAAAGCTTAATATGCTAATGATATGCTAAGGCCGCTCAACCACTCGCTATGATGTGCACTGACCACCAAGGGGCAGATGCTCCAAGTAGGTTAGCTTGCTGCTGGGGTCTGGCCAATCAGGACTGAGCAAGACAGGCCAGACACGCCCTGGAGCCCTCCCGCGGTCCCTCTCCTGCTGGCCAACCTCCTGCGTCCCTCCCTGACCCTGATTGTGGGGTCCTTTGGCCTGACCTGCGCCCTCTCACAATCCGGGACCCCTCAGGGGGTGTTGGAGAGCAGGTTTCGGCCCAATCCTGCAGGCCAGGCTGAGGGACCCCACTGGTGCATGAATTCAGAAATAGGGGAGCCCTCGACTCCTGTTGTTGTAGCTCGGACGTTTAATGAAGGATTCTGTTGCCTGATCTGATCAGTAGCTGAGATGGTTTTACCCTTGAAATACCACCGCATCTGCCTTCAGGAAACCTTCCATGCAAGACATCTGCCCAAAGCCCCGAAGGACAGAGCCCTGAACTGACATGAAGAGCTGCCCTGCCTGCTGCTTGCTAATGGGGACGTTCAGACGCTGCACTCATGTCCTCTCACGGCAGCCATCCACCCACGGAGGGGGGGGGGGGTGATCCCCAGCTCCCACTGACGGCTAACCACCTACACCAACTATGTCACTGTGCCTGAGCCTGTGTGTGTATGCGTGTGTGAGTGTGCCTGTGTGTGTATGCGTGTGTGAGTGTGCCTGAGCCTGTGTGTGTATGCGTGTGTGAGTGTGCCTGAGCCTGTGTGTGTATGCGTGTGTGAGTGTGCCTGAGCCTGTGTGTGTGTGTGTGTGTGAGTGTGCCTGAGCCTGTGTGTGTATGCGTGTGTGAGTGTGCCTGAGCCTGTGTATGTGTGTGTGTGAGTGTGCCTGAGCTTGTGCGTGTGCGTGTGTGAGTGCCTGAGCCTATGTGTGTATGCGTGTGTGAGTGTGCCTGAGCCTGTGTGTGTATGCGTGTGTGAGTGTGCCTGAGCTTGTGCGTGTGCGTGTGTGAGTGCCTGAGCCTATGTGTGTATGCGTGTGTGAGTGTGCCTGAGCCTGTGTGTGTATGCGTGTGTGAGTGTGCCTGAGCCTGTGTGTGTATGCGTGTGTGAGTGTGCCTGAGCCTGTGTATGTGTGTGTGTGAGTGTGCCTGAGCTTGTGCGTGTGCGTGTGTGAGTGCCTGAGCCTATGTGTGTATGCGTGTGTGAGTGTGCCTGAGCCTGTGTGTGTATGCGTGTGTGAGTGTGCCTGAGCTTGTGCGTGTGCGTGTGTGAGTGCCTGAGCCTATGTGTGTATGCGTGTGTGAGTGTGCCTGAGCCTATGTGTGAACGTGTGAGTGTGCATGAGCCTGTGTATGTGTGTGTGTGTGAGTGTGCCTGAGCCTGTGTGTGTATGCGTGTGTGAGTGTGCCTGAGCCTATGTGTGAACGTGTGAGTGTGCATGAGCCTGTGTATGTGTGTGTGTGTGAGTGTGCCTGAGCCTGTGTGTGTATGCGTGTGTGAGTGTGCCTGAGCCTGTGTGTGTATGCGTGTGTGAGTGTGCCTGAGCCTGTGTGTATGTGTGTGTGAGTGTGCCTGAGCCTGTGTATGTGTGCGTGTGGGAGTGTGCCTGAGCCTGTGTATGTGTGTGTGTGTGAGTGTGCCTGAGCCTGTGTGTGTATGCGTGTGTGAGTGTGCCTGAGCCTGTGTATGTGTGTGTGTGTGAGTGTGCCTGAGCCTGTGTGTGTATGCGTGTGTGAGTGTGCCTGAGCTTGTGCGTGTGCGTGTGTGAGTGTGCCTGAGCCTGTGTATGTGTGTGTGTGTGAGTGTGCCTGAGCCTGTGTGTGTATGCGTGTGTGAGTGTGCCTGAGCCTGTGTATGTGTGTGAGTGTGAGTGTGCCTGAGCCTGTGTGTGTATGCGTGTGTGAGTGTGCCTGAGCCTGTGTGTGTGCGTGTGTGAGTGTGCCTGAGCCTGTGTGTGTGTGTGTGTGTGAGTGTGCCTGAGCCTGTGTATGTGTGCGTGTGTGAGTGTGCCTGAGCCTGTGTGTGTGCGTGTGTGAGTGTGCCTGAGCCTGTGTGTGTGTGTGTGTGTGAGTGTGCCTGAGCCTGTGTGTGTGTATGTGTGTGTGTGAGTGTGCCTGAGCCTGTGTGTGTGCGTGTGTGAGTGTGTATATTGGGTGGGACATCTGAACAGGAGACGCACTTCAAGGCGCAGGTGCGTGGTTGCACCCAGAAGTGAACATCATGCACCGTCCCTTTCTAGGTCTCTGGTAGCTGAACTTCCGTGAAAGGCCGCCTCTAGCTGGGCCCTCTATTCTGAACTTCCATCTTTGGTCTGGGGGAACAAGCCCAGGCACCTGCACGTGGTTACAGGGGCTGACGGTGGCCCAGGCGAGGATGGTGGGCTGGGCTTCTCCCCCTTGGCTCAGGGTGTCCTCGGGGCCTGCGGCCAGGTGGAGCGCGGAGTCCTCGCTGGGGGGAGGGGCGGTGATGTGGGCTACCTCAGAAGACCAGAACCGGCTGCCAGATTTCCAGCGAGGGGCCTCGGCACAGGCCAGAGCAGCTTTCGATGTCATTTTGAAAATGTTGACACATGCGAATTACATCTTCCAGAACTCAGCTTTATGTTGGGGGGGGAGGGAGAAAGCTTTTTCAAATACAAGGAACTTTGGGTTGAGAAGAGCAGATGTGCTACCAAGAGCTAACCCCTCTAACTGCCGTTTCCTGAGCACTTTCACCGTTTCCGCTGTTGGGCGAGAGAGACGCCGGGAGCCGATCTGGAGGGAAACCTGCTCTGAGTATCTGCCTGTACGGAGGGAGCCAGGGCCCGGGGCGTGGGAAATACCACAGTGGCCGCACTAACTCCTTCAGCAGCTGCCTGGCTGCCCCATGGCTTCTGAGCAGCCTCCCAGCGTTTTGCATTTCTAGCCCAGGCTCATTTCAATACAACATTGTTTGGAGGTATTCTGCCCTTTCTCCGAGTCTTACAACGATCTTCATCCTCTCAGAGGACTTCAGTGGAGAGCCTTCCGCCCAGCGGTTTAATTTCTCGGGAGTCACCAGAGAAACTGCCTCTTTGGGAAAGCGCTCCTTCACCATGAGGCCCGCGATCCACAGCTTGGTCACAAGATCCAAGACTCGCATCCCTTCCTGCAGCAACATGTTTGCCACGAAGCACAGGCTGGTGCCAGGGCAGCCAGGCCCGGCAGCGCCTCCGCGATGACCCTGTGCCCGGGGCTAGCTCTCAGCCTGTCCTCGAGGCGGGCGATGGCCAGGCGATTGCCCCACGTCCGTTTCAGCTGCGAAGCTTCCCAAATGCCCAGTTACAGCTGCAAAGGTTCTTGGAGGTTCTCACAGCACCTCCCACCCACCCCTCTGCTCTCCGTACGGGAGACGCCAGCCTTTGGCAGAGCCGGGAGGCGAGGAGCAGGCCCTGATGTGGAGCCCAGTGGGATGCGGATGCCTTTGTAGGACGGGCTGAACATTTCTGAAAATTACCCGGGGCCCCTAGCTCTTCCTTAGCATCCTGGGCCCATCACTCCTGCGCTGATTAAACCGGGAGGGCCCTCGAGCTCGTCCGGCTGGCCGTTTCGCCCACAGCTGAGGGGCCGGGAGGCACAGGCGCTGCCTCCTGCTCTTTGGCCTCTTGCTAGTCTCGGCCTCTGAGCCAAACCCAAGGTCACCAGCCAGAGCCCCCGTGCTTCCTGCAGCGACGCTGCACTCACCCCTTTCTCCATGTCTGCCTCCTCCACCTCGTGGACCAAAGAGGACTTGAACTTCATAACGTGCTGTGACCCGGGGTCAAGAGCTGCACCCGTTAGAATTCCCGGATCGGAGGGCAGACCTGAGTCCCAGCCCCTCCGGGCCTGGAGTGTGGCTCAGAGGAGGGGCTGGGACACCCCGCACAGACCCTGAGCGCGGCACTGAGCCTGGCACGCAGCACCTGGCAGGTATCCCAGAGCAACGAGGGGGAACCCCCCCATTACCCCCCTCACTCGCACCTTCACTCCTTCTCAGGCAGCTTCCCCCTCCTCAGCATGTCTCCAAACCCAAGGCATCTGCAATGGCTTTGGTGTTTTTGTTGCCACCAAGTAACCCTGTCTGTCCTTTGTGCCTGCTGTGCCACCTCCAGCTTCCCAGTGAGGCAGGGCACCGCCGGCAGCTGGAGGACGGACGGGGTGCACTGAGCCCCCGGCTCAGCGCTAAGAGTGCCCGGGCTTCCCCATCTCCCTTTGAGCCTCAGTGTGTGGGCAGATCCTGGCCTGTCCCACAGCCTCTGAAACCTCGCCCACTGACACCGGCCTGGGATGCTGGGCATCTGGGTTGTCTTGTACCGACTGCTCTGTGCCCCGTATTTCATTATTAGCCCTCAGAATCCACAGCCTGGTTCCCGCAGTTGTGGCTAAGGGTCCGGGACCTTGGCGTTGCTTTTCAGTGACATTCCCAGGAGCTGCAGAGGCAGCGGGAAGGAGGCGGCGGAACAGCTGCCAGCGCGGCCCTGCCTGCCGTTTTCTTCCTTCTCTTTCGGAAGGGGCAATCCAAGACGCCCTTTTTGGCCAAATGCTCTTCAAGAATGTACTCCCGGGACAGAGGGAAGTGACTCTTTGGGACAAAGCGCCCTATGGATGCATCGTCCAGCCCTTTCACTGGGGGACGTCTCAGGGTTTTGTCCTGCCCGCAGTTTAGCAGGTGGCGGGGTCTCTTGGTCTGTGGCCACCCCTTCGCACAGCAAGTCTCTCTCCCCGGAGACAGGAACCTCTCTCCTCGAGGTGAGAGCACAGAGGGCTCCGGAGAACTGCACACCCAGAGTGTAGTCTCGAGCTCCCCGTGGACCAGGCCTGACCGGGTGCAGCACCAACCAGTGCTCGCTGAAGGGAAGCCAACACCCGCCCCCCCGCCCCCCCGCCCTGTGTTTCCATGAGAAAGGAAATCCTAAAATGCTGGAGATTGTGTTTTAAAAAACCAGTCTCCCCACTGAAATCACACGCTTTCATGTTGGAAGTCTGAGATCAGATGAGGAGGTAGGACGGCACCGTGGAGGGGCATTCCCTCTGCTCCGCCTGCCCCCACTCCAGTCCTCCCCTGCTCCCTCTCCAAGGCCCATGGAGCTATTCGCACCGCACCCGCCAGGAGCACCCCTACCCACAGTCCCAGCACCGATCGGCTCATCTGTGATCATTTCCACTAAATTAAAATGCTTCCGGCATTAAGTTTAGACTTTTGCCTGCGGGACAGCAGTGGGTGTCCTGCCATGCTTTTGGAAGTCTTGCTTAAAAAACAACCAAAACAAGAGGACGTAGCAAAATGACCCAGGCAGGGCTGAGACGGGGAGCAGGCCGAGTCCGGGCCGGCCAGGGGCAGAGCTGGCCCCCACCTCTGAGGGGTGGCTGGGGGCCCCTGTGTGACTGTGAGCATAGTGATGGGTCTGCCTTGGGCAGCACGCGACAGACGTTAGGCTGCCCCGGAGCTCAGAGCTGCTGGCTTCCGGCTGGGCCGCTCCTGGCTGCTTGGGCGTCTTGCCGGCCAAGGTGAAGCCTCTAGGTCCGTCCCAGTGTGTTTCTTCCAGACTCACAGAGCCAGAGGGGCCTGTGCGAGGCCTCAGGGCCAGGCCCCCCTTTCCAGCCCCCAGCCCCTCCCAGGCCCACACTGTCAGGAACGTCTTCCTGCTGCTGGCAGTTTCTCTCCAAACAACTCTGGGAGGTGGCAGGCACTCTCCCTCATGCTTCAGAAGGAAAACCAGAATCTCAAATGATCAGCAACTGGGGTCTCGTAGCAATAGGCAGGGGATGGGCATCTTGTTAAAAAAAAAAAAAAAAGAAAGAAAGAAAGAAAGAAAGAAAAAGGCAGGACATTGTGGGCAGGAAATGGGGAACATGGCTGGGTGACCCCACACCCCAAAGCAGCAGAGTGTCTGCTCTCCGCTAGGCCGTACCCCGGGGAAGCAGGCACACTGGCCTCTGTGGGCTAGTGCTCCACGCAGCCAGGAGCTATGGCAGAGCAACCGAGGCAGGAGGGAGGCTGGGGTGGAGGTGAGCCTCGGGAGGGGGGGAGTTTGGGCCCCCTCTGGACCTTCTCTGAGCTGACCCCCCAAATGGCCTCCTGCCCAGCCCATGCCTTTGACAGCTCTCACCTGAGCAGATGACGGTGGGGCGTTCCAGGCCCTCCCACGGAGGGTGTGCAGGAGGCGTGGGTCCCAGGAGAATCCCACTGGGGGCCTCTCCCCTCAGCCCTGAGTGGCTCGGGATGGGGCCCCTGATCCATATCTGAGGAGTGGATGAGCGGGGTCTGTCACACTCACATGCACCCCCTCCCCCGCAATAGGACTTCAGCCCTGGTCTGTCCAGTTTTGAGAAGCTTGAGGCCTGCTTCGCTTCCTGCGTCACACAGAAAACGCCATTACGTTTTCCAGCAGACGGGACGCGCCTGTCACGGTCACACTCAGCCCAGTCACACTGACCTCGAGTTAGCCATCACTGAGGAGGAGTTGGAACCGAACCCAGGCGCTTCCATGTGGCAGGGCGGCCTGGGTGCCGGCTTCTCTGGGATGAGGCTGCAGCTTGCCCGTCTGCAGCTGGCTGTCCCTTCGACAGCTGTCCCATCGGCCGCCACGGCCACACGGCTGCTGAGCACTGGAAACGTGGTGGTCTGAGCTGAGATGTGTTAAGGGTCAGATACACACTGGATTTCAAACACCACTTAAAAAAAGAAAAACATCTACATTTGTATGTTGGATACATGTTGAAATAAAAGTATTTGCATATATTGAGTTAAATAAAATACATTATTACAATTTATTTCAATTATATGTTGCTGTTAGGGAATGTAAAATTGTATGTGTGGCTGGCATTATTTTCTACTAAACCAACACCATCTGGAAGGAAAGCAAGATTCCCAGGCACAGTCTTGCTTCATCTGAGACCCAAAGAGGGGCGAGAGGGCTTCCAGATTGTCCTTGGGCCCCCACTCTGACCCTGGGCCCTCGTGGGTGTCAGCATCAGAGGCACCCAAACAGACATCACTGTCACCAGGAACGTCTCCCAGAGTGACCCCTCCACACGGTCCTTGGGGAATGGACTTCTCGAAGGGCCTGGAGGCACTTCATCCGAGGCCTCCCCACCAGACAGGCCCTGGGTTCCCCTCCAGCTGCTGCCAGGGTGCTTGTGGTGCGAGGTGCAGAGCCAGGTCAGGGAGCTCGGTGCCCGCTCCACCCTTCGCTTTTCCTGTGCAGGAGTTCTCAGAGCCTTTATACATTAACTAGAGGCCCAGTGCATGAATTCGTGCACAGGTGCGGTCCCTAGGCCTGGCCAGTGATTGAAGCACCAGCATCTGGCATAGAAAGGCAGGTCCCAGCTGATCGCTGGTCCCCGGGCAGCACCTGAGCCCCCATGCCCCCATACGCCCCCTCCGCCTGAGTCGCGGCACCCAAGTCCTCACACAGAGATGCAGTGAGCGCGGCCAGACGCCGCAGGCCAGGGTGCAGCGTGGGCCTCTGGGCCGCCCAGAGGCGCCGCACAGAAGCCAGGCAAGCAGCACGCTCTCTCCCAGCTGGCTTTGCAGACTGGCTCCTGCACGAACTCACGGGGAGCCCGACCAGCCCATGTGGTCCTGGCAGCTTCGGCCTGGCTCACCTGGAAGAGGCAGGTGTGGGGCAGGCTCCTCACGGGTGTCCGGCACCTGAGTGCGGGGGCTTCCCTGGCACGAGCCCTGGTGTCCAGGGGGAGGGTAGCAGGGGGAGTGACAGCAAGCTCCGCAGACACCCACACTCTCACCTCACCTCCATCCCAGGCACCCTAGGTAGCTGGCGAGAGGTCGCAGCCCCCCGCCCGGGCACCACGGGAGGTTGGTCGCCGCCACCCACCCCCAGTTCCCTGTCTCAGCCTGAGGCCCAGCCCCAGTCGGGCGATCAGGGACTGCCAGCCACTGGTCGCCCTCTGTGGGGCGATTGGTTGGAGCTGGGCCCGTAACCACTCCCTCAGAGCCTGGGAGCGGGGCGGCAGCCACCCCCCCCCCCCCCCCCCGCCACTGCCACTGGTTGCCATCTGCAGGGCAATAGGCGGGGAGATCGGCCCCTGCTCACACCTACCTTGGCCTGGCACCTCCTACTCACCTGTTCCACCATCCTGCCACGGTCCTGCTCTCATTGGGTCCATCGGGGCTGGCAGTGTCTCTACTGCTGCCGGCTGCCAGCACCGCATCACCAACACCTGCCATGTTCCCCGCTGCCCCCTGGTGGTCAGTGCACATCACAGCGAGTGGTTGAACTCGGTCGAACACTTTGCATATTAGACTTTTATTATATAGGATAGGCATGGTGACTTCTTGAGAGCTAGATGCTTCATGTGACTTTTAGTAAGTTTACTGGGGACAAATCCCTCACGCCTTTTTTGAGCATTCACTAAATGTGCATCCAGAAAGGCTGTGTGGGCTCTACCACTCCAGGCCATCCCCCTCCCCTGCCCTCACACCAGCCCAGGTACTCTCCCTCCCCTGCCCCCTCACACCACCCAGGTCCCTCCCTCCCCTGCCCCCTCACACCACCCCAGGTCCCCCCTTACCCTGGCCCCTCACACTACCCAGGTCCCTCCCTCCCCTGCTCCCTCACAACACCCCAGGTCCCTCCCTCCTCTGCCCCCTCATACCACCCAGGTCCCTCCCTCCCCTGCTCCCTCATACCACCCAGGTCCCTCCCTCCTCTGCCCCCTCACACCACCCAGGTCCCTCCCTCCCCTGCTCCCTCATACCACCCAGGTCCCTCCCTCCTCTGCCCCCTCACACCACCCAGGTCCCTCCCTCCCCTGCTCCCTCACACCACCCAGGTCCCTCCCTCCTCTGCCCCCTCACACCACCCAGGTCCCTCCCTCCCCTGCTCCCTCATACCACCCAGGTCCCTCCCTCCCCTGCCCCCTCACACCACCCCAGGTCCCTCCCTCCCTAGAAGAAACGGCCAGGGCACAAGGCACAGCACTGCTGGATTTGAGAGGAATCTGGAGCTGCTTCTATTCGTTTCTAGAGTATTTTGTTCAAGGGCATTTGGCAAAATGGCACTTGATATAATAGAAGTAATTTGCTAATATGCATCCAGGTGAGACCATTTTCCTCGGCCTGGTTTTGACATTCTCTCCTCCAGGTCTCAGAACTAATTGCCCTCTGAGGTACATGACTCCAGGGGATCTCAGAATGGACATATATAATGTGTGTCCTGAGAGGCAGAGCCTTCTATCAATGCCTAATTCATTCAACTCGGGGAGAAGATCCAATCAATCGCAAACAGGCAACTTTAAGATTTGCAAAGTGTTGGATGAAGGCCCTGGCTCAACAATCACTTATATCCGTTCGGATCTGGGCCCCAGCCTGCCTCCGGGCTGTTGCAGTGAGCGGCTGGCCAGCTGAGGCATGGCTGGGAGGAGGCCAGGACCCTCATTTCTGCAATCCACCCTGCCAGCACCAGCTGCCGTTCTAGCCCATCTCGGCGCTCTCCCCTCCCATCTCCAGTTCTGGGATCCCGCCCAAACACTCCATCCAGGCTACACTGAGCTCTCAGCCTCTGTCATCCGCTGCCCACACCTGGCCCACTTTACACACAACAAATGCCGCCTACTGGCTGGCCTTCCGCCCCAGCCTCTTCTTACTGGGCTCCGTCTTCTTGGTTCCATCGTCACTTAACAATGGAGCGGAACAGGCTGTGCTGCGCGGTGTGGGGCTGCGTGCGGGCCAGAAAGGCGGCTCCTGCTGGGTCTGCACATACGCATGAAACTGTTGATTTATTGTTGTTTTTCTAGAGAAGCCCTGGCCTCCTTTGGTTGAATTCATTCTCTCTTTTTTCCTTTTCAGTCTTCATGGCAACTGGATTAAAGGTTGGTCCTATTTGCGCTGGACCATGGGGGCTGGCTGCCTTCAGGACGGCACTCCTGCCTTCGTGAGCCTCACTGTCCTGGGACTGGCAGTGCCCCTGGCCCCTGTTCTCCGGCTGCTCTGGCCTCCTCCATGCCCCTTCCATGCGGAGACAGGGCAGGCGTGGAGCCTCCCGCCTCTGCGCGGGGCCACCGCAGTGCGAGCACAGCTGACAACCGCATATCGCAGGTCAGGAAACACAGAGCAATTCAGCTCCCAGGAAAACGGCCAGGTTTCTGCTCCCTGATTTTCCTTCTTGAAGTGACTTTTGTGTTTCCACCACAGAAACGCATTGGAAGGAAAATGAGTAGTTGCTGGAAGTAAGTGCATCCCGCATGGGTCTAGCGATGTCCACATCCAGGTGTAAGACCAATGTTTGAGGCGATGCACACCACTGCCTGCTGCAATGACACAACTCACGGCCTACCCTGGCAAAGCACAGCGTTGGTCGGTATGAACTTGGTCCTTAGGAGATGACTCTCACGTTTGTTGGGCACGTGGGAAAATGACTCCCAGCCTTTGTAAGATTTGGCTGCTGCTCTCCCCCGAGTCACAATAGTAGTAGCGGCTTCTTGGGGGCCCCGCTGTAATTCTCACATCCAGTGGGGGCTCCATGCTCATGTGCTTGAAGGGGAGTGAGTGCAGGGAAGCTCCAGTTGTGAGTAAATGTATTCGGGTCAGGGCCCATTTCCTGGCTCCTACAAAGCGCCATTCTGAGCACAGCTGACGGACACGGTGCCTGTGGGGGAGGAGCTGGTCACAACGCTTAAGACGTGGGTTCCCCGGCAGGAGAAACAGCAGGCCCAGCACAGGGTCAGCAGCGCTCAGCCCACAGCGAGGCCTTCCGCGTGGCACGGCTCCTCGGAGCGCTGTCCTAGTTACCAGGGGGGATGTCGCCCTATTCAGGAGTGTTCAATAAAGCCACTTAGGTGTTTGGACTTACTTGGTTGGATTAAATTTCTTTAACACCTATCATCCTAAATCTATCACCTACTGCCTCATTCTGCAAAGGGGGGAGGTGGATTCCTGCCAGGCCTGGTAAGAGAATGCACTGCTCACACCCAGCCAATAGCAGGCCTTGATCAATTCCTAGCATTGCTTCCCTCCTGGCCCAGCTCTTGGGGCTCCGAGCTGCCACATCCAGCCCAGTCCCGTCCCCACAGCCTAGGACTGAGCCAGACCCGGGCCGGGAGGCACCTCTGCTGCCGGAGCCCCAGGCTTGGGCTGACCGCCGCCAGACACCGCCTTGCGCTTAGTTTTCTGAGGGACAGTCCCCGCTGGTATTCGTCGGGTTCAGCCGTAAAGAGAATCCACTCGGATAGTTGAAGCAGAAAGGGGTTTATCTCAGGCTGCTAACTGACCTGCAGGCCGCTAGGGGCAGCTCAGACTCGATGGAGCTCCCTGAGCTGCCCTCAAAGCCATCCAGCAGCACCAGGTCACACCCATGACAACTCGGGAGGGGCCTGCAGAGTCCAGACAGCCCACACCTCCGGCCTCAGGACCACTCACCTCTGCTCACCCCACAGGAGACCTCTGAGGCTCCGCTTTGCCGGCCACCTGACTGGCTCCAAAGGAAATCGTCCACTTGCCTCAGGAGGTGGACCTGAGAGGCCGCTGGGGTCCTGGTGGCGGAGGACTCCGGGGAGCTCACCTGCCCCTCTGCAGTGTTGGAAGGCACACCGAACCAGAAGTGCGCGGGGAGGGCCGCTGGGTGAACCAACCCTCAGCGTGGTCAGTTTCCCAAGCAATAACTGGACCCCCATCTGTGTCCATTTTTATCTCCCCCAGGGCTCAAACAACCCGTTTCTATTGGCTGGGAACCAGCTACCTGTTGACCAATTCCAGCCCAGAGCTTTTTGTTTTAAACACTTTCCTTGGAACAGCCCCTTCTCTCCTGTGAAGTGCCTTCCTCCCACCTCCCCTCAACACAAAGGACCATTTTCTAAGCGCATCCCCGCCCCCATGGCCGCAGTTGATTGTTCCAGGAATAAGCAGCTCCCTGATCTGAGCCAATCAGAGATTTCCTCTTGAATCTACGGCTGGACCAAGAGGGCTGAGTGAAGTCTCCTTTGGCTGAAGTCGTGGGAAGAACTCTCAGGAGCTCTCCGAGGCCGTGATTTCTGCCCGTGGACAGAGCTAAGGCCTCTCAGCAGCGCTTGGCTCTCCCTGAACCTTCTCCATCCGCTGCAGGGCCCCACCTTAGCCTGGCCTCTCTTCTACCTCCATTTGCCAGCCCGGCCTCCCCCATTGGTGCCTCTTCAAATCCCTGGCATCTTGATATTTGTGCTGAATCTTGACCGCTTTGCTTTCATGTCCCTTCTTTGCCCTTTATCTGTCTTCTCTGAGCCACAGGAGGCCCGGTGCCCCTGCCAGCTGCCTTCCCCTGGGTATGGCCACTGGGAGGCGGTGAAGGGAGGTGGAGGTGGAGCCCTGGCATGACCTCTAGCAGCAGCTGCTGTGGGAGGACCCAGCCCCCAGGTTCTGCAACTCCACCCCCTCTCTGTTCCCAGGCGACAGGACAGCCTGTGGAAAATCTGATGGAATATAAAAGAGGCTGTTAGAATTAATGACTTTAGCAAAGTTGCAGCATATAAAATCAAGATACAAAAATCAATTATTTAGCTACATACTAGCAATAAACAATCCTAAATTAAATTCAGTATCATTTAATGTCACATCAAATGTATTAGATATTTAGGGATGGATGAATCCGACAAAAGATGTGAAAGATCTGCACTCTGAAAACTGCAAAACCTACGGAAAGTAGATTGAAATTAATGGAGATTGATACCTAATTCACAGGCTGAGAGTTCACTCCTCCCAACCGGCCCACAGATTCAAGCCTGCCCAAGTCAAAGCCCAAGCAGGCCTTTGGTGTAGAGATTAATAAGCTGATTCTAAGATCTATATGGAAATGCGAAGGACGCAGAACAGGTAAAACAACTTTGAACAAAGTTGAAGGGTTCACTCTACCCAATTTCAACAATTATTGTAAAGCTACCATAATGAAGGCACTGTGTTCCTGGCATAAAACTGACAATCAGAATTGAGTCTAGAAATAGACCCACACATATTATAGACAATTTAATTTTTGACAAAGGTGCAAAGACAATCAGTGAAGAAAAGACAGGCATATAACCCAGTGGTCCTATAAAAAAATCATGTTTTTATTCATAACTTGCACCATATACAAAAATCAACCCCAAATGGATCAGAGTCTTTGGTGCATGACAATAAAACTTGGAGAAAAAAAGCATAAAAGACTATCTTTGTAACGTTTGATTAGGAACTAGAGTTCTTAGTTCTTGATCCATGAAAGAAAAAGTTAACGTTTGCTCTTTGAATGACGCTATTAATAAAAAGACAAGCCAAAGTCTGAGAGAAAATATTGACCAGTCAGATCAGAGTAGAAGACTCTATCAGAATAAACGATTTGATAAGAAACAACCCAGTTTTAAAAATGGGCAAAAGATTTAGATACTTTGCCAAAGAAGATACTTAAGTGGCAAGCATGTGAAAAGATGTTCAACATCGTTAGTCATCAGGGACAGTCACCTTCAGCCACCGTGAGCTCCGCCCGCACCTAGCGGCACCTCTGCAGCAGGAAGACTGGCCTCCCAGGGGCTCAGGGGCACGTGAGCACCCGGAGCGCTCCTGCCCGGGGGCGGGCCTGGAAGGCGCTACAGCCACTTTGGACAACAGTTTAAACACACTGATTCTTAACGATTACCATACACTTTGGACAACAGTTTAAACACACTGATTCTTAACAATTACCATACACTTATAAGCTCCGGCCTTCTCACTCCAGGCATTTACCCAGGAGGAAGGAGGCATCTATTCACGCAAAGGCTGGGACACAGGTGCCTACAGCAGACTGATTTGTCACAGCCAGAAGCTGGAATAGCTCCGCTGCCCCCAACAGGCATGGGTACGAGGGAGCCCTACTCAGCAGAGCAGGGGTGCCCTATGGGTGCGTGCAGCAGCATGGGTGCGTCACAGAATCAGTGAGGGCCAGGAAAAGGGCAGGGCACACTGTGATTCTAGAAAATGCAAGCTCATCGTCAGCGACGGGAAGAGGCCGGTGGTTACCTGGGCACAGGGCACCACGCGGCAGGCGCTCAGCATCAAACTGTACACTTAATACGTGCACCTGTGGCACATTGACTGTCGCTCAATAAAACTGTTATGAAAACAACGAAGTCCAGCCATGCCTGTCCCCTGCCCAGCGCCTCCCACTTCCCGGTGAACGCCACGGCCTGCACCCTGCCAGCAGGCCCGCCCTCAGGGGCGCCCTCTCTGCTCTACTCTCGGCCCTGCTCACGCACCTCCACACACGCTGGGTTCGTGTTCTCACGCACCCGTTCAAAGCCACCAGGCGGGTTCCCACGTCAGGGGCGTTTATGAGCTGTTCTCTGCCTGAAACATTTGTTACCCAAACATCTATGCAGCCAGGTCCTTCCTGAAGCTTTTGCTAAAATGTCGCCTTGGCCAGGAGACCCACCCTGACCACGTTATTTAAGATTAAGCAGCCGTGAGAAGCAGATTGGCACTGACAAATCATCTCGGGGTCGTGAAGTGCAGCACATGGAACAGAGGCAATAACGTTGTAATAACTCTGCGTGGTCAGGGGGGTCCCGGGCTGATCGGGGTGATCGCTTTGCAAAATGTCTGATCACGACGCTGTACGCCTGAAACTAATTTAATATCGTGTGCCAGCTGTCACCGAAAAATAACATTTTAAAAAGTAAAAAGACACACCCAGCACCACAATCACCACTCCCCGCATCGCCTTTCTTTATTTTATTTTTTATAGCTCTCACCACTCTGTAATAAAATCGGTGGCTTACTCATTTATTATGTTTATGACTTATTGTCCACACACACACACACACACACACACACACACACACACATATATACACACACACACATACACACACACATATACACACACACACACATATACACACACACACACACACACACACACACGTGTATATAAGCTCCATGAAGGCAGAGAATTTTACTGTTTTTCCCTCTGATGCATCTCAAGGCCTAGCACAGTGGGCTCTCGATAAATATGTGTTTGATGAGCAAATGAATGAATAAATGAATGAACCACTAACACGTAGGCAGCACTCCCTGAGGACAGAGATAACGCACACAAGTACAGCTCTCAACTCCAGCTCAGCGTGCGCTGACGAACTTCTTTCACGTTCAGAAAGAGTTCCATAATTCTACCTGACTGTGTTTTGAGCAGTCATGTTTTCAATTAGGAAGAATGCCAAAAACACTCAAATGTGTGTGTGATATGGATGATTGGAGATACATTTTGCTAAAACCTCCCAAGTCAGATTTATAAATAAAGATCCCCTTCCCCCCCTTAGTGACCTTTCCTATAATATATTGAGCTGGAAAACAGTATTACTGATATCTCAAGAGTGAATACTCATATTTTGCACTTGTTACCCAGAGACACTATGGTAGTCTGAGAAATTGAGTACAATAGGCCGTCCAGTTGCCCCAGTCAAATCTGGGCTCGCTCTAGTGACATTTCATTTTCACACAGAGGAGCACACTTCCAGATCCAAGCCAGCTTGTGGGTAAGGAGTCTTTAAAGTGATTTTGTGACACAAAAAGTGTGATTTGCTCTTTTGATTTGCTGTTTCAAGTTCAGAACACCTACCGATTTCTGCACAGGAAGCGTCTATGGCAGTAGCTCTCAAAGTTTGAGCTCTTAGAAATGCAATTTCTCAGACCCTGGAAGACCTACAGGTCAGGAATTCTGGGGGTGGGGCCCAGGACTCCTCTCTTTACAAGCCTTCTGAGGCGTTCTGATGTTCCTAAAGCAGAACCCAGACCACGGGTTCTGCACAGTCAGGAGGCTTGGAAACAAATTCACTTATGATGCCATTTTTACTGCCTAGACTGAAATTAGGACCTGCAATAAATTGATGGGGTGTTCCTTACTTTTTACAGTTTTGTTCTTCCTTCAGCTTTCTTTATTTTATTTTGTTAATATATTTTTATTGATTTCAGAGAGAAAGGGAGAGGGAGAGAGAGATAGAAACAAACATCAATGATGAGAGAGAATTATTGATCAGCTGCCTCCTCCTGCCTTCTACTGGGGATTGAGCCCACAACCTGGGCATGTGCCTTTGACTGGAGTCAAACCTGGGACCCTTTAGTCCACAGGCCAAAGCTCTATCCACTGAGCCAAACTAGCTAGGGCTATTTTATTTTTTTTAACCAGACAACTTTTTAAGGAGGCACATTAGAATTTAGATAATAAACTACTTTATTCATTTCCAGTAATCAGCAAAGGCTCAAGCGTAGAGTGAATAAATGCACTTTTACATGTTAATAGAATTACTTCCTGGTAATAAAAATGAAATGGGAATGCACACACGCATACATACACACACACACACACACACACACACACACACACACACGGGTGTTATCTAATCTAATAAAAGACAAAAAGGGTAATTAACCATACCTCCGCTACGCTTCCCATTGGCTAATCAGGGCGATATGCAAATTAACTGCCAAGAAAGATGGCGGTTAATTTGCATACACACAATGATGGGAGGCAAAAGGGGAAAGATGGAAGAACGGTGATCAGCAACCCAGGCGGCAGGCAAGAGCTGGGGGGCGGGCAAAGGCCGCCTTTGCCCACCCCCCAGCCGGTTATCGCCATCGGAAAGCCGGGCAGCAGGCCAGGTGACACCCCTTGGCAATCGGAGGGAGAGAGAGCCAGGGCGCAGGCCAGGCGGCACCCGGACACCCCAGCACCTGACATGTAAAGGTCGGGGATGAAATGACTTTTCCCAACCACATCTGCAAATATCCTGGGGAAGGCATCACTGAAGAGTTCACAACTCTCTTACTTGGCAAGGAAGAAAAAAGTTGGCAACAGAAACAATCCCTTACATCAAAGTTAAGGTCCCTCTGAGTAAAAGAGAATATTTCCAACATAAAGGAGGGAGCAGGCAAAAATAATAGGTTCTCAAGACTTCCACTGAAGTCTGAGCATATGACAGACACAAAACGAACGTACAAATTAAAACAGACAGTGGACATTCAAATGACCTGAATCAACTGTCACTGCTTGTCCAATAGCAGCCATGCTGATGTGATAATATAGTTTAACAAACATACAAAACAAGTCACATGATAAGAGTGGTCCGGCTTCTAAAGTAAATTGAATATGTTCTTTTAAAATTCTAATGTCCTTCCCTCTGACTATAATTCTTAATTTTCCAATCAGAAAATTACCCCAGGTGATCCAGTAACATGTAGGACTCCAGTAATCTAACTTATTTAAAACAAACAAACATCCCAACCATTTTTAAAATATTTAAATTGATATTTTAGGGTTAAAATTATAGAAGATATTTAGATCCAAATATATTTTCTGAATAGAAAATATTTCAGTTTTTGATTTTAAAAAAATAAACATAAAAAAATATATAAGTGATACATTTTCCCAAGGAACTCTGAATTAGTACCTTTTCCTCTAACTTTCTTCAAATTAAGAGAATCTATGGAGTTCCCTATACTGCACAAGTTTTAATGAAAGAAAATAAGACTTTCTAAGAGCATCAAATACATGTTTTCTTATTTACAAACATATACACTCTTCTCTCTCTCTCTCTTTTTAAAATATATTCTTACTGATTCAGAGAGGAAGGGAGAGGGAGGGAGATAGAAACATCAATGATGAGAGAGAATCATTGATCGACTGCCTCCTACACACCCCGTACTGGGGATCAGGCCAAAACCTGGGCATGTGGCCTGACCTGGAATCAAACTGTGACTTCCTGATTCATAGGTCGATGCTAAACCACTGAGTCACACTGGCCGGGATCAATTCTTATTTATAAATTCATTCCAAAAACATACAGCTTGAAAAGCTTTGGAAGCAGTTTCAAAAAAACCCAAAAACTAGCTTTTAAGTAACAAGAAAACAGTTATAGAAGAAAGTTTAAATTAAAAGAAAAAATTTGTTTTAATTTATTCAAAAGTGGGAGCATCCTCCATGAAAATGTGTACCTTGACTGTGCATGGCTGGGTGGCCTTATCACACCTTAGGAATTCAAATGCCTTTTACAATGAAAAGAAAGAGAGTTTCATCTCATTTCTCTCCCAGGGTAGATGTCTGTCAATAGAAGGTGGACATCAATAAAAGGAGGGGCTTGCACAATCAATCCAGAAAGTCAGCAATCTATGAATAATCCAGAACCGAGTATTTATCTCCTCTGCCTCACACCCTCCCTCCCAGCCAGTGAGCAAGACAATTACTCTCAAGTCAAGCTAAGTGTCCCCCAGTCACAGTGGCCCAATGCTGACATACAAAGCACACAAATAATTCTCACTCTGGCATAAAAGTGACAACTTTCTTGGAAGAAAAGCAGACACTGTAAATTTCTCAAAGTCTTCCTGGAACATTTTTTAAAGTAATTTTTACTTCTTTAGAAAAAATGCATACATGGCAAACCATCTGTAATAAAAGGCCCATTCTATAAAATTTTACCTGGTCCTACTCATATCTGCAATCATAATCATATTTACAGACAAATATATATTAATAAAAAAGTAATATGCTAATTAGACTGGGAGACCTTCCAGGAGACCTTCCAGATGTTCTTCTGGACAAAGCCATGGTGGCGGGGCCGAAGTAGAGGCGGTTAGAGGCCAAGAGGGGAGGGCAGTTGTGGGTGATCAGGCTGGTGGGGGGCGGGGCCGTTGGGGGTAAGCAGACCAGCAGGGGGGCCAGTTGGGGGCAAGCAGGCCATCAGTGGGGGTCAGTTGGAGGTGGTCAGGACAGGGGGGGGCGCAGTTTAGAGTGAGCAGACCAGCAGGGGGACAGTTGGGGATGAGCAGGCTAGTGGGGAGGGAAGATAGGGGTGAGCAGGCCAGCGGGGTGGGGGGGGGCAGTTTGGGGTGATCAGGCTGGCGGGGGGGCAGTTGGGGGCGAGCAGGCCGGCAGGCAGAGTGGTTAGAGGCAATCAGGCAGGCAGGCAGGCAGGTGAGCGGTTAGGAGCCAGCAGTCCCAGATTGTGAGAGGGATGTCTGACTGCTGGTTTAGGCCCGATCCCTGTAAACTGGCAGGACATTTTTCGAGGGGTCCCAAATAGGACAGGGTGCAGGCCAGGCTGAGGAACACACCCTCCCCCGTGCACGAATTTTGTGCACTGGGCCACTAGTTTATATATATAAAAGGCTAAGTGACCGACCATCCGTCCATCCCACCAGCCAGCTGGTACCTATGATGGGCACTGGCAATTTAAAAATAAACGTTGACTCGCATGCGTGATACATATAAAGCTCTCGCTGGCACCAATCACACCTGTGTGTTTTGATCTGTCATTGTTGATTGTGAATTTGTTTGTTTTTGTTGACATTCTGAAGCTGAAAGAAAGCGTAGTCAACAGAATATGTCTGAAGACCAACTATTGGCACAAAAGATTGTGATCTAACATAATCAAAGCTGAAGTATTAACAGGATCTTTGAAAGGAGAGGTTGTTCTGATTCCAAGAATGGATTTGTCCCCATCTGACACTGGCCTCTCATTTAAATTAATTCAAAGACAGTTTTCCATGATGCCAGCATTTGTGATGACTATTAATAATCACAAGGACAAATTCTAGACAGAATAGGAATATTCCTACCTGAACCTGTTTTCGCACATGGTCAGTTATATGTTGCTTTCTATCAAGTTCGAAGAGCGTGTGACATTAAAGTTAAAGTTGTAAATACTTCATCACAGGGGAAATTAGTCAAGCACTCTGAAAGTGTTTTTACTCTTAATGTGGTGTACAGGGAGATATTAGAAGAAGTTTAATCACTTTATCAGTCATTGTTTTTATCAATGTTGTTCTTTTTTTTCTTTAAATATATTTTTTATTGATTTTTTACAGAGAGTAAGGGGGAGGGATAGAGAGCTAGAAACATCAATGAGAGAGAAACATCGATCAGCTGCCTCCTGCACACCCCCCACTGGGGATGTGCCCGCAGCCAAGGTACATGCCTTTGACCAGAATCAAACCTGGGACCCTTTAGTCTGCAGGCTGATGCTCTATCCACTGAGCCAAACCAGTCAGGGCATCAATGTTGTTTTTATATCATGTTTTTGTTGTTGTTATATCATGTTGTTATTGTTTACTTATTAATAAATGTATATATTATTTTCATATACATTTTACTAATTTTTTTCATCTCTGACACTTCTATTATAGAGAAATGACGAATAGCGATATTAAAATATTTCTTCTAATTAATTTCCTTTCAATGTGCACAAATCCATGCACCAGGCCACCAGTTATAATGTGGAAACCTGGCCGGTTTGCTTCAGTCCACAGGCTGACACTCTATTCACTGAAGCAAACCGGCCAGGTTTGCTTCAGTGAATAGAGTGTCAGCCTGTGGACTGAAGGGTCCCGGTTCGATTCCGGTCAAGGGCACATGCCTGGGTTGTGGACTCAATCCCCAGTGGGAGGCATGCAGGAAGCAACTGATCAATGACTCTCTCATCATTGATGTTTCTATCTCTCTCTCCCTCTCCCTTCCTCTCTGAAATCAATAAAAATATATTATATATATTTTCCCACACAGGTGGGAAAACTATGAAGAGAGTGGAAAGTAGCATTACTTGCAAGTCTGAACAGTGGTTCTCTGGAGGGTGGGAGGGCTGTGAGTGGGGAAGAGAGAGGGCAGGGCTTCAGGACCGTCCCAATGCTCTATTTGTTGACCTGGGTGGCAGCCATGTGGGTGTTTGCTTTATAAATATGTTTAACTGTGCATATAAGATTTTACACATTTTGAATCGTTTTGTATAGTGGATTTTTAAGACTATGAGCATTGATTATTAGAGATGCATCATAATCTTTTGTATGAATACACTACAATTTATTTAGCCAGTGTATTGCCAGTGGACATTTGGTTGTTTACAGTTTTTGTTATCTATATATATAAAAGCCTGAATGACGGTCCAACAGTTCAGCCAGCCAGCCAGTGTGTATGTGTGTGTTATACATATAGTATATATCAGAAAATTCCATCGTTATGTATGGAAGATATTTTTATGGAATTATAAAGTATGGGAATGTGTGTGTATATATCTACCTCTCTATCTGCCTGTCTATGGAATTTCCTGATATCAGTCAAGCTGTGGAATTCCTTAGCCACAGGACATGCTCACATTCAACTTGATTAGCTTTGCCGCGTTGTCCCTAAGGAAGCTGTGTCCACTTGCATTCCCACCAGCAGTACACACTGACTCAGACGCAGGCAGGTCTGACTGACGGGTGCGACATGGAATTGAAACATGGGTCTCGTCCTTCCTCGTGGACATTGATGTTTCCACATTTTGCTCTTTATTATATTGAATATTTCTCTTTTCCTTTTTAAAGTTATTATTGTCAAGAAAGTGCTAAAAATATTTTCTTCCAATTCCTAACTTGTCTTTATAATCTGTTTTGTGTCTTTGGAGAAATGGAAGTTCTGATTTTTAATAGAGTTGCATTTGTCTATTATTTACTTCAGAGTGTATACTTTTTGAGTCCTATCTATTAATGTTTTCCCATTTCAAATCCGTAAAAGCATTGTTTCTGGCATCCTCTAAGAGCTCTGCTTTTCGCATCGTGCTTTTAATTCCGCGGGGATATGAAGTTGGGCCAGGAACCATGATCATGACTGTGTGGTCTGCCTCTTCCTTGCTGACCCACAGTGCAGCCGCTGTCCCTCTGTCCGCAGCACGCAGGACATTCTCCCAGGCCGGTAGCTGTCTGTTCTCAGTCTTTCAGTTCCAGGCATTTGCATCTGCTCTCCTTGCCCCTCTCCCAGGGCTTTTGATCATTCTTCCCAGCGCTTTCTCCTCTTCTCTTGGGGTGGAAATTCCTAGCAGTTCATTGTTAGTTCTTGTCTTTCTTATCTCTTCTCTCCATTTTTAGAAGATTTTGCTCAAAATTATTGCCCAAACCTTCTAATAAATCTATGAATAGAGCCATCTCATTTTTAATTTCTGAGAGCTCGTTTTATTCTCACTGGTCCTGTTTTATAGTGTCCTGTTATTGGCACAGATGCATCGTATTCTGAAAGCAGTATGTGCAGCAGTTAGAGGTACCTGACAGAAAGAGATAAGGGGACCCAGCTTGGAAAACCTGGCAATTCAGGCAAGAAAACAGCGCAGCAGTGCTGGCCCATAAAAATATACAGCGACCCAATGGTGTCATGTTAGCTTTCGCAATAGACACGTTTTAAAAAGTGGGAAAAAGCCCTAGCTGGTTTGACTCAGTGGATAGAGCATTGGACCATGGGCTGAAGAGTCCTGGGTTTGATTCCAATCAAGGGCATGTACCTTGGTTGGGCTCTGGTTGGGCCCATGTGGGAGGCAACCAATTAATGTGTTTCTCTCACATCAATGCCCCCCCCCCTTCTACTCTCTCTTAAAAAAAAATCAATGGAAAAATATCCTTGGGTGAGGATTAGCAAAACAAAACAAAACAAAACAAAACAAAACAGAAAGAAGAAGAAGAAGAAGAAGAAGAAGAAGAAGAAGAAGAAGAAGAACAACAACAACAACAACAACAACAACAACAAGAAGAAGAACAAGAAGAAGAACAAGAACAAGAAGAACAAGAACAAGAAGAAGGAAGAGGAGGAGGAAGAGGAGGAGGAGGAGGAGGAGGAGGAGGGAAAGAAAAAAGAAAAGAAAAAAATGAGTTTGAAAAGAAAGGGGCCTCGATCTGGCTAATTTTAATAATGTATTTTGTTTAACGCAATATATCCAATAGATTATCATCTCAACATGTTGTCCACATGAAACCTTATGAATGAAATATTTCACTTTGTTGGGGTGCTCACCATCTGGTATGTGTTTACAGTTGTGCACTTTTTTTAAATTTTTTAAATATATTTTTATCGATTTTTTTTTTACAGCGAGGAAGGGAGAGGGATAGAGAGTTAGAAACATCGATGAGAGAGAAACATCGACCAGCCGCCCCCCGCACACCTCCCACTGGGG
The DNA here is from genome assembly GCF_014108235.1 of Myotis myotis. Lineage (NCBI taxonomy): Eukaryota > Metazoa > Chordata > Mammalia > Chiroptera > Vespertilionidae > Myotis > Myotis myotis. The sequence goes on from NW_023416327.1 coordinate 2,972,384, forward strand.
ATGTGCCTGCAACCAAGGTACATGCCCTTGACCGGAATCGAACTTGGGACCCTTCAGTCCACAGTCCACTGAGCCAAACCGGTTTGGCCTTGCGCACGTCTTCATTCGGACTTCCCATGTTTCCAGTGCTTAACAGCCATATGCAGCCAGGCAGCACCCGGAGCACCAGGCTCACCCCAGCTGCCCTGTTCCCTCAGGGGCGTCCTCTCCAGCCGGCCGCCCATCCTTCTGGAACGTGCCCCTGGATGGTGGGACCTGGCACGTTGCTCCATCCCAGCAACCTGTGATGGCAGGCACGGGCCCCCTCTGCACTATCTCCCCTCTCAGGCACCACCTGCATTCGCACCCATTTTCAAACTTTAAAAGTGCTAGATCCCGAACCCAAACCCAAGCCCGAGCCCCATCCACAGGGCCTGTTCTGTGACTGTCGTCCTGGGCTCCCCTTAGGACCCCAGCGTTGCTGTACGGGTCTGGATACGACAGGCTGCTACCCGGCTCAGGGCCTCTTAACCTCGCCAGAGTGCAGCCTGGGGGTGCCTGGAAGGCTGAAGGAGCTCATCGCTGTGGTGAGGACTGGACCCCAGAGGCAGCAGCCCAGCTCCAACCACAAACACTGCGGGGGCTGTGGGCCCCCAGCTCGGTGGCCAGCTCTGGTCGTGGCCAGCTCAGGAACTGCAGCGGGCTTGGGGCTGCGATGTCTGGGGCCGGGGCTCTGGGCCTTTGCACTCTACAGGTAAGGTGAGGTCCAGAGAAATGCAGTGAGGCCAGCAGGAAAGAGATGCCCCCCCCTACTCAGGGGCAGGGACCTGGAGCGAGACCCAGGGCGAGCAGGAAGTGCCGCCTGCCCTGGAGCCCTGAGGCCTGGGCAGGTGTAGCTGGTGAGTCAGCCCTGGGCCCCTGCTGCCCTCCCAGTGACTTACAGCTCAGACAATAGCCCGATTGTGACACTGCATTTGGCTGTGGCTTGGCTTCCAACCCAGGGACTGAGCCCAGGGACCTCTAGGGACAGAGAGAAGCAGCTATGAGAGAGGTCTTTGTGCAAATGTCTCCTGCAGGAAGGGGCCCGGGGCACAGAGAGCCTGGCTGTGGCCAAGGAAGCACAGTGTGGGTGTTGGAAAGTGATGAAAGGAAAGCTTATCAAACCCGGTGGAATCGCCTGCCTGTTAAGTGGGTTTGCAGACAGTGGGCCTTGGAAGTCTGAAGTCCCAGAGAGGTTAGCGAGGCCTCAGGACACTGCAGTGATTTTTAACCAAGTGAACAATTTTAATTCATTTACCTTTTTTTCTATTGTCATCACATGACTCTGTCCTCAGACAGACGGAAGCTCTCCATTTCCTTGAGTAAGCGGGTGCCTCTTCATGCTGTGTCTAAATGTGGCCTAGATCAGGGGTGGGGAACCGTTTTGTGAGTGCGTGCCAAAACCAGCAAAGTCTCTGACTCAGAATTCTTCTGCGTGCCAACCCTAATTTTTTGAGAACATATTACGCCTACTTGATATCTCTTAAGGTGTACGTATGTGAAGAACCTTGAAGAAATAATGAAATTCATTCGAGCGACAAAAACACAGTATATGATGATGAAAAATACTTTTATTTTTAATGTATACATGCACACTGATAGTCCGACGGAAAACTTTATGACTCCGTTTGATATTATCAGTGGGACTTTTGCTGCTGCATCACTGATGACAGAGATTTTACATCGGGTTTATATTTCCTGCCCTTCAGAGATATGCACGAGCTACCACTTTCATCCGTCAGGCTACTCCTGTTACGAGACTTAACAAAATTCATCACTGAGAACAAAGATTCACAATTGTAAATGGAAGATTGTAAGAGAGGGTTTCGCGTGCCAGCAAAAGTTACTGGTGTGCCATGTTTACTGGTTGCCCACCCCTGGCCTAGAGACAGCACACCCGCAGTCAAGAAGTGTGAGAAATGCTGAAAAGTGGGTTTAAACTTTTCTCCAAGGGACACTGAGCTACTGGCCCCATGAGAGGCAAGGTTCTGCCCTAACCTACCCTCAGCTTCTTATTGTTTCTCACAGCTCTGAGGGCTGGGAAGCCCCAGGACCCAGGTGCTGGCAGGCTCCGTGTTTGGCGAGGGCTCTCTTCCTGGCTCACGGTGGCTGTCCTCTCGCGCGGTCCTCGCGGTGGGCGGGAAAAGGGAGGTGGAGAGGTCTCTCTCATGAGGCACTAACCCCATTCACGAGGGCCCTGCTCTCCTGACCTTGTCACTACCACAGGCCCCACCTTCTAAGGCCATCATGTTGGGGGCTAGGCTTCAGCATACGAATGTGGGGGACACACCCACATGCTGTAGCAGACCCTGCGTTAACCTTCAAGGTCACAGAGACAGGTAAGACGCCGCAGGAGACGCTCAGGTCTGACGGGAGAGCAGGCATGAGGGCAGGGCTGTGGGAAGGCCACGAAGGAGAGGAGCACAGGCCCCCTGGGTCCTGTAGGGGGGAGGGGCCAGGGCAAATGAAGAAGGGGGACTCCAGATCTGAGCCTTCAAGACAACCCAGAGTCAGGTGGTGGGGGGTGGCAACTGGGGGTGGAAAGGCAGAGGGAAGAGCAGGGCCAAAGGTAAGGAGGCACGAGAGAGCACAGCAAGGCCAAGTGTCTGTAAGTGGAGGACTGGCCGCTGAGGAGGAGGGAGCTGAGAGGGGGGACCTGCCACTGGGAGATGAAGCTGACAGCGCGGGGCCCCAGGGCTGTCTCCATCACCGCATGTCAAACCACCCCAAACAGTGGCCTAAAACCATCACAATCGTGTATTTTGCTCATGAATCTGCAGTTTGACAGATTCATGTTTGACCAGAGCTCATCAGGGAAGGCTCATCCCTGCTCCACGTGGGATCAGCAAGTGGCTGACTACAGGCAGGCGGGACTGCTTCCAAGAACCAGGACTCCCGCACAGGGGCTGGTTGTCGGCCGGGAGTCCAGCCAGAGCTGAGGCCCAGGATCCTCGACTCCTTTCCCCATGGGCCTCCCAGGGCCTGGCCGCCTCACAGCACCGTGGCTGTGCCAGGTGAGCACCTCAAGACAGAGAGCAGGGGGGAGCTGCTGTTATGGGTTCACTCAGCGAGATAGACCACCGACTCAGAATTTAAATTTAAGAGCCTTTATTAAGCTGGCCAGCTGACCACAGTCACAGCACCCTGCCGAAGCAGAGGCTGAACTGCAGCGCAGATTACAGGAGTTACATTTTATTATTAAATTTTGTGGAGGCCCAGAGAAAAAGGTGTCTTTCAAATTCTGGGCCCCCCAATATGGAGGAAACTCTCTTTATTTATACTTTTTCCAGTCCTTTGTCTCCCAAATTTGGAATGAGACTTCCAGGCCTTCTGAGAAAGGCCTGCGTGCTGGGAAGGGGCCATGAGACCATATCTCAAGGCCTGGCCTGATGTCAGTACCTTCCTATCTATGTGTTTTAGGAACAGACAGCATAGCATGACCCGTCTGGCCGAAGTGCCAGATATGCAGCCCAGCACATTCCCCACTGGTTTTATGTACATGAGTCAAATCATTGACTCTTTTGGGTCATTGTTGGGGAGGGACCCCTGAGGACTATAAGCATGATAGAATTAATGAGGGCCAGGAGTAATCTTCAGAGGGTCCAAAGAGTCCTGGACTTTTCTATTTTGCCTGTGCTGTCTTAAGCCGGGTGTGATGAAGCCACGTCAGGATCCCGTCAATCTTGACTGCCATGGAGGTGGTCCTTTCAGTCCTTGGGTGGCAAATTTCTTTACCCAAACAGTGTCACCAGGTTGGAAGGGATGAACCGGATACAGGCAGATCATCTCGGACATGCTTCTGGTCTGCTTTCTGGGTAGACGGTAAAGCCTGAAAGAACTTGAGTAAACTGGTGAGATGAGTAGTACAGGGTCTGGAAGAGTCACTAGAACCTGTAAAGGCCCCACTGGCTTTAGGGCAGCCTCCTGGGCTGCTTCGTCTGCAGCCTAGGTCCCTCTTGCTTCTGGGGAGTCCCCTTGTCTTACATACATAGAGGTGGAAAGACTTAGTTACATCTGGCAGTGCCAATTGGCCCATGACCTCACCTCCCAAACCATGTAGTGTCTCTTCTGCCTTGTCTTACTGGTCAGGACGGTCACAAAGGCCGCCCAGTTTTGAGGGGACCTGTTGAGGCTGATTGGCAAAGAGCAGAAGGGACAGCTACTAGTATGTTTGGAACCGGTCTCCTGGATGCAGGGCTGTGTGGGACAGTGTGGGCTGAGGCTGGGGCAGGGAGAGCCGTCAGGACACTTATCCCCCGAGGAAGGAGCAGAGTGGAGAGACGAAGACGTGTTCTAGAATCTCCTCGGCTCTGGGAGTCAGGAAGGAAGGCTCGGCGATGAGGGGGAGCAGCTGCCGCCATGCCCTGCCTTCTGGGGCGCCCTCTCTGGGCTGGCGCTTGGTCCCCTGACCTCAGAGCCAGGCTCTGTGGAGGGAGCTGCCAGCCGGAGGCGGGAATGGGTGTGTGTGTTGTCCCCACAGGAGTCAGGGCTGGGGTCTCTTGGTCCTGGGGAAGCCTGGGGCCGCCTGTGTCGCAGATTGATAGCGACAGCAGGGAGACTCCCGCCCCTGCGCTGCCCACGGGGAGGGGAGCGGTCCCCCCAGAGGCTGCTGCTGAGGGGAGATTTCGCCTGAGAGACTGAGAAGGCCTGGCCCACGTTTAATGCATGGACACTCCTGGTGGTGACCCGGGCGGGAGCAGCAGCCTCACTGGCCACCCACGCAGTTGAGGACCAAGAATATTCAAGATAACATTGAAGAAGGGTCACAGATACGTAGCGTTCTTCTAAAGAAAGTGCTTGTTTTCAGGTTCACCTTCAAATTGACCTTCAGAGGTCAGAGCCGAAAGGTGAGAAAGAACACTGTTACGCTTCATTGTGAAAGATGAGAATACTTACCGGGAAGCCTACTGTCTCCTCTTGCCCCACAGTGATGGCATGTGTGTCTCTTGCTCTTGGACCAGCACGCACCTTCCTCTCCTCCCACCTCAGAACAAACACACTGTGCTCTCCCCTGGCGGGTGATAGGTCACCTGTCACTCCCAGCAGCAATGAGGGAGGCGCCCAGCCCAGGCTCAGACCTGTGGCCTTCGCTTGGACCCCATGATCTTGGTGCTACAGCTCAGGTGGCCACCAGCAGACTGCTACCTCCTGTGAGGTCTTTGGAGGTGCACAGGGAACCCCAAGACATCCACGCTCACAGAAGGCAAGTCCACCCGGCCCCGGAGGAGCCAGCATGGAAGTGGGCAGGCGAGGCTGCCACCTGCCTTTTCCCGATGTCAGGAGGATTAGTCTTCAGAACTCAAGCACCCCTTGCCGTGGCACACCCCGTTTGAGAGATGGCCCGCCCCCGTGATCAGTTCAAAGGGGCTCTTCCTGTGTTCCTCCCACAGACGCGCTAAGCCTCAGTTTCGCTGTGGGTAATGTCAGTGATGCACACAGGTGACCGAGGTTCCTTCCGGCTCAGATGTCCCAGGAATGAGCTTCCGCACCTTCCCGGGGAAAGAGCAGTGGGTTTGACCACCGGTACGAGTACAAGCCTCTGAGGCACATTTTCTCTACGGGGAGGAATTGTCCAGGGCCATCCGGACGAATCCAGTTTCTTGACTTTCCACTCTTCAGTCCTCAGTGAGGTTTCTCCTCTCCGTGAACACTGACTGTGCCCCTCAGATGCGCCATTCCTCCGTCCACTCCAGCCACAGCCACTGCTCCTCCACGGCGTTCGCTTAACCTTTCAGTGCCACCTGGACCTCCCACGTCGCCGATGCCAGATTTCTCGCTTTCTTCCGTTCCTGGCTACGTTCTCCTTTATTCTATGTGGGTACCGTGGCTTATAACTACAGTAGGGGGCATTTTATCTCATGTCATTTGGTCTGGCAATTGGTAATTTAAGTAAGCAAACAAATGTTTAAAAAGTTTTTAAAAATAAGTTAAAGTTGAGAGTTCTAAAAAAAAAAGATGCGTAAGCCTTTGGACATGCTATTTTAGCTGCCAACATCTAATGGGCATTAATTCACCGATCTTAATCTTTTGAGTTCGGCCCCTGCTTTTCCTTTGAGAACGGGTTGGCTGATTGGAATTCTTGCGTAAGCCTGCGATGAACCGAGTGGACACCAAATGATACTTGAGAAGCAACTTGAGTGCAATTATATTCTTAGGACAACATGTAAGCTGGAATAAACAGGTGCTAGAACAGCTGTCAGCCCAGAACAAACAAAACTGCCTCTTGTAACATAGAACGGTGGAGAGCAGGCTCAGGGCGTGCCTGCCGGAGGCCCAGTCAATAGTGCTCACCATCTGGGGGGTGGGGGTGGGGGTCCCCTGGTGCTTGGAAGGCCACTGCAGGGCACTTCCTCCTCCAACCCCACCCCCTTGGCCCTCCCAGGCTGCCCCTCTCAGCTGATGGCCTCACCCCTGTTGTTGGAATGACCCCAGCACGGGACCACACCGGGAGGGATTCAACGGGGTGCCAGACGTAGATTTAAGAGTCGCGCCCATGGCAGGAGGACAAACGTAGAAAGAATCCTGCATAGACGGCCCCTGTGCAGAGTAGGTGTATCCGACCACGTGGAAGTGGGTGCAGACGTCCGGAGGGTGAGACTGCAATGGGTCCCTGGAGAAGGGGTGTGGGCTGGGGAGCACCCACTGGAAGGGAGCAGTGTGACCACAGGCAGCGCTCAGCCCCGCCTGCCTCTGCAAGAACCAAAAGTCGGAGCTGGGACTCTGATCATCGAAATCCCGGCTGAGAAGGCAAACCCCGAAGCGCCTTCGGAAAGTCATGCAACACTATTGGGGTGACGATGATTTCTTTTGTAGATAAGTATTCCTTAATCCCAGGAGGATTTGGAATTAAATATAGGATGTTTAAGAGAATTAAGCTATAACACCAATATTTTTTAGATAAGAATCCTTGTGCATAGTGGGCTTACAAGTGAACTTATAATATTTATGCGAAGTTGGTGTGTAAATTTAAAATGCATAACTGGGTTGAGACTTTTGAATTTAGGTTGTAATCTTACTAAATGCATAACAACACCAGAACCTTTGAGAGGGCTCAGGACTCAACATAGTTACACCTTTAATTTATTAGATTTCCAAGGATTACGTAAGTACTTGGAAAGGTTTGTTTGTTAATTAGATAACTTAAGTACTTAAATAAGGAAATAGAATTAATCGACATATAAATGTAAATTAAAATTCTTAATGGCGGTTACTTAATCCACTTAAAGTGAAACTAGATATTAATCAAACTAATTAAAAAGAAGTGCTAAAAGCTGGGTTTAGAAATTGAATGAGCACATCGGTAGGCCAACCAGTGTACCTAGAGTAGCCGAATTCATGGAGACAAAGTGGGATGGGACGGGGGAGGGGAGAATGGGAGTTGTTTAGGGGACAGAGTTTCAGTTTTGTAAGGTGATACTGGAGATGGATGTTGGTGATGGTAGCACAACCATGTGAATGTGCTTAATGCCACTTAACTGTACAATTAAAAAGGATCACGATAACTTTTATTGTGTGTGTTTTGCCACAATTTTTTTAAAAGGTCACAGGTCACATGTGGTGCCCACTTTGAGGGATTTTGCAGAAGTTCTGGGGTAGATTATTAGGCAGAAGAAGCCCCGGCTCTACTGAATAGCACCCTGGCTCCTTCCAGACGACCTGCGGTCTCTGCCGGGGGCGGGGCTCGGAGAGCCAGGCCTGCCCCCTCCAACGCTGTGCTTGTGCGTGCGAACCGGGAACATCAAAGTGCCGCTGGGACCAAGAAGGTACCCTTTATAGCCAACCTTTGATCACGTCAATGCTCCCTTCTCAGTGTTTTACATTGCGATTTCATAGGCTCTCTTTTTTATTCAAATCAACAAATATTCATTAAGCAGCCACTGGATACAGGGAGCACAGTCTTACGAACTCTGAGACAAGTTTCTAGGTTGTAAGTTATGAAATTGCTAATGTTCCATATTTGACCTGGAAAAAGGCAATTTCATATGATACAACCCAGAGTGGCTGACAGTCTGGTGGGAGAGCAGGCACAGGTAGACACCAGAGAAGTCAGCCAGCAACGACCAGGCAGGTCCTGGTACCAGAGCAGTGCTGCAGGTCCCAGGGAGGGGCCATGTGACAAGGGAGCTGGGCATGGGCCTGGGCACAGGGCTGGGCGGGCAGAGGAACAGAACTGCTGAAGGAGTGAGCTGATGCAGGAAGCCTGTGCCCATTAGGCCTGTCTGTGGAATGGCGACAAGAGTTCTGATAAGATGTGGAGGAACTGGCGCGCGAAGGGAAGTCAGAGCGTGTTAGGGACCCAGCGCTCAGCTTTCGTCATCTCAGGTGGACAGGAGGGAGCTGAGGAGCCTTCCTCGCAAGTAAGTGATGAGATGGAAGTGGAGGGAAGAGATGGTGGAGGGAAGAAATATTGTGAGGGCAGTGCAGTTAAAAGTCACCCTTTAGTTCTATTGCTGTATAGGTTTTGCTCCTTTTGAGCATATATATACATATATACACTAGAGGCCCGGTGTGCAAAAATTTGTGCGCTCGGGGGGAAGGGGGGGTCCCTCAGCCCGGCCTGTGCCCTCTTGCAGTCTGGGACCCCTCGGGAGGTAACGACCTGCTGGCTTAGGCCCGCTCCTGAGTGGCAGAGGGCAGGCCCAATCCCTAGGTGCAGCCCCTGGTCGGGCTCAGAGCAGGGCCGATTGGGGAGTTGGGGCGCTGCCCCCTGTCATGCACAGAGCAGGGCGGATTGGGAGGTTGCGATGCCACCCTCAGTCATGCTCAGGGTAGGGCTGATTGGGGGGTTGGGGCACCGCCCCCTGTCACACTCATGGCAGGGTCGATGGGGAGGTTGCAGCACCACCCTGTCACGCACAGAGCAGGGCCAATCAGGGGGTTGGGGAGCCCCCCCCTGTCACTCACAGAGTAGGGCGGATAGGGGAGTTGGGGCACTGCCCCCTGTCATGCACAGAGCAGGGCTGATCAGGGGGTTGAGGAGCTCCCCCCTGTCACTCACAGAGTAGGGACGATAGGAGAGTTGGGGCACCGCCCCATCACACTCAGGGCAGGGCGGATCAGGGGGTTGGGGCACCGCCCTCTATCACCCACAGAGCAGGGCCGATCAGGGGGTTGGGGCACCGCCACTCTCACACTCAGGGCAGGGCTGATGGGGAGGTTATGGCTCTACCCCGTCACACACAGAGCAGGGCCCGTGGGGGATGGGGGGGTTGGGGTGCCACACCCTGTCACACACAGAGCAGGGCCTATCAGGGGGTTGAGGTGCCGCACCCTGTCACACACAGAGCCGCAGGGCGATCAGGGGGTTTGGGCACTGCCCCCTGTCATGCTGATCCCGGTGCCGGGAGGCCTCTCGGCTCCGCTGATCCCGGTGCCGGGAGGCATATTACCCTTTTACTATATAGGATAGAGGCCTGGTGCATGGGTGGGGCTGGCTGGTTTGCCCTGAAGGGTGTCCTGGATCAGGGTAGGGGTCCCCACTGGGGTGCCTGGCCAGCTTGGGTGAGGGGATGATGGCTGTTTGCCTCTGGTCACACACCCTTCAGGGTGGGGGTCCCCACTGGGGTGCCTGGCCAGTCTGGGTGAGGGGCTGAGGGCTGTTTTCAGGCAGACTGAAGCTCCCAACCACTCCTTTTTTTCTTTTCTTTTTTTTATTCTTGGCCAGCTTTAGCTCTGAGGCTCCAGCTCTTAGGCCTCTGCTCCTGAAAGCAGATATCTGGTTTGTTTTGGTTCTATAATCGAAACTCTGTATCAACTCCAGCTCTGAGATCCTGGCTCACTGAAAGCAGGTTTCTGGGGTTTTGTTTAGCTTCTATATTTGTTACAATGTTTCTTAAACTGCAAGGTCAGAGGCCGGCAAGGCAGGTGGGGAACATTGGAGTCCTCCATCACTGAAGCAAGCAAGCCTCATGTTAATTTCAAGCTGCCTGGCTGCTGGCCACCATCTTGGCTGGCAGTTAATTTGCATATCTCACTGATTAGCCAATGGGAAGGGTAGCGGTCGTACGCCAATTACCATGTTTCTCTTTTATGAGATAGGATATGCCCAAGTGACTGCCCAACCATCTGACCGGTAGCTATGACATGCAATGACCACCAGGGGCAGACATTCCGACCAGTAGCTATGATGCACACTGACCACCAGGGGGCAGATGCTCAATGCAGGAGCTGCCAAGCTGCAGGGATTTGGCAGCTGTGGTTCTTGGGTGCCGCACCCGGAACCAGAGAGGAGAAAGTCCAATTCTGGGGTGCATCACCTGAGAACCACCCTCTCACAATCCTTAGAACCCCTCAAGGGAAATCAGAAAGCCAGTTTTGGCCCGATCCCCGCAGGCCAGGCCGAAGGACCCCACCGAAGCCCGAATCTGTGCACCAGGCCTCTAGTACGTTAATAAGTGAGATTAGCTTGTTATTTTTCTTCTCATTCTGTCTAAATCTTGTTTGGCATTAAAATTACACTAATCTCATTTTTAAACAGTTACTATTTAGGCCCTCGCTGGTATTCTCAGTGGCTAGAGCATCGGCCTGTGCACCAAAGGGTCATGGGTTCAACTCCTGGTCAAGGTCACACACATGGGCTCTGGGCTCACTCCCTACCCCCTGTTGGGGCAACTGTGGGAGGCAACCAATCAATGTATCTCTCTCTCTCTCTCTTTCCTGCCCTCGCTCCCTCTCTAAGACAGCACTGGAAACAATAGCCTTGGGTGAGGACTAACAACAACAACAAAATGACTCTTTAGTAGAGCAGAACGCAGTAAGCAAATAGACTAAGTTCCCTGGTGGCTGAGAGAGGGAACGATGTATTGGGGATGGAGAAGACCTCACGCAGGACGAAGGTGGCGCAGGGCTGGGGGAGGTGTGGGGTGCTGAGAAGGGTAGGAACCCATGTGGGGTGAGGAGGACGAGAATGCGGTGTGGATGGGAGCAGCACTGGGCTGACTAAAGGCCACAAAGACAGAACTGGACCCAGGATTATGAAAGAAAAAAAAAGTGATGGGTGAACCTCATCCAGCCAAGCAAACATTCTCCAAGGGCAACACAAGGGCGCTTTCAGACATAAAAGGGCTCTGCGCGGGCACTCGTTTCTCTCAGGTGGGTTCGCTCGGCGCTATTAAATACCTACTGAGTGCTGCTATGCTGCACACACTGCTTGGGTTCTGTTCGGGCTATAGCAGTAACAAAACCAGTCCCCCGACCTTTGCAGAACTTAGAAGCCTGGCTGTGTGTGTGTGTGTGCGTGCATGCACATGTGTGTGTGCGTGCACATGTGTGTGTGCACATGTGTGTGTGTGTGTGTGTGTGTGTGTGTGTGTCGGGGGTGGGGGTACAGGTAGTTGATGATAAGCATAGGAAGTAAATTACCCAGGATGTTGGAAGCTGTGACAGGTGCTGTGGGATCAGCAGTCAGGGGAGGCTTAACTGAGAAAGTTAAGAACGTTTGATGATCTTGATCAGGATCCTGTAATGTGGTAACTGACTTCATTTTTGAATTTGGCGATCATGTCCTAATAGGCGTTTTTGATGACAATATTAACCAAAGATAAAATTATCTTCTAAAACCACCAGGAAACCAAGCAAAGTCCACAGCAGAAACCTTTCTCCTTACAGAAAGCAATACTGGGTCTGAATGCCATCGGGACTCCATGGAGCTCCAGGCTGAAATCGTTTGCATATGGTGTCTCTGTGTCTCGTGGTCCTAAGAAAGGATGTGGTCTGCAGACTTGGATTACTAGGCTTATTTAGATAAGCATTTAACATATTAATATATTTCCCCTTTTCATTAAGATCATTTAAAAGCTGTAAAAGGCTCTCAGCATCAGTATGCACAGCAGTTCACCTGATTTGAATGTCACATCACCCTGTGCAAGAAGTGCAGCTCTCACTGTTCTGAGGCCATTTCACTTCAGAACGCGGTGGAGGTCCCAGGCTGGCCAGGGGCAGACCTGCAGGTCGACGGCTTCGATGGCCATGAAGGTAGGGCCACGGCCTCTCTGTTCTCGCCCTCACCCATCAGTGGGAGCTCGAGTACAAGCTCTGGGCCTCTGGTTCCCAACTTTGCTGCATAACTTGGTCCCCACGCTGAAGAGCTGGCCCAATGCCCACCCCTGGGTGGGAGGCCACGCCTTGTAGCAGCTGTCAAAGTTCCCTTTCATACCAGCTGGGCTCATCCGCCTCCAGTGACAACTTCCTGCCCAGCAACAGGACCCCGCAAGACGGACACGCCGAGTCCTCCCAGGCAGCTTGTGTGGCTGGTGGCTGCGACAGGCGACATCCAAATGGAGGTTAAGGCAAATGACTGTTTTAAAAAATAGATCATTTCAGGCATCCAGTACCGGATATCTCTCTTTGCATGACCCGAAGAAAGGACCTGCTGTAGAAAATGTCAGTCACATGAGAGCATGCACAAGGCGGTGGGGGCAGGGGGTTCCCCCAAAAGTTAAGTAGCCCAGAGCGGCACCCCCAGCGCAGGCCCCAAGCGCCCACAAGAGACTCTTCAGGGAGCAGTTAGCAGGCAGGTGTCGGCCCTGCACCTCTGCCGGCTGGAGGGCGAGCTGAGTGGAGGACATTTGCTCGTGGCTGGAACTACAACGCCCCTGGGTCTGCATGAGCCGCTTCTTTAGAACAACAGCAGCTCCCTCACAGTGATACCGCCTGCTGAGCAGAGGGTCTTAGGCACTGAGTGCTTGCACCCCCCAAGTTCGCATGTGGCAGTCTATTCCCAGTGTGATGGGATGGGTAGGCGGGCTTTGGGAGGTCACTCCAGAAGCCCCACAAATGGGACCAGTGCCCTGAGGAAGGCCGGGGGGACGGCTGGCTCTCCCCACCAGGTTGGACCATGGAGGAGGGTCCCACCCGAACCAGACTGTGCTGGCGCCCAGACCTCGCACTGCCAGATGTAAGACGGGGAAAGGTTTTCTGGACGTTAGTGGCCTTATTCAACGTTCACACAATACTTAACGGCCAGTGCTGCCAGCTCAGGCTGAGAGATGCAAGGGCCTCCCGCCCCAGGAGAGGGAGGTGTCCCGCCCCACCCTGAAGATGCTTCTCCAGAACTCACTTCAGGGTGTGACGTGCATCTTCGCTCCCCAGGGAAGAACGGAAGGGGTGTGCGTTGTGAGGCCGGGTGACCGAGGGGGCACACAGGTCGCCTGAGAGTCTCGGAGCAGCACCTCTTTAAATGCGGGAGAGCCTGATGGCTGCACGGGGGTGGTTTGGCTCTGAGTCCGCAAGGCCAGGAGCAGAGCCTCTGAAGGGACCTGGTCTGGCTGCCCCGCGGGAGCGGGAGGAGGAGGCACCGAGGAGTTCCCGCCAAGGAGGAAACAGGTCCAGGAGGCCCCGGGCCACACGGGAGGCCTGGCTGCGTGGACGCCGGTGGGGTAGCACGTAAGGAAGTGCGCCGAGTGCTCCCCCAGCGGATCCTCACAGCCTGGGAGGACGCAGATGGGAGCAGCCCACCTACCTGTGAGCGAGCCGCCGGGGAAGCCGACACCTCTGCCGAAGCCCCACGGCCAAGGGCAGCGGGCGCTCCACGCGGGCTGTGGGCAGAGCGGCCATGTCGGGACGAGGGACGCTGCTCGCGGGACAGCAGCTGCCACCGGGCAAGGAGTGACTTAGTGTATCACTGACACGGATCACACAGCAACGACAAATAAAGCCCAACAGTGCTGGGTTCTCGTGAGAGAACGCCAAAACCCAACCTGTATTTACTGGCAAGTAATAAATTCTTTCAAACTTTCCTATCCTCTCAGTTCTGAACGTCGGTCTTAAGGAGTTACTGGCACAAAAGTAAATTATAAATCCGCAAGCACACAGAAACCAGACAAATTTGTCCTTTCACCAAGAATGCCTTTTCAGAAATGTGAGTTTCAGTGGGTGCAAAGATTCTAATTTAAGATTTCAGTTTGTGATGCACCTCGGAAGAAGAGACGGGCAGCTCAGCGCGCTAGAAATATGAGAGAATGGCACTGCACAAGCGATGTGGGAAGGCTGGGGGTTCAGCACCGACTAGGGGGCTGTCCGTGAAAAACGAGGGCAGTTAGTGCACAGAAATGAGCCGCCACACGATGAAGAAATGAATGACCTTGAACATCCCCCGCTGTCTGCAGAGGCCAGGAGCCGCAACGCCAGCCCCGCCCAGGGACTCTCCGGGCGTGCAGGAGGGGACGGCAGTGGTGCCACCTGGGCACAGGCGGTCCACACTCCAAGCCAGGCGGGCCCTTGCCTGACACCTCCTGCCCCACGCCACCGACGCTTCACCTGGCCTCACTGCCCGCTCCTGGCCCACCTGCTGCCAGGCCATCCCGGGCGCTGCGTCCTTCATAGAGACAACTCTGACCCACCCGGCGGCCGGAGGACTCGCACAGCAGCTTGGGACAAGACTGAGAAGAGCTGTCAATCACAACAGTAAGCCTTCAAATTCCTGAAGCCAAAACACGCGTCTGTCCCGCGTCCCACTTGTTTCTTCCTGAAGAGCTGTGTCCGCTCAGCCTGTCCGTTTCCTGGCACTTGCTCTCTAGAGCAGCGCTTTGCAACATTCCCCTCAGGCCACGTAAACTAGTCACTAAAACTCTGCAGCACGCCCAAAATAGATCACATATTTTTCTAATCTGACCAAAAAATAGGAGTGATTTTGATTGATTTATGAAAAATAATAATAGTAATTACCCACCTTTTTTGTTCCAGAGTGACTTTTCAAAAAAATCAGGTGCCTAACTTGTACATAAGGATTTCTGGTGCCAAGAATTAACCAAACAGGTGCGACCTTATTAATGCAATGTGACCAATAAGATGCAATGCTATGACATGACCTATACATTTATGGTTCCAGCCAGGGCATTCACACTATTGTTGTCATTTTTTAACCTGACAATCTAGGGGAAAGAGGTCAGTCCTCTGACTAAATAGGCAGGCACTGCATGTCTTAAAAATTCCTGCGACACCCCGGTGCCCTCAGCACAGCGGTTGAGAACCGCTGGCCTAGAGGAATTCTAGCGCGAGGACAAAATGTGATGCCAACAGCGAGACCGGGAGGAGTCGGAGGAGTGGCTCCTTCCTGGAGACAGCAGTGAACCAGCGTGTTGTCTGAGTCCTCATCTGCCTCATTACTCTTCTATACTGTGTGGTCCCAACCAAGGGCACCAGACACCAAACTTCCAATTTATTATCAAATTTCTAATTTATGTCAACGGCAACGAAAAGGCACCACTGACTCTCAAGGGACAGGGATGACAGACCATGTGCAGATGCTCACGGGATGCCTGTTTCTCCTGGACGCCCGAGGCTGGTGGGAAGGGCGCGGACACCTCTGGGTTTGCAGCCCTGCCCACCATGTGCCAGCCACGTCCCTGGTGCAGTGACGTGGTGCCTTCCTTCCCCGTCTGTATAACGGGGGTGATGGCAGCATCCCCCTCCCGAGTGAGTGGAATAAGCGAGTGCAGGGGGAAGCTGAGGTGGGGGCCCAGCTGATGACTGTGGCTTCTCTGGGAGTTTCAGGAGGTAACGCATTATTTCACTACAGAGAGATGAGGCAGAGAGAAGGAAACCCCGCTGCGACGACCGCGTGCGACTCCTCTCAGACGCTCCCTTCAGGGCCCAGCATTCTGCGGAGCCTCCGGTCGCAGAGTCGGTTCCCCAGGACACACACACAGCCTCGTTGTAATACTTTTTTATTACAATATCCAAAAAACTGAGTATGCAAGTTGAGGAGGTCTCAAGACCCCTTCTTTGACTGTAGGAATGTGCCATCTCAAGATAGTATATTTAAACTATAAAGAAGTTCAAATGTAAAGAAAAAAGAAAACAAACATTCTGTGTGTCTTTTCCTACCAATTACATATTCCTTTGTACACCCTGAAAAACCCTGTAAAGCAAATAATATATATATATAAAATATATATATGTATATATTGTGTGTGTGTAAAGTGTTGGTAGCTTCCCTTCCCAAAAGATCAGCTGTTTTCCTTAATCATCTGTTTTAGTGTCAACAAATGGCTACAGATACCTATCACTCTGAGAATTAAAACTGTGAACGTAAGCCAAAGGCAAGAGGAAAGCAGTATGTGGATGGCACACCGGGGGAGATCACCAAACGTCTCTTTCCGAGCGGCCGTCCCTCCTGCAGACGGACCTTCCGGAAACCCTTTCTTATTGCAAGCACAGCCCCAAAGGCACTGGGCAGCTTCCTCGCTGCGGCCTCCCTGGTGGCTCCGGGATAGCTCCCAGCAGACGGGCCACTCCTGGAGAGCTGGGCGCCAGGGGAGGGCAAAGGGCTGAGCAGGGGCTGCTGGGGACCGGGACCTCCGCCCGCGCTGCCGGATCAGAGCCCAGCGCTCGCCGAGGCCCCGGGAGTGCACTGTGGGTCACCCCATCCCGGGCAGCTTCCGTGTGTTCCCGCTGCACCGCGTCTTCTCATCGCGGTGCTGACGGCATGAACAGGTTGAACAGACTGAGGCTGTTTCCAAGAGAGCAGAAATAAAGAGAACAAACCCGCCCCCTCCCTTCTCCACACTGGTCAGGATCGGGTGGCCTGGGACACGGAGCGAGGGCCTGGGGTGGCCAACAGGAGGCAGGAATGGCCTGGACAGGTCGGCCGGGCAGAGGAGGCCACGTCTTCTCCTCGGGGAAGTGAGGGCGGCACCGGGGCTGGAGGCGGCAGGGCCCGGCAGGCGTCACTGGAGTGCCCGCACGAGGTAGAGCTTCTCCCCGTGCTCGCTGGTGAAGATGGGGGCCTTTTTGTAGTGCTCCACCAGCTCGTCCATGGTGTGGAACCGCCGCTGCCCGATGCAGTAGACGCTGTCCACGAGCTGCACCTTGAAATGTTTGTTCTTCCCTGACGCTTTGAGAGACACGGAGAAGTCGCTGGGCTGGGGAGGAGAGAGACACGCGTTAGCCTGGCCAGGCCTGGGAGGGGAGGGCTTCTCTCCCAGAGCCTCAGCTGCTGGTTGTGCCCAACTACCTGGGAATTACCGCCCAAATCTCACGTACCCAAACCCCACCCGCACACAGCGCAGCAGCCAGCTCTCTGCTCTGGCCTCTGACTACAGGAGCGAAAGGAACGGCACCTGTTCCGTTCCTGGGAGGACCCAGCGGCCGGCCAAGGCTCTGGGGTTCGAAGAGGAGAAAAGTGAAATTTTGCTTCCCACAGTTTCGCTGCTGAATGTATTTCAGTTATTTCAAAACTGGAGCTTTGTTACGGAATGTTCGGTGCCAGCTGCGGAGGGGACCCGCCTGACCTTTCCTCTCCCAAGCTACTTTTTATAAACTGGGAATTTTAAAAAGGGGCTTGTACACAGACAGCAGCTAAAAGATTTTCTTCTCCTGGCTTCTACCAGTATTAGAGACAACCATCAAACATGTTCTAATCTGCCCCAGCTGGTTGAGGTCCGTGGTTAGAACATCAGCCCTCGCACCAAAGGGTCTTGGGTTCGATTCCCAGTCAAGGACATGCCCCTGGGTTGCAGTTCAGTCCCTAGCCCCAGTTGGGACCTATGCAGGAGGTAACCAATCAATGTTTCTCTCTCTGTCTCTCCCCCTACCTTTCACTATCTCTAAAAATCAATGGGGGGAAAAATCCTCGCGTGAGGATTAACAAAAACAAAAAAAAGCTCTAATTCTAAGCTATTTAAAAAGAAAAACTTTAAGAGCAGTGGAAAATTCTGGTTGCATTTTAAACACGGATCATAAAATCCCAGAGGGGCTGTACAATGGTTCAAGCACAGATTTTATTGAGAGATGTTTAAATTTGTGACATGTCAGCGCCACACTTATAATTGAATATATTTTAGAAAGACATCATTATTTGTATTAAAATTAGTCTTTTATCTCATTTATTGAAAAATATGCTCAAGATATTAAGAATGTTCTTTAGGGAAAAAATTATTGATTAGTTCAATAAAGAACAATTATTTATTGGGTACTAACTACACAGCCGACAGGCCGTGCCCTGGCATTGTGTACACGTGCGTGTACTGTGTGCATGTGCGTGTACTGTGTACACGTGCGTGTACTGTGTGCATGTGCGTGTACTGTGTACGCGTGTGTGTACTGTGTGCATGTGCGTGTACTGTGTGCATGTGTGTGTACTGTGTACACGTGTGTGTACTGTGTACACGTGCGTGTACTGTGTGCATGTGTGTGTACTGTGTGCGCGTGTGTGTACTGTGTGCACGTGTGTGTACTGTGTGCATGTGTGTACTGTGTATGCGTGTGTGTGCTGTGTGCACGTGTGTGTACTGTGTGCATGTGTGTGTACTGTGTATGCGTGTGTGTGCTGTGTGCACGTGTGTGTACTGTGTGCATGTGCATGTGCTGTGTACGCGTGTGTGTACTGTGTACACGTGTGTGTACTGTGTGCATGTGCGTGTACTGTGTGCACGTGTGTGTGCTGTGTGCATGTGCGTGTACTGTGTACACGTGTGTGTACTGTGTGCATGTGTGTGTACTGTGCGCATGTGCGTGTACTGTGCGCGTGTGTGTGTACTGTGCGCATGTGCGTGTACTGGCGCTGTGGGTGCGTGTGTGCCATGCACAGTATGAGTGCTGACTGTCCAGCAGGGAGACAGAAATAGAAGTAAAAAGGCCGTTATGTGTCTAGTTGCAAACTGTGGCGGGCTCTATGAAGAGGAAGGAGAGAACACCGAGGCAGGCCAGGCTAATTTAAACACGAGTGTGGGGTCAGGAAAGGCTCCTGAGGAGACTGGGGGAGCCGCGCGGTGTGAGGGTGGGGTGCTGGGGGGTGTGGAACTGGGCACCGGCGAAGAGAGGGAGGGAAGGGCCAGCCTCTTGGGCGGCATCATGGACAGCATGGTGGAGGCGGAGGCGGAGGGATGCTGGCCTCCCTCAATGGCCTCAGAAGAAAACCCAGCTGCCCGCCCTCTGCCCCCACCCCCACCCCTGCCCACAATGCGATCCAATCAATGAGAGAAAGCATGTGCCATCCCCAGCCCCATTTCCCCTCCTGTTCCTGTAGTTCTTTGAGCCCGTACCCCATCCTTGGTCAACCGCTCCTGCAAGGCGCAGCTCCTGCAAGGCTGAGGACGCCTCCTCACTCCCAACAAGACAGGCTCTTCCCTGGCCTGCAGCGAGCGCACCTCAGGCCGTGGCAGGCCCAGCCCACACCCACCCCTTCATCGTGCCCCTCCCTGAATCTCTAGACCAGGTCTCAGCTCCCCGACACCCAGGCCTCACGGGTGCTGAGGACACAGCCCGGCCCGTCGGGCCTCCACCCCAGGGCAGGGCAGCGCTTGCCAGCACCTGCCAGGGTTTGTTAGGCCGAGTTTACAAACGTTTGACCAACAGTGTGAGAATCTTGCAGAGCAAGAGCTACCCCATATGCACAAACGAATGACAACTCAAGGAAATGGGGTCTCGGAGAGCTCAGCCTGGGCCAAGCGCTGACACCCACCAGCCACGCCCGTTAGCACAGGAGAATCAGTGACACTGTATTTACAGCTTGTGGCTCGCTCTGCCTGAGACAGACCCAACGGGACAAGCCCAGAGGGTAGGGGGGGGATGGAGCTCAGGAGACAGGAAGGCTGGTCTCTGCAAGGCCGGACCTTATCTGCAGGGTCATGGCCACAGAAGGTGGGGGGCGCGGGGCGGCAGGGAGCGGGAGGAGAACACAGGCCTTGAAAACTCTATTGCCCGTTCAGACTCTTAGGAATGAGTCATCAGGAACGCTGAGGTCACAGATGACCCTGTCGACCAGCCCTTTCAACATGATATTCTAAAGCACAAAGTAGGGTTCTAAGCAATTATGCGAGCACAGTCCCCAAATCCTGATTATTTTCACAGGCTCGAGCCACCAGCCTGGGGAAGCGCCTCACTGTCCTCACACTGCGTCCGAGCCGCTGTGTGGCTCTCGGAGCAGGACAGACGGCCCTCCCTGCGCCCAGGACAGGGCCCGCCGCACCCGCGTCGCGTCCCCAGCGTTCAGACTGGGAGCAGCGCTCACAGGGCGCGGTAGGCAGCATGTACAGCTGTGACTGCTCCCAGGGCTCAGTGTTCCTACAACAATGTGCAGGTTCAAGCTCCTATTATTGTATAATACGCCCACTCTGAGCCAGACGTTTGTGCCTTCTTAAAGCAAAATGGAGAGCAATCTCACTTCACAGTTTGGCATGAGCAGGCGCTGAGCTAGTTTCATTGATACTTTAATCCATTCACAGCCACGGCGGCACCGTTCTGAGTACGATGTGAGCGAGTCAGAGTGAGAATGTGTAGGCCTGACTGTACTTACCCAAATGGTCAACAGGTGGCTTTCTGGCCAGGGAAGTTTGCTTTTAATTTAAGCTCCTTAGTTTTACACCGCGGGCTCTGCGTGCCTCCGCAGTGAAGGCAGAGAGCCGCCAGGTTCATGTCAGGCAGGCGTGCTGAGCATGCAGGATTCTCAGTTCAGCCTGAGCAGACTCCCTGTCTCTGCACTCAAATGCCCGGCTCCACGTTTCCACCAAACAGCTCCACGTGGCCTGGCGACGAACACGCCCGGGGAGCACTGTCAGCAGCACCTGCCAACTGGCCCCCAGACCCAGGGAACCAGAGACTCTGGCTGGGCGCGGCCACCTGTGTTTTTACCTCCAGCAACCTCTGCTTTTTTCTTTTTTGTTAATCCTCACCTGAGGGTATGTTTCCACTGACTTTTAGAGAGAGTGGAAGGGAGAGGGAGAGACAGAGAGAAACAACCCTATCACTGAGACAGACACAGTGATAGGGTTGCCTCTTGTACTTGCACCTATGAGGCGGGGATCGAGCCTGCAACCGAGGTACCTGCCCTTGACCAGAGCTGAACCAATGGCTCTTCTGTCCGCAAGGCGATGCTCTATCCACTGAGCCAAACTGGCTAGGGCTCACCTGGTGTTACTGAGCCCTCCAGGGGCTGCTGACACAGCTGCAGAACAGAAATGAAATTGGGGCCAACCACCCCAGTGTTTCCCACGGTCGGAGCCGGAGGAAAGGTGTGAATGTCACTCAAGGGCTCTGTACCCCCGAACGAGGGCGTTCCATGGCCAACCTCCCTGTGGCTGCAGACGCATTTCTGATTCTCGGCCCTGCAGCATACTGTGGGGGGTGCCTGCGGGAACAGCAAACACCGTGGGGGTGCCTGCGGGGACACCTGGACACTGTGAAGGTGCCTGTGGGGACAGCAGACACTGCGGGGGGGGGGGGTGTGCCTGTGGGGACACCTGGACACTGTGGGGGTGCCTGTGGGGACACCTGGACACTGTGGGGGTGCCTGTGGGGACACCTGGACACTGTGGGGGTGCCTGTGGGGACAGCCGGACACTGTGGGGACAGCAGACACTGCTGGAGAATGTTCCAGTCTCTTCCCTCCAAATTGAGCCGGTCCAGGACCTGACAAGCCACTCTGCTTCCAGGACAGAGCGCAAGGCAGGCCATTCTGAGAGGGCAGCTCCACAGCCTTGCCCGTGGCCATGGCCACAGCCTTGCCCATGGCTGCCGTGGCCCCGCCAGGCCTGGCTTTCTGAAGCAGACTGGGGGCACCGGATGTTCTGGGCCCCGCGCAGTCACCTCCCAAGTGGTGGTGCACTGATATTAAGACTCAGGACTGTAAACTTAAGCTTCTCAAAACATGTTCTTGCTTGAGTATCTGCTGAGAAAGGGCGCCAGCTCAGAATTCCTTCGCACAGGCTCTGGTTTCGGGGTGCCACTGATCTGAAGACACGGGCCCTACAGGGCAGTGACCATGGGCTGTTCCCCTGGGCACAGGCAGAAGACTGGCAAGCGCCCTCACCGAGGCTACCGTGCATGTGCTCCTGAGGGGGCGGCCAGGACGGGAGCTCCTTGGGCTGCTGGGACAGACGTAGGAGCTCCTGCTTGTCCAAGAGCTACATCCGCCAGACGTGGGCCCACGGAGGCGAGTGGAAGAACCGCATCAGCATCTCGCCCCCACAGAACCTCAAACAGGCAGCACTGACACGCACCGCCCAGGGGCAGGCTCTGGCAGCACAGAAATGGTCACGGTAACATTAAAGGTGGCAGCTCTCAGTCGTGGGCGGTGGTGCCGCCAGGGGCCTGACGTGGGTGTGGCCACAGCTTCCCGAGGACCAGAAGGAAAGGTCCTGTTCTTGACCCTGACCTGGGCCCTATTTCTTGACCTTCTTCACCTGCGTTAAACTAGTTCTTCCGAATTTGTTGTCCCCCATCACTGCAGTCTACCGGAAGGCTACTTCGTTGTTGCTGTTTGTTTCAATGTGTTGTCCAGCTGTCCTGCTGTTTCGGCAGAAGTGTGAGCCCACATTGCCAGGTGGGGAGTGGTCATGTGACCCTGGACAGGCCGTGCCCGCCCACCCTCGGGTGTCTATAGCTCCAGGACTGAGAGGCAGCACGCTGGTTGCAACAGGCTCTGCAAGAGGCTGCCGGGACACAGCCTGGCTCCTTAGTTTAATGCAGCGGTTCTCAACCTGTGGGTCGCGACCCCTTTGGCGGTCGAACGACCCTTTCACAGGGGTCGCCTAAGACCATCCTGCCTATCAGATATTTACATGACGATTCATAACAGTAGCAACATTACAGTTATGAAGTAGCAACGAAAATAATTTTATGGTTGGGTTACAACATGAGGGCCAGAAGGTTGAGAACCACTGGTTTAATGGCCCTGGGACCTGGTGCAAACTTCCCCTCAGTTGCCTGCTCCTGTCTTCACACTGCGGAACAGGTAATGTCTGACACTGGGACAGGCTGGGACAGTTTACAAATGTCAGGAGAACAACATCCTTGGGGAATATTAAGTTCCTTTTATGAAACTATAAAGACAGCAAACAGTATATCATCAATTTTTTAAAAGCTTTCTTTCCATTAAAATTTCTAGAAAACAGGGATTTTCCTAAACTAACTGGACAAGGTCTCCACCCTCTGCAGAAATGCGCCTTTTACTTCATTTGTGATCACCCGTCCTCGGCCCCCGTTTAGACCCGTCTCTCCTGTTAGGCTCCAAGCTTCCCGAGGCTCATTCCTATCTCACTTTCATACATTCTTTTAAAAAAATCCTTACCCCAGGATTTCTTCCCATTGATTTTTTAAAAATATATTTTATTGATTCTTTACAGAGAGGAAGGGAGAGGGATAGAGAGCCAGAAACATCAATCAGCTGCCTCCTGCACACCCCCACTGGGGATGTGCCCGCAACCAAGGTACATGCCCCTGACCAGAATCGAACCCGGGACCCTTCAGTCCGCAGGCCGATGCTCCATCCACTGAGCCAAACCGGTCAGGGCCATTGATTTTTATTTTTAAGAGAGAGGGGAGGGGAGAGGAGGGAAGTGGGAGGGGGGAGAGAGAGTGAGAAACATCGATGTGAGAGGGACACATGGGTAACCAGCCAGCGCTCATTCCTGTATATGCTGGAGGAAAGCGGGACCTGGCACACAGTAGGTGCACTCTAGGTGGTTGCTGAACTAACTGGCAAAGGAATGCCTGGGAGGCTGTCCATACCCGTTCCATGCGATCCTCGTATCTTTGAGGAAATAAACATTAGCAATAGGATTTCTCTTTAAACAACAAGTGGGAGAGCAGGGTTTCTTGAACTTCAATGTTCACTCCCCTCTGTCGCCTCTCCTGTCAGAGCCCTGCTTTCTATCTGGGGTTCTGTGCTGTTTGTCTTTTGCTGTGTGACAAATCACCCCCAAACTCAGTGGCTTAAATAGCAACATTGGTAACTGCAGTTTCTGTGGCTCAGGACTTTGCCGTAAACCTTGAACTAGAGCCTTCCAGCTCCTGATTCAACCCCACATCCCCATAGGGAGCAGCAGTGAAGACACTGGCTGAGGCTGCGGTCATCTGCGGGCTCCACTGGGGACAGAGGCTCGGCGTCAGGCGTGGTCACGCCTGGCCTCTCTGCGGGGCTGCTTGCTTCTTGGCACGCGGCAGCCCCCGACCCCCAACCCCATACCAAGCGACCCGAGAGTGATGCCGCGCGCCGTTTGTGGCCCAGTCCTGAGAGTCACCTGCCAAGACTCCACCACCTCTGACCACGGCGGTGAGTCAGCAAGTCCAGCCCCTGCTGAAGGGAGGCGAGCAGGCCCCCTGCTTTGAAGGACGGGCATCAAAGAAGTTGTGGACATCGTCTGAGCCATCACGGGTACCACACTTGGCTCAAACGTTCCTTAGCTGGACTAGAATCTAACTAGACTCAGTCCTGTGCCTTCTTTTCAGATTTGGAACATCCACTTTCTACTCCCCACTTCAATTCTGATCTTTGTGCTCCCTCTCACTGTCCAAGCTGTCCTTCTCCAAACACTACACTTAATCGGTAAATTTCTCTTGGCTGAATACTGTGCTAACTTCTCAAATATTCTAACATCAGATCACTTCCTGTTACTGTCTTCCCGCTGACTACCCTCCTAGGAATGATTGCTATTCTCACAGGTTTTGAACCAGAGGTTCTGACGGATTATCAGTTGGTAAAGCCATTCATTCCACCCTTCTTCTTAGGAAGTCATTCTCCAAGTGGAATATGAAGACAGTTAATAGATAGAAAAACCAAGATTTTATTTATTATATTGTCATTATTTTTGCTTAGATTTTAGGTCCTGTGTTTGAGTGCAATCCCTGTAAGTACAAGAACCTGATTTCACTTCACATCCCCACATGGGAGCAGAGGAGGCGTCAATAAATGCACCTACTATGGACTCACAATTTGGCCATGTTTTCCACTGTCCATTTCTTCAGGAAATTCTTATAACTCACTGCTTTGAAGTTTCACCTCACGAGTGAATACTTCTAGAAAAACAAACCATACTGAGAGCAGCAAGTAATCTCCTTCATTTCTCCTCCACCACCCAGGGAGCATACGTATTACTACGCCTGTCCTCTAAGCACACGGCTGTGGAGAAGTCACAGGGGAGGCAGTCCATTTCTTAAACAACCTTACAACTTTCTACTTATCTTTTCCTTTAGAATCCGTGGGAAGATGAGAGAAATGCCCTTGGTGTGGCGCACCAAGCTGCCCAGGTGAACTCTGGACCCATTTCTGGCCCCGCTGCTCTTCGATCAGCAACTCACACACGTAGCGTTTAACACTCCCCTTAGCCAAGGCAGTGCCATCCTCTCCTTTCAGTTGGTAAACAGCTATTTTCCTGTATCTGTGACTTCTTTAAGGAAGGCACTCTTTTGTCCAGAGAAGTAGTTCAATTTGCGAACCAACGGGTTAGCGGCCAACGGTACTTCCCTGATCATCTTCTCTGCCCTCAGCTCAGAAAAGCCGCTTTGGAATTTCATCCCTGTTAGTCACCCTCTCTAGCTGTCCAATACTCCTTCCCTCATCAAAACAGACTCACAGTTTATACTTATGCCACTAGCTGCCAACTGATACTACTCTTTGTTTTCGCTTCAGATGATCTTTTCACCAACAGTTTCTGTTCTCCTGTAACTGCGTCTCTGAAATATTTACTCCATAGGCTCACACCAACCCACACACAACATGATCAAGTGTTATCGGTCTCATTAGTGTCTGAAGTAAACTTCTTTGCACGAGGGAAGAAAAATCAACCATCAGCCGCAGCACAGCCCTCCACGTCCCACGGACCGTATCTTGAAACAATAGTGTTTACTGTCCATGTTCAAGTCAGCATGTGTGAGTGCTCGCCCCTCCCGGCCTCCAAAATGTATTTCTTACATTTAAATACCTCAGAGGGCAGCGTTTTAGAATACTGTCCTTGCCATTCTTTGTCTCGTCACCACATTATGCCTGCTTGGCTGATCAATAAATGATATTCAATTCCGAATGTGACCATATGCGCAGCGCTGTCCAAAGAGGCCTGACCGATGTCACCTGCCACGCTCAGTGGTGCCCAGACACGAGCGTCGGAGTCACCTGAGGGCTCGTGCAGGTGGAGGTTGCGGGCTCTACCCCGGGGACGCAGGTAGCGGGTCTGGGCAGGGTCCGATAATCTCTATTTCTAGCAAGTTCTCTGGTGACGTGGCTGCTGCTGGTCTAAGAACCACACTTGGAGAATTAAGGCCACGGAGGCTGAAAACATTTTACATGGTGTTCTCCCCTCGTTTGCGGAACGACCTTTGCTTGACTCTGCTCATTTCCAATGGCCATGACAGTGGGACCTTCCAAAGGTGAAACACTAGTAAGAAGGCAGCGAGCAGGCCAGTGTGCACACAATTCCACGCTGCTACCACCCCTGCTCTCTGTGCTACAAGCCCCGTGGGCGGAACACAAATGCATCACTCTCTGCTGCTCCTGCACGCTCCCGAGGCCAAGCTAAGGGTCACAGAAACACCCCAAACAAGCAAAAGGGGAAGCTGAGATGAAAAAATTACGTGCTGATGCAAATCAAAACCACAGCAACCGCTCCTCACCACACAGAACTCCCTTCTCCCGGCACGGACAGTCACACCCACCCCGGCCCTCCCTTATCCCTAGAAACCACCATCTGTTCCCCATCTTTATAACTTTCTCATTTCTACCATGTTAATAAATTGAAGCACACAGTAAAAATGCCCACGTTATACCCTGGCTATTATTATTAAAAACAAAACAAAACTGGAAAGCAAAAACTGTTGGTGTGAATGTGAGGGGACTGGAGCCCTTGTGCACTGCTAGTGGGAATGCAAATGTCAGAGCTGCTGTGGGAAACAGATGAATTAAAAACTAAACAATGAATTACCATCTGATCCAGCACCTCCACCCTGATCTACACCCAAAACCCTGCAGGCAGGGACTGAGCTGGCATTTGTACGCGTGTTCAGGGCAGCGTTACACAGCAGAGCCAGAAGGTGGGAGCGACCCATGCCCACGGCAGGGTGCATGGATACACAAAACGTGGTCTATACATCATGAAGGGATGCCATTCAGCCGCCAAAGGAAGAAACTCTGACACGTGCTACAGCAGGAATGAACCTTGAGGACATTACATGAAATCAGGCTACACACAAAAGGACAAGTACTCTATGATCCCCCCATGAGGTACTTAGGGTAGTCAAACTCCTAGCGACAGAATGCAAAAAGCTGCCAGGGGCTAGGGGAGGGAGAAACAGGGAGTTAGTATTTAATGGGTATCGAGCTTTAATTAGGGAAGATGAAGAAGTTCTAGAGATGAATGGTGGGGATAGCTGTAGAACAATGTGAATGCACTCAATGCCACTAAACCTACACTTAAAAATGGTCAAAATGGTAAATTTTGTTATATATATTTTGCCACAATAAAAAACATTTAAAAAAAAAACATCTTTTTATGTGTTAGTCTAAAACAGTGGTTCTCAACCTTCCTATGCCGCGACCCTTTAATACAGCTCCTCATGTTGTGGCTGGTTCGCGCGTTCACTGATGAACCGTGTCTAACAGATACCCACGGAACAGCCGCACATCACTGACACCGGAGGCCGCGGGTGTGGCAATGTTCTTGTTTGTTTTCCCAAAATAAGCACTTCTCCCCCCAAAAGCATGTATTTCCTTGGACTCAGAGTTGGGTATATTTTTATCTTTCAAAACTGAAATGTATTACATATTTTTAAATGCAAAATCCCGACAAGCAAGAAGTCTAGCTTGCTGACACTGGAACCATCAGGCGGCCTGTAGAAAGGGCCCATCTTGAAGATGCGCTCTAAGACAGCTGCTCAGCTTGCCCAGGCTGGGCGTCCTGTGTGGTCTACGAGGAAGGCTCCAGGCCCCAAGGCTGCAGGAAAGAAAAGGCCCACAGGCGAAGATGCCTCCGAGCCCTGAGAAATGCTGAGGACGAACCCTGCCCGCCCTGCGAGGTGCGAGGTGCGCGCTGGCCTCTGGCCAGGCCCTCAGCTGGCCTGGTGGAGACTGAGAGCAGGCTCTCCCCTGAGACATGCAAGTGAGCAGGGAAACGGACCGGGGAGAGGAAAGAGGATGCGGGACTCCAGCAAGAGGCAGAGGCAGCGGACGGAGGGACAGGAATAAGCAAAGGTTTGTCCACTTGTCCATCCGGGCAGTTCCACAAGCCCCAGGTGACAGGCTGTGAAGGAGAAAAGCAGCCGACTGGCCTGCTGCTGCTGTCAGGACAAAGCAGCACGTGCCTCACAGCCTGGCAGCAGCCCTTCAGCACAGACAGGCGCACGACAGCAACACCCATGGGGCAGGCAGCCTGCACCCAATCAGGCCACACAGCATCTCCAGACCAGCGGACCGTGGATGCAGAGCTGGGGCTGGCCCCACGAGGGGCTGTCTGCTCCCACAGCCCTAGAACTGGAGGCCCAGGCACACTATTCGCGGTGCAAGTTAAGACAGTGCACACAACCCAAAAGCCCCCCTCAGAACGTTAAAATCAAATGTAAACAACGTTTCCATTATGGAGCAGTCAGCCTAGTCTGTGTTAACGTGAGACAAACAAGACATCGCATGGGCCAGTTCTCAGATGGACCCGCACAAGGCAAGGGCCACCCAACCAAAAGGACTTCCTTCTGACGCCGCCCACACGCAGCGTCCACGGAGAGTAGCAGGCCCC
The DNA here is from genome assembly GCF_014108235.1 of Myotis myotis. Lineage (NCBI taxonomy): Eukaryota > Metazoa > Chordata > Mammalia > Chiroptera > Vespertilionidae > Myotis > Myotis myotis. The sequence goes on from NW_023416327.1 coordinate 3,000,838, forward strand.
CGAAGGCCAGCCACCTGCAGGCCGCTGTTCTCACTCCTCTTCCCGAGGACTCTCTTCCCCAAATCCTGACAGGAGCCACCACGAATGGGGCTGGTGTCCCCACACTGGGGGGCTGCTTCAGCCCGGCTCTAAGAAGTCTCTTCACACCCAGGTGTTCTAAGTCAAGATTACACTTTTTGACACTGAATTATTTACCCCTTCGGGGCTCTGGATCCATCGCTTTATATTGTAATTGCTTTTCCAGGGCTTCCTCTGAACTTCTGCTCAGAAGAGTTAAACGTGCTGCTGTGGGTCATTCTGCCTCAAACAGATCTAAGGGAGCTGAACACAGAGCTTACGTCACAGGAGAACCATGCAATGTGATGTCCTGCCAGGGGTGATGAACTCTGGCAGCTGGATAAGAAAAGCTCAGAGTTCAGATTTCAGATGCAGCTAGCGATCAGGCCGGCCTGCTTGCCCAAACACATCAGGGAGGCCGCTAACTCCACAAGCTGCCGACACCACCACTATGGGCTCTGCTGCCTCAGAAAGGAACACACCAAGGCTGCCTCGCGAGTCTCTGAAGGGGAAAAGCATTTCTGTGGCCTTAATTCCTCACGGATCAAGCACACGAGTGTTGACTATGCACTCACTGTGGCATCAACCTTTTCAGAGGACAATTACAGCACATAGCACACACTTACTAGTTGTACAGTTTGCACTGAAAAAACTAAACGGAAGCCTGCCAGAACCAATGCAATGTAATCACAATGAACTCTAACCATAGAACTCTTATTTTTGTTTTTTGGGGGAACAGTGGTATCTAACTATATGGAAGGTGTTTCTGCAAAGAGGCCTGCAAAACCAGCTGAGTATTTCCATAACACTCACACACGTGCACGCACACGCATGATCCTGGCCCAGTTCCTCCACAGAGGCTCAGACACATCCCCCAAACACAGACCCCAAATTTGCCGACTGCTGGCACTGCCCCTGCTGCAGGCCAGGTGGCTACAGACCCTGCATCACACACACGCACTCACTCATCTCGCTCTAGAATTGCCTTTTTCCTTCCGGCCCTGTTCACAAATGCTTCCAAAGCTGCTCAGAGATGAACTTGGTGGCAGTGTCTGTGGCAAAGGTGACCTCAGGATGATACGATGCACATGGTTTACAAAGAAAACCCAACCAGCAAAGGCTGCGTCAGAAACCAATGCCTGTCTGGCTGGGAGCAGCTGACATGTCTGGGACCCAGAGTGGAGACAGAGTTGACCACAGGGCCGACGAGGGTCGCTAACAATGGGAACCAGAGAGAACATGATGTTTAGGTCCTCAGAACAGAAGGGGAAACTTGGTAAAGAGGACAAACAGCCTTCATGAAGCAAAAACTTTCTGACCCTTGTATCTGTGAGTGTGTCTCCCGGGAATAAGTGGCGATCGTGGAGTGAGGCCCTACACTCACCGCGGACTTGGGTGCATGGAGCCGCACCTCACACAGGGACACTGACCAGTCCTACTCACCTGTCTTAGTAAGAGCCCCCGGGATGCTCTTGCTAATTCTGGTCTGTTCACACAATCTGCAAAGGAACGGTGCTCGGCTGCCACACTATGCGCTGTATACACATCGACACACATGCACACACACATTTACTGTTTCTCCTGGAACCTCCCGGCGCCGGGCAGACCTCACGCCCCAGGTCACTTACCGAGGACTCGCTGTCCCTGATGAGGAAGTCACCCTCGCGGCCCCGCTCGTTGAGGGCGCACTCGGCCTGGTGGCGGGTCACGTTCCCGTAGTACCACTCTCTGCCAGCGAAGCGCCCGCTGCCCGCGGGCCCCGGGTAGCTGATCTGCGGGACATGAGACGGGGGCAGGACAGGCCCGTCGCTGAGGACCACCACATAGTTTTTGGGGACAAGGCCGACCTGCCCCCGGGCGTTTTTGCACTTCCACCACTCGGGGTCGTTCTCCGGCTTCTCGATCACCTCCATGGTCTCTCCCTTCTCGAAGTTGAGCTCCTCCTCGGTGACCGAGCTGAAGGGGTATAGCGTCTGGACCACGTGCAGAACCCGCGCTCCCTGGCCATTGCTCACGGGCGCGCCCCGCCGCAGGCTCGGGAAACTGGGGGACTCCGCGGCCGCCTCGTCCACCTCCTCCAGGACATAGTTGGAGGGGAACCAGCCAATCTGCCCGTTGTAGCTGCCACGCCACCAGCCATCGCTGCACTTCTCCATGACGGTGACACGTGACCCCTTCACCAGGGACAGCTCGTCCTCCCTCTCGGCCACGTAGGCGAACTTGACGAAGGCCGGGATGTTGAGGTCGTAGATGCGGTCGGCGCCCCCATTGGCAGGGTACTCTGCGTCCGTGCTGGGCGTTGGGGACGCGTCCCTCGCGCTTGTCTTCCTCTTGGTCTTGCCCAGGCCTGTGGAGACACAACAGGGGCTCAGTGGGCACCGACGCCTGCAGCGGGCGCTGCTGGGCATCATGGGCACCCTGCTGCCACCTCCCTGCCCATAACACTCAGGGGGGAAATCCGCCCCACCGGTGTGCCTCAGTGGTGGAACACGGACCCATGACCGGGTCACTAGTTGGACTCCCGGCCAGGGCACCTGTTCGGGTTGCAGCTGATCCCCAGTAGGGGGCATGCAGGAGACAGCCAATCTATGATTCTCTCTCATCAATGTTTCTCTCTCTCCCTCTCCCTTCCCCGCCCCCCCCCAGAATCAATAAAATGTAAAGAAACAAACAAAAAAAAAAAAGGGAGGGGGGAATCCACCCTGGTTACAATGTCACTATCAGGAAAGTCACATGTTGATGGCTGCAATGAGCACTTGCCAAGACTACAAGCTGAGAACTGCTAAAACTGACCTCTTTCCTTTACTCTTAAAAAAATGCTAGAGTAACAGCAGCCCAAAAGACAACAAAATAGTAGAAAGTTAGTTTCCTTTTGAAACAACTAGAGAATTCCTGTGTCACTCAGAAAAAGAAGGCATAAAGGCACAGACATGACGCCCTCACAGCCTTGTGCTGAGCAGGAAGTTGGACGAATGAACTCAAAAGACGGGTTCTAGGGAGGGTCAGGTCTCAGCAAGCAGAGCTTGCACCAGCCGAGCTGCTCCGCCGCCTCCCCTCAGCCATGCGCCCTCTCCGCCACTCCTGGCACCCGTGCCCTCCCAGGGCTGCCCCTGGCAGAAACCCGTACCCTTCTCCTTTCTTCTCATCTGGCAATTCTTTTCTTTCAAATCAAGGCTCATTTCCCAGAACAGGTTGTGATGAAGGCAGAATTTTTCTTATTGTGACTAAAATCCCACGAGTGGATCATAAAATCCATTTAGTGGGTTGTGACCAGCCTGCATGTATGTATTGCTTTTTTCTTAGGGGAATAAAATATAAAACCTAACAGTGCATCAAATACAGAATTGTTGCTTCCGTTATACATGTGAGTGAGTGAGGGTTGTAGTGTGAAACTGATTTTTTCCAGAGCAGGAGGAACTATTTGAAAAGTCGTAAGGCGAAAACGCTTTACCGTCCGTCCCCCCCCCCGCCCGCCCCAATACTACCCCCTGAGAATGCGTAGGATTCTGAGCCTTCTGGAGCCGGGAGCCTGGGGAAGGGCAGCGCGGCCAGGGCTGAAGGCTGAGTGCCCCGGGGCCGGGGCCATGCTCCTCCGTCTTCCAGACAGAGGGCGGCACACCACCTCCACGGGAGTCACGTGCAGATTCTGAGGGTGTGGAAACTGCAGCCACTGCAGATTTTTATTTTGTTTTTATTTTTCCAAATGACACTAAAGCACTTCACTGGGTAGCTGTACCTCTCTCCCCTTTTACTCCTTAAACTGGAGGAAAGACAGAACGATCCCACGCACTGGCCGTGCTTCTGCTCCGGGCTGAGCAGCAGGACCAGGAGGAAGAGAACGCCGCAGTGACCACCCGCCATGCGGGCAGCTGGGCGCTGCCTTCCAGAGCGGCCCGCCCGGCCTAGGATTCTGCCGCCCGAGAAGTTTGGCGTCACAGCGGAGCAAGGAGACCGAAAGGCACGCGGCCGGCCGGTGAGGTGACGGCACACCGACGTGGAGTGGCTTTCAGGGGAACACATCAGTTCCTGGAGCTAACAGCGCCCACCGGTCCCCGTTGTGCCACGGCGAGCACACACGAGTGCGTGGGAAACGCAAGAGCAAGTAAGCCTGGGCATTACGCCAAGTTAAAAAGTGATTTCCACTGAGTGAACTCGCTCACATCAAAACGTGAGCGTCCAAATCTTACAACGGATCCTTTATGTGACTTCCACCTCGGAGGGTTCACCCAGGCCCGAGAGCGTGGTGCCCCAACTCCCCGACCCCAGGCAGCGGTCCACGGGGAACTTCCCTCAAAGGCTCGGCCCTACGAACCTCAGAAAGTGCTCCCCACCCTGAAGCCGAAACCACCCGGCAGAGTCCAGTTTCTGGTAACAAACATTTCAAGAAATCACATGTAAACGTAACTTTTTAATGGACCTCTGCAAACTTATAACAAAAGCCACGTGAAAAAAATACTATGGAAGATCCAGCGTTAGCATATCCACCAGGACATAAAGGCGTCACAATCAGAGCAGACACAGAGCTCAGCTAACGCGCTGCTGAAGACACGTGAGCGGTGTGTGATGAACATGCTACCTGGATGCTGGCCGCCCTTCGGTTCTGGGAGAGCGAGATAAATGAGGCGGGCCCCCTCTCTGCCCATGCGGAGTTTTATTTTCTCCACCAAGACTGGAACGTTCCACGTAGCAGCCAGACCATGGAAAGCAGCCCTGTTTTGCTCTAACGTGGTCTGAGGGTCCTGAGACCACGCTGGGTGGGCCTGGGGGCGGTTACAGCAGTGACCGAGCACACAGCCTGGGGAATCTGAGCTGTGTGCTCTGGGGCAAGGGACTGCGTCTGTGTCTTAGTTTCCTGACCCCTCAATGTGGGCAATGATGGCACTGGCCCAGCTGCTGCGGCTGCCACAACCAAACCAGACCGGGGCTGGGCAGCAGAAACTGACTTCCTCACACCTCTGAGGGCCAGGAGAAGACGAGGGCTGGTTCCCTCTGAGGCCTCCCTCCTGGGCTTGACATGGCTGCCTTCACATGGCCTTCCTTGCGTGTGTGCGTGTGCGTGTGCGTGTGTGTGTGTGTGCGCGCGCATGTGTGTGGTCTCTGATTTCCTCTTCTTCCCAGGTGTGTGTGTGTGTTTTCTGATTTCCTCTTCTTACCAGGTGCGTGCATGTGCGTGCGTGCGTGTGGTTTCTGATTTCCTCTTCTTCCCAGGTGTGTATGTGCGTGTGTGTGTGTACTTTCTGATTTCCTCTTCTCACCAGGGCACCAGTCGCATTGGATCAGGGCCTACCACAAAAACCTCATTTTAACTTAATTATCTCTTCAGAGCCCTGCCCCAAACAGTCATAGCCGACTTCCTGGGGATAAGGATGCTGACGTGCGGATTTTCGGGGATGTAACAGCCGACATCAGGTACCTGGATTTGGATTATATGCACCAAGCACGGAAGCGCTCTAGGAACGATAAAAAGCGTGCCTCTTATTAACTGAGCTGGGCTTTGCCTTTTTCTCAGAGCTGTATATTCCCAGAAGAGGACTGCAGTCCTTTCTGAGTGCCCGTGGCCGTGGCCCACCTGTGCCGAGAGCCACCAAAATAGAACGTGTGCCTGCCAGGGGTTTGGGACCTGGGAACCCTCGTTCCACGGGGCAGTGTCATGTGTAGCTGCTGCTGCAGTGACATTCAAGAGACGGGTGTCGGCACAGGGAGGAAGCCGACCTACTGACACCCACACGACCCAAACCCTCACAACACTCCTGTGCAAAGTGGGCCTCCCCCCATTTCTGCAGATGGAGAAAGGTGCGAAAGGGGGTCTGGGAACTGGTCCAACACACACAGCAGTGGGGGCCCAGACCGGCTCCCAATACAAAGGGCCAAGCACACAGCAGTGGGGACTCAGACCGGCTCCCAATAGAAAGGGCCAAGCACACAGCAGTGGGGCCAGACCGGCTCCCAATACAAAGGGCCAAGCACACAGCAGTGGGGCCCAGACCGGCTCCCAATAGAAAGGGCCAAGCACACAGCAGTGGGGCCCAGACCGGCTCCCAATACAAAGGGCCAAGCACACAGCAGTGGGGCCCAGACCGGCTCCCAATACAAAGGGCCAAGCACACAGCAGTGGGGCCCAGACCGGCTCCCAATACAAAGGGCCAAGCACACAGCAGTGGGCCCAGACCGGCTCCCAATACAAAGGGCCAAGCACACAGCAGTGGGGCCCAGACCGGCTCCCAATAGAAAGGGCCAAGCACACAGCAGTGGGGCCCAGACCGGCTCCCAATACAAAGGGCCAAGCACACAGCAGTGGGGCCCAGACCGGCTCCCAATACAAAGGGCCAAGCACACAGCAGTGGGGCCCAGACCGGCTCCCAATACAAAGGGCCAAGCACACAGCAGTGGGGCCAGACCGGCTCCCAATAGAAAGGGCCAAGCACACAGCAGTGGGGCCAGACCGGCTCCCAATACAAAGGGCCAAGCACACAGCAGTGGGGCCAGACCGGCTCCCAATACAAAGGGCCAAGCACACAGCAGTGGGGCCCAGACCGGCTCCCAATACAAAGGGCCAAGCACACAGCAGTGGGGCCCAGACCGGCTCCCAATACAAAGGGCCAAGCACACAGCTCGGTCAGAGGCTGATGTGCAGCAGGCTCTGTGGGCAATGAACGCGGGATGGACTCTCAACTGAGGCGCCGAGAGTCCACTCTGCCAACGCCCCTGGCCCTCCCAAATAGCAAGCACCCTTCCTCTGATTCTAGGCCGTGAAAATGGCCCGGTGCCTCCAGGTGGAAGTGGGGCTGAGGTTGAGGGAATCACGAGGAACCATGAAGCCATGTGACCATCGCCATGTCTCAATGTGGAACAGGCCACACGCGTGTGAGCAGGAGCAGCAGTGCTGCTGTGTGTCCGAGGAGGAGAGGACACACGTGTGCCCATCAGCCTGAGCCCCAGATGACCCCACCATGTCTGGGCTCCAAGCAGCATCTCTGATTTGAAGGAAAACCTGTTCCCTTTCAGGGCAGCCTGCTGTCCCCAGCCCCATGTGTGTATTTCCACTACACATCTTCTCCGTTTCTTTTCCTTTAACGGAAGTCACACCTCTTCTCATTTTAAGAAAAATGACTGGAATTCCAATGTGTCTTTTACAAGGACCAGGTGAATTTTTTTCTCTTAAACTTTTATGTATTTTCCCAAAAGGAGAGGCAAATCCTCACACAAACTTTGCAGAGTCTCAGGCCCCTTTATCACTGTAAGTGAACAGGAGTAACCAAACGCGGCTGCCCAGAAGCCCTCAACGAGCAGCTTGTGCTCACGCCCTCTGCACAGACTTCGGAAGGACATACTTTCCAGCGCTTCCCCTTGGGGCCTGCCCACTCGGCCCACCCATGACTTCCTGCGCACCTGGGCCGTGCAGGGAAGAACTCCCAGGAGTGGGCCCACATGGACTGGCCACACACTCCCCCTCCCCTTTTCCTCTCTCTCAGGCCCGGGAGCCCAACCCATGCAGGGCCCAGACGGCTCCAGCCGAGCACACGCAGTGGCGGCACAGACCCTCGCTGGACTTCCTGAGCACGGGGAGCAGTAGCAGGTTTCAGCAAGACTTGGGGCTTCAAATGACATGCTTTTTTCTTTAGTCCTAGAGTTTATCATAAATCCACCTGCACAGGGAGCTACTGCTGCAGGGGTGTCGGGCAGGTCATTTCATGAGTGAGGACATCTAGAGTGCGAGCATTCACAGGCCTTCCTGCCTGCTGCCTGCCGCCCTGGCGACGGCGCACCGCTCTCTGCAGAGCGATGCTCTCCTCTGCAGCTTCTCAGTATGCATAAACTGCAACAGCTTTGCACGAAGAAAGAACAAAGAAGGAATGGAAACCATGTTTAAAAAGAGAAGTAAGACACTGTCTCATGTGGCATGAGCTCAGGAGTGACCAGGATTTTAGCTTCTACACTGGTTAGGCTCTGCAAACATTCCCGTTCCCTCGAATCCACTATCATAAAACTGTGGCATTTAAGATCTAGAAGAAATCTTATACTGCTCAGCTGCTTCAGGATGCTGCTGTGGGGAGTGGCCTGGGGTCCTGTGTGTGGTGCCCGAGACCGGTGGGCAGAAGACCCCAAATCCCCTTACCCAACATGCCCCCAGCAGCTCCAATGCCAGGCGTGCTGGCCAGGAGGTGCCAGGCAGTGGGCTCCACAGAGGAGTGGGCGAAGGTCTCTGAGAGGCCAGATCCCAGCCCCCAGGCCAGTTGCAGCCAGGCTGGGCAGCAAGGGCGCGACCTGAGGATGGGCTGCCTGCACTAGGCTTGCGGCCCAGGAGGACATAATAAGCTCTGTGATGGAGCTCCCTCCATCACTGTCACATTAGAGACCAGCCACAATGTGTGCAATGAACTTCATTTGCATATAATAATAATAATAATAATAATAATAATAATAATAATAAAATAACGTTTGCACCAACAGGAATGCTACTTCTTACTCTGTGAGCAATGATAACTTTAAATGACTAGTAGCTGAGTTGGATTTAACACTACAGGCATACCTCCTTTTATCCTGCTGTGCTTTACTGCACTTCAGAGAGGTTGCATTTTTTACAAACTGAAGGCAAGACCCTAAAAGACGCAGACTACTCACGTTATTGCATCGCTCGTTTTATTGCAGTGGTCTGGAACCAGCCCCGTAACATCTCCGAGGCATGTCTGTGTGGCACCAAACTACTGAATCTCTGACCCCGAGTTAACTTTTCACTGACAACAATAAGCAGCTTTAACTCCTCTATAATAAAAGGCTAATATGCAAATTGTCCCCTTACTGAGAGTTAGACCAGGGGGTGGGGCCGGCTGGTCAACCACCTGCAGCCCCTCCCCTTGGCCAGCCCCGCACCCGATTGGCCCCCAACCCTGATCAGGGGCGGGGCCGGCCCGCCAACTGCCCACGGCCTCTCCCCCTGGCCGACCTGATGGCCCCAATTAGGGTGGGCTGGCTGGACCCCACCCATGCACGAATTTGTGCACCAGGCCTCTAGTTCCTGAATAAAAGTACATGCATGAAAGACTGAGTTCTAACAAAAGTTTGACTGTGTTATCCATGTTAATGGTAGTGATTTTAAAGTCAAAATCTCTCATGTACTCCTTTTAAGACCAAGGAATGGTAAACAGACGACTTTAAAATATGCTGTCACCTTCCAGCATAGTTCTGCAGATTTAAGATAAAGTCAGACAAGTTTGATTATTCAGAAATATACTCAAGCCAACTCACTTAGACATAATGTACTGTGCACGAAAAGGGGGCCATGTGTTAAACCTGGCCGGTCCAGAGGAGGCCTGTGTGGCAGCCTGACAGACTCAGAGACCGAAAGTAACCACATGGGATGGTGTGAAGTTAAAACTTCCTAACTAAAAGCAGACATGGTGGGTAGTTATGTCCGCCAACCATAGTCCCCTTGACAAAGGTCAGTCTTTACCATGACTGAGCCTGCTCCTTGTCTTTTTGCATCTCAGATAACATGCCTTTGGAATGTCGGTCACCCCTCTGTCCAGACCCCTCAGGACACACCCACAGAGCAGGAGACTACTGAACCCCTATTGCTATTTTGTCCCGAGTACAATCTGTGTGTGAAATAAATGTTAACTATCCTGTACCCACCAATGTACAAGGATGTGTCTCTCTGTTTTACTCTTTATCCAATCCCAGAAGTTTCCCTGCTTTGTTTTCCCCCGCCCCCTTAATCTAAAATTGGTTGATTGCATGTAACCCCCTTACACCTCTGTCTTTGACTCTAATCCTATATAATAAAGAGCTAACATGCTAATTAGACCGAACAGCAGAACAACCGTCCGGACGACCTGCCAAACGAAGCCGGGGCTGCGAGGGGCAAGCCCCTTGCATGAATTTCGTGCATCGCGCCTCTCGTGTATAAAATAAGCTGCAAAACTGCCTTCTCAGGAGCATTTTCTCAATCCGTTAAGATTTTGCTTTCCAACAATTGCTATCAATTTGGCTCAAATTAACTCATAAAAACTCTCTACCATAGACAGCATCCAAGTTTTAGGAGCTCTAGGCAAAGACATTTTATTTTTGTTACTAATCAGATCTGTAACATGAACCACCTTTAACCAGAAAGCTTTCTTGTACTTGAAATGCCATTTATACTAAGTAAAGAATAGAGGTTATTAATTTGTGGGGGTTCCCTCATGTGAGTTAGGACCTATTATTAAAGTCAACTAAAAATTACAAAAGGCTTTTGTTATTAAATGCTAAGAAGATCTGACAAGCTTTGATTAAGATACCAAGTAACTGAAATAAGTTTTCATATCAGAGTTAGGATAATGTTTGGCTTCTAATAGCTTTTCATATGATCATATGTGCATATAATTTATATTTAGTAAAAACTAGATATGCTGGTAAGACTCAGAGAACGCCCAGTCCTAACATTTATGATAAAAATATTTCAACATATAAGGAGGAAAACCTCAAGTTTACTAAACTTAAGATTTTTTAAAGGATGACCATTTAAGATCAATGCATTCAGCTTCACTGGCTGTTAGGGAAATGCAAATCACAACTACAATGAGACACTCTCACACCTGTTAGAGTGGCCACTCTCAACAAGACAAGTACTAACTGTCGGAGAGGGAACCCTCACTACTGCTGGTGGGAATGTAAACTATGGAAGGCAATTCGGCGATTCCTCAAAAAATTAAGAACAGAGCTACCATGGGACCCAGCAATCCCACTCGTGGGTATATACCTGAAAACCTCAAAATCATCTTTTCAAAATGATATATACACCACTATGGTCATTGCAGCACTACTCATGGTGGCCAAGATGGATACAGAAGATGTGGTACCTACTGGTATACACCATGGAATACTATTCAGCCGGAAGAAAGGATGAAATGTTGCCATTTGCGACAACATGGATAGACCTTGAGAACATTATGCTAAGTGAAATAAGTCAGGCAGAAAAAGTCAAGAACCATATGATTTCACTCATATGTGGGATATAAAACTGAAACTCGTGGACACAAACAGCAGTGAGGGGTTGCCAGAGGGAAGGCGGTAGAGGGTGGGGGGTGGAGTAAGCTAGACGTATGGTGACAGAGGATAATCTGACTTTGGATGGTGGGCACACAGTGCAATATACAGATCTTGTAACCTAGGAACCTATACTTGAAACCTACATGATCCTATTCACCAAGTCACCCTAACACATTTAATTAAAAAAAGATCAGCCCAGCGTTCTCTGCTGTTGTTTTATCTGCTCAGCCGCCTTCTCTTCTTCACCAAACTCCTGTCCCGTGGCTTCTGCAGGGCTCCACCCACGCGGCCACGGGGGAGGCCGGGCTCCTCAGGACCAGTGCACAGTCGGGGGCACCGTCCTGGGCGCCCGCAGTGTGGAGCATGAAGGAGAGGGCAGGCATGAGGCCCAGGGAGAAAAAGACAGAACCTAGATGACATGCGTTGAGTCCCTCAGTCCCACCATGCTTCCCAGTGCTGTGAGATAAATCCTCTTTAAATTTTCTCTGCCTCTTCCTTCTTTTTTGTTGTATCTACCTTCTGTCACTTCACTTAAGAGCTCTAGAAAAAAACAAAAAAACACGACTCTCCCCCAACTCTCACTTCGCTCCCATTCCAGCCCTTAAATATGCCAAACTTTATTCCCACTCTTATCTGAGGGGCACATGTTCCAAGATGCCCCTGAGACCACAGAGAGTACTGAACCCTGTCTATATTGCTTGTTTCCTATACATATGTGCCTGTGATTAACTTATCAATTAGGCGCAGTGAGAGATTAACAACAGTAATATGCTAGACCAATTTTAACAATGGCTCTGGGCCCGCACAAAGTAAAATAAAGGGACATGAACACAAGCACTGGGGCACCCAGACAGTCGGTCTGATAACCAGGCGGCTACTGAGTGCCACATGGGGGGCGGGGGGGGGAGGGTGAGGGGGATGAATACAGGTGGATGGTTCCTATCCCCGGACAGCGCGGGACTTCGTCACACTATTTAGAACAGCATGCAATTTAAAACTTATACACTGTTTATTTCTGGAACTTTCCTTTATATATTTCCAGAACGCAGTTGACCCCAGGTAACTGAAACTGCGGAGGCAAAACCGTGGTTAAGCCGGGGGAATACTGCATTTGGGTAAGCTGAAAAGAGCGCAGTAACACAGTAACTCCTTGATATAACGGACTAATTCAGGCGCAGGGGGTGTCCGTGAAAGTCAAAAGGCTGTTATGTAATGAAGTAGGTTTTCCGAATGTGTATGTTAAAAAAAATGACAAATCAGTTAGTTTACCTACATTGACTTATGTAGACAGGTCTGTGTGATTAAAATTAAGTATGTAGGAAAGGTTCCATCTCACAGAAAGTTTCCTATATGTATTAGAGCAATTTTAAGTTTACACTGAATAGGCCTAGTAAATGCATGCGTTCACCAGTCACCTCGAATAAACAAATGCACAGGCTGGGCGTGGCCTAGCGCACGGGGAACACGGGCCAGTGCGGTAAAACCGCTGCAGAAGTCACACCCCATGACAACAGCACCCCTTACCACACACGATGCGGTGTGATCACCTGCTAATCATTCCCGAACACTGTCTGTGAGCGGTGGCCCTTGGATTTAAATATATAAACTATAGTTGTAGATATGTAATATTTATGTCAGCAAAATTACTACAGTATTTTTTTCAATATATGGCCTATTCACTAAAATTTGTTAAAAATAACAGTGTGTCAATAAAAAAAATAACCTGTTAATTTAATTATAAGCAAATCTTGGTTAAAAGCATTTAAAGATTAACAGGGTGTTAATTTTCACATATGACATATGGACCAGGAATGTGGTTTGTTAGACCAGAAGTCCGTTAAACCAAGGCCTGCAAAATCGAGGGTTTCCTGGGCTTGGCGAGCAAGCAGGTTTGGGTGTGGGAGTGAGGTGGGTGCTGGTGGAGGGACAGGATCACCACTTGCCATGACTAACCAGCCACTGGGCTAGTGCACGCGATTCTTACACCCCCAGAATCTCGGGTTTAACATATGTGCCCCCACAGGACCCATAATGAGAAATGTGTGACACTGGATGGCACGGACATCAGGGCTCAGCAACCAGCACATCTAACCTCAGTTTTCTGACGGCCCAGATGTGACTTGGGAGGGACCCAGAAGGCTTCCCTGTGGCCAGTTTCTTAGGCGTGGTGTCAGAGACACTGCAGGGCAGCTCAGAGACTGGGACAGACTCATCAGTATAGAATGATCTCAGACAAGGCCAGGTCCAGGTCAAAACAGACTTGAGCCCCAACACCAGCACCCAGCTGCTGCAGTCAGCACCTACTCCTTTCGTCGCACAGGGCTTAGGTTGCTAACTGCTGAGAGGGAGGAAGTGTGTGCAGAAGAGAAGACAGGCTACCCCGGCCGTAAGCGAGGTGTGAAGGAGGCCTTGGGCCACCCCTAGAGTGGGACATGGGGCTGGAGGGCAGGGCAGCCAGCAGCCAAGACAGGTCCCCTCGCAGCTGGCAAGACTGCGTCAGGCAAAGCAAAGAGCTCGTCAGCCCAACTCTCTTCTGAGCGTCGTACCTGACACCATGGACTCACTGCTAGGAACTGGAGATGCTTCAAGAAGAAATATCGAGTTCCTAACCTCTTCCCAGATAAAGGACTAAACACAGCCCAGGACAGCTCTCTGGGTCTTCCATGTCCCTCTCTGGGCACCAAGTTCATTCACAAAAATCCCAGCCCTATGGGTGCCCCAGCCTTATGGGTGCTGCCATTGGGTGTCCCAGCCTTATGGGTGCTGCCGTTGGGTGCCCCAGCCTTATGGGTGCTGCCGTTGGATGCCTCAACCTTATGGGTGCCCCAGCCTTATGGGTGCTGCCGTTGGGTGCCCCAGCTTTATGGGTGCTGCCGTTGGGTGTCCCAGCAGCCCCACCCACTCTGTAAGGTCCTGACAACAAGAAGGAAGACAGCCAGGATGTGGTGGGAACGAGGGAAGCTGAGCATGAAGCTGGGCCTGGAAACCTTCCTCTAGCGGCTTAAATATAACTTTTAAAAGTGAAAACCAGTCTTTTCCAGAAGCTGAGTCCATCTGCACGCCCCTGACGGGGTCGCAGGCACCTGGCCCGTGGGACACCCCGGCTCATCAGGGGACTCTCAGCCTTCCCCACCCGCAGCCTCCACAGCATCACCCACCTCTACTCAGCACCCACTCGCTGCACTGTCTTTACCCCCCTGAGAAAGCCCATCTTAGTCCCTCTGTGGCCTCAGGGCCTGGCATTCAGTAACTGCTTGCTCAGGAAATACACTCCACTTCCTGTCTCATCACCATGTCACACACTCCTCCATCCTTCCAGACTGGCCTCTCCGGGGGCACCCGCCTGTGTTGCCAGGACTGTGACAAGACTACTGAGGAGCAGACCGATGGACTGATGCTGCACCCAGCACCCCCCAAGTACACACTAAGCCCCCCTACGACTCTTTCTTCCTTCCACCCTTCAACAGAACTGTGAGACCCCACTGTGGGCCGGACACTCGCACCCGTAAGGCCAGTGGCCAGGGTGGAAGGCCCAGCTCTAGCTGGGCTGTGTCTGAGGGGCCCAAGGTACACTGGTTCCTGATGCACCCCCCTCTGCTCGCCCCCAAACTGGAATGAATGGAGGAGGCTGACTTCCATCGTTCCTAGGAGTGTTCACCTCAGGTGTTGTCCCAAGTACAGGGAGGGAGGGAGGAAGGCGACTCCTAAGTTGTAAGGAGCTGCTATCCCTGAGGCAAACTCGCAATGACTGGGGAGGGGCTGCCAGCTGAAGGGGGTACAAATGAGCTAGTCCCCATCCCTAGCACCCCCTCCAGTGGGCAGATGTTGGAGGATCAGCCCAGAGGGACAGGGTCAGGGTCAAAGGGCCCACCACACACAGGTCCCGTGTCCAGGCCTCCGGACTGGAGTCTCCACCCTTGCTCATAAGAAAGCCCGTTTATCTGCGAGCAGGCAGCAAATACATGACAATATTTAACTCTGAACAGCATGGTTCAGAAGTACAGAACTCTCCCTCAAATGTGAAAGTCAAATGGCAACAGATGCCAATGAAAAGAATTTTTTTAATTTTAATTAACAATACATATTTAATACTTCTCAACACATATACTGGATCCATCAGCACAAGCATTTTTTTTAATATGCAAAAGGGTGTACGAGGCATGGCAGTATATGACATTCTGCAATATTACCTGACGTGTCAGCCCACTGGCAAGTTCAGTACATCTTTCCCAGACCACACCCAAGTAAAACAAACGTGCCAAATAAACAAAGACGAGAACCGGCAGCATATTCATGCAGGTGGCCAGGGGTGGGCAAAGACAATGGCACCAGGCTCCCGCCCACTTCCTCAGACCACACTCCACGCCCAGCCTCTGTGCCAGCAGCGTCAGACCGCGGCGAGTCGACAACGCCTCTACTCCTCGGTTCCAAGGACAGCCGTGACACTGTGGGGCTTAGCCTTGGGTCTGGGACCCAGCAAGAGCCCAAATGGCAGCTGTCATTGTGTTTATTGCCATTATTACATCTGTTTTCCTTCCCCCTTGAGGACAAAGGCAGGACCAATGGAGACAAGACAGGTGGTGCTTTCTCAACAGAGGTGCCACTTAGCTCTTCTTTCCGGAAAATGTGCCTGGGCAGGTCTCACCCACTCCTTCTCTTCGGGCTACGGCATGGACAGGCTCAGAGAGGATGCTCCATAACGCAAAGTGGGCCTTCACACAGGGAGTGAGAGAGAGCCCATTTCCGAGTCAGAGCAGGCAGAAGGCTGGGAGGCCACGCGCTGCCTTCGACGGGCAACACTGGTCACCGAGACGCGGGGCCTGCGGAGTAGCGGGCTCGCTCCTGCCTGCGCTCGGGGGAGGGCGCGGAGGGAACTGGGCTCCTGCCTGCAGCTCTTGGCCGTACATCCGGCTTTGTGGACGTGCCAGCCGGGACCTGCCTCAGCTGTGAAGAGTCCTTGCAACCCGGGACAAGTCACTCAACCTGCCTGACTTTCCGAGGAAAGCTCTGGGCCAGGCTGTCTCCAGGGCCCTTGCCAGCATCTGAAGTCTACACACAGCCCAGCTCTCAGCTGCGCGTCACCTTCCCACTGAACGGAACATGCGAGGCTATGAAAAAACCCACGGAAGAACACACGTGGCCCTTTCGGAGCCTCACAGCCATGTTGTGTCACTACACTGCTTTTCTTAGCTCTTAGATTAAACATTATAGACTGAGTCAACTTAAATTAGTGGCATAGGAACAGCTCGTTTCACTACTAATTCATGCTCTCCTTCTAAACACCCACCTGCAAAAGTTTCCACTCAGACAATCAACTGCTTTACTCCTTAAAAAACAAAAATGCAAAAACACCAAACATGCGAAATCAAATGAGACCCTGCACACAGCCGCCGCAGGTCAGCCTGCTTCCACAAGGAAATGGGCAGCCACGGCCTTAAAATGTTGCAAAAGAGCTGCCCGCAGGCGGCTCCGGCTCTGAGACCCGGGGTGCTCACCGACCCTGCGCCCAGGAGCAGAGAGGGCAGTGGTGAGCTATGGCGGGAGAAAGCACTGGCCGCGGAAGGGGCCGGTCACGGGGACTGAATTCTAGACAAAAGAGGACTGGGGGAGACGTAGGCTGATGTGCAGAGCAACACCCGCCCGGCTGGCTAAGCCCACCAAGGAGCGGCCTTACGTGGTCCGCAGCAGCTGGCAGCTGCCCGCCGTGCAGCGCAGGGTGCACGGGCAGCGGCTCAGGGCGAGGAGGCACCAGGAGCAGTGCCGGCCTTGCAGCAAAGCAACGCAGCACATGCCAGGACCCCCCTCCCCATGCTCCCCATGCCTGTCCCCAGGGGACACACAGAACGCGCAATAGAGAAAAGCAACATTCGGGACCTATGGACGGTCTGAAAAAGAGAGTGCCAGATGGGGAAACGCAGTCAGCACCTGCACTGGTAGGAGGGTTTTACTCGAGTCTCTGGGCACTTTGAGTCCATGCTTCTGTGTTCTAAAACTGAAGGCTCTCCGCGAGTGACTGAACACGGGCCTCTGGACGTCAGTGATCCCCGGGAACCAAGGCATCTTCAAACCCGTTCTGATGCCAAAGAAAACCGTGACACTGCCCACTGCAGTGGTTCTTGCCAAAAAGTTTAAAATAAAAATGAAAACTGAAAAACAAAAAACTGAAGGATCTGAGTAACTCTCTCATCAGGAAAGGGTGTTTTCTATGCTCTTTACGATAATTTTAATAAGAAGCAACCAAGATGCCAGGTGCTGGGAAACACGTTACCTGAGGTCCCTGCCTTTCCCCAGGACACGAGGGGACCACACGGCCCAGGGACAGAGCAACGTGGTTTCACGAAGCCACATAAGCCTGCACATCCTTCCCTTCACTTTCTAGGGCACAGACCCTCACCATTTCCCAGCCCCTCCTGGCTTTTCTCCCTTTAGTATTCTCTTTAACACTCTGTCTCTATTTCCTAATTATCCTCCCACTAATCTGTGGCTAGCTGTTTTACATTTTTGGTTCTAAATACTTGGATGCTTATGATATACAAAAACAAATCCACGTTCACTTTGGTGGTTGGCACCAGTTACTGTAAAAGTCTCCACATTAGGTGGGCAATTCATTGGGAGGGCGTTTCTCCTGTGAATGAGCTCACAGGACAGAATCCTAAATCATCACCTGATATGCAAGGCACGTCCACAAACAGTGGGTCATACAACAGGGAACGAGAGGTAATGCAACTCTGAGGCCGCAGAGTCCCTGTCTTAACGTGGAAGAGATCATTTGTTGAAGCTGAAAGTTTAAATGAAAGTGAGATCAAGTAATGAAGCCCTGCTTTTAAATGTATCAAGCACAGAGCTGAAATATGGGCTAGAAAAACTTTATTCAAAGTAAAACTGTCTTAATTTTTATAAGGAAATCCCGTTTTTTAATTTACAGTTATGACACCCTAATGAGGGTTAGAAATTGCCAAGGTCCTTTTCATATATTTGTTAGGCAAAAATAGACAAAGAAATCACATTGAGATATCTTACTCTTCTTACACATTAGATACAAACTGTCATTGAGGAGTGGTGTGGCCTTCTATTCTTTTTTGACACGAAAAACTGGTTGCTTAGAGAGTGACTCAGTTTACGAAGTTTGCTTAAGCGACTTGCTGGAAGATTAACAGTAGTTTTCTATTCTTGAAGAACATTCACCCCAGGAAAACAAACTTCTTCTAAGACAGATGCACCCTAAAGATTTGTATCTCCTCTTACATGGTCTATAAAATGCACAGAACATGTGAGCATCTGGCGAGCCAGGCAGCGTGTGCAAGCGTGCTCACTCCATCTCCTCCCTGGCACGTCGGGCCGGGCACCTGCCGAAAGGCTGGCCTTTTCTGGACCACCTGCCCCGGGGCAGCTGGTACTGATAACAGCAGGGAGGCACGTGCCCATGCAACGCGATTTTGATTATATATGTATAAACACTGAGCAGAAAGACACAATGACTTATAGACACAGAAGCATTCTGAGTGATGAGATCATAGGTGATTTTTTTTAATCTTCCCCCTTTTTAAAAAGAACAAACAAGTATGCCTGTCTAAAATGCATGACTGTCTAGGATGCAGGCACTTCAGAGATAGTGATTCTGAGAAAGCTGCGTGCAGAAACCTGTCATACAAAGAAACCCTGCGTGACAAAGATGACTACAGCATTGCGCGCGGCAGCCACAGTGCGTGTTCGCTGTGGACAAAAGCGGCGCCAAAGTAAAAATCAATTTACGAGAAAGGAGATATGAGAAAGGAGACTTGCAGCTCCTGCATCATTTAATGAATGGCTCCCACTCACCTGAATCGGAAGGAACCAGGACGTCATTAGTAAGTGACTCCCTGGGGCAGGGAGCAGCAATGCTCAGCGGAGGAGCTGGCCCTGGCATTGGCGGGGCCACAGCAAGGGTGGCAACCCAACTGGCTGCGGGTGTGCCGCCAGGCTGACTGGTTCACGGAATCAATGCCCAGCAGCGCCATCCCCACCCCAGGCGAGCGGAGTCCAGGCCCCGCAGGACGGGCAGGAGGCTGCAGCCCAGCCCGCCGGTCGGTCGGAATCCCACCGCCACTTCCTGCGTGCTCCTGGGCACAGCACTGAACTCTGAGTCTCAACTTTTTTTTCACATGAAAAGTGATTATGTTCCTCTTAGGGTTATTGTGAAGATTAAACAAAAATGTATGTGGCACCCAGCACAGTATCTGGCAAAATCAGAGAGAAATCATTATTACTGGTCACGCTGGAAAAATGCATATACAATCATTTCGGGAGTCTCGATTTGGATTTTTCTGCTGTGTTAGCTTTTATTTGGCTTCAGGGTGTGTGTTCTACAGGGAACGAGGGCTGGGGAGCCTGGGAGCCTGGGCTCTGGCTGGCTCAGGATCTCGGGGCTTCCTGTCCGGGAGGCCATGGTGACAGCTCTCCACAGCGGGCGGGGACCCCTGGGACAAAACAAAGACTGAACGCCTGGCTGGGCCACCACAGCTGCTCCGAGTGTGGGTCTCCACTGCGGGCCTCAGCAAAATCATTTGTATAGACGCCCAAAAGCCAAGAAGCCACTTAAACATAGGAAGTACATTACGACAAAAATCTAAATGTTGTGTCTCCTGAAGTTGGGATTCATTCACTCAATGTCCTGCCCTCACCTCCAACTCAAGCAGGTCTGTGCTCAGGGCCCGGTGTCTCATCCTGCTTCCTTCATTCTCAGTCATCCTGCTGGTCCCTCATTCAGGCTTCACTTGCTTAGAGCACCATCCCGATACGCCAAGGCTGTGGGCTCGATGCCCAGTCAAGACACATACAAGAAGCAACCAATGAATGCATAAGCCAGTGGAACAACACGTCCATGTCTCTGTCTCTCTCTCTCCCTCCCTCTCTCAAATCAATCAATCAATAAAAAAAAATGTTGAAAAACCCTTGAGTCACTTGTGACTAATCCTTCCAGCTGTCCCATTCCCAGTCAATACAGATCCTGGGTTTTTCCTTCAAAATCCCTCTGATCTGTCACCCGCCATTCCCACTGCTGGGCTCAGGACCTACAGGGTCACCCCTCAGTGGCTCTGAGCTCTGTCCCCAGCCTCCTGCTGGCCAACTGGCGCCCTCCAGGCCCCTCCGACCAGCAGGATCGGAAACCTGCCATCCACCCTGAAGGTGGGCTCCTCTCCCCACCGGGGGGAAGTCTTTGGGGGGGGTTCTTTTTTCAAATGCCATCAGGCCTCGTGGTCAGGGCCTTCCCCGTATGGTGCACCCCAGTCACTCAGGACTCCCCAACGTCCCCCTGCATGCCAGTCAGCGGGGTCAGTGTCCTTCAGGGTCTCACGTGTATTCTCCTCCTACAATTAAAGCCCCATCTCCTCGTCAAGTCTCGACTCAGCCCAGTAGTCTTTACGTGATGACCGCACTCGAGGCTCACCAATCTCACGGGACAAGTGTCCCTTAACCGCTTCACAGAGGCTCAGCTCTCACAGCTGCCAAAGCCGCTCGTCTGGTAATCGGCAACGCCTGGATCTGAACGTGGGTGCCCCCACCGCCATGCTGCGCAGCTTCCTGGGAGACGGGAGAGGCCTGAACTGCACGCGGGGCAGCCTGTTCCCAGGGGAACAGCAGGGCAGTGCCATTTCACAGGAGTCTGCGTATGGAGCCTGCGTCCCTTTCCCAGACAAGCCTCAGAAGGTCAGGGCTAGACCGCCTGCTTCCTTATGTCCCGCCAGAGGAAGCAGCATCGGCCAGGCTTCCTGCTCTGACCCAAACACACCGTTACGCCGTGCTGACCCCCCCAGAATGTCTGCACCCCTATTTCACAGCCTCTGGTGATTGCTTGCCAAGGCCACTCAGGGGGGAATGACGTGGCTTAGAAGGGGTTTCCAAGGGACAGAGTGAGGAGGGCACAACTGAAATTCGGGGGCTGCCACAGGCACAGGCTGCAGCACTGATTACCGCTGAGGACACGCATAATCTCAGCAAAGACCCACGATCCTGCACCCGTCCAACCGGAGGCTGCGAGCCCAGGACGCTGCTCTGACCCCGCTCTCCCTGTCGCCCGATAACAGAACGCGTAGACTGACCGGCTCCATGCCGTCCGGCTGGTCCCACAGCAGGGGTTTCCTCGCGGGCGAGCTGGCGGCAGGGAGAGACCTGCAGGTGATGGCAGATGTTCTGGGTCCAGCACTGGGAAATCCATTCGAAGGAGAACCAGCTGGACATGTTTATACCGGGTGTTATCCTCACGTTTAAGGTCCGATCGCGGCAGATCCTCAGGGCGCCCCTGCGCTCCGAGAGGCTTAGGCCACGTTTAAGGCCTGCAACACTGTGGCCATGCAGACACGTGCCCCACGAGCCACGCGACACCCGGGCGCGGGCTCCACGCCACCTTGACGCTGGCCCGGGGGTTTAATGAACGAAACACTGCGAGAGCAGCACTGCTTTCCCTCAGCCGTGCCAGAAGGTGCCGGCGCGGCGTCCCATCACGTGAATACTGTGTGTATTTCCACTGCAAGGACCACAGCACCGCCACCAAAATCAGGAAACTAACGTGGCCTGGTGGTTACCACCGTGTCACTCAGGACCCCATTTAAGTTTTACTGATAAGTACTTCAGCTCTAAAATAGAAAACTTGTCATCACTAAAATGTCCTCTAACATTCTCAGTGCCTGTCGCTGCCAGAGTCCTCGCCGATGCCCAGCCACTGAACCCTGACGTCCACCGGGGAGTGAAAACCTCCATTTCAGCGGAAGCCCCATCTCTGTCTCCTCCCCGTGACTGGCAGTGCGTCCTGGGGAAGCCACTCAGCCCCGCCAAAGTCAATCCTAGCATCCACGGGCCTCGGAGCCGTGTGAATGTCCCCACGGGACCACCCTCCTCGTCCAAAGGCTTTAGCTCAAGCCAGTGCAGGGCAAGGGCCGTGTGACAGTGGTCAGCGGTGAGGAGCCACAGAGCGGGTCCTAACCCCTGCGGGGTTCTCACTGCCTTAGGTGTGTCACACGGGGACAAGTGCTCCAGCAGCAAACCAGGGCGGCTCACTCTCTCCGGCTCCAGACGCCTAAGGACGTGCTTAGCACGGGCCGTGCGCCTGGGAGCAGAGGCGACAGGTGGAAGTGTGCCGTTCTGTGTACCGGGGTCAGCACCTGGGCTGAGCCACGGGAAAGAGTTAACCTTCGGGGTTGTGGGTTCCAGCTGTTACCATGAAGTGATACAAAAACTGCTCTCCATTAGCCTGAAGGAACGGCTGTGAAAAGGCCTCCGGGCCATCCTCACACCCAAGGACACAGCGCAGCGCCATGAAACGTCGGGCCGTGACTGCATAAACCAGGTTCCACACGGGAGCTGAGAGCTGCAGCCGGGCCCTCCGCCCACCAGCCACCGTTACCCACGGAGAAGCTCTGGCTGTTGGTGACCTAAGGTGGGTACCAGAGGAGACCCAGAGTACGTGAATGCCTTGCCTGTGTGCAAACAAGAGCTCAGATCATTTTATTTGATTAAAAATTATTAAAAGAAAAGGAAGAAAGGTCACCCTTCCCTAACAGATCTTCTTGTCAAGGGTGCTGCTTGCTCAAAGCCGCTCTAACCAGCACAACATGGGATGACGTTAACTTCCTACCAGCTTCCACACACCTGATGGGGACAGGCAGGGAGGCGAGACCTGGACAGAGTTAGTGACCGGCCATTACAGACATAGACCGCAGTTATGGCACTGTGACTGCTGGCGAGTCCGGCGCTATTGTTCCAAGCCAGGCATCTGCCAGGGACTCAGCCTGGATTTCGGAAGCAGGCAGGTTTCCACAGCAGGGCAAACTACCAATGTGACGATGCCACGAGGAGCTACCGGAAGCTCAGCGATGCAGGGTCGTTTCTGACGTCGTCCTCGCCCCTTCTAACACACAGTGGAGATAGTCTCTGATTGCACCATTGATCTGAGCGACTGTCACTGACAGCACCCGGAGACGGCCAGGAAGCAGGCGCCATGGGCACTTTAGCTCCCATCTCTTCCAGCAAAGAGACCCCTGGGAGGCAGGAGGGGCTGCCCCCTTCAGTGCCATGTCCCGTCCGGCTGTGGAGACAAGGGAGGTCTCTCTCTGCCACAGAGATTCTTGTCGGGGTGTCTCCTGCTCCCTGATACTGCTCGAGGGCAGGGAAATGTCGGGGTGCCTCCTGTTCTCTCATACTTCTCGAGGGCAGGAAAATGTCGGGGTGCCTCCTGCTCTCTCATACTGCTCCAGGGCAGGGAAATGTCGGGGTGCCCCTTGCTCTCTCATACTGCTCTAGGGCAGGGAAATGTTGGGTGCCTCCTGTTCTCTCATACTTCTCGAGGGCAGGAAAATGTCAGGGTGCCTCCTGTTCTCTCATACTTCTCGAGGGCAGGGAAATGTCGGGGTGCCTCCTGCTCTCTCATACTGCTAAAGGGCAGGGAAATGTTGGGTGCCTCCTGTTCTCTCATACTTCTCGAGGGCAGGAAAATGTCAGGGTGCCTCCTGTTCTCTCATACTTCTCGAGGGCAGGAAAATGTCGGGGTGCCTCCTGCTCTCTCATACTGCTCAAGGGCAGGGAAATGTCGGGGTGCCTCCTGTTCTCTCATATTGCTCGAGGGCAGGGAAATGTCGGGGTGCCTCCTGCTCTCTCATACTGCTTAAGGGCAGGGAAAAACTCATGCCGAAGCAACAAGGTCTTTGCCCAACAAAAGCAGGGTTCTGAGAGCATGATGGATCCATCCAAACAGAAAGACATATGACAAGGGGAGCAGTGCTCTGCGGGGTGGAAATAGCAACCTCAGACTCTGAGTGTCACCTGGTACGGATGCTGCAGATACAATTTCACGTGTATTTTCACAATATATTCTGTTGGGCACGAACGCGTCCAAGGCCACGTGTGCCTGTGTGGACAGCCTGCCGAGAGCTGTCCCTCCACAGAAGGGCACCCCCACTCAGCACAGCTCTCAAGGGCTGATGAGCCACAGGAGAAAGCAAAAAGCAAGCTCTGAATCTATTTAAGGAAGAGCTTTCTAACAATCTGTGTTCTCCAAAAATGGAACTGGATGACTTAGAAGCAGTGTTCCAGCAGAGCTGGGTGGCCATCTGTCGGGGTGGGGCCGCGGGCCCGGGCCCAGCCCCAGCCCCAGGGCTGGCTGGGGTGCCGGCCTCCTCCGCAGTACACAAGCTCGCTGCACTGGTCACAGCTCTGATCACGGCTCGTGAAAAACTAAACACTGGGCAAAAGCTGTGGTTAATAGTTTCCATTTGAAGCTCTGTCTTCTCCTACAAACTGAAGGAAAAAATAACAAGGATTCAAGGGAATTTCTAGATAAGTCAGAAGGCTTGCTTTGCCTTATTTTACTTCCTGGTATTTCATTCCATTTCTGGGCATTTCATTCTGTGCTAGAATCTCTTTCTTTCTTTCTTTTTTAAATTTAATATATTTTATTGATTTCAGAGAGGAAGAGAGAGGGAGAGATAGAAACATCAATGATGAGAGATAATCATTGATCGCTGCTTCCTGCACACCCACTACTGGGGATCTAGCCCGCCACCCAGGCATGTGCCCTGATGAGGAATCAAACTGTGAGCTCCTGGTTCATAGGTTGATGCTCAACCACTGAGCCACTCTGGCCTAGCTCTGCACTAAAATCTTGAGACTATATATATTTTTTAAATGGATAAGAAGAAAGACAAAACAAGTCTACAATGTTTAGTAGATCCAAAAAAAAATTTTTTTAAAGGCACTTTGGTAGGTGAAAAGCTGAAATTGGAAAAAATAAATAAAATTAAGCTCAGGCACTTTTGAAGTTTTTACCTATTCATGCAGCCTACATTTCTTTAATTAAGAGTTATAAGCATAGGACAACAATGTTTCTTTCCGGTGCCTTGCTTGGAGAACAAAGACAAAGGGCTGTCAGTTTAGTGGGAGAGAATCAGATTGCTCATGAAAAACGGGGTTTCTCTATCAGCCTCCGAATCTCAGACAGCTGGCGAGCTAGCGTGACCCACACAGGCCCGCGTTCTGCTTCTCGCTCCAGGCCTGGGCATAACCTAATCCACAGCACAAAACACCGCCCGTTAATGCAGGCTTTATATGGTTTTAAAGAACGAGACTTTTCAAGGTTGCATAAAATAAAGACAAATACTTTGCAATACCCACTGCATTCCGTGTATAATGCTCAGTTTTCCCACCTGTCACCCTCTCCCCTAAATGAAAAAAAATATGCTCTTGTTAAAGATAAAAAGGAAAAACTCAAGTAAACATAGCATGGGTGGTAATACTGACTTATTTCAATAGCACATGCTCCAGCGATAACCAGCAGCCTCAGACACAGCCACCTGGTATCACGGGAGGAGGCAATGATCACTTTGTTTAACGGCAGGTCAGTTCACTTATTCTCAGAAAGGCCCTCAAAGATACCTTTTCACATAATCTGAAGCAATAACTACTGCAAGCAAGCCTGATGCGCACACAAAATACAAAGGCAAGGCTGGTCCCTTCACTTCAGGTGATTCAAGGTGGTCCCTCCCATCTCCGACCTGGAGAAGAGACAGGATGTGGGGAGAAAGCTGGCCGACACCACCAGAGCTGAGCCCCAGCAGTCCCCACTGGGTGACCCCGATGGCCTGGGACATCACAGTGGTGCTCGCCCCACTGCCGACTGAGCTAAACTGCCCAGGACTGTGGTGTGAAAGTCACCCGTGTCCAAGGTGCTCCTCCCCGCTCCTCCCTATGACAGCGCCGGTGGACAGGCTCGTCGGGGAGGAGATCTGTGCGGCGACAGCAGAGCGGGCGCTTCCGGGGGAGGGACTGCCCTCCAGGCCCGCCCGCAGGTGGGAGCCCGAGAGGAGCAGGGGGAGCAGTTTACACCCGACTCCACACTCGGAAATCTCACGGAAATGACAAACGTGCTACCTCTCCATCCGGTCTCTTCTTTCTCAGAGATTAAAAAAAGACAACTAGAATGATGTCAACATTTAAAAGAAACTTTTTTTTTTTTTAATACAAATGATGAACACTCTCCTCAAAGAGCACCCACCGGGCTTCCTCGCTCTAACCTGGGTCCCGGGCCGCGAGCACTCACCCAGCGTGTCCTTCAGGTTCTTGACCAGGGAGCCCTTCTTCAGGCTGTTCTTCCTCTCCACGTAGTTGGACGGCACGTAGCCCGTCCTGTTGGCGGCGTTGCGCACCCGCCACCACGTCTTGGAGTCGTCCAGCAGCCACAGGCGCTCGTTCTTCTTGATGTCCAGCTCCTGGTCCTGCTGGGCCGTGTAGTCCCACTTGGCGATCACGATGACCTCCTCTGTCATCTTTCATGTGGTCCCCCTGCGGCAGAACAGCGCGTCAGAGACCAACCAGACACGTCCCCGGCATCAGTCTGCAACAGGGTGCGCCTGACAGCTTTTGTTGCCACTTGGCAGCTGTCCTCCAGGGTCTGGGGCACTCATCCCTGACAGGGCCTTCCTTCCATACCTTCGGGATTCTGTCTGGAACCAGCAGCCTTAAAACCAGACCTTGACTTGGGACCCTGGGACTCCTGCACGCTTTGCCAAAGACAAAAACAGGTTCCCAAAACGTTCTAAGCAACGATTTCATAACTAATGTGTTCATCTGACTAAGCACCAGCTCCTACACCTGATGCTTACGTCCCCTGCCTTAGTATATGCTGAATTTTATGAATATAATTAATAAAACACACATACTCGAGCTCTTCCTATAAACTAAAATGAAAATAAACGTGGTACTAATGCACCGTGTTCCTGCACTGGATCCTGAAACAGAAAAAGAAAAGGAGGGGAACCCTGGTGACATTCAGATAAAGTCCAGTTACCGGGGGTGTGCCAATGTCACTTGCTTAGCTCTGCCAGTGTGCCGTGGCCAGGTGTGCCGTGGGTACAGAAGATGTTAATACCAGGAGAGCTGGGGGAAGGGGACAGGTACACAGGAATGCTTTGTACTACCTTTGTGACTTTTTTATAAACATAAAATTATTCTTGAAACCTGCACATGGATGTCTATAGCAGCTGTGTTCATAATCGCCAATGTTTGGAAGCAATCAAGGTGTCCTTCAGTAGATGAACCGATAACTAAACGGTGGTCCATCCAGCTAACAGAATAATACTCAGCGATAAAAAGACGCGAGCTACCGAGCCCGGGAAACACGTGGAGAAGCCTTCGACGGCGCTACTAAGTGAAAGAAGCCACCCGGGAGGCCACACCAGGTCTCCCCCACAGAGGCTCCTTTTACCAAACTCAGCCAGGCTCCTCTGGATCCCCTTCCCCAACCAGCCGCGACTCGTACTTCCAGATGCATCTTTGCGTTGCTCAGTTTTAACAAGAACCAGCCTACGCGGGTTTAGCCAGAATCCGCCCCCTCAGCCAGCTTCAGCCTGACCACCGGCCGCCTTCAGGAAGAGCCCCGCTGGTCCGTTCGGCCAGATGCCTTTCCCCTCCTCCAGGGCTGTGCATGCCCCTCTCCCACCTGGTCCAGGCTGCAGGCTCCCCTTCTCCTTCCTGGGTCGGGAGTTGAGCTCAGGCCTCCCACCCCCACCTGCCAAACTCGCATGCAGTAGCCCCTGCATAGTACGCCCTGCGGTGCTTTACAAGTGCCATGACTAACTTCTCCTTCAACAATTCCAACTGCAGGCGGGGCGGGGCGGGGACTGGCAGAGAACAGAGACCTGGCTCCGGGAAACAACTCCGCCCAGTACTCTAGTCCCGTAAAGTGCGCAACACCGAGGGTGAGCTGTGCACACACGATTCCAAAGTAAAAGGTGAACGAACAGCCACGAATACAAAGTGAAGTCCATCCTGCAAGTAGGAAGAGCAAAGGGACACCTGCATGACTAAGCATCAACTGTTTCAGCAGTGCCCCCCTTCTCAGGCACACTGTGGGCCAGTCGTTTTTCAGCAAGAAAATTCAATATGCAGTCCTTCAACCGACTAGAGGTTCCCTCAAAACTAGAAAGAAAGGAATAGTGGGAAGGCCACGAACTAAAACCCTGTTCCTCTCTGACAAAAAGGGGTCCCATTATGTTACAGGGGGGCAACCTGTGCGCTTTGAGGCCTTGGGGGCATGAAGGCGATGTTAGATAACACGACGCTTTCTCCCAGATGCTGTAGAAGTTTACAAGGAATGATGGTCTCCTCTGTTATAAATTAAGTTCAAAACTTAGAGATAATAAACCTTTTGGGAAGGAGGCAATCCTATGTAATAAAAGGCTAATATGAAAATCAACTGAACAGTGGAGCGACCGGTTGCTATGATGCGCAATGACCGCCAGGGGGCAGACGCTCAATGCAGGAGCTGCCCCCATGGTCAGCGTGCTCCCACAGGGCAAGTGCTGCTCAGCCAGAAGCAGGGCTCAGCAGCAACTGCAGTGGTGGTAGCCTCTCCCGCCTCCGCGGCAGCGCTAAGGACGTCTGACTGAGGGCTTAGGGGCCTAAGCCGTCAGCCAGACATCCCCTGAGGACTTCTGGACAGCGAGAGGGCGCAGGCTGGGCTGAGGAGCACCGCCAACCCCCCCCCCCCCGTGCACGAATCTCGTGCACCAGGCCTCTAGTGTTTAATAAAACGTATGCATAATGTACACGCCAACCAACAGGACGGAGCTCACACCACGCTCATTTCCTTTAGGCAGACAACTCCGAACTGCTTCCAGAGCCCAAGCCCACCACTGTCTCCATCATGATCCGGCTTCCTATCGGCTTAGATTTTGAAAGTCATAAGGTAGTTTCGTTTGTTTTTGTCTTTTAATAATAATGAGAGCAATAATAGGAATGGGACTCAGAGAATATCCCATTTAAATCAGGTTTTTTCTTAACTCCACAATTTTCAGAAGAGCTTTTAACAAGAAAAGCACAGCGCTTAAGACCAATCAAAGCAACATGTTCATCTCCTGCAAGACTCTGGGTGCGGAGCTGGCCGGCGTGGCCATTGCAGTGCACTGGGGACACCACAGGGGAGCTTGAAGAATGCGGGTGCCTGGGCTCCCCCAGAGCAACGAGCAGCACCTCCAGGAGCGAGACCTGTGCTCGGATGTTACAACCCGTAACCCTGACGGCCGGGGCAGGGACCTGAGTCACGGGCTGCACGCCTGGCCACCAGACCCGGGGCCGGAATGACCCCTCAAATTCCGGTTTATGAAAGTAAATGTGAGCGTAAGCCGGAACCTGACACACATGAACTCACTCACTCAGTCAACACAACTCCCCGTTTTGGAGGGTGGGGGTGCCCTTCAGGAGACAGTGTCACAGAGATTGAGTGACTTGTTAAAGGAGAGTCAGGGCTGGAGCCCAGGTCCGTCAGCTCCCAAACCTGGGCTCCTGTGCCCACTCTGGGTGGGTGGGTGGGTGAGGGTCCAATGTGTGGTCTGTGATTTGATAGATTTATTTCAACCCAGTAAACCTAGGATTCTAAGTCAGTGAAAGCACAAAGTTCCTAGGCAACGGCTCCTTAGCTATAGCAGTGGGTTTAACCCTATTCTAAGGAACTTGTGACAGCTTCCAGTCAAAGTAAAAGCTTCAGGGGCTGCCCGATCAACAGCCGCCTCACTGCACTGCAGCCGGCCAATCAACAGCCGCCTCACTCCGCTGCAGCCGGCCGGTCAACAGCCGCCTCACTGCACTGCAGCCGGCCGGTCAACAGCCGCCTCACTCCACTGCAGCCGGCCGATAAACAGCCAGCTCACTCCACTGAAGCCGGCCGATCAAGTGCTTACTCAGCACTGCAGAAGGCTACTATCAACAGCTCTTTCACCCCATCAGGTCCACCAATTACTCAGCACTGCAGAAGGCTACTATCAACAGCTCTTTCACCCCATCAGGTCCACCAAATACCACTCGCTCCAGCTCTGCCGACTGTCAGCCAATCACAGCACCCCACTGGAGCAATCATAACTACATGGTTGACGGTCAACCAATCCACACACTTTCGCTTCTGAAACTCAACTCAATACCTGATCCCACACTTCCCCAAACCCTCATCAAAAGAGTTCTGTCGGGAGACTGGAGGCGCGCCCTCCTTGGCCAACCAGGACGCATCACCAATCTCAGGAGCAGAGCTGTGGCCCAGGACAGCTGCCCCAAGGCTCCTGCTGCCAACGCCAGGCCGCTGCCCTCAGGGGCCCGGGCACGTGGGAAAGAAGAGCGCCCAGTGGGAAGGGGGCAAATAAATGCAGGGGCCACGAAGCAGGGGCTGCTGAAGGGCTGCCCAGGTGTAGGCAGGAACTAGGTGGGATCACTAAGCAGAATGGATACAAGACTCCTGTGGGTAACTTAAAGAGTAAACACGATGTATTTCTGGGTGTTTCCTCATTAAAGCCATTTCAATGTGCAGTAAAGCATCCCCACCTCACCCCACACCAGCACTGCATCCCGGCCAACGCCGAGTCCTTCTTGTTGCCAACAGGGCTGGGCAGGCCGGTGGAGGCCCCTCTGGAGGGGCTGGGCAAGCGTGCAGGTTTCCCCGAGACCTGGGGAACGGTTTCTAGGCCCGATTTTCTTCCTCAACATGATCCCGTGAACTCATCCCGCTGGGTTACCTGCTCCTCATGACAGCCTGTGTTCCTACAACATCCAGAAACAGTCACAGACATTTCCACAGAGGTCTCGGGGTCAAGCTGAACCCCTCGGCCATAATGGCAAAGAGAGGGCCTGAGTCAAGAACCTGGGACTCAACGCTCAGCTGAACCCTGTGTGTCCGCCTGGACTCCAGCTTCTTCTGGGAAGCGGAATACCGGTCCCTGCCCAGCCTCCCAGGTGCTCAGGAGGGCCAGGTGTGTGCTCGCCGTGACGCAAGCCCGAGGCGAAGGCGCAGCTCCTCGGAGACCCTGAGTTTGTGGCAAGTTGCTGCGGCGGCCACAGGAAACCAATGAGTGAGGGATGGTGCCATGGCCAGCCCAGAAAAGGAATACTTCTAGGAGCGCTTCCTCATTCATTGCAAGGCTCCCCCTCTTGTTGTTTATTTGCAAATATTTAAAAATAGTGCATTTGCATTAGGAGGCCTCAACGAAGCAGCCTCAGAAGCAACTAAAATACCTTATAAACTCTTTATTAAAGTTTCAAGCTGTGCTGTAGATAAAAGCCGTGCCAGACGCCCAGGAGGTGACAGGCGTTGGCAGGAACCTGTGGCATCCTGTGGTGGCTTTTCCCAGGCATGCCACCACTTGCACCACGTCAGCGGGACACGCGCTGGAGCCCCGCGGCTGTTCCAGCTCCGAGGAAGCTCATTAAGCTGTCTTTCCACTTCCCTGCGCACCCAGGTTCACCTGTGCAGCCCTGAGCGCTGGCTCAGCACCCGTCTTCTCCACAGAGGGCGGGCCAGCCACGCTGCCGTCCGAGTGCCCGGGGTGCAGGATGCGGACGGGAGACCAGCATCCCCAGCACCTGAGAGACAGCTGTCGTCACGTTAGCTCACCAGCGATTCACAGCAAACCTTCGAAATAGAATCTACCCACAGATACGCTGAACAAAGAGGAGCCTGGGCAAGGAGAAATGAAATCACTGGTCCAATCCACAAAGCGAGAAAGGGCCTGAGCTAGGATCCAAACTCCAGAACCGTCTCATCACGAAGCTGGGCCTACCTGCTCCCTCCACCGCCGGCAGTGTTCGCAGGAGCAGGATGTGCGGCGTGGCTAACAGAAGACATCCCAGGGCGAGGTCGATGCTGACAAACAAAACCTGAGCTCCAATTCCATTGTGATAAACTGGTCAGGGACTCCTGTTCTCCGGGGATAAGTGGGAAGGGCCTTGCTGGGGTTTAAATATTTCATTAGTGGAGGGGGAAAGCAAGGCTAGACTCACTGAAAGGTGAGTGTCCTGATTCCAAAACCCAGGCTGCGGGGGAGCAGGCCCCCATCCTGCCACGGGTGGATCCACCTTCCGGCCACCACTCCTGCACGGGCACTTCATGGCATGGGGGGCTGCGTGGCATGGGGGGGCTGCGTGATTGGGGGGCTGCGTGGCACAGGGGGGCTGCGTAGTTAGGGGGGCTGCGTGGTTAGGGGGCTGCGTGGTTAGGGGGGCTGCGTGGTTAGGGAGGCTGCGTGGCATGGGGGGCTGCGTCGCACGTGGGGGCTGTGTGGCACAGGGGGGGCTGCGTGGTTAGGGTGGCTGCGTGGCACAGGGGGGCTGCGTGGTTAGGGAGGCTGCGTGGCATGGGGGGCTGCGTCGCACATGGGGGCTGCGTGGCACAGGGGGGGCTGCATGGTTAGGGTGGCTGCGTGGTTAGGGAGGCTGCGTGGCACGGGGGCTGCATGGCACAGGGGGGCTGCGTGGCACAGGGGGGCTGCGTGGTAAGGGTGGCTGCGTGGTTAGGGGGGCTGAGTGGTTGGGGCTGCGTGGCACGGGGGGCTGCGTGGCACGGGGGCTGCATGGCATAGGGGGGCTGCGTGGTTAGGGGGGCTGCGTGGTTAGGGGGGTTGAGTGGTTGGGGGCTGCGTGGCACAGAGCGGATTGGCTAAGCCACCGATGTCACTCCGGGGGTTACTCTGGAGAGTGTCTTTTTATGATTTGTTTTCTAACTTCACTGGGTAACAGGGAAAACTGTGGCCTGTAAAGCCTCTACGTCTGAGTTTGTGTAGGTTCCCTGTGTGCCCACCCATGTGACCTGGTTCTGTAAATGCTCCCCTCCCACCAGGGAGAGGGCCCGGAGCCAGCTTGGCGCAGGGGGGCGGGACGGGGGCGGGCACGGCGGGCGCGGTCTGGCTGCTCTGCCCACAGTGCTGTGTTTGTACATGGTTCCGGCTCCTGTGAGGATGGAACATGACACAGGACAGGTCGAGTCCCGACACCTGGTCTCACTGGACTGCACCTGGGCTTCAGGGTTCAAGAGCTCCGCCTCCCAGCCGCTCTGTCCGGAAGGCTAGTGACGCCGCTGCCCAGCCTGGGGAGACGCTCTTGTCCACAGCACTTACTGGCTAATCCTCACCCGAGGATTCCCATTGCTTTTCAGAGAGCGGAGGGGGAGGAAACATCAATGTGAGAGACGCCGACTGGCCACCTGCACGCACCCTGGCCTGAGGCGGGGAGCACACTGCAACCCAGGTACGTGCCCTTGACCGGCAATCCAACACACGGCCCTTTCGCCCACAGGCCGATGCCCTAACCACTGCGCACACTGTCCAGAGCTGGAATATATTTTAAAGACAAGGTATAGGCAAGTTATTTTCAAAACAGAAATTTATAGCACCTGCTGATGTTTATTCCAGAGAACCAGCAAGTGAAAAAGGACACTTATGTAGCCACTGGCTTTTCGTCCTCTTCCTCTGCTGCTGGCTGCGCCCACTGCTGGCTGCGCCCCACTGCTGGCTGCGCCCCACTGCTGGCTGCGCCCACTGCTGGCTGCGCCCACTGCTGGCTGTGCCCACGGCTGGCTGCCCAGCTCCTGATGCCAGGTCTTCGTTTCCCAGGCTGCTGGCTTTACTGCCCCCAGCACCCCAGTACCCAGAACAGCATTTTCCACTTCTATTTTTAATCCTCATCCGAGGACATGTTCTTACTGATTTTAGAGAGAGAGGAAGGGAGGCGGAGAGAGAGAGAAAGGAAGGGAGGAAAGGAGAGAGAGAGACAGACAGACAGACACTGATCAGTTACCTCCCACAAAGGTCCTCACCGGGAATCCAACCTGCAACCTTTTGCCATAAGGAACGATGCTCCAACCAGCTGAGCCACCCGGCCAGGTCATTAGCCACTTTTTGAAGAGGGATTGCAGGAAATATTTGCAGAAGTTCAGGCACACAATATACCACAATTTATTTTTTAAGTTGTGGTGAAACTGGTTAGAACGTAAACTTTAAGAGTGCACGCGTGCATTTACACTGTGCACAACCATCACCACCTCTCCCCCCAGGAATGCTTCCCTTTCTAACCTGGAGCTCTGTGCCAGTCACAGAGACGCCCTGCCTCTTCCCCCTGCACCCCCGCCCCCCACTTCCTGTCTCTGTAAATCTGTTCCTCTAGGGGCCTCATATAAATGGAACCACCAGCATTTGCCCCGTGTGACCCGCTGACTTCACTGAGCACAATGGCCTCAAGCTCATCCGCGCTGTAGCACGTCCAGCGTTTCCTGCCTTTAACAACATCCCTTTGTGCGCACAGAGCACGTTTGTGTGCCCACTCGCCCACCCACCGGCACCTGGTGGCTCCGCCTTCCGGCTGCTGTGCACAGGGCTGCTGTGGACATGGGTGTGCACGCACTCCCCGGGACTCTGCTCTCAGCCGGCACCACCCCGAGTGGACTTGCTGGCTCCACGGCAGTCCTACTGAGCAGCCACCAAACTATTTTCCGTAGCAACTGCACATCTCACATCCCCACAGCCTCACCATGTGTCCCTTTGGTGTGTTTTTACAGCAGCCATCCCATCGGTGTGCGGTACATATAATTCTTAAGTGAACCTTCTTTTCACTGCATCAAATACATTGTTTTACTTTATAATAAATCTACTGGCTTTGCAATCCTTTTTTAAACGTGGGCACCTATTATTTTTTCATCCTTATGGCCACGGTGAAGTACCAGCCCTCATTAAAGTACATTAAGAAAAATACCTTAAAGTGAGAGTTTACCAACCAGTTCTCCAGAGTTAGCCACCAAGCACACTGTACCCACCGGTGCTAAGTGAGGTGCCCGACAAACCCGTGATCTAAGGACTGGACCGCAGGTCAGCACCACTCGTGCGGGCCTAGGGCACCTTACAGAGTAGAGCCAGGACTCTGTTGCTTACGCTACAATCTGGGAAGTGCCATTTTTCACTCGTCATTTACACTCCAGCCATGAGAGTACCCATGCCGCTAACCTTTACCCGTCCTGTGTCCTCACGGGCACCCTAGACATCCCTCACACTGGGAGGCGGCTGTGCAGGCAAGGGGTACCTGAGTACCATCATTTTGGAGAATCACCATCAGTTTAATAAGCCATTTTTATTACACAGTATTAATGGCGAAACAAATAAAATTCAAATAACTTCACTGGAATTAGAATCGACAGTCTTAGGCCCATGGTTGGCAAACTGCGGCTTGCGAGCCACAGGCGGCTCTTTGGCCCCTTGAGTGTGGGTCTTCCACAAAATACCGCCACACTCAAGGGGCCAAAGAGCCGCATGTGGCTTGTGAGCTGCAGTTTGCCGAGCCCCAAGTTTGCCGACCATTGTCTTAGGCCAAGCTGCAACACACCACAGGAATGAAGTGACCAGACCAACACCCCCAAAAGTCACATTCATAGAAACAGTAGAAAGCGGTCGCCAGGGGCTGTGGGGTGGGGGACGCAGGGAGAGGCTGGTAGAGGCACCCGCTCAGCGGTAAGACCCAAGGACCCAGGGTAAAATACGCTGGCTCTGTGGTTGGTAACACGGTCTTTCTTCTATAACTGAAACTGGCTACGAGGAGAACTTACATGTTCTCACCAGAAAAAGAGATGAGTAAGTGAGGTGATGGATGTGCTAATTAACTAGCGGGGAACCCTTTCACAATGTGCACATATATCAAACCACAACAATGTACCCTTTCCAGCGGCTCTCACCCTTCTGGCCCTTTAAATACAGTTCCTCATGTTGTGACCCAACCATAAAATTATTTTCCTTGCTACTTCATAACTGTAATGTTGCTACTATTATGAATCATAATGTAAATATCTGATATGCAGGATGGTCTTGGGGGACCCCTGTGAAAGGGTCGTTCGACCGCCAAAGGGGTCGCGACCCACAGGTTGAGAACCGCTGCTTTAAACACCTTACAATGTTAGTGATCAAGTCTACCTCAATAAGGCTGGACTTAAAAAAAGAAAAAATTACCCATCTCCAAAAATGAGCATTGCCCTAGCTGGTTTGGCTCCATGGCTGGGACTGAAGGTCCTGGGTTCGATTCTGGTCAAGGGCACATGCATGAGTTGCAGGCTCGATCCCCAGTGGGGGGCATGCGGGGAGGCAGCTGATCAATGATTCTCTCTCATCACTGATGTTTCTATCGCTCTCTCCCTCTCCCTTCCTCTCTGAAATCAATACAAATATATTTTAAAAAAAGAAAATGAGCACTGATCCCTGGTGAACCTGCCCTCCTTTAAAATGCGAAGTGCCCTCAGACAGGGTGTACCGCCGCTCACAAAGCACATGGACAGCCAGCCAGCCCACTTTTAGGGGTTTATTAGGCATATTTTTCCACAACCAGAAAAGAAGTTGTAATTTTTATAACTCAAGCATCTATTTCATAAACATACAAAATATAAATGTCATGAGTTCCCTCAAGTCTTACTAAATGAGTTCAGCTACATTAATCAATAGCTGACCTTTGCCCTTACCACCTATTATTCACGATCGCTGCCTAATTCTGAAACATACAAGGGTGAAATGAGAAGCACAGTGACCCCAAAACACATTCTGCATGACCTGGACCTCACAATTGTCAAAATGACTAAGCTACCCAGACCATGTTCGTTCTGCACGTCTGCATGCGTATGCCCACGCCCCGAGCACCCGATGCTTTCGGTTTTCCTAGTTGATGGAAACCCTCGGTGCCGGCCGTGGGGATGGGGCCCTCGCCCCGTGCTCAGCAGGGACCCTGGGACAGTGAGGGCACAGATACCTCTACAAGTGCTTTTGGAAAAATAGACACTAACATAGATTCCAAGCGTATACTTCCCTTAAGGAAATATCCCCGATCACTCAAGAAAACAGCATGAGGAAATCAAGGTATCTAGCGTATGTATTATTTCTTACAATAAATTTTATTTCTTAGAACTGTTTCTGTTTCCCTTAACATCTTACATCAGTATGATACACTTGTTACAGTCACTAAGCCAACAGCGATACTTTATTAACCAGAGTCCATAGTTTATCCAGAGACCTTAGTTTTCTACCTAACACCCCCCTTTAATCCAGGACCCACTCAGCACCTCACGTCAGCTCAGTCCTCA
Source organism: Myotis myotis (assembly GCF_014108235.1). Taxonomy (NCBI): domain Eukaryota; kingdom Metazoa; phylum Chordata; class Mammalia; order Chiroptera; family Vespertilionidae; genus Myotis; species Myotis myotis. Next base: position 3,037,811 of record NW_023416327.1, read on the forward strand.
AGTCTCCAGGGGCTACTCTTGGCCATGACAGTCTCAGACCTCCCTTGTGCCGAGGAACCTTGAGTCCTGAGCACTGCTGGCAGGGACTCGCAGACTGCCCTTTAGCTGGGACTTGTCTGATGGCTTCCCTCCTAAGACGGAGGTTCCGGGTTCAAGGACAGGAGAGCAGGAGGCAAGTGCCACAGTCACTGCGTCCCAGCAGGGCCCTGCTGTGGGCATGACATCACTGCTGTGGGCATGATGTCACTGCCATGTCACCTGATTGCCTGCCGTGAGCATGGCATCACTGCTGTGTCACCCAATCAGCTGCTGTGAACATGACATCACTACCACGTCATCGGCTGCTATGAACATATCATAGCCGTGTCACCTAATCGCCTGTTATGAACATGACATCACAGCCGTGTCACCAGATCGCCTGCTGTGAACATGACATCTCTCCCCAGACAACCGCGGCTCCTCACTCCCTCACTGTTCAGGCCTCTGTTCAGATGTCACCTCCCTCGCTCCTCCTCCTCCTCATAGCTCATCCGTGACTACATCCGACTCTCTGCCCAGCGCCCCCCCGCACCCGGGTCTGCCATGGCTGCTGCCCGCCTCCAGCCTTGCTCTTTCTTTCTCCCACCACACTGACCAGTACTTCACGCATATGTTAACTGGCTGCTCATCCATTTTGTCCCTCCACGTAATTCCTTGAGGACAGGACTCGCTCTCCTCCCAACAGAGCACTTAGCAGGGCTCCAGTCGGTGATGTGCGCAGCCAGTCAGTGCAGGAGCGAGTGGGCAAGTGGCCCACGCACACCCACCGCAGCCACTGGGCCCGCACACCCCACCCGGGCCCGAGGTCCGCGCATGTCCCACCGCAGCCACTGGGCCCGCACACCCCACCCGGGCCCGAGGTCCGCGCATGTCCCACCGCAGCCACTGGGCCCGCACACCCCACCCGGGCCCGAGGTCCGCGCATGTCCCACCGCAGCCACCGGGCCCGCACACCCCACCCGGGCCCGAGGTCCGCGCATGTCCCACCGCAGCCACTGGGCCCGCACACCCCACCCGGGCCCGAGGTCCGCGCATGTCCCACCACAGCCACCGGGCCCGCACACCCCACCCGGGACCGAGGTCCACGCATGTCCCACCACAGCCACCGGGCCCGCGCGTGTCCCACACGCCTCTGAGCCTCCGCCACAAGCCCCGCCTGGTGTCCGCGGTCCGGTACCAAAGCCGTCACGTGCAGCTGGATTCACATGTCAGAGGCTTCATAAGCCAACCTCACCTTGTGCTCCAGCCATTGCTGTTCCACAGACTAAGGGCTCTCTGAAGCCAGAGGGAGTTCCAATTAGAAATTTAAATTTCATACTGTTGAGCTACTTTGAGTAAAAAGGGTGAAAACACATGAGTATACATAAATGTTCATGAAATGCAGATCAATGAAGAGCGAATCTTTCTAGCAACTGACTAGCACAGCAACAGAAAATGGAAGATACGTTTAGCAAAGCTCATTAAACTACTGAGAAGCACAGCCTAAGACGAGACTGTATTCCTGGCAAAAATAACTTAGCTCTGTCAACAAAATCCCAGCGTTAAACACTGTGTTTATCTTTTCGTCCCTCTTTAAGGACGAAAGGCTGCTGAACACTGACCCAGTGGGCATGGCCTCGGGCGGAGCCACAGGAAGACGAGCTCCTTACCATGAGAGCTGAGCCCCAACGCAGTGCCCATCGCCCAGCACTGCGCGCCGCCTGGACCCTCAGGTAGGAGGCACCATTTCCACAGAGCAAAGCACAACGACACACACTTGCAAAGAGCCCGCTGTATGCAGCACGTGCAACGATGGAGAACTGGTGTCCAGAATCCGTAAAAGCCTTACGGTCAGGACGAGAGAGACCCACAGCTCAACTGAAAAGCAGGCGAAAGACAGCGCCACTGCAGAGGCAGCACCCGTGGTGGACAGAGCCGCCGGGCCGCAGGCACAGGCACAGGGAGCTGCCCTCCTGCACTGGACGGGAGAGTGAAAAGTCGCTGAGAGGTCCGGAGGCCTGGCGCAGAGGGCAGCTCCGATCCCCTGCAGAGAGAATGGAAGGCAGTTTGGAGTTACGCTGCGAAGGGGGCCACCGACGCGCTGTACGAGGTAGCAACTCGCTCCAGCTCCTGCCTGGCAGGAGAGAACCGGCACCCGTGAGTCAGGGGACCTGCCCAGTGCTCGGGACAGCGCTGCTATGCCAGTTACAGAAGAGAATGAAGTGCCAGGCAACAGGAGGAGGTGCAGGTGGGCCTGCAGGCCCTCGCCCAGCACTGCACAGCCGTGGAATGAGGCAGCTTCCCCGAAGGACAGAGGACTCTCGACCACGTGGATAGCAGAAAGCCAAGGACTGCATCCACCTGGGTCCATTTCCATAAAATCCTAGACACACCAGCGAAAAATCTCTAGACGTATGCATGCATGTGATGACACTAATTTTAAAAAGAAAGGAAATGAATGACTGCGTAAATAAATGCATGGGAGAGAAGAGACAGATTTCCCCAGGAGAATTCTAAGAAAATTATGCAGACTCCCCTCTTAGGGTGGAGTGTACCTCCCTCCTTCCTGCCCCCCAAGTGTGGCTGCGCCTAGGACTTCCGTCTCAGGAGGGCAGTGTGGGGCAGGAGAGTGACTTCAGTGTGGAGGAACCTGGCAAACACCGCCCCCGCCAGGTGAGCAAGGTCAACGACACACGGACACGCCAGATGGCCGATGCGTACCCGGACGTGATGCACGCCGACGTGATGTGATGAGAATAGCCCTTTACCTCTCTGGTCTTCCCCCCAAACCCCCTAACTCCAGCGCAGTGGTTTCCAACTGGTGACCTGTTCCCAGAGGTTGCCCAATAAACAAATGACAGCAGCCAACACAACAATAGCCCTCCAGCGTGAAAGAATCACAATTATACCTATTTTCTTGTCAGATCAGCAAAAACGACATTTTTGGCGTGCCGCAGAATTCTAGTCATTAGTTTATGTGTGCCATGAGATGAAGAGTTGAACATCGCGGCTCTGGACTAATGAGGAGGAAAACACCAGATAATCCCGGCTGTGGGACATCTGACAAGTCCTCCCCAAGACTGTCAAGGTCGCCAAAGACACGCCCGGTCTCAGTCAGTCACGCCAGACACAGGACGGCACACGTGAGGAAGTGCCTGGCTGGCCTCCTCGCACCCGCTCGTGCTCCTCGCCCTGCACTGCACTGCGTCTGACGTTAATGTGGCCATTCCTGGTTCTTTCATTATGACCCATGTTTCCACGATGCATGTTTCCATCCTTTTATCGCCAACATACTGTGAACATATGTGTATATGTAAAATGTGTCTCAGGTGCGCCGGTCTGGTGGAGGATGTGGAGAAGCTGCTCAGGGGAAAGGACACCTACCGGGCAGGCATCTGGTGTTGGAATGAGAGGTGCCGCGGGAATACGTCAGCCATGGCCCAACCCAGGGGCCTCGCTGATACAAAGGAGTCAGAGCCCTTTACCAGAATCCGTTTGGAATCTGGCTCTAATTTCGGTATGAGAAATGGATGGTCTATTGGTTATATTTTTCGCATTAAAAAAACCTGAGTGGGCCGTAACCGGTTGACTCAGTGGATAGAGCATCGGCCTGCGGACTGAAGGGTCCCAGGTTTGATTCCGTTCAAGGGCATGTACCTTGGTTGAGGGCACATCCCTAGTAGGAAGTGTGCAGGAGGCAGCTGATCGATGTTTCTCTCTCATCGATGTTTCTAACTCTCTATCCCTCTTCCTTCCTCTCTGTAAAAAAATCAATAAAATATATATTTTAAAAAGACCTGAGTGATCAGGTATTATATACAGAAGCCTCTACGTTTTCCATTCCTAAGACAGTCAAAGTCACAGGCCTCCCCACAATCGACATTCGCGTTGCAAGCAACATACCCAAGGGGACAGAACTGGGCTCCACAGGGGTGGCCTTCAAGGGACCCACAGCATCCTGGGCCCAGCTGTGGTCCTAATGGCTGCAGTGCAATCCGTTCCTTACTCAGAAGATCTGGGGGACACTGCAGTGCCAGGAGCTCCAATCCTGACCCCTGAGCTTCAGACACAAGGGACGCCACCTGAGGGCTAGAGGCCTGGCTCTGGAATGCAACCCCAGGAAGTGTCTTCAGGGGGTGACATAATGGACAGAGCAGGACTGACTTCGTGTGTGTGGCCTTTTGCAGAGTTGTAACTACTTCACACCCCTTCTGTGCTCTGCAGGTGACCCAGAATCCGGCTCCGCTGGGCGAAAGTCAGGGCTCTGTAAGAAGTCCCCACGGGAAGGGAAATGATCTCCCCTTCACACAAAACAACGCAGACTCTGCCCCGTGACTGCTCTCCTGCCCCTGAGCCTCCGTTTCCAGGGTCCCGCCCTCGCCGCGCTGGACGCTGCAGAGCAGAGAGCAGGCGTGGGAGGCAGGCCCCGCACCCTCACTCCTGGTTTGTCCTCAGCACACGGTGCGGAGCTGCTTCCTGTTTCCTCCTGGTAGTTTGTTAAACTTCGGTGCCGAGGATCAGTTTCCTTGAGGGTTACTTGAGGGTTAACTCACCATAAGATCAAAAATCCTAACTGCCAATAAGCACTGCAGTGAGTGTGAATCTACAAAAATCCTCAAACGGGGAACGGCAGGCGATGAAGCTCAGCTGTCCAGGCCCCTCACCCACCCCGGGCGGGTCAGGCGGGACCTGTGCTCTCAGCAGCTCCTCAGGAAAACACACATTTCAACGTGGCCCCAGCAGAGGAGTAGACTCGGCACAAAGGCGGGTGAGGCGCGTGGAGGAGACAGGACCCTGCATGGTGGAAGTCCCTTCCTCTCTGGCTCACCTCCCCTGTGCGCTCAGCCCGGAGCAGCCCTCTCTCTGCAGCTGGGAGGGGATAGTAACTCCAGGGTCCACGTTAGCAGTTTCCTGATCAGAATGACTGGAGAAGTTTTAAAAATAAGCACGGACGCACAGGCTTCCCCAAGTCTAGTCCCTGGAGCTGGGGCCTGGGCCCGGGGTCCCTGCACGATTATGAGGAGCCAGATTCGGGACCAGTGCTGATGGAAATGTGCATGGTGGGCCCACCGGCTCCGGCACCTCTGCACCTTGGGGAGCTCTGCGCCAGCGGCCAGGCCATCTGCCCCGTCCAGGTGTCTGTGCGCAGCGGGCGTGCAGGCGCTGACCTGCAGAACCCCGAGGCCGAGGCCGGCATGCTTGCTCTGGAAAGTGGGAAGTGAGGCAGGGCCCTGGTGCGTCCTCTCCACTCTGGCCTAAGCACCTAACCACATTCCCAGCTCTCTCCATGCCTGGCCCCACTCAGCCGACAAAAACCAGCAGCATCATGCCCTAGCCAGTTTGGCTCAGTACACAGACCGTCGGCCTGCGGACTGCAGGGTCCCAGGTTCGATTCCAGTCAAGGGCACATGCTGGGGTTGCAGGCTCGGTCCCCAGTAGGGGGCGTGCTAGAGGCAGCCAATCAATGATTCCCTGTCATCATTGATGCTTCTATCTCTCTCTTCCTCTCCCTTCCTCTCTTAAATCAATAAAAATAAAAAATAAAAACTAGCAGCGTCAGCAGCTTGTTGCCGGGGGAAAAGTGCTGGCTCCCCTTCCTGGAGTTGAGACCCAGGGGGCAGATGAGGTCCGGTGTTTCCTGCAATTAGGGGAGAAGGAGGTGCCAGTGGGTCTCCCGCTCCTGAACACTTTCCCAGGGAATATTGTGGGTGTAGCAGCCGGGTTGGGGTGCCAAGCTGCCCTGAGAATCCCAAGACCACAGACCCAGCACTCACTAGTCCCTCCACGTCACTGTCACAAAACTAAGGCCTCCACTGTGCACATGTGCGTACGCACACGCGACACTTTCTCCAGAGACCTCTGTTCCAGGCACAGGCTGAAGAGGCCGGGGATCTAACCACCAGGAAAATATGGCCGATTCTTTACAAACTGTCTTTAACGTGAGCTTTCGGGTTATGGGATGTGGTCATTTGAGGATGGCTGGTATTTAGCTTCTCCCACAAAGACTCCACAGATGCAGGGAAGGTGGCCCTGCCTCAGGCTCTGTGCATCAGCGGCTCTCCCCGGCTCCTCTGCACTTAGCATGACCGTCCCTCTAATCTTTGGGGGCAGGGGTCTCAGATCTAATGCATTTCTCATTCATTCCCCATGAGTGCTGGGGGCGGGGGGACAGCAGAAAGCAGGGTCCTATGGAAACGGGCAAAGCGTTCTGCTTCCCGCAGTGGGCGGGGCTGGCCGGCTGGGCGTGCCCTCTGGCCCCGGGTTCCCTGGCCGCAGGTGGTCTGAGCACTGTGGCCGGAGTAGGCCTCCACATGGGAGGCTGGAGCGCCAAGGTCAGGGAACCACCACCGAGATTAAATTATTTGGGTCCCCCTTACTTCTTTCAGAGAGCGGTTAAGCCGAAATCCAACCAATTCATTTGTCAACGTTCTTGCTGGTCAAGTTCAACTCTGAGAGGCCGAGAAGGCCAGTGTCTTCACAGCAAGCTGCCCGGGGTCCTGGACCTGGTTGGCAGGCACAGCCCCGCCTCAGCAAGCACAGAGGGGACTCGTTTCCTTTCAAAACCTGCTTTGGTTAACATCTTGCTTGTTAATACAGACTCAAAAGCCATTCCCTTTAACCTGCGATCTTTGATGGTCTCATTTATTTGTAATGTTTTCATAGCCATTTTAACAGCTTGGGGCAGTATTGTTTCCAAAGGAAACATTTACAATCCTATATAACAGTGGTTCTCAACCTTCCTAATGCCGCGACCCTTTAATACAGTTCCTCATGTTGTGGCGACCCCCAACCATACAATTATTTTCGTTGCTACTTCATAACTGTAATGTTGCTACTGTTATGAATCTTAATGTAAATATCTGATATGCAGGATGTATTTTCATTGTTACAAATTGAACATAATTAAAGCATAGTGGTTAATGACAAAAACAATATGTATATATGTTTTCCGATGGTCTTAGGCGACCCCTCTGAAAGGGCCGTTCGACCCCCAAAGGGGTCGCGACCCACAGGTTGAGAACTGCTGGTCTACATGGATGAAGGAAAAAGATGCATCTGTGTAAAAGACAGGAAATATGTGCACGTGTGCGCATACACACACACACACACTGGAATATTACCCAGCCACCAGGAAAAAGGACATCCTGCCATTTTCTACAACAGGATGGACCGTGAGGCACTATGCTTCGGAAATAAGCCAGACAGAGAAAGGCAAGTACTGCGTGGTGTCACTTATATGCAAAGTCTAAAAAAACGTCGCAGTCATAGAAACACAGTGCTGGAGTGGTTCCTAGGGCTGGGGCGCAGGAAAATGGGGAGCGGCGATGAGGGAGACTTTCCGGGCAGACGAGGAAGTCCTGACCCAGCCGCACAGTGGCTGCGTGTTAGCCCTGCACGGCACCTGGCCTCGCTGAGAGGAGCCGCCAACGCTCTCCACACCGAAGGACAAGCTGCGAGGTGACGGCGTGTTCGCTCACCGGCTGTGGGAGTTCCTCACAATGTGCGCAGGCCACACCACCACGATGTGCACTAGACAGCTTACCATCTCACTGTCAAAGACACGGCAACAGAGCTTAAAACAAACACATGTGGCCTCACTGCCAGCATTTCCTCTCCGGATATTCTTATCAGCCACTGGCAGCGTGTGAAGTCCAGGTCTTGTTTACTTACCTCACTTAGCACGAGGCTTGTCACCTGAGCCCCCATCCGTCCTCCCCGACACCATCAACATCCTCCTACCCATTAGGCTCTCTCCTGTAAAAGCGTCCAAAAGGTTCCAAACGATAGAACATCATCAGCGTGGCATCCGATGCCCCTGCCCAGGAAGTGCCAGCCACCAGAGAACCACGGTCCCTTCCCAAGCACGGGTGCGAAGACTCACGCGCAGACGCACGCTAACACCCAGAGGAACAGGAGGGTTTGCACGTGTCTTCCCGTGCTCTCCCCTCCCCAGAGTGGGCACGGCCAGGGCCGGGGCTCAGAAGGCTTGGCTCCCTCACCTCAAACGGGGGGAGGCTCCTGGAGAAGGTGAGAACTTGGGGCAGGAAAGCAGGGGCTCGGGGACCCCAATCAGGCCCCTCTGGGATGCAGCCTGGACACCCCCCTCAAACTGCCTCCGACGTAGGTCTCGCTGGGACAGCACAGACCAGAGCGCCCAATGCCTGGAAGTGCGCCCGGCCGGCGTCCCATTAGCACTTACCAGGCCAGCGCTGCTTCCGTGCTTCCCAAGACGTGGCAAGTGATAGAGCTGACCCAGCGGTCGCTTTCCTGCTGGCTCTTCAGAGACCACTGGCCAAACAGTGCTTGCCTGGTCCCACCCCCTGCTGCTGGCCCATCACACCTCTGCCCACCCACCTCGTTCCTTCACATTCCCTCCAAACGCAGCATCTGCTGGCTGCCCAGCCTCTTCTCCGAGGGTCAGCAGGGAGCATAAGTTAAATTAAGAATCACTCCCATGCCCCTTGGGTACCACAGACTCGCTGTACGAGCATCAACGACCACGGGGCGACGCAGAGCTGCAGGGAGCTGCCTGGGTCCTGCCGCCCCCACGAGGCCATGACAGCCCGTGTCTAAAAAGGAATTCTCTATTTCTGTGGCTGTGAAAGCACAGTGCTAAAATAGTCACCGCGAGAAAAACAGCCTGGAATCCAGTCGGTGCTCACAGCAAATATTTATTATGTGAATGGATATAGCTCATGATTTCCCACTGAACATTTTTCCAAACAACAAAAGTAATTTTTAACATTACAGTAAATCAGGGTTTGGTGTGGGTCTCGTGAACTTGTAAAATAACAACTCTTTAACATTTTACAGGTCTGTATAAATATTTCTGTAGGGGTATCTTCACGATGATCTACGTCAGCTCTCACTGACAATCCATCACCCAGGCCACCGCGCGTTTGCAGAGGCGCAGTAGGCTCTGGCGGGTGTCTGTGCAGAACGTGCTGCCGCGGTGAGTCCGCGACTCCTCCTGCCTCACTACTTTCTGAGAGAGGACCCTGAAAATAACCTTTTCTTAAAAAAGATTTTTAATCCTCACCCAAGGATATGTTTTTAAAATTGATTTGAGAGAGAAAAACATTGATGTCGATCAGTTGCCTACCGTACACATCCTATCCAGGGACCAACCCATAACCTGGGTATGTGCTCTGACCAGGAATGGAACCCGAGACCTTTTGGTGCACGGGACAGCGCTCCAGACAACGGGGCCACACCGGCCAGGGCCTGACAACAGCTTACTGTCCGTTAATGTCACTGATGTCGAGAACTTGCTAAAGAAGTAGTTAGTGTCAGTTTGTTAGTGATGAATTACTAATGAATTCTGGTGATCAGATTTGAGGATTTGCACTTAATTTCTAGCTTATTTTGCCATGAAATATGAGGCTGCATTTACAAAAGACTAAGTCATAACAGGTTCCACCGCAATGACTATTAGCAAAATGGAGTCCCCGTAGCTAGGAGTTTTTGTTGTTGTTTTTAAGGTCATGGAAATCGCCCAGGATGGGGCATGAAACAGCAGAGTGGGGTTGGTCTCCCACGAGGCCTGGAAGAGGTAGCTGGGAGCTCCCTAGCAATGCAGGGCGGGGGCTGTAAAGCTAGTCAGAGCCAGCGGCGCCCGGGGGGGCAGGGTTGGCACAGCTTCAAGTGCAGGCGCAGGGAGAGAGAGAGCTCGGAATCGGGCTGCACAATCAGAGCTCCCAGCTCTCCAACCCAAACCAGGGTCTCGACTAGAAACCATGACGAGCAACACCCTAAATAAACGGACAAGGGGTCATCTTCTCCAGCAGGAGTCACACAGGTTGGTGAGGCGACACTGAACCCTCCCTTTAAGAAACACGGCATATTAATTCCGGGCCGTTCTGGTTAGCACACAGCAGCGGGGAACACAAGTTAAATTAAGAATCACTCCCATGCCCCTGGAAAAGAAAGTGGTGAAGGAGAAAAAACCCTTTTACAAAATTCTGGCAGTTTTAGACCAAATGAGAGAAAATTCTACTGTATACTAAACTAAATAAATTTACAGAAGTCACACCAAGAGATTTTATAGTACAAAGTTATAGATTTCAAGAGTAGTTTAAAACAATTTATGAATAAAAGCAGCAAAACAAGGTTCTGAAGGGAAGCTAATAAACTGGGTGCTGTCCCCCAGCTGAGAGGCCCTGGCCCCAAATATGAGGCACTGGTCCCAGCTGAGAGGCCCCGGCCCCAGATATGAGGCACTGGCCCCAGCTGTGAGGCACTGGCCCCAGCTGTGAGGCCCTGGTCCCAGCTGTGAGGCCCTGGTCTCAGCTGTGAGGCACTGGCCCCAGCTGTGAGGCCCTGGTCCCAGCTGTGAGGCACTAGCCCCAAATATGAGGCACTGGTCCCAGCTGTGAGGCCCTGGTCCCAGCTGTGAGGCACTGGTCCCAGCTGTGAGGCACTGGCCCCAGCTGTGAGGCCCTGGTCCCAGCTGTGCAGCCCTGGTCTCAGCTGTGAGGCACTGGCCCCAGCTGTGAGGCCCTGGTCCCAGTTGTAAGGCCCTGGTCTCGGCTGTGAGGCCCTGGTCCTGGCCCCAGCTGTGAGGCACTGCTCCCAGCTGTGAGGCGCTGGTCCCAGCTGTGAGGCCCTGGTCCCAGCTGTGAGGCCCTGGCCCCAGCTGTGAGGCCCTGGCCCCAGCTGTGAGGCACTGCTCCCAGCTGTGAGGCACTGGCCCCAGCTGTGAGGCACTGCTCCCAGCTGTGAGGCACTGGTCCCAGCTGTGAGGCCCTGGCCCCAGCTGTGAGGCCCTGGCCCCAGCTGTGAGGCACTGCTACCAGCTGTGAGGCACTGGCCCCAGCTGTGAGGCACTGCTCCCAGCTGTGAGGCCCTGGTCCCAGTGTGAGGCCCTGGTCTGGAGGTGCAATTGCACCTGCTCACACAGCCAGAGACGGAGCCAGGTCGGCCAGAATGCTGCCCAGCATTTCTTACGTCCTAAGTCAAACATCCCAAACGATGCCAGGGCTCAGCGATGCTATGTTATACGAGGTATGACGTTGTCTAGAATCTGCTATTACAGGGCCCCTGGATCTCAGAACCCGCCTGCCTACAATACAAACATGGTTTCAGTTTAACACACACAAGTACATTCTCGTACAAACGTTTGAGGTAAACGTTCCTCAAAACCCTTTATCTATTGGCACCTTTTGATGCACACCTGTCTTCTCAGCATCAGAGCGGAGTGAAGCCTCTGCCGGGCTGAGCGTCCCGGCGGCAGCGCCCCTCGTCTCAGGGATCCCAGGGGGCGGGAGGCCCGACCTGCAGCCTCGAGAACCACCTGCTGGGCCGGAGAGCTGAGCGCAGGGCGTGTCCCGGGGCGAGGTGCCTGTGCTATGCCTCCAGCTGCTCAGCGCGTACACCCTACAGCAGGACTAGTGACCGTAACTTTTCAACCAAGTCCCTTGGAAACGGAAATATTGTGTCTCAACAAATCAGGGCTCCACTTCCTGCCATTTTATTAATGTCCAACCTACTGTGCCAAGCAAGTATTTCAGGTGAAAGCAGCCTCTTCTCCCCATTTTAAAGCAGGAAGCTGCAGACTTACCCTTGGCCTCAGCTACGAGATGAGTGGCCACACCAGAACGCCTGGCGGTGACTCCAGCAGATCACACCTGCGCAGGGACGGAGCAGCGGCAATCCTCCAGGCTCCCAAACCCAACTCCCACTTCCACAGGGCTCTGCTCTGGGAAACCTCTTGTAGTAAAGGCGCAGAGGCGATCTGAAAAGAAACAGAAAATAACACATTAGGACGCTGCTTGTTTGATTTTAAGTAACTGCTTGAGAAATAACTGCTTATTTACCTGAAACAAATATTTTTAATAAACCCCAGAAGAAAGTTGCCTTGTACCTAATGACCTCTACCCAAACAAAACTGCTCCCACCTCCCCACCTTCTAGCCGCCAATCAGATGGAGGCCACCGTCAGCGAGGCAAGGGATGGAGAGAATGGGGACAGCAGGCCATAAAACAGGGACCTAGGTCCCAAGTGTATTCAGACTCCCTACCCCCTGCTCCCCACCCATACCTGCGGAGCTTGCCATAACAAAAGGGAGGCTGCCCCCTGGGAAGGAAGCCAGTCTGGGCGCTGAGGCGGCCACTGCAGAGAGCACTGACATTACTTAGATGCGATCCTGTCTTGGAGTCTCTCGTCCCGGCCATTTATTGAGAGGCCAGCTACGGGGCCCGCGGCCTGGTGCTAAAATCATCCCTGCAGGAAATCTGAGAATAACATCCCCAGAAATACCAGGGCCTTGTGGCGAGAAGCCGGCGGCACTGCAGCCTCTCCCCCCTGCTGGGCAGTCTGCTCTCCCCTCACCTTCCCTCCACTGGGGGAACTACTTTCAGTCCTTGCCTGGCATTTTCCAGGTCCCTGAAGGTCTGTGGTGCTCCCACTGAGTTCACTGCCATTGTTAATTACATTTCACACCCAGAGGGGATCTGTCTTGACAGTTCCCTCAGAGATCTATTAATTCATCCCTGGCTTGATTATGGCCCAAAGTGTTACACACCCCACAGAAAAATCGAGTTCTATTTCAGTCAAGTAGCAAAAAGATAATCCGAGTAGGGCTATCATAAAAATGTTACCAAGGCAAGTTCATAAATTTTTATTAAAAACTTCATCCCATTTTATATATTCTCTAGCATTATTTTAGAGGGTACATGCTTTTTATTTAAAAATATGATTAAATGCAAGGAAAAGGTGATAACCAAACACAATGGGAAGACTAGATTTGGGCAAGACGTTAGATGTATACCAGGATGGAAATGGAGATTGAAAATGGCGACAGAAATAAGTGGATGCTACACAGACACCCATCCAGGACCAAATTAAAATTATAACTAAAAATACATAAAACAAACAAATAAACAAAAAAACCACCCTGAATAATCAACTGGAGAGAACCCTGATAACCAAGGATGGAAAGTGAAGACCACTAGAGGCTGGTAGGTGGGGGGAGGCACGAAAGGGCTGGGGGCGCCCACAGGCAGCAGCTGAAGTTCTGGAGCGATATCTCAGCTGTGGGGGGTGCCACTGAGAACTCTGGGGCCTAATCTCCAAGCAAGCCCCCCCCCCCCCGCCCCCAGCAAAAAGCACCAGAACTGAGAAAGGTGCCCACATATCTGGCTGTGAAAAGCACTCTGCTAGGGAGAGAGGGCTGGCAAAGCAGGCACCCTCTTAAAGGGCCAACACAAAATTTAGTGTGCAGCCACTCCCCTGGGGCTCCAGCAGAGGGAGGGCAGAGTAGACTGGAGCTGTGTGAGCAGAAGTCAGGATCCAGGGCTCTGAAGTTAGAGCTCGGAAGGCAGACACCCTGGTTTCCTGTGCTAAGTTATTCCCTCACGCTGCAGAGGTCCACTTTCTCAGGCAGGCCTTTGCAATCCAGGTGGGTTTTGCCTGGGGGAGAAGACAGTTCACCCACCCTATTGGGAAACCCCTTACTCCATGGTGTGGCTTTCTGAGGCCCATTAAGAGATTGAGAATAACTATTAGCCTCCAGGTAAAAGCAAGGGCCCCACCTGTTGGAAAACCTCTTGCCACACCCGTGGACGATTGCCTGAGGACTACTGAAGACTAAACCAATCAGTCTTCGGGCAGAGGCAGGTCTCTGGAGGCTTTGAGTATTTGCCTGATCTAATTAGTCAGAAACAGTGTTTGACACTGTCCTGCAGTAGAGATTGGAAAGTGTAACAGATCTACCTAATACACAGTCACAAACCCAAACAGGCAGCCAAAATGAGGAGCCAAAAAAAAAAGCCCCAAATGAAAGAACAAGAGAATTCTCCAGAAGAAGAGATAAATGAAATAGAGATAAAACTATGTGATAATAGAGTTCAGAATAATGATGGCAAAGATGCTCAACAGCATGAGAAAAGATATAGTAACTATGAAAAAGAACAGTCGGAAATAAAGAATGACATAACACAAATAAAACATTGGAAAGAATACACAGCAGATTAGGAGAAGCTGAGGATGGGGTCAGCGAATTAGGGAAGAAAAATCATCCAATCAGAGAACCAAAAAAAAAAAGAAAGAATTAGAAAACAAGAGGACAGTCCTAGTTGGTTTGGCTCAGTGGATAGAGTGTTGGCCAGCAGACCGGAAGGTCCTGGTTTTGATTCCGGTCAAGGGCACATGCCTGGGTTGCAGGCTCAATCCCCAGCTGCAGGAGGCAGCTGATCAATGAGTCTCATAATTGAAGTTCCTATCTCTTTCTCCCTCTCCCTCTCTGAAATCAATAAAAATATATTTAAAAAAACAATATTCACATAATAGGTGCACTAGAATGGGGAAGAAAGGGAGTAAGGGAGAGAGAACATGTTTGAAGAAATAATGGCAGAAAACTTTCCTAACCTGGTGAAGGAAAAAATCACACAAGTTCAGGAGGTATAGAGACTCAAGCAAGAAAAACCCAAAAAGGCCCATGCCCTGACACATCATAATTAAAATGCCAAAAATGAAAGACAAAGAGAGAACCTTAACGGCAGCAAGAGAAAAGCAATTTGTTACCTATAAAGGAGCTCCCATAAGGCTGTCAACTGATATCTCATCAGAAACTCTAAAGGCAAAAGCATGAAGCACTCAAGGTAATGAATAGCAAGGATCTGAAACCAAGGTTACTATATCCAGCAAGGCTCTCATTCAAGAAGGTGAAATAAAGAGCTTCCCAGACCAAAAAAATAAAAAAAAAAGGGGGGAGGGGAGTTTATCACCACCAAGCCAGCATTGCAAGAAATGCTAAAGGCAATGATATAATGAAAAGAAATGGAGAGTGAAACCTAGGCATTCATAATTAAAATGGCAATAAATAAATACCTCTTAATAATAAACTTTAATGTAAACGGATTAAATACTCCAAACTAAAAGCATAGGGTGGCTGAATGGATACAAAAACATGACCCACCTATATGCTGTCTACAAGAGACCCATCTCAGAAAAAAAGTCTCACACAGGATGAGAATGAAGGGATGGAAACAAATTTTTTCCATGCAAATGGAAACAAAAAAAAAGCTGGGGGAAAAAAGAAACAAAATAAAGCTGGGGGTTAATATCCAAAATATATAAGGAACTTTCGAAACTTAACAAAAAGAAAACAAACAATCCAATTAAAAAATGGGCATAGGCCCTAGCTGGTTTGGCTCAGTGGATAGAGTGTCAGTCTGTGGACTGAAGGGTCTCGGGTTTGATTCCAGTCAAGTGAACATGCCCGGGTTGTGGGCTTGATCCCCTATGGGGGGGGGGGGGGGTGAAGGCAGCCAATCAATGATTTCCTCTCATCACTGATGATTCTAACTCTCCCTCTCCCTTCCTCTCTGAAATCAATAAAAATATATTTTTAAAAAATGGGCAAAGGACCTAAATAGACACTTCTCCAAAGTGGACACACAGATGCAAATTAAAATGAGAAGGTATCACCTCACACCTGTTAGAATGTCTGTCTACCATCAACAAATGGCAATTATTGTAGAGGATGTGGAGAAAAGAGAACCCTAGTACACTGCTGGTGGGAATGCAGATTGGTGCAGCCATTATAGAAAACAGTATGAAATTTCCTCAAAAAATTCAATATGGAACTGCCATTTGACCCAGTGATCCCACTTCTAGGAATCCAGCATAGCAGCACAAGAACTGGAAACAGCCCATGTGCCCATCAGTAGATGAGTAGATAAAAAAGTGGTGGTACATTTACACCATGGGATACTATGCAGCAGTAAAAAAAAAATTAAAAAAACAAAAAGGATCTCTTACTCTTTGAGACAGAATGGATGGACCTGGTGATTATATGCTAAGTAAAATAAGCCAGTCAGAGAAAGACAAGTATCACATGATCTCACTCATATGTGGCATCTAGTAAACACAATAAACATGAATGGAGCGGATCCAGGGACATGGAAGCATGGAACAGCCTGAAGCATCTCAGAGGGAAGGTGGGGGAGGGTAGGTGGTGGGAAGTGGTCAACCAAAGAACTTGTATGCATATATGCATAACCCATGGACACAGACAACAGGGTGGTGAAGGCCTGGGGCAGGGGGAAGGGGTGGGCTAGAAAGGGTCAAGGGGGAAAAGAGGGGACATATGTAATACTTCCAACAATAAAGATTTTTTTTTTAATGTATACCAGGTTGATCACACCCTTCTCTCTGCTAAGTGTTTACAGTAAAATGATAGGTTCTTTCGAAATGGGAATTTTCATGTCTGGCCTGACACCTGGAACACGGGTTCTTATTTCTCACTTCTGACCTTACATAAGCCACTTACTAAAGAAAACCACCAACCCTAACCGGTTTGGCTCAGTGGATAGAGCGTCGGCCTGTGGACCGAAGGGTCCCAGGTTCAATTCCGGTCAAGGGCATGTACCTTGGTTTCGGGCACATCCCTAGTAGGGAGTGTGCAGGAGGCAGCGATCGATGTTTCTAACTCTCTATCCCTCTCCCTTCCTCTCTGTAAAAAATCAATAAAATATATTAAAAACGGTAAGCAGCCAAGCCCACCAACACGACCTCCCTCCATATTGGTGTATTCAGTGGTTCTTTCAGACATAAGTTGTATTTGAAATTTTTAATTGAAAAGTAAATTTGCCTGATGTCAGATCCCCATGGCCCAAGGCTGGGCAGTTGGTGTGCTGTCTGGGTTGTCCCCGTGGGGCCTCCCTTTGCACGCACCGTGCTCTCAGGAGCGCTGCATTCAATCCTCCCAATACCCTGACAGGACAGGTACTCACACCCCTCTTAACCATGAGTGAAGTTCTCGGGGGGCTACAGGTGTTCCCTAATAGGCTGTAGAGCTAGGAACGCAGGCCTCAAAACACCACATCCCCCACATCAACAGCACACCGCCTGTGTGTGGGTCAGGCCGGGAACAGGAAGAGCTGGACCGAAGCCACAGAGGAGCATCGATCAAAGGGGCACCCTTCAAGTTCATGTGAAGGAGCGGATGGCCACGTGGGACTCACGTGTAAAAAACGAAGGCTGCGGTGTTTTCCGTGAGAAAAGCCTTTCACTGGCAAACTGTCAACACACTAATAAGCATGACTTTAAGAACAAACAGTGATCGAAACCTTTCCCCCTCGGGTTTAAGGGAGTCTGCCCACCGCCTCTGTACAAGGTGGGCTGTTTGCTTACTCGAAGCGCGAGCCCTCCAAACCGGGCCTTCAGGACAAGGTGTGACCTAACCCATAGGAAAAGCCAACATGGTGCAAAAGCAACCCCAGACGCCCCACACGGCCGCTGCGGGCGGGCGGCAGGGCGATACGGGAGACGTGTCCTTGAACAGAACTTCCCCACGTGCACCGCCCTTTAGACCCCAAAGAGGAGGAGGGAGAGGAGACACGAACACACATCAGATGTTCTTTTTCTACATTAAGTTGGACCCTTAATGATGCAAAACTTTACCACTGCAAAGTGCACGGGATAATCTAAGTTCTCTGCAACACGGAGATACTCTCCTTCTCAAGGGTGCTTTAAGACGCCCGAGCCACACCAGGGCTTTCACTCATCCTTCTGGGCGTTGAGCTGCAGCGCCTACTTCACCCCAGGGCAGCTACGGGCTCCGGGCCTCCCCTGCCGGGCCCAGGAATGGCATGAGGAAGAGCTGCCCTCCGCATTCCGGTGCCTGCCTGCATCGGGACCGAGGCGCGTGGCAGGGCTGGCCGTTTCCTCCCAGCTGCCGCCTGCCCCGGACCCAGGCTGACAGCCATCGCCAATACGCTTTGCTCCAGGGAGGCACTGCTCCGGGGAGGCATTAAAGATGGAGCATGTGTCCCACTGCGCTGATGGCTCAGAGCTGTGGGCCTTTGGGCAGACACTGCTGGGCAATGCGCTCCATCTACTTTAGAGCTGGCAGCTTTGCGCAGATGACTGGGATGCTCGCACGGCGCGTGTCTGCGAGCTCAGGGGATCGCCTCTCCTCCTCCTGATCACGGAAGCCGCGTACCAGGCAGAAGAGCCCGTCCCGGTGCCCATGGAGCAGGCACTGTTGCCCACCCCTGCCGCAGCCTCGCCCATCCTCACGGCCACCCTGGGCCACACACCTGCCTGTTCAGCTAGGAGCCAAAGCACCAGACGCCCCACAGGCAGGACTGGAACCCACGCTCGACTGATTTCCAAGTCCAGCCGGAGCGTTCTCCCACAAAGCTCCCCACTAAAGGTGCTGTCAGCCTTGAGACTCAGGCAGATCGCTGCCACTTCATCTGAGGGCACCTGCCAGGCGGGAGCCAGCTTCAGCTCTCAGTCAGGCAGGGGCAGTGTTGTGCTGAGACGCACAGACCACCTTAATTTTCCCACTTGCCTGCGGCGGGCCGTGTGGAACTGCCCTCACCTTGGGGGACGAAGGACCGAAAGAACGAGGGAGCTGGAGCTGCAAGAAAGGCCCAGGCCCACAGCAGAGCGGCGAGCAAGCCCGGTTTCCTGCCTCCTCTCTCACTGGCCTCTCCCTCTCGCATTTCTTCCTTTTCTCTTCTTTTTTTAATAGAGCCTTGAAAAGCAGGCAGGAAGGCCAGGCACAAGCTGCTGGTAGCAGTGGTTACCACTAATAAACTGGTTGCAGGGGGGGGGGGGGGGGGGGGGGGAATCAGGGGTGAGAATTATGATTTTACTTTTAACTTTATTCTTTTCTGTGGCATCGTTACGTGTTTCACTTTATTAATAAAGACAGAGAGCGATTAAACTCCACTGTCTTTCCTGCGTGTCTCCCCACTGCACGGTGTTGTGCACAGGCGGCCTGGCACAGGGGTGCCCCCTCCCCCACCGCAGCCCTCGCGAGGGTCCCTCCCTGTTCTCTGCAACTCAGGTCTCCACTGACGTGACTGCTCACCGCCCCAGCCTGGAGAGCCCACTTCTTCAGCAGCTGGGCTCTGGGAACTCCCTTCAAACCCGCTTTCCTCCCTGCACAGCCCACCCCGTGTTCAGAGGGTGGGAGAAAGCCTACCCCTTCGAAGAGGCTGTTCAAAACCCGCCTCTGAGAAGAATTCCCAGATGCCTCCAGGGTCCCTTGAACACTTTGCCTTTTGTGTTCCTTTAGCAACATACAGCTCTTCTTACACCCTGCAGCTGTGCGTGCCCCATGGGTTACAGTCTGAATTGTGTCCCCCCAAAATTCAAGTGTTAAACTCCCAACCCCAGCACTTCAGAACGTACCGGAAGTTAGAGAATCTGCCACAACGAGGCAGTTAGCTGCTAAGCCAATCTGACGGGGGTCCTTAATAAGAACAGGGAGTGATACCAGGACCCACAAGCACAGAGGGACAGCCATGTGAAGAGGCAACAAGAGGAGAGAAGCATCAAGAGAAACCAAACCTGCCAACACCTCCATCTGGGACTTCCCACCCCCAGAACTGTGAGAATAAGTTTCTGTCGTCAGGCACCCGGTCTGCGGAATGAGGTTATGGCTCACGCAGGTTCTTCACCGGACGTCAGCCCATGATCTCATCACAGACAACACACACCCTTTCCCTCTGGTAATCACCATACTGTTGTCTGTCTTGAGGGGTTTTTTTGCTTAACCCTTCCATCTTTTTCACCCAGCCTTCCAATGCCCTCCCTCTGACAGCTGTCAGTCTGTTCTCTGTATCTACGAATCTGTTTCCATTTTGTTAGCTTATTTTGTTCATTAGATTCCACATATAAGTGATATAACGTGGTATTTGTCTTTCTCTGGCCAATTTTGCTTCGCATAATAATCTCCAGATCCAACCATGCTGTCTCCAAGGGTAAGAGATGCTTCTTTTCTACAGCTGCGTAGTATCCCATGGTGTAAATGTTCCACAGCTTTTTATCCACTTGTCTACTGATGGGCACTTGGGCTGCTTCCAGATCTTGACTATTGTAAATAATGCTGCAACAAACATAGGGGTGCATATATTCTTTCGAATTAGTGTTTCAGGTTTCTTAGAAGTGGATTTACTGGGTCATCAGGCAGTTCCATTTTTAATTTTTGGAGGAAATTCCATATTACTTTCCACAGTGGCTGCACCAGTCTGCATTCTCACCAGCAGTGCACGAGGGTTCCCTTTTCTCCACATCCAAGCCAGCACTTGTTTGTTGATTTATTGATGGTAGCCATTCTGACAGGTGTGAGGTGATATCTCATTGTGGTTTTATTTTTTTTTTTAATATATTTTATTGATTTTTTTTTACAGAGAGGAAGGGAGAGAGATAGAGAGTTAGAAACATCGATGGGAGAGAAACATCGATCAGTCGCCTCCTGCACATCTCCCACTGGGGATGTGCCCGCAACCCAGGTACATGCCCTTGACCGGAATCGAACCTGGGACCCCTCAGTCCGCAGGCCGACGCTCTATCCACTGAGCCAAACCGGTTTCGGCTCATTGTGGTTTTAATGTCTCTGACGATTAGTGACTTTGAACATCTTTTCATATGTCTATTGGCCATCTGTATGTCCTCTTTAGAGAAGTGTGTGTTCAGCTCCTTTGCTCATTTCTTAATTGGATTGTTTTTTTTGGTGCTGAGTTTTATGAGTCCTTTATAAATTCTGATTAACCCCTTATCAGATGTGTCACTGGCAAATACGTTCTCCATTCAGTGGGTGGGTTTTCTTTATTGTACAAAGACTTCTTAGTTTGATATAATCCCATTTTTTCTCTTTCTATTTTTTATTTTTAACAGAAACCACTCAGACTATGTCCTTTCCCCCTTACTCTCCCAGTGGAAGAGAAGAGCGATCATCAATGGCTGGTGGAAGCAACGCCAAAAGCCGGCTTCACGCTCAGGAGAGAACGCTGCGCCTCCTCCTCCTTGTGGTTTCAGGTGCTCTACACGTTCAGAGAAACTTCTCTAGTGACAAACTATAGAAATGACCCCTGAAAGTATAGTCTTAACCTGGGGGTGGAGGGCTTTTCTGAAGCGAACGAAACCCACACATATTATACTGATGGTGACTTTTTCTAACTGTGCTATTTTATCCACACATATATTGGCCTGAGTTTTTCTCAAAACTTTTTCACTCTCAAAGCTTGACAAAGTGTTTTGAACCCTCCAGCTTTTTCGAAACAGTTCAAGCTGACACGTTAATTAGCATACAATTACTGAATGGCCAATCACACACCACTTATTTCCAGCCCCGCCTGGTTTACGTAAACTCTGATGACAACAAAGTGCACCAGCTGTGGGACAAGCCACAGCTTACAGTGATGGCGCACCTATGACACGAAAAAGTATTTTATAGAAAAATACAGGAACATTTGTTTTTCTATAAAATACTTTTGTGTGAGCTGACACACAAACTCATTTTTTTGGTTGATTTTCCTTTGTTAAATGGCATTTAAATATAGAAAATAAATATCAAAAATATAAATCTTTGTTTTACTATGATTGCAAATATCAAAAAATTTCTATATGTGACACGGCACCAGAGTTAAGTTAGGGTTTTTCAAAATGCTGACATGCCGAGCTCAATAGGTTCGCCATCACTGGCTTAGACCAAGGCGTGGAAGCCGGGACCTTTCACAAGAAAAACGTGAAAGTGTAAGATGAAATGACCACCCAAAGCAGAACTCTGACATTTGCAAAGCACGCCCATTTTTAAACTTTGTCCTGTGAGCAAAGCACCAGACATATAAATGTTGTTTTCCAAATAAAGAGATTATTAGGTCATAAAAATTGTAAATTGTGTTTAAACAAGCAGGACAATACATCTGTTAAAAAAGCAAAATACACAGCCCGGCCGGTGTGGCTCAGAGGTTAAACGTCAACCTACGAGCCAGGAGGTCACGACTGGATTCCTGGTCTGGGCACTCGAGGGGTTTCGCACTCCATCCCCAGTGTGGGCCTGTGGGAGGCAGCCGATCGATGGTTTTCTTTCATCATTGATGCTTCTCTCTCTCCCTCTCCTTTCCTCTCTGAAATCAATAAAAATATTTTTTTTAAATGTCAACTGTAGTTTCCACTTCTCCCAGAAATATAATTTTAACTAAGCCATCTGGAATTTTCTGCTCAAGCACCAGTAGGTAATCCGTCACGTAGGCGATCTCCCTACCCCATACAGAGAAGAGGCCATCTACCCGATTTTTTTTTTAAAAAAACCTCCCTTTGTCTTTCCTCCAGGAAATCACATTCTAATCCAAAAATTACCCTTCCTGTTGTCTCACTAGTAGCCCTATTTGCCCCATTTTTTCTTTTGTTTCCCTTGCCTGAGGGGATGTAACAGAAAAAAATGTGCTGTGAGAATGTTCTGCTTTTAAAAGGTTTACAACAGGGGTCCTCAAACTACGGCCCTCGGGCCACATGCGGCCCGCCGAAAACATTTATCCGGCCCGCCAGGTGTTTTTGCCGCCGCTGCCTGTCCTGCTTAGCAGCCGACTCGTCCCGGGCCCGCAGTGCACATGTGTGGAATGTCTGAGGGACAGTGAACTGGCCCCCTGTTTAAAAAGTTTGAGGACCTCTGGTTTACAAAAGCGTAACCGTTTTGTGGGCAGGTGAGCGCCGAGAGGGGGTTCCAGGTGGGCAGGTTTCCACCCTCTGGGAAGCCAGCGTTCCGTGCTCCAAACCACCTGCGGAGAAAAACGATGCCACCTGACACTGATTATATGCAGACATTAGTTGTATGGTACTAAACACATGTTCCTATATTTTTCTATAAGAGTTGTACTTTTTCCTACAAAGAATACTCATGCTGTTTTATAAACTAAAGATTTCCCGCAGCAAAATTAACCCTATACGCAACCTTGCTTTCCCCTGCCCCTCAAGCACCACAGCTGTTACTGAGAGCCACGCAGTACCTTCAGAGAAGGGCACTGAGTCCGCTGAGCCTGCGGGTAGAATCTTCCAGAGAGCGCTGCGCCCATCGGCCAGGCCTGGGATTAAGCCTTGTCCCCAAGTGAGCAGGGGACACGGATGGACAGATGGGCACATATTTGAGTTCTTCAGGGACTTGGAGGCGGCTCGAAACCCACCTCAGTTCCGGCTCACGTCTCTGTCCATTAAGAAGCCAGGATTACCCCAGCTGGTTTGGCTCAGTGGATGGAGCGTTGGCCTGCGGACTGAAGAGTCCCAGGTTCGGTTCCGATCAAGGGCACATGCCTGGGTTGCAGGTTCAATCCCCAGTAGGGGACCGACTGGAGGCAGCCAATCAATGATTCTCATCATTGGTGCTTCTCTCTCCCCTTCTCCCTCTCTCTGAAATCAATAAAGAAATATTTAAAAAAGAAAAAAAAGAAGAAGCCAGGATGAAACTCCCCAGGAGGCTGGGGACGCAATGTTTGCAGCCATTAGCCGAAGGTGATGTGTTACACGGGACTGGGACCGGCCCATGACGTCCAGCGTCTGAGAAGCGGAGGGAGCACAGAGAGCAGTCAAGCTGTGGAGAGGCATGAGAAAGATTTTGTGGGAAGGCTGTTTGTTGTTCATTTTAATTTTGTAAATTACCGGTAACGGAAGCCTACAGAATGCACTGGCTTCTAAGAAACTAAAAACAAATCTCACTGCATATTATCCTATTTTGCTTCTGATGGGTGCTGAACCAACTTGATGTGTCTAGCCCCACCCCTTTTTTTAAAAAATCTTCACCCAAGGACATGTTTCTTTGATTTGGGAGAGGAAGAGGGAGAAATATCAATGTGAGAGAGAAACATCAATGGGCTGTCTCCTGTATGCACCCTGACTGGGGATCGAACTCGAAACCTAGGTTTGCGCCCTGACCAGGAACTGAACCTGCAACGTTTTGTGTAGGGATGATGCTCCAACCCACTGCGCCATGGCTCTCCCCTTTTCAGTAGGGGTGATGCTCACGTACATTTTATAGCATCACACACACGCATTCCACAAAACGAGGAATGAAAGGGAGTTGAATAAATTCAATTTCTCCATTAGAAAGGCTAATATTTATAAAAAATTTAACTTATACAGAACAAATTTATGGTTATTCCAATTGAATAGAACGTTTAATGTCACGGTTTTTAAGGCCATTTAGCTACTTTTGAGTATTCCTAAAGTGGCCCAAGGGTGTCACCCACAAACGCCAGGTCCTTCACAGTTCTGAGCCCCATGCCCACGGTGACCTCCCGACTCCCACTTCCACGGCCATCCTCGGCCAATTCCAGTCTGTCGTTCGGGAGGGAACCCACATCCCTCTGGGGAACTCTCGGGAATGCCCTCACCCCTGGAGCACTCGTGCTTTCACAGCTATCAGCTCTCCATTGCCTGGCGACCTGGGGACAGCCTCCGGGGAGCAACTCCAATGCTGGCGTGCGGGGCTTGCACGGCGGGCCCTGGAGGACGGGCCGATGAGACAGCCGCCATCAGGAAACTCCTTCCGTCATCGTGAGCGTAAGATCGGCCGCGGCCGGTGCCACGGGGCCCAGAATCCTGTTCCCTAATTTTAACCCAAGACACCCCAAGAATCCCACGCCAGACCCCAGGATCTATACGGAGCCTTAAGTACAGACAACACTGTAACCATGAGAAACCAAACAAGGCTCTGCTTACAAACCATATTTCTTAATTTTACTGCCTAGTTTTTCTCTCTGAGTACTTCCTTTGTTGAATAAATTAGCAATGAGCCAATGAGAGGGACGGAGTCAAAGAGCACTTCTAAGTCTTAAAGCTCAAAAACATCTATAGGACTTCCTGTGGCAGCAGCCCAGTGAATGCCATCCATAATGCCATTCAAACACTGTGCTGGGCGGAAATCCAATTAAGCCATTTCTCTGTGAATATCCCCGAAGAACCTCCTGCTGGGCTCAAAATGGAAGTAATCATAAATGCCAGATTAGCTGTGTAAGCACTCCCAAAGCCAAAGCCAGACAAGAGCATGAAAACCAACACGCCCGCCTTTTTACTGGGCGCACACAGGCGCACGCGGGCATGCACGCGCACACACACACACACACATGCACACACGCATGCACACGCACTTCAATGCCCATCTGGCGGAGAGCCAAGCCCACTTCCTTGTCCAGCCAGGTCTTCTCAGCTAATGCTCACCCGGTGGACGTGTCAAGGACAAGCTCTGGTCCGCTCACTCACACACATGAAACGCTCCATGTCGCTCCACCGTGGTGTGTGGGCAGAGTTAAGAGTCGGGAAGAGGTTGAAGGCTGCTCTGAACTCACCATCTTGTTCTCCAGCCCCGGGTGCTCGGTGCACAACCAGGCCCTGGCACGGCAGGCATGGCCGATCCCCCGAGAGGCCCAGGGCCAGGCCGGACTCCGCCGCGAGCCGCCAGCGCCAGCGCAGGGGCCATACTGCGCAGGGACGACGGGAACGGCGAGGGCCCGTCCAGGCCCCTCCAGCTCCGCACAGGGTGCTGAGGAGCCGGGCCGGCGTCGCTGCCCCTCGGCGTGTGACAGGAAGGACGCAGGACGCTGCGTTAAACTGAGGCCAGTCCTCGCTCTGCGTTACTCCCCATGTGAGGTGAAGGCGCATCTCACCTCGGAGACCGTCTCCTCGGGGAGCATGTAGGTCGCCTTGTTTGCAGAATGAGCTAAAGGCCTGCGTCTGTGATGAAACGTGTGGCACGTGCGCTGTGCGCACCCACGGGAGGCGCAGCCGGTGCTTCCTGCCCACGGGCTCCGGGAGGGCCCGGTCAACCATGAGATGACACGGCGCGGCTGCTCATCTGCTACGAGAAAACTTACCCATAAAAAACCAACTAACCTCTTCCAGTGACGTCTGAAACGATGCGTGCTCTCCAATAGAGCCAAGATCTGTCTTAGGATGTAAAGACTCCGAGACAAGCAAACCGAGTCTGTACAGCGGCATAACAGTTTTAGACAAAAAACACTTTTTGTTGAAATACAACCGTCTAACCTCGTTTCCCGTGACTAACTTCTAACAGAAACAGCAATGTCTCCAAGCAAAACCCTCCTTACCCGAAACATGACAAGATTTCCTCCACCTCGCCAGCCTGACTCTGTTCTCCGTCTAGCTATCCAACAGGGACATCCTGAACCCCTACAGGCACAGTGCTGGCTGCTGACACACAACAGACAAGGATGTGCTTCGCCCCCACAAAGCAGACAACCCAGACAAGTGGGTGTTTAGAGCCCCAAACGGGAATTCCAGATGCTATGGATCCCCCTCCATCATCTCTGTGTGTGACACGCATAATCAGACAGGGATGTGTCTGCAGAAAATGGAAACGCTGATGCTAAGCACACGTTAAACCTTTCAGGCAGCGTCATGCCTGCGCAGGGGCCGGCCTCTTCTGCGACGCGGGGCAGGGGATCTGAGTGCACGCGGAGGGCGCGGCCCGTCCGGCCCCCCTTCTCCAGGCCGCTTCAGTCCATCGCTTCCCAAGAGTTCCAAGTTCTGATTCGGTCCCAGGTGACCCGACCACTCCACCCACTCGTCGCTGCAACAAACAGCCTTCCATGGCCTCATCCAGGCTGCAGGGCAAGTCATGGCCAAGGGCAGCCGCACCCCAGATCTTCCTCAGGGAGGATCAAAGTGGCTCCGCTCTGTGGGTGCAGCCCCTCCACCAGCTCCCAACCCCACAGCGTGCCCGAGGTGGGAGGGCCCGCCCCTGAGCAGTGTGGAAGGCCAGCTTCCCCTCTCACTGGCTGATTCCAGACAGATAGCTCCCACCTCTACCACTATTCTCACCTACAAAATGGAGGGTAAGGAGAGGATTCTCTTGCAGACGTGCTATATATAAACACCACAAACAGCGTAAAAAGCTGAACAGCATAAAAAGCACCCCGCAAAGCGCCAAGTACATAAGAGGTGTTCCAAGAAAACACAACTTTTCCCTCAACCACCTCATTATAAAGGGGGAGTGACTGAGGCCATCCTGTGCCCACACACCCAGCCTCCCAGGCAAGACCAAGGACCATCAGCTCTCACCACAGCGCACGCGAGAGGCCACGGGCGAGATAAGAGGACAGTGAGGTGGAGGGCAGAATGTGCCCCCATCCACCTGGCACTGGCACTCAGCTACCCTTCCTGTGTGTCCCAGGCCACCCACCCTCTCTACTCTGCAAGCGCAGGCAAAGGACAAAGGTTTCTGCTTACCAGGCCCCTCATTCTCTTTCAGTTAATGTTGTTCACTGTTTTTGTGTAAACAGACAAAACTGTCCCCCATCCAGGTACCATGTGTACAAGATGACATGGGACGAGCGGAGGCAGGCCAAGTGAGCTGTCAACGATAGGGGGGTAGGTGGGTCCCCACAGCACAGTGAGAGCAGGTGACCAGCACGCATCCCAAGGAGCAATGGCCCAGAGCTTCCCAGCATGCCCAGGGTCAGAGGCCACTAGAGACTTGAGGGACACATTTAGAAGTGGCCCCATCTCTGCTGAAACCCAGCCGCACTGCACTGAAGGAGATGCTGACAGCTCGATGCCCCAGCTGTCATCTCCGTTTAGCAATCTGTTTGAGAGTCTTTTCTGATTCTGTTTTCTCTCCATTTGGAAAATGAGAACATGTGCCGGTCTCCAAGCTTCTGGAGACCCACAAGCAGCCGCCATCGCCCGGAAAGGCTCACCCCCGCTGACGGCGCGGCTTTGGATGGCAAGTGGCAAGGTGCTCGCCTGCTAACTGCCTCCATTTCAGCTTCGGTTCCTTCTTGTGGACATTTGTTCTACATGTTCTATTTTGAAGATTATTGTTTTTGACAAAACAAAGAGCTGACATACATAAAAGTGTATCAGTCCTGCTCCCGCAACTGGCCATCAATGACAGCAACAGCACACGCGGTCCATCTCTCTCAAATAGACCAAACCCGGACAGGACATTGTTTTCTTAGACCTGAGAACACTGAGGCCAACCTCCCCTGGCCTGGGCTCAGCCTCCCGTGTGCTATTCACACACGTGTACGCCACTCTCTTATTTAACCTTAGAGTAATTGCAGCCCAGCGTCCTTCACCTTCAGCACGCCAGTCCAGGAAGCGCGGGCCTCCGAGGGTCACGCACTCCAGAGAAAAAAACAGACCAACAGGACGGCCAGGGTTCACTCCGCACGGACGGTGCCACAGACCTCAGACCTAGGACGTACTTCTCCTGCTCTGTCACCTTCAGGCCTAGCACCACCAGGAGGAGCTTCATTATCCCCATGCAGAGCAGAGAAGTTGGGGACCACACACAGGTGGGCTGAGTGCACAGGTGCTGTGAGAAGTGGGGCCTCTGTCTTGGGAGCCCTTGGCCTTCACCCTGTGCACGCTGCCCCTCACCAGAGACCAACCAATCCAGGCTGCACAGCATGGCTGGCTGAGCAGCTGCACGGACCCTCCCCAGGAGCAGTGCTGAGGGGAAGCTGGCAGTGATCTGTCAAGCGCTGCTGACACAGCTTCCCCAGGTCACGTGAACGCAGACAGTGCTGCTGAACCCACAGGTTTCCTCCAGACCGGAAGCCAAGTTACCAAAGAAAACACTTCAGGGCATTCTGACATACTTCCCGCACTGTGAGTCCCCTCTCCCCTATGTAAAAAAATGTTGTCACTAACTATTTTCAATCAAATTTCCCACCGGGCATCCTTAACCTGCCTCCGGCATCCAAGAACACAGCTGGCAAAGATGGGGGAAGGGAGAGGAGCCCAGGTAAGCATCTTCAAAATGACCTTTTGCAAAGGATATATTTCACCCACGTTTGGACTTGTGATGGAGGGACCGCCTGCCTTCCACCCCATGTTGGGACCCTCAGTGACCTATGGGCCTCTACAGTCTCATTTACTTATAGAGGGTGTCCCAAAATTCACGCAAGAAGTAATTTTGATAGAAAACACAGGTTTATAATTAAAAATTGTAAATTTTTTTATTGATTCGTAAAGTATACAGTATAGGGTTATGTATGGAATAGCATATCGGGTAAATGGCCTCCATGGCTTTGCTGGCACATACGCACTCTTTTGTTATTGCCTGAGCAGCCACATTTTCGAAGAAGAATGGTCCGATGATGCCTCCAGCCCAAAATCCGCACCAAACAGTGACACGTTGTGGATGAATTTGTTTCTCAACAATCACTCATGGACTTTCTGAACCCCAAATGCAAGAATTTTGTCGATTAACCAAGCCATCAAGATGAAAATGAGCCTCATCGAAATTCAGCCACATTTATGCAAAACGGTAATGGATAATTTCAACAAAAGAGTGAGTATGTGCCAGCAAAGCCGTGGAGGCCATTTACCCAATATGCTATTCCATATATAACCCTATACTGTATACTTTATGAATCAATAAAAAATTTACAATTTTTAATTATTTACCTGTGTTTTCTATCAAAATTACTTCTTGCATGAATTTTAGGACATCCTTTATGTAAGCACAGTAATCCTATCTAATAATAGACAAACATGGTAATTGACCATACCTCTGCTACACTTCCCATTGGCCAATCAGCAGGATATGCAAATTAACTGACAACAAAGATGGCAGCCGGCAGCCATACAGCTGAAGCAAACATGAGGCTTGCTTGCTCCAGTGATGGAGGAAGCCAAGGTTCCCTGCCTGCCGCCGCCCAGCTCTGAGCTCCGGAAGCAACAATGTTTCAATTATAGAAGCCAAACAAACCATAGATACCTGCTTTCAGCCAGCCACGGCCTCAGAGCTGGAGCCAGGCCTCAGAGCTGGAGCTGACTCGCAGCTCCAGTGACAGCTATAGAAGGTAAATAAATCCCAGAATAAAAAAAGAAAAAAAAAAAGAGGCTAGGAGCTTCAGTCGCCCGCCAGCCTGAAAACGGCCCTCAGCCCCTCACCCAGACTGGCCAGGCACCCCAGTGGGGACCCCCACCCTGAAGGGGGTGTGACCAGCTGCAAACAGCCATCAGCCCATCATCCAGGCTGGCCAGGCACCCAAGCGGGACCCCCACCCTGATCCAGGACACCCTTCAAGGCAAACCAGCCGGCCCTCTCCTGTGCACCAGGCCTCTATCCTATATAGTAAAAGGGTAATATGCAAACTGACCCTAACAGGAGAAAGACTGGGAATGACTAGTCACTATGACACACACTGACCACTAGGGGGCAGACGCTCAATGCAAGAGCTGCCCTCTGGTGGTCAGAGCGCTCTCACAGGGGGGAGCTCTGCTCAGCCACAAGCCAGGCTGATGGCTGCCAGTATAGCGGTGGTGGTGGGAGCCTCTCATGCCTCCTCAGCAGCTCTAAGGATGTCTGACTGCAGCTTAGGTCTGCTCCCCGTTGGCAAATGGACATCCCCCGAGGGCTGCCGGGCTGCCAGAGGGATGTCTGATTGCCATCTTAGGCCCAATCCCCCTGGGAGCAGGCCTAAGCCAGCAAGTGGTCACTCCCGAGGGGTCCCAGATTGTGAGAGGGCACAGGCTGGGTTGAGGGACCCCCTACCCCCGAGTGCACAAATTTTTGTGCACTGGGCCTCTAGTTAGCTTTATAAAAGACTTGGATATAATACTGCTATTTCATTTCATTTACTTTAAAATAATAGGAAACTTTCAAAGAATTCATCTGTTCAAGTCTGATGTGACATACAACAGGCTGGAGGGATGAAACAGGAGGAAATGGAACACAGACCCTAATCATCTGGGAATCCAGTCTACACTAAAGGCGCTGGTTCAAGTCAATGGGGGAGATAAGACTTCTTCTTTTAATCCTCAGCCAGGACAAGCTTATTGATTTGAAAGAGAGAGAGAAGAACAGCAACTGGTTGCCTCCTGTACGTGTGCTGAATGGGGCCAAACCCACAACCTAGTGTGTGCCCTGACCAGGATTCAAACCTGCAGCCTTTCGATGCACCGGCAACGCTCCAACCCACTGGGCCACACAGGCCAGGGCGAAAAGATAAGAGTTCTTAATAAATGGCAATAGCACATGTTGGTACCATCTGAAGAAAGTTGGAGCCACGTTTCACATCCTACAATTGGATCAACCCAAGTGCATCTATGATTTATGGTCGAACAATAGAGTATAGAAGGATATATAAAATATAGCCTTTATAACCTTGAAGGAAGAACTTTTTTACATGGTAAAATCTACCCCAGGCAAATCAGAAAGACAAGTTACAAGTTAGGGAAAAATATTTGTAATTCCTAACACAAAGGGCTCCTCTCCTCCTGAGACAGTGCGAGCTCCTTGAAATTCACAGAAGAGCAGCAAATCAAAGAAATGAGCAAAGGAAAATACCTGCCTTTCAAACATACAAAAACCTGCTGGATTCACTCATAATAAAATGGATGTAAACGAAAATCACACTAAGCTATTACCTTCCACCCAGCAGACTGTCAGAGACCAGAAGTGTGGTGACAGCATGTGAGTGTTAACTTCCCTCAGGTCACTGTGGTGATGTAAGATGTGACTGTCTGAGGAAGGTAGATGAAGGGTGCAGAGGAATCCTTTGTACTATTTTTGCAATGTTTCGTGAGCCAAAAGTGATTTCAAAAGTAAAAATTTAAAAAATTACCAAAAAATGTGTAAGTGTGATAAAATAGCAGTTTGGGGAGGTGGGGAGGTAGCAGGTCCTCTCCCACAAACTGCAAAACTGCACAGCTCTAGGGAGGGCAGTTGGTAGGACATCAAAATGAAGAGAGCCTAAACGTCCATCGAGGTACACTGTTAAATAAATTACCTCCTATGCTGAAGTGCTATGCACATGTGAAACAGGAGAAAGTCTCTAAGCTCTAAGTAGAAAAATTTTCAAAGACATATAGTGAACTCAGAAAAATCGGGTGAGAACACTGCAGACCAAATCCAATCTGATCTATGAAGAAACTGAACTCCCACTTTGTGCCTCCACATACACACCCGCAGTTGATCATCATGGAGACTCATGACCCGCATGAACTTATTTCTCTGTAACCTGGGTGGGTTCACCACAGGTTTCTTCATCTCAACAATCTGTAAAATGTGTTTTAATCCAAGCCACACAGACCACTGGGAAACCTCACTCTTCATACCAGATAATCTACACTAATAAAAGACAAAGATGCTAATTGACCGTACCTTCACTATGCCCACCAGCCAATCAGAAGAGTATGCAAATTAGCCCAAAAAAGATGGCCGTTAAATTTGCATACTGCAGGTGGGATGAGCAATGCTAGACACTGCCCATGTGATCCGGGCTGCAGATCGGGGACCGGGGAGGCGGAGCGGCAGCACCAGACGCCACCCGGGGGGGCAGAGCCGGCGATCGCCCCGGCCAGAAGCCTGAGGCCTGGGCAGGGGCGGAGCCAGCGATTGCACAGGGCTGGGGGTCCCCTGCCCAGGCCTAACGGCCCAGAGGCCTAAGGCCTGGGTAGGGGCGGAGCCAGTGATCGCAAAGGGCCTAACGCCCTGGCCAGAGGCCTGAGGCCTGGGCAGGGGCAGAGCCAGCGATTGCACGGAGCTGGGGGTGTTCCCTGCCCAGGCCTAATGCCCGGCCGAGCTGGAGATCGGTGTGAACTACAGAGAAAACACCTTTTCTGACCGCTCACTGGCTAAGCTCCCTGTATTCCACTGGTAATATTCTTAGTAACCTGGGTAATAAGAATCCAAGAAGGTGATGTAGGGTTTTTCCACCTCACTCCTAGAGAAAAAAACGAAGGTCTGCTGCTGGAGGGGCTATCCTGCCCTAGCCAGTTTGGCTCAGTAGATAATGCCTCGGCCTGCCTACCACAGGGTCTGGGTTCAATTCTGACCAAGGGCATGTACCTAGGTTTCAGGCTCTTCCCTGGCTGGGGCCCAGGTCAGCGCTCATGCAGGAGGCAACCAATCAAAGTGTTCCTCTCACTTTGATGTTTCTCTCTGTCTTTCCCTTTCTCTTCTACATTCTCTAAAAATCAATGGAAACATATCCTCAGGTGAGGATAGAAAAAAATAATAAAGAAATGTCATATCCTATGAAAGACTCATCTTGAAAATGCCTAAAGAAAGTTGTCATTTTTTCATGGTGAAGGGACTGGAGTCCGTGTTGATGAAAACACCTTGGTAGCTGCAGTGACTGGCAGTGGCTGCAGCAGCGGGGTAATGGGGCTGGTGCCTTTCCCTGATCAGCCAGGTCACCTCGCACAAAGGGAGGCCAGACTGCAGCTTAAGCCAGCTCCCTGCTTGGGAGCAGGGAGCGGGCCTAAGCCGTCAGTAGGACATCCCCTGAGGGCTCCCAGTATGTGAGAGGGGGCAGGCTGGGCTGAGGGACCACCCCCCCAGGGAAAGAATTTCGTGCACCAGGCCCCTCGTATAAAGATAAAAGCATGTTACCCTTCGTTTCTTCTCTCTAAGTCAATCTACCAACTCCAGAGTTACTTTTTATTAAACTGAGATAGTATAATGTACAGGCCATAAAATTCACCAGCAAGTATAAGGGAGAAAATAAGAAGAAAACAAAAGGATCCAAGGGACCTAGGACTTGGATGTTGCAGAACCCTCTGGCGTGGCCTTCAGGGCGCCTCCCCCAGGAGAAGGGCCTCCCTTAATGGCTAATTCATCTTCCTTTAAAAACAAACAAACAAACAAACAAAAACTACGCATCACTTTCAAACAAAAAAAAAAAATGTTTCAACAAAATGATAATAGATAGGTGAAAACAAATCTTAAAATAAGCTAACCATCACTCAGAATACTAATCCTTCCGATACTTATGTTCCAGCACATCTTCTGGAGGTAGGGGGTAATTTAATATTGGCTCTGAAGTAGATGGAACACAACTGTAAATTAATGAAAATGGAGTTACAGTTTTGTTCTCCTAGGAAACGAACCGCATCAGATGACTACAGCTCGTCACCCTCCAGTCCCACCTGATTTAGGGTGATTCAGCTGCCTAAACATGTGCAGTGGGCACCAGTTGCTTCACAAACTTAGGGAACCACAAATCAATGGCATCCACACCAAATGGCTGAGTTTTTACGAGCTGGTTCTTTTCAGAAGCATCTGTCCCTGCAGCGGGCAGCTGACGGCCCGCGTGAGCAGTGTTCACAGGCTACTGGGTAAGCCGGGGTCTGGTCCACGGCCTCACTCTGCGGGAATCACTGTCCCTCGGGGGCAGCAAGTCCACTGACTCCTCACGTCCTTCCTGCCTGCCTCCCCAGTGGGCCTGACGGGAGCCCCACAGCACGAGGCCGGGGCTGCTCCCCATCCTCTTAGCCCCTGAGCTGCTGCTGTCCCAGGCAGGTCCCCTCACGCGTGCGCAGTAGGAACACCCACTTGCCCAATGGGCCGCGGCTTTTCCTGCAGAGAAAGGCATGGGCACAATGTTGCCCTTGCCCGCTGCACCTGGCAACTGCTCCGCTGGTGGCCCTGAGAGCCCTGACTTAACACCGCCGCCCAGAAATAGCACAAACTGTGTTTTATTTCTGTGCAGAATAAAAAATGACCCAGGGCCCAGCTGGTGTGGCTCAGTGGTTGAACGTTGGCCTATGAACCACGAGGTCATAGTTTGATTCCAGGTCAGGGCACATGCCCAGGTGGTGGGCTGGATCCCCAGTAGGGGGCGTGCAGGAGGCAGCTGATCAGTGATTCTCTCTCATCACTGATGTTTCTATCTCTCCCTCTCTGAAATCAATAAAAAAAAAATACTTAAAAGTATAAAGGCTGAAATAGGGGCATTTTCAAAGGTTGTGCCTCTGGTGAGTGAAAAAGGCATGTTCAACGTCAACTTTTTCCTTGGGGGCGCAGGGGAAGATGCTGAGAGAAAGGGTGGATGGTATAAGGTGTGAGTCACAGGCCTGGAGAGGAGAGTAAGTTTTTATGCCGTACGGCCATAAAAAGGGACTCTGGTGACTAAATCTATTTCTGAGAGACCACCCTTGTAGCCATCACCACACACTCCCACTCACGGCACCAAACCAACCCCAAATATGTGAAACTCAGACGTAAAATGTTTACTAAAACTCCTCCTATCACACAATCCTCAGAGGGCGGCAGAGCAGGGCCTGTCACGGCGGATGTCTGTAACGATCTAATTATGTGGGGCTCATTCCACGGAGCCCAGCGTGTACTGCTTTACTGGTGCCGGAAGTGCTGACCCGTTTTTTCCAACTCATTTAATTCACTTGATGGAAATGTGGGGAAATGCAAGGGAAAACAAAAGAAAAAAAAAATAGAGCAGCGAGGTTAGGAACTCCTCTGGGTCCTCTTCATACCAAAGGCAAAAGGAAAACTAGGATCAAGTCATCCAGCTCGCGCCCAGGACCGCCAGGCCGCTGCACCACCTGCTCTCCGTGCCCCGTGCCAATTCCCAGGCTCCGCTCCACCAGTGATCAGCGCGCATTGCCGATACCCCGTCAGGTGGCCCCACTCGTCCACATCACGGTAAAACCAACATGCAGTGAAATGAGTATTTCATCAGATACTGAAGGGAGGCCACGGAAAGTACAGAAATAAGAAAAAGTAATGCGAGGCCTGGAGTTACCTTGGATGTCAACAATGACCAAATAACTTGGTAAGAGCAGCCTAGCTGCCCATCTTCCCACAGATCGCCTACACACACGTAGGCCTTTGAGTAACAGTCTTTCATAGAGGGGTATATGCCAAATTAACCGTGATGCCATGGGGCCCATCCTGCCTCCAACACATCAAAATTCAACTTCCATTGCTTTAAACCAGTGGTTCTCAACCTTCTGGCCCTTTAAATACAGTTCCTCATGTTGTGACCCAACCATAAAATTATTGTCGTTGCTACTTCATAACTGTAATGTTGCTACTGTTATGAATCGTAATGTAAATATCTGATATGCAGGATGGTCTTAGGCGACTCCTGTGAAAGGGTCGTTCGACCGCCAAAGGGGTCGCGACCCACAGGTTGAGAACCGCTGCTTTAAACCATCCAGTCGGTCAGTGTGCACGCACCTAACAAGCGATCCTGTTTCCTGAGACCTGTAACAATGCACCACTTGCTCCCATCCCCAAACACTTGGCTGCACATGTAACTGTTACCAGAGTAAAACCAGAGCAGAGCTTTCAAGTGCGGAATTATTTTTCTCTTCACACAAGCCTGGTAAAGCACATATCATCGATGACCTAGATGTAAATGTCTAGTTTTACTGAAAAGGAAGAGAGAGAAAGGGAGAGGGGAGGGATGGGAGGCAGAGAGGAGGGGGGCAGGAGGGAAGAGATGGCCAGGCTCTCCAAGGCCTGGTTGGAACCGAGTGGCATACAGTGCTGACGCCTGGGACCGTGACTGTTGTGGGCTGTCCCATGCTCTGGAGGAACTCAGCAGCCACCCCACCCTCCCTTGGGTTGTGGGATCAAAAATATCTCCAGACATCGCCAAGCGTCCCCTGCGGCGTGAAAGCGCCCCATTGAGAACTATGGAACTAAAATACATGCACATCGAACAGACCAAGTTTTTCTTTCTTTTTTATTTTTTAACAGCAAAAACAAGACAGGAATATTAATGTATTCTCTAACTATTTTGGAATATAATTAAAATGTTTAAGTGGCAGTTGCTATAATTACCCCTTCCAAAAATAACTGAATAAATGAGCACATTCAGTGTAACTCAATGTCGTGCTTACTTAGGTTACAATATCCATCTAATTAGGAGACGACCTTTAAATTCTAGTTTGGAAAACGTGTGTAAAGTGTGCTATTGTTTATTTTTTTAAATGAGAAATGTTAAAAATAAGTACATAGGGACATCTGTATTTTCTTGCATTAAAAAGCAATAAGTAACAGGAGGGATAAGAAAATACTCTTAAAAACAGTGACTGAAAGGGGGGTGGGGAGAGAAGAAGACAAAAATACCGAACGAGATTTCTCTACAGACATTTGGCTCTGGAACCACGTCCACGGTTTACATAATGATAAACCCGTGTTAATTTTTTAAAGTCTCAAAAAAGCAAAACCAGAATGACAGCATATTAACTAAATGATGTATTGAGTTCGTGGCATAAATAGAGAGGTATCGTTCCGAAAGACTTTGAAACACAGCAATTAGACTGTATTTCCCTAGTGGGGGAAACCTTAAGGACAAAACATCTTCAGCTATTTTCAGCAGTGAAATTGTTGGTGGTAATATTGGTAGAGTTATTCTAAATATTTATATATGTTGTATATAGATTAACTAGGATAATCAAGCAAATAATTATGTTCATGTTCCTAGGGACAAAAACTTTCAGCATAAGAGAAAAGAGATACAAATATATAATCAAAGAAGCAAACGATCTTGTAATTTTGAATTATAAATATCAGTGTGGATTTACAATCTATATAATAAAAGCCTAAGTGGCCGTTAAGGCGGAGAACCACCAGTCACTACGATGCGCACTGACCACCAGGGGGCAGACGCTCAACGCAGGAGCTGCCCCCCGTGGTCAGTGCGCTCCCACAGGGGGAGCACCACTCAGCCAGAAGTCGGGCTCTCTCGCCTCCTGGGGCAGCACTAAGGAGCAGAGAGCCAAGCGGTAAGGAGCAGCGAGCAGGCGGGCGGTAAGGAGCGAGGGTCCCGGACTGCGAGAGGGCACAGGCCGGGCTGAGGGACCCCCAACCTCCAGTGCACGAATTTCGTGCACGGTGCCTTTAGTAGATCATGTTAAAATCAAATCAAAACAAAGGCCCAGACACAATGACCAACCCAGGAATAATGAGTGTCCCTAACTCCCAAACCAAAGTCCCCAATTCCATTTCCTACTGCAGGGACCACAGGACGGACCATGGTCTCTGGAGAAACAGGGACCTGTGGCTGGAGAAGCCTGAGGCGCCGGGGCTCCAGCCTTCCGTGGCGATGGCGCGGATCTCAGGCGTGTGCAGAGGGTGGCCGTGTCTACAGCGGCCACCTGAACAGCACCAAGGATGTCAGCTGCATGAAACCCCTTCAGCAATACCTTGAATCATTAGCTCATCACTTCTCTACACACAAACGCCTCCCTGGTGGCTTGTGGAGAACGCTGAGGAATCAGAACTCTTTATTCTGAAAACTGCCAAACAAAGGCCGAGACTTGCCTGTGTAATGTACCTCAACGTAAGGGCTGGGCACGCTCCTCGCGTGGCTGAGTGTGGGGGCAAGGAGAGGGCCCGATGTCACCACTTTGCAGCCAGCAATCGGCAAGGCTGCTGGCTCCCGTGCCCTTCTGCTGGGAGCTGACGCAGCCCACGGAGAGTCCTGCCAGGAAATCAAACCGGAATCGGCTGCGATCTGACAGGAATGCGCAGGACACGCGGAGACAGAAAAGCTGGGCAACGGGGTCTGGTTAGCGAGCTCCAGCTGTGGGGAACCCCGGGGACAGAGACCAGGTCACCCCAACAAACCAGTCTGCGACTTTAAAAATAAATAATGAAATAAATAACTAAAATAATAAAGAAACAATGGAAGAAAAATAAAGAAATAAGAGGGTGGAGAAACAAACAGGTCCTCCAACTGCAATGCCTGAACCGCCTTTGGTTCTAGGTTTCACAACCCAATGTTGAGTAAGGTTTCTGAGATAGGTGGGAAATGTACACACTGGTGCATGTTTGATAATATCCTGGAGTTATTGTTACTGAAATATTTACAGATGGAATAATCAGTTCATTCAATAAAATCTTGAGAATTTATTCAGATGTTAAAAAAGGACAGATATTTAAACCATTAGTGTCCTATCAAGACCACTCCCAACAGCAGCCGTGTCCTTTACACGGACCAACCGCGCTTCCTCCCCTCCGAGCGCAGACCGCGAGGACGTGTGCGCACTGGCAGTGCTCTCACCACCTGGGGGCGCAGCAGAGGCGCTCCTTCCTCCAGGGAAGTCCAACCCAGTCACACCAAGCGACGCATACACACGCGATAGGCTGCGCGGACATGCGGAGAGACCGAGGCCATCCGCGGACAGGAAGCAAAGGCAAAACTGCTGGACGCGCTGGCTGGCGAGGACGGGGAGGAAACGAACTCTTCGTTGTTACGGTGAAGCACAGGTCCCATTCACCCTCCTGCCCCGGCCAGCCCCACAGCACAGCTGTCCTGAAACTCGCAGCTAAGAGGGCCAGTTCTCTCTTCTTCCCCGTGAGGAGGAAGGAGGGTAGCACAGGAGGCTAAGTGGGAGGAGAGATGAAAAAGGACCATTTCTTACTAGCATGGCTTCTCCTGATGAAATCAACACAATCCTGAAGGGAGGAATTAGAGATCTGCTCTACACCCTCATTTAACAAGTGACTTGGAGGTGTGAATGGTGGAGTCCCAGGCTGGTGTCAGGGCTCACACAGGCAGGAAGCTGTCAGTTATGCCCCTCACTCAGGGGGTTCTCCGGAGTCTCCTGAGCTGGAGGCCACAGACCCAAGTGTGTGGTCCAATTCTTGTCAATGTCTAACGACAACAAAGTAGTTCTAATGGTTTGAAACTGTGTTGGTGTCAAAGGGAGGATGGCAGGCTTCAGGCTCCCAGGCAAAACTCAGGTCAAAGCAACAGGACCAGCGCTCTACCCGGGCCGGCCTGTGCACACGCCTGGCGACGAGGCCACCTGGAGAGTAAGCAGCCTGAAAGAAAGAGGCTGAGCCCACGGAAGACAAGCTCCACCTACCTACCTTCCCTCCCCGACCCCAGCTGTGCTGAGAGCGGGGGCCAAGGCCGGGGCTCCAGCCCCCCACCATGTGCTGAGCACCTTCGCCTGACAGTGAGGAGAGGTTGGCGGGCAGTGAGATGCCCAGGGTGGGAACCAGGCCAGAGTCCCCGGAGAGTCAAGGCCACTCAGAGTGTGGGGGCCTTGTTGATAGCACGCCGGAGGGCCAAGGCCACTCTAACACGGGAATCCTAATGAGCATGTCCAGGTGCAAGGACACAAGCACAACCTCACGGTCACTGTGTCCTTCTACAGCCAAGTGACTGATGTCATTGTTGGCGAGAGGCCTCTTTTCTCTAAGTAGTAATAACATGTTGTTAACTGGTCAGTGGGCAGGGGAAAAGGTCGAGAGGTCAGACGGAGCGGAGAGCTGGAGCTGCTACGATGTAGGCTAAGAGCTCACAGAGCTCAGATATAGCTGCCATGGTACCCAGCCAGGGTGCTGGGAGTGAAGCTCAGAGTAGTTACTATGTGGGGCTACAGACACCAGCCAGGGTGCTGGGCAGGGGAGACGGGAGAAGCTACTGAGGCTATAGCTCTGAGGGAGTGCCAGAGGCCGTTCCACCCTTGCTGCTTGACACAGTCGCTGCAGGGAAGAAACATCTGCACAGCATATGTTTCAAGGGACCTGGCGTATACGGCATACTGTTCTTAATATGTCTGCTCCCCTTCTTAGCACTATGTGTTATAACCAGAGCCACCTCCCCAAGAAAGGTTGTTTCCCCAGGTGGGAATGTTTCCCTAGAGTTAGGGATTAACAGGGCTAGGGAAGGGAATAAATCAGTAAAACCCCTTAACTAAGTGCCAGGCGGGTAGTTAATCACCTTAACTACGAACAATCACGCTTAAGCTATATAATCCTTACTTAGGCCATAGAATAGGAAAAACTCCTTATAGCAATAGGATAATGACCTTGGAATAGAGACAACAAACTAGCCCTTATAATGGAACACAGAGACTAACCTAGACAAGATTAAAATCAACAGAGCTAGACAGAGATAAGATTTTTATCAAAGGTCAGATAAGAAACTATAAACATAAAACAAGGAACTGTAGAAGGTCAAAGGAGGATCCAAAACATATGATGATGCAACTATAGAGGCATGCTTATAGGATCAAATGGTATAAATACAGATGTAACAGGAGGATAAAGAGAGAACCTGGCTATGCTGATCATCTGAACGCTGTCTCTGTGACCTTCATTCTTCACCGACTCCGTCCACACCTTTGGGAACCCCTGGACCGCTGGGGCTGGACCCCGGCAAGGGAGAGCTCAGGCACTATTGCTATGTAAAGCTATAGGTCTAGGCAGCGGGCAGCTGCTCAGGCAACAGTTGTGGGTACAGAGGTGAATGCTACTATGTGGGAAGCATATGTATTCACCAGCTGGTGTGCGGATGCCTGTATGGACTGTATTGTGAAGAGCTGTTTTGTCTAATGGCTTATGGCCACTGGCTTCCTCAGTAAAGACTTATTCTTCTACACCAGCCATGGGCAAACTACGGCCCGTTTGAAATGAATAAAACTAAAAAAAAAAAAAAAAAGACTGTACCCTTTTATGTAATGATGTTTACTTTGAATTTATATTAGTTCACACAAACACTCCATCCACGCTTTTGTTCTGGCCCTCCGGTCCAGTTTAAGAACCCATTGTGGCCCTCGAGTCAAAAAGTTTGCCCACCCCTGTTCTACACCCTCAACCTCTCATGGCTTCTCCATCTGAGACCCGGCATCCAAGAAGGTCCAGCCCTGGCAGAGGGGCCCGGACCCAACAGTGAGTGTAGAGAGAAGGAACCTACTCTGGTGTAGTCAGGAAGAATTTGGAAGAATATATGGGCTCCGAGCAGCAGTGCTGAGCAGCGCTCTGGCTGTCCTCTGTCTCTGACACCCACCGAGTGGTAAGACACCAGGCGGCAGCACCCGGCACACTCCACAAAGGGCCGGCAAACGGCTCCAGCCACGTCTCCTCTCGGGTGGGCGGAGTGGCAAGAAGGGGACAGAGGGGGTGACCAGACTCCCAGACTGCCTGCCCAGGGACCCACTTACCAGCACAGTGGCAGGCGGACAACCTGCCTGTCTCCCGTGCCTGGACACGGGCCAGCCTCGGTCCCGGGAAGCAGAGCCCAGCGTGGGTTACCACTCTGGGTCAGCAGGGCAAGTGCTCCTTAAACAGGTGGCAAGCAATTGTGCAAGCGCAGCCAGTGAGGAGATGAGAGCGCCTGCAACGGTAACCTCAACAAATTCTACTGGCAGGAGCACTGCTCCTTGACGGCTCATTTTATGTTTAATGTGCAGGTTTATTTATGGGATCTGATGAAGAAAAAATAACT
This sequence comes from Myotis myotis, assembly GCF_014108235.1. Taxonomy (NCBI): domain Eukaryota; kingdom Metazoa; phylum Chordata; class Mammalia; order Chiroptera; family Vespertilionidae; genus Myotis; species Myotis myotis. The sequence continues at coordinate 3,079,531 of NW_023416327.1, forward strand.
TTGCCGTATTTTTATCTCACAAATTGACGTTTCAATCCATTCTACCAGCAGAAGCAGTAAAACCTGGGGTGCTTTGAGAAGCCGGTCTGCTCCTGGTCCACTCCCTCTGACCACAGGCACTGCCGGGGGGGCGGGGGGGGGGGGGGTGAAGGGGGCTCAGGTGCTCCCCCAGCAGTCAGTGAAGGCAGGCGAACGGCCATTTGTGGAAACTTGGTGACCTGCTGCTCTTTGCTATCCCATGGGCCAGGGCAATGATTCTCCACAGGCCGATGTGCAGCAGCGGTCTGGGAACATCTTAGACATGCAAGGTGTAGGGCCCACCCCAGACTCCTGCAGCTGAAACTGGACGGGGGGGGGGGGGGCAGGAGGAGGTAGCAGAAGAGCCCTCAGAGTTAGCAAAGGGGCAAACGAGAACGGGGAGCCACAGGGCCAGATCCTCACACAAGAGCGTGGTCGGCGGCAAAGCCGGGCAGTGTGCTTCTCAGACACATTTATCCCCCATACCTAGCAAGGGAATCACTTCCATCAGGAAAAAACACGAATATCAGGCAAATATTTCTTCAAAAAACTCTTATTTGTATACAAAGAAATAGGTTAATTTTTTTAAAATATGTTTTTATTGATGAGAGAGAGAGAGAGAGAGAGAGAGAGAGACAGGCATCAATGATGAGAGAGAATCATTGGACTGCCTCCTGCACGCCCCCGACTGGGGTTCAGCCCACAACCCAGGCATGTGCCGTGACCGGGAATGGAACCGTGACCTCCTGGTTCATGGGTCAGCACTCAACCACTGAGCGACACCGCCAGGCCAGGCTAATATTTTCTCAGAGAAAAACATTATTAGAGACTTATTTTCAAGTGTACATATGACCACAACCTGTAAACCTATTTTTACCCAGCCCAGTATGCCCTATGCTGACTTTACAGCCCCATGACGATTTTGTAACTACCAATTTGAACTTCCTAACCCCTTCACCTTTTTCACCAAACCCCTAAACCCCACCCCTCTGACAACAGTCTGTTCTCTATGACTCTGTATCTATTTTGTTTGCTCATTTATTTTGTTCTTTAGATTCCACACATAAATGAGATTGTATGGTATTTGTCTTTCTCTGATTGAATTTTTCACTGTAGCAAATGGTAAGTTTTCCTTCTTTTTTTACAGCCAAGTATTATTCCACTGTGTAAATGTACCATAGCTGCTTCCAGATCTTGACTACCGTAAATAACCCTGCATGCCTATGGGGGTGCGTATATTCTTTCGGGTTGGTGTTTTGGGAATTGCTGCCTTACACAGCACTTCCATTTTTAATTTCTTAAGGACCCTCCATACTGTCTTCCACAGTAGCTGCACCAGTCTGCATTCCCACCAGCAGTGCACGAGGGTTCCCTTTTCTCCACATCCTTGCCAGCACTTGCCATTTGTTCATTTGTTGATGGTAGCCATTCTGACAGGTGTGAGGAGATACGTCACTGTGGTTTTCATTTGAATTTCTCCGACTATTAGTGATGATGAACATCATTTGACATTCTACTGGCCATCTGTAGGTCCCCTTTGGAGAAGTATCTATCTGCGTCCTCTGCCTATTTTTCCATTTGCGTGTGTGTGTGTGTGTGTGTGTGGAGTTGCCTGAGGACATTTTACACAGCCAACGCCCTTACCTTTGCATCCAGGTCCAAGCAGAACCAATCCAGGAAGAACCTCATCCCAAGCTGGATTTGCCCCTGGCGGGGAGTCCCAGGTCCACTCTGTCCTCCAAAACGCCAGCGCCCTGAATCGGGGGGTGGGTGTGTTTCTCATCACAGAGAGCAGGCTCGCCCTGACCGAGCGTGCCAGGGCTGAGCGCAGAGCCTGGGCGGCGGATGAATGATTGCTCTGACACACATTTCTGTGAAAGAGAGGCTAAGGGACTGCTTGGCTATAGGAGCACACAGCCCTGTTCGCCTGCCTCCTTATACTCTTGTCACAACCACTTGAACTAAAATGAACCTCTAGATACAATCAGCAGGGTAAGCATCCTTGACAAAGCACATGCTTCTACAAGGTCAGGTCTAAAGACTAAACAGAGCTTGTTGCAAACAGCTTGCCATGTAAGCAAATTCATCCCTCCCAACCCTCACCCCAAGCTCAATCAGCGGTGGAAATGCTTCTCACTGCGTCTGCCAATGGGCTGGGAAAAGTACGGCAAGTCTCTACTAAAAGTAACAGAGTAAACACGTTCCGGAATAAAGATGGACGGCATCACTGCCAAAAGCCACACGAAGAATTTCAGCGCGAGCCACAGGCGGGACCAGAGCCGAGCTGAAGGGCGTCGAGGTAACTGCAAGGTGACCCTAAAATGCAAGCATGCCCTGACCTTCTGCAGGGAAAGAGGGGTTTCATTTTGTCCTGCAAATCCCAAATACGTTTATACTTCTGGTGGTTACAGGCTCTGATGTAAAGGGAGAAAAGGACTCCTACTTTCCGGAAAGAAACCACCTCATTCCCAAACCACGTCTGCGGGACACCGCATCCCGGGCTCAGGGAGCAGGCCACCTGTGTGTCACTTCACCAAAGAGTTGGCGTTTTCACTTTTCATTTTTTACTAGAGAAAATGTCACCCAAACACATTTATGTAGGACCGTGATTGGGAGATGTTTTAGGTTTCTTCGCACCGATGCATTTGACAACCCTCAAAGGAGCCAGGTGGGAAAGCAGGCCACCATTCTCCACTCAGGGTGGCCTCCCTGTACGCCCACCCACTGTGGAGCCACCACGTCCTAACACATGCCACTCGGGTGTGCAAAGTTCACACCAGCCGGAAGGCTGGCTGGTCACCCCGCATCGCGCTATGCTCACCCTAAATAAACAGCATGCTGCAAGTGAGCTACATGGCAGAACCGAACATGGTCCCCATCTAATCACTCACTCTGCCTTTCCAGCGGTTCTCAACCTGTGGGTCGCGACCCCTGAAAATACATCCTGCATATCAGATATTTACATTACAATTCGTAACAGTAGCAAAATTACAGTTATGAAGTAGCAACGAAAATAATTTTATGGTTGGGGGTCACCACAACATGAGGAACTGTATTAAACGGTCGCGGCATTAGGACGGTTGAGAACCGCTGCACCTGAACTGTATCATAAGCAAATCAACCTGCAGCACAGTTAACATCTAGGTAGCACCTTAACACAGAGACTCGTCAGGCCAGCCCTCCCCCCTGCCAGGCTAGAGCACACAAGTCCATTTCACACGGCCCTTCTCCCGCGAGTCCAGCCACCCCATCCCTCAATATGACATAATCTTCTTTCAAAACACCTCTGGTAGTTGCCCCGTTCCCTCCCTTCCTGGTGTGAACGTCATTTACAAGAGCTCACAGCAGCCAAACCGGTTTGGCTCAGTGGATAGAGCGTCGGCCTGCGGACTCAAGGGTCCCGGGTTCGATTCCGGTCAAGGGCATGTACCTTGGTTGCAGGCACGTCCCCACTGGGGGGCATGCAGGAGGCAGCTGATCGATCTCTCTCATCGATGTTTCTGACTTTCTATCCCTCTCCCTTCTTCTCTGTAAAAAATCAATAAAATATATTTAAAAAAAAAAAAAAAAAAAGAAAAGAGCTCACAGCAGCGGAGCCCACACCTCCTCACGAATAAGGACACCGCCAACGTCCGTGCTCAGCGCATGCCGGGCACTGCTTTGAGACACGATGCTTACACTATTTATTGCCTTTCATCCTGTCAGCGACCCACTTTCCTGACGGGAAAGCGAGGTCTGAGTGTGGGAAGTGGTAGGGGTGAGGAGGGGGATGCCTGCAGGGTCCTCGAAGCTGAGGGAGGGGCTCCTGGCCGAGGACCTGGTTTTCCAGGTCTGAATTCTGGCCCCTCCTCTCTCTCCTTTCCATGGAAAAGAAGAGCCAGGGAAGGGGAGGGAGGGTGGCCACAGCCACTGGTTTATAAAGACACGGCCAGCGTGGAGACCACAGGCAGTGAGTGGGTTAGCCTTTGGCTGGAGAAGCGGCCTGTGGTTCCTCCCAGAGTGGGAGCCGCTCACCGCTTCTGAACATCCTGAGTAGCAGGAGGATCTTCTGGTCTGGTCGTCAGCAGACGGCAAAGCCCGGCCGAAGGAGGACTGGAGGTTTCACAGGCACAGCCCCCAGCCTCCCATAGATGGGGGGCCACCACCGCCTTCTCCCCTTTCCTCCAGCACAACCCCCTTCAAACTCCTGCCACGCCCTCCACCTCCGGGGATGGCTGGGCTGAAGGCCCTCTGAGGACGCGGGAAACTGTTCCGTGTGCTGAGCACGTCCTTCTTAATGATTAAAGTCAGTTCAACTCCTACACCGTCTTGGGTGAGGAGTGCCGGCTACACCGGGCCCTGGCTCCCAGCACCCCCTCCTGAACCCACCGCGTCTGGTTCTGGCTGCCCTTCCTTCCCCTTGTGAGGCAGGTCCATCGCAGGCCAGTCAGCTCAGAGGGTCCACCAGACAACCTCCAGGCAGGGACGCGCCTGCGGGCGGACAGACGGACTGCACAGAGGCTGAGCCGTGCGCCCAGCCTGACAGTGCTGCGCCCCCTGCACTCTCCCGCCCTGACCTCGCCATGCTGCCCGCTTTCCCCAGGCGGATGGGCTGTAGTGTGTGCCCTGGGAGTGGGCGGGGAGCTGTACCTGCTCCCCTGCAGGGCTGACCGGCCTGTGATCACCGGCGCCGGGACGGTGGCTGTGCTGGCTGCGCGCCCACGCTGTACGTGCCCCAGGTCACTCCTGGGTCCTCTGCCCATTAGTCTCCGCCTCTGGCAGGTCCCACCAGGTGCTGTCGGTGAAAGGGGGACACCTGGGGTGTGCAGCCGCTCTCCACACAGCTGTCGGCTCCCAGACGGGCTCACCTCTGCTCTGGGGCCTGGGATGCTCAGTTCTGGCCGCGCTGCCCCAGCCCCCGGAGCGTATGGACGGGCGGCTGTATGTGTTTAATCTCAGTTAAAGGCATTCACACTAACAAGTAAACGGGAGTAGTATATACTCACACATGCCCATTCCTTCGGCGAACAGTGCGCCAGCTACGCCGCCAGAGCCCTTGGCCTCAGACGCAGGCTCCAGCTGGAGAAACAGACAGAGTGGGAGCCACTCACGCATGTCCTCTCTCTACCCCACGCTCACCGCTTCTGAATATCCTGAGCAGCATCCAGACCATCACACCACAGGAGACGGCCACACCGGCCACAGACAACGCTGACGGGGGGTCATCACCTGCCAAGAACAGGCTCTTGCAAGGCATTACTCGTTATCAGCTCAACGCCTGTCCTAGGAGAAGTACTACTATCGTCCCACTTTCCAGGTGAGAAAACTGAGGCACAAGAGCCTTACCAGCCCCAAACTGTACAGTGCCCAGTGGAAGGTCATGATCAGGCCAGGGGACCAGACCTTCACCACAGGACTGAGTGCATGAGTACTGAGAGACGGAAGGGCATGAACTAGAAGGCCTAGGAGGAGGCCACAGCTCTAGCTTCAAAGGAGAGATACCATTCAGTCCGGCAACCTGGCAAGGAGGGGAGCAGTGGTGGAGGTGAGGGGCAGGCCAGGCAGCAGCGACAGCATGTGCAGCGGCACAGAGGTGTGATGTGCAGGGCCTCGCTGGGAACAACCAGGGTGACATTTCCAAGGGCTAAGTGATCGAAGATGAAGCAAAAGTCAGTTTTTTAAGGCCTTTTTATACCACGGAGGAGCCCAGACGTTATCCTCCATGAAATGGGGACCCACACGTCTTTAGAGAAAGAACTGAAACAATTAGATCTATGATTTGGAAAACCAACTCCTGTCACGGTAAAAGAGGCTGATGGGATGGAGAGAAGTCGGGAGCCGGAAGACAGGATGCAGGCAGGTGAGCCAGAGGTGATCCGGGCGGCCAGCGGAGGGGCGGCAGCACACGCTGGACTGTGGCTGCAGGCTCCGCGAAGTTACCACGGCTCCCCTTGCAAACTCAGGGGCCTCCTGGTGTGGATAGAAAAACCCGGTCGCCTTAGTCCATACTCTTGGGACATGATGTAGAAGCAGGGCTTGAGTATGAACATTAGATTTTTAACCCAGATGTCAATAAAAATAAGGGTGGCTGGGCGAGTCCTTGAGATAAATTTACAGATATGAAAACCCTATTATGGAAATGTGGCCATAGGTATCTGAATAATGACGATCAGGCCCCAACTTAATCTAGATGCTGAGAACCAAAGGTTTATTACTGAAATTTTCACTTTAAATACTTTAAAATTAAATATTAATTTAATATTTTTTCAAATACTTTAAATTAAATATTATTTTTGGTTAATTTTGCAATCAGAAATTTTTTTCTATTATAAAATACCAGAGGCCCAATGCACGAAATCCGTGCAAGGGGCTTGGCCCTCGCAGCCCCGGCTCTGTCCAGAAGGTCATCGGGCTGTCCGGTCTAATTAGCATATTACACTTTTATTATTATCGATCTGCCTCATTTCTAGTGCATGCAAACTGTGCTTAGTTAAAATCGTGCCATATCACAAGGAAAAGGCAAAACTAAATAAATGAGAGAAGGGGGGTTATGCAGAGTCCAGCTGAATAAAATAATGGAGGAATAGTAACCATGTAAATCCAGAGAATCCGGTCAGTTGTTAAGTCCAGGTGCATATACAACGTATGTCAGCAGCAGGCGAAGGGGTCTGGTCGCATCAGTCCATCTTTTTGCACAGCTAGGAAAACTAAGCCCACCCCATAGAACAGAACTCCACATGCATGTGGACGTAGTGAATGTGTGTGTGTACGTTTGTCTAAATGTTTTTTGTTACTGATTTTAGAGAAGCAGGGAGAGGGAGAGCGAAACATTGATGAGAGAGGGTTACATCGATCAGGTGTCTCCTGCAAGCTCCCCACTGGGGATCGAGCCAGCAACCCAGGCCTGTGCCCTGCCTGGGAATCTAACCAGCGACCTCCAGGTGCAGGGGACGATGCTCAACCCACTGAACCTCCCACCAGGGTCTGAGTATGTTTTAAACCATGGACTAGTCAAGAGGCCCAATTCAAAAGCTGCATTATTAGTGGAATAAAGTGAGAGTTCTTTCCTCCCTTCCTCCACCTGTGCCCCACTCCACGAGGGCCGGTCAGGACACACAGAGCACAAGCACAGAGAGCCTTTGCTGGACCCAGGGCCGCGTCGGTCCCAGGACACCGTGCTCGCTGTAATGTGCCACCTCCCGCTCAGCAGAAGGTGAAGGGGATGCTACACGCACTCTGACAAAGGACTGCGTCATGATTAAAAGGCAACTGACTTAAAGCGTCCCCTTTAGTTAAATTAATGCAAAAAGATCTTTTTAAAAGAGAGATCAAACTGATGGCTGCCGGAGAGGAGGGGGGAATGGATGAGAAGGTGAACGGAGACAGTCGGTAATAGTGTGATCACAGGCAGGGCACAGTGGCAGGTGGTTACTAGAATTACGAGCACACCGTGAGGTATACAAATATCAAATCACTGCACTGTACACCTGAAATAAATGTTTTACATCAACTATACTTAAATCAAAAAATAAAAAAGTCAAATCAAACCGAAAAATAAATGAGAGCCCTGAGTGTGGGTCTTTTTTGTCCTTTCAGAGTGATTCTAATAAGCATATTGTACTAAACATTCCTAATAACATTATACTCAATCACTTCTAAAATTTTAATAGTCTAACAAAACCAAACTCCTGAGTTTAAAGAAATGTGGTCTTAGCGCGTATCTGTAAAGCTTTTTAAATAACCATGACCCCACTTCAGACACAAAACCAGCAGTTAGGGCATTCTCTCCAGTGTCAGGAGAGACGCACAGGGACCCAGCAGACGGTGCACCCGCGGCAGCGGGCACGGCACTGGCAGGACTGCGTGGACGCTTGCTGTGCCCCCATCCCTGGGAAGCTGGGCCAGCGCCTCCCCTCTGCCCTCGGCTGCCCTTCTCCAGGCCCAGGCACATGGTCAGAACACCACCTCCTCCCCACAAGGGGGCCCACTGATTGGCTCAAAGTGGCATCTGACCTCCTGGGCCAAGGAGGGCCTCCCCCAGGCGGAGCACAGAGAGCCTCTGAGGACGCACACGCCTGCCGGCGGCCACACTCCTGCCGGCGGTGGAGGCCGCCTCCTGCCTCGGGTGCTGAGAGGAACGGCCAGTCTGCCGAGTGCAGAGTGGCCGAGCTGAGGGCAGGGGGCTTCCCAAGTCCCCACACCCGCTGAGCCCTGGGCCCAGTCCCACCGGCCTGCCCACATCCGTTCGTAAGACACCTTTTCCTGGGACAACTTCTCTGGCCGCAGGGAGCTCAGGAGGGCTGCTGTCACCTGCCACCTGGCAGCCCCTCCAGGCACAACTGGAGGAGACGGGAGAGGGACGGATGCCAAGGAGGGAGCTGGGGAGGCATCAAGTCCAGGCCGAGAACAAGAAGGCTTCCAGCTGCTGGGAGAGAAGCGGAGGCGAGTGGATCGGTGAAGCCCACTGCTGGTGCTGAACCTTGTCAGCCATCACCCCAAAGCCGATCTTCTCCTCAACAGCGAGCTATGGAGGAGGGGACAGCACGTTCGTTCAAAATGCACGTGGCGGCGTCCTGCTGACAGCAGTGGGCAGTCTGTGCCGGGGCTTCGAAGGGCCCCTCCACCTGCAGCTTCCCCTCCCCAGGAACCGCCCCTCTGCGTCCTCACAGCAGCTGACGTGATTGCACTGACAGGCGCCCGCTCACGGTTTTCTCCAGGCAGCCGCACGGGACGACCGCCACCCATTTCCAGCGGCGTTGCCAGTCATGCTCACCTTTTCGCCGTTTCCCAAACCTAGCCAGTGAGTACATGATGAGCACGCTCCCTGCCATGGTCCATTTCTACTGACCCCGCACATGCCAGGGGAGCACAGAGAGCCTCTGAGGACGCACACGCCTGCCGGTTCATTCCACTCCCCACACTCCTGTGAGTCCCTGTGCCAGATGCGGCCTGCAGGCGTCAGAACCACTGCCATCCGGTCACGCTCCTTCTGTGCCACTGGGGCCGGAAACCAGAAAGCTATGTTTTCCGAGCCCTTGCCAGCTGGATTCTTAGTCCTGCCAAAGAGGCCCTGGGGCAACATTAAAAGGCAGGGAAAGGGCAAAGCCTCGCCCACCCCGGAGTGGCTCCTGGCCAGGCAGATGCTGCTGCAGCAATGGCCGCCGGCTCCAGCTGCCACTGAGCAGGCAGGACCCTCGGCTCAGGCTTCCGGCAGGGGCAGCAGGGGGAGCGTCTGCCTGGGACTCAGGGAACTGCTTCCCAGACCAGGGAGCAGCAGCTTTCTCAGCTCCCAACCTTTGGATGACACGTCTTCTCCCTGTGGCTCCTGCGACCCTTCTCACACTGGGCAACCACCCCAGTCCTGGAGCCTGCCGGTCTGAAATAGCGAGGAGGTTCCTATTGTCCTAGCAGAGAGGCCCTGGACGGGGGGGGGGGGGGGGGGGGGGGGCAGGAGCCACCCCACAGGCTGGGCAAGCAGAGGCCAGCAGCGGTGACTCCCAAGCGAGTCAACACAGAAATAAATAAACAGAGGGCCATCACTCCTCACCACCTGTCACCTGTGATCTGATTGCTGAGGGTCCCTGGAGCTGGGCACAGCTGACATCATCCGCTGGGATGACTGGGCAGCTGGAGGAGAACCAGCAAGCCAGCCCGCACCAGCCACTCAGCAGCCAAACCTAGAAGAAAACCCGCAAGTTCCTTCCTCTGGCCGTGTTCCAAACGCCATGAAGGTCGTTGCTGAGCCAGGGGGCAGCCCAGGGCTCCTGCAACGCAGCCACCTTGTGGGCAGGGAGGCAGCCGGCAGCCAGGCCCAGGAAGAGCCCTGCCCAGCCAGACAGGGCGCTCCAGTCAGAGGCTCAGAGACAAGGGTCCTGAGCCCCTCCCCCAAACTTGCTTTGGATGCTTCCAGATGATACTGAAATTTCCAGATATGTGGAATGCTTATGGAAACAGGGATGAAAGGCAGGAACCTAAGTTTGTTACAGAAAATCCAGGCTGTGTCACTGTCGTAGCGGGAGCAAAAGCTGGGGGTCTCCCATCCACCCAAGACATGAACGGGAAGTGAGCGCTGCAGGTGACACCGGCGGCCGAGCACACCCATGTAGGGCCTGAGGGCCGCACGCGGCCTTCTCACACCCGCTGCTCCCCACGGTGGCCTGCAGTGAGGGACATGGAGCTATGCCAAACAGCCAAACCAAAACACGAAGGGACCGTTGGCTTCAAATTACTCCTCCGTGGGAGTCGTTAACTCCCCGAGCAGCGGATGGCCCGCAATCACGCTTAATACTGTTTTATTTTACTTGGTTTTGTAACCACAAAACCAGCGATTCCAAGACGCTCATTTGCAGACAAGGCAATTATGAACATGATTAGTGTTCAAAGGAAAAATCACACTAAAAGAATCCAAGTGACTAAGGGTGGATCCTGCAACTCACACGTTGGGAGGAGCTGTTACGCAAACCAGGCACTGAGGTTGAAGTAAAACACCACTAATTTTCAAAAGGGTCTTAGCTGATTACTTTTCCCTTGAAAGGCCGTATGGCAGACAGCACCCCGGCCTACAGCGATTTAAGGCAAACCATAAGCTCCTACGTAATGCTTAAATCCCAAGGGAGATGAGAACTCGCACAGAAAGGTGCTGCAATGACAACTGAGAAAAGGAAGCATGTGGGAGCAGAAATAAGTTTAAACAAACCAACGTGAAGTTAAATTTAAAAATTACACTCTGGTAAAAAGTAACATTGAGAAAGGGTACTTATCTGGAGTCTGCTTTACAGTAACCTGGGGGCCTGACAGGGAGGGGGCGGGGCACGGAGAACGAGCTGGCCACAGCTCAGAACAGCACCCTTCACTTGAGAGCGCTCCCCCCAAACATCAAGAATCCAAATTCCAGGAAGAAGCCCCGCCCAGCCAGGCAGGGGGCTCCTGTCAGGTGCTCAGAGCCCCTCCCCCAATTCCTTCAGAAGCTTCCACACACCGTGCCAACGACCTTCACAGGACTGACACGTACACCGCCCCCAATGAATGTCATTTATTGCTAACTTTTTACAAAATAAAGGTAAGCCGAAGTCAGATCACCAGGTATTCAGGCGACATGGCATGACTTGATGTCTAAATGGATCGAGCTGGAGGCGATTCTGTAAAGCATTTTTTCCAATTATACAGCATGTAGAGCTTCTGACACCTGATTTCATTGGACAAACATGTAACTCACGCGCAGCACCGCCTCAGATGACCTCCGTGGATGACTCACACCTCCCACGGCCGCCGGCACGGGAGCTGCTAAGTGTGAGCTAAGCAGGCTCCGCTGGGGACACAGACTTCTGGGACGCCCGGAGGCCGCAGACAACCTGAGACCCGCCCCCTCCCCCAAGGCAGGGCGGCCTGGCAGTCAGGTCTGTAACTGGGTCACTACCCCTGGGCACAGCTGACCAGACCGGCCCTGGACACCGGCCCTACCAGACAGGAGCCGGGCTCCAGGCCCCGATGCACCAATCCGGGAACTCACACCCAGACCCAAAATGCCCCTGCACGCCTCACAGGCGGACACCAGTTCTGACCGAGACGTCGATTTTGTTTCTGTTCAAACAGAAAGCGCTGACAGCGAGTCAGCCATCGGCTCAGGGCAGAGGCCCTGAGCGGCTGTGTGGGCCGCAGGTCACCTGGCGCGGCGTCCCGGACTTCCAGCGGTGCAGCCCCAGCGGAGGCGTTCTGCCCCCCCAAACTGAGCCAGTTACACAGGTGCTGCCTGCACTCCCACAGGGCGACACCACGCAAAACCAGGACGCACCAGGCCGCTCTCCCAAAGCCGCCTTCCCTGCAGGTGGCCGGGCCTGGGGCAGCCTTGGCAGGTAGGAGCTGACACCTGCTGGAGGGGTGCCTGAGCTTCAGACCTTCCCAGGAAGCAGAGCACAGAGAAGCCACAGCTGCGTGAGCCCCAGCACGCCAGGGGCCGCTGCCGTCTGAAGGCTGTGTCCTCCCAAATTTACACGGAAATCCTAACACCCAAGGGGGTGGACTAGGACAGGGGTGGGCAAACTTTTTGACTCGAGGGCCACAATGGGTTCTTAAACTGGACCGGAGGGCCGGAACAAAAGCATGGGTGGAGTGTTTGTGTGAACTAATATAAATTCAAAGTAAACATCATTACATAAAAGGGTACGGTCTTTCTTTTCAATAGTTTTATTCATTTCAAACAGGCCGGATCCGGCCTGCGGGCCGTAGTTTGCCCACAGCTGGTCTAGGAGGTGGGTGGGGCCGTGGGGGTGATCAGTCTCGAGGGAGAAGCCCTCCTGGTGGGATCGGTGCTCTCGTAAGAGGGACCCCACACAGCTCCCCGCACCTTTCCACCATGCGAGGACACAGGGGCCTGACCGCCACCTGAGGACGGATGCAGGCTGACCCTCGCCTGGCCCAGCCCGCACCGCCCTGACTTCCAGCCTGGAGGACTGTGAAGAACACGTTCCTGCTGTTCACACGCCCCCAGCCCGGGGAACTGGGGCGCGACAGGCTGGGGCGGGAGAGGGGAGATTCTGGGTGCGTGGCACCACAGGAGTCTTTCTACTGAACTGGGAGTTACCTGCTCAGGCCACACACATCCTGTGGGTGGTCACCGCAGAGCACGGGAAACAGGAAGTGACCTGAGCGAGGCAGGGTGGAGCTGGCATGCCCCGGGCAGCAAGGCGGGTCTGCCAGAGCAGTGCCAGGCCCAGTGCAGTGGTGGGGGGACAGAGAAACCCACCTGCCGAACCAGAACCAGAACCAGAGCAGGCGGGCGCAGGAGGTGCCGGGAGGGGCCCCGGCTGTGGAAGTGGGAGGGGGGAAGATGCCGATTCCAGAAGGAAGAGCTCAGGGAAAACTAGGAGGAAGTCAGAATCCTCCAGCTCCTGGAAGTCAGTGCCCACAGCTGTGCTGTTTTCCTCCCGTGTCCTCTGCAATGCCGACCCACTCAGCGTACCTGCGAGTCCAATGTGGGGGGCGGGGCGGGGTGGGGGTCAGGCCCCAGGCCCAAGATGCAGTCGCTGGAAGAAGCTGACCTGGACCTAAAGGGCGAACAGAAGGTGGACAGAGGTTCAGGTGAGACCAGGACGAGGCCACAGTCGCTGGGGAGACAGGAAGGTGCTACTTTCCTGGGCATCACCCTCACCGAAGCACAGGCAGGTCAGGCAGGACGTCTAGTTCCATTCGTTCCCGGGCTGGAAGGTGCTCTCGGGGGCTGAGTAAGCAAGCTGAGTGTTTGAGCTGGGCCCTGAGAGCGTTAAAGCCAAGAGTCTAAATCCATGGTTCTCAAACTCAGGGCCAGAGAGGTCAAGAGCTCCCAAGAGGCTCAGAGAGGCTGTTAGGAAGATACCGATAAGAAAAAGCAGCACTCACCACTTCCTCCACCCCACCCCCACCCCACCCCACTCCCAAGGCTGCGGCCAGGGTGGCACACAGGGCGCGTGCATGCTGCAGCTCCCAGGGACTTGGAGCCGAAGCGCTGCTGCAACGCCTACAAGGCTCACTTTCGAAGGGTGGTTGGAGGGAGAGGAAGGAAATTAGGCCCTCACCCTCCCGGGCAAAGAGAGAGTGGGCCTGAGGAAGCTCTGAGAAGGGCTGTAAGGGAAGGAGAGCTCTGAGCGATGGGAGGCCTGACAAAGGAAAGGAGGCCTGCACACCAGAAGGTTTGTACTCCAAACAGAAACACCTAAGTTAGAAAGAGCGGCCAGCAGTGTTGACCCAGCATGTGCTTTCTCCGAGGAAGGGCTGGGAAGTCAAAGCAAGTCTCCACAGCTTCGCTCACGGACAGAATGCGTGTGCCCCCAGGTCCACGGGCCACCCCCATTCCCAGGGGATGCTGCTGGAGGCGAGGCCTCGGGGGGTAATGACAGGTCAGGCTGAGGTCAGGCAGCGCAGCCCCGGATGGGACGTGTGCCTCCTGAGAGGAGGAGGCAGAGCGGCCTCCCTCTGCTGTAGGAGGCGCCTCGAGATGACCGCTGTCTCCACCCGGAGCAGGGCCCTCACGGGGGACGCGTCAGCAGGCGCCTGGACCTGGGACTTCCCAGCCTCCGGAACTATGAGAAGTAAGTATCTGTCGTTTAAGCCCCAGCCCCCGGTGTTTTGTCATAGCAACCGGAGCTAAGGCGGCCTGTTTCAGAGTTTTCACCGGAGCTGTGTGACGGCAAGGAATGAGAAACATCTCTGGAAATATGTGGCCAAAATGTCACTTAGTTTCAGGTTTCTTACTATGAAGTCAGAATGATAACTACCAAAGAGGATAGGAATGGTGATATTAACATCAGAATTGCCAATATTGAAAACTGAATGTCTTAGATTATAAGCAATATTTAATGCAATATTGCTTACTTCCCCAAAATGACCTCCTTGAATATCTGAAATATTAAAAAGCTAAAAATATTTTCAAAAATCCTTTTCTTGACCTGTTAAAAAAAGATGTTTGAATGTGAACTAATGAAAAATAACTCTACTAAATACCAGAATATGAGGCAACGTAGCCTGGTGAGACGCCACAGACGGCTCCCACTCCGAACTGTGACCTCGGCATTTCACAGTCACGGCCTATGCTTCTGGGGCACATCGACACCCTTTAGGAGTGATCGGTACTCGCTACAGCCTTCTATTCTAAGGAAACTACTTTACATGTGACCACTGCGGTCACACACACACACACACACACCTGACAATCAGTTTCAGCACTTCCTAGCCGCAGAAAAACACTCTCTTATCACTGAGGCATATACCTCAGAAAGATACAAGTCGGCTACGAACACTGCCCTTTAAAAAGGTCTTCGCCCTGGCTGGTGTGGCTCAGTAGGTTGGGTGTCATCCCATGCACCTACAGGTTGCTGGTTCGATTCCAGGTCAGGGCACGTGCCTGGGTTTGGGCGGAATCCCTTGTAGGAGCCTGCAGGAGGCAGCCGATCAATGTTTCTCTCTCACATGGTATTTCTCTCTTTCTCCCTCTCCCTTTCTGTCTCTTCTCAAAATCAATACACTGCTCTTTAAAAAACAAAAGGTCTTTAACATCAGACAACCCTTGAAGTTTAAAGAATTCTGAGTAAGCCATGTCCAAAAGATCACATTTTTAAAAACGGTGATTCTTAGGAATTCCGTTTGCCACCACACCCCACCCACACAGCTCCTGGACATTCCTTCGCCATTCCCTCTCACTCCTGTACTATACCCTTTCTTTATTATTAGTGCTTTTCATCCTGTGACTTAAAAAATGCAAAGGTAGGTCTATAATGTCATGTACCAGGCACCGTTCTCCATGTTTTTTACTCATTTTAATCTTCATAGCAACCCCCTTCCCAGTGAAGGCAACTGCGACCCTGAGAGGTGAGCTACCTGGCCCAACTCACAGTCTGGGGGTTGAGGAGGGGGGGGGGGGGGAGGGGGGGCGCCAGGACCTGAACCCAGGGCTCTGGTTCCAGGCTCCTGAAGTAAAATTACAAGAAAAGGCTAAAAAGTACACATTAAGAATTACAGAAACATCATGCGAGGAAGGGCGATCAAAGTCCACGTGAGGAATAAGAAACCTCATTTTTCTCAGGTTTTCCTCCTGAATCAGTCTTATGGGCAGTGCCCTGACGCACACGGTGGACAGCTGGCAGTGCGGGCACGCCTGGCTCCGGCTGCAGGTGCAGGACCTGCGGGCCCTCCCGGCCAGGCGGAATTCACCCCGCGCCTGCGGCTGCATCCACACAGCCCACTCCTTCTGAGAAACCTGCAGCCATAGATGCCTATCGCCTGCAGTTGAGCTGTTCTTCTGTAAGGCGTTATAAGGAGTCACAATTTTGTGCTACTTTTAGACAGCTGGTATCTAAGCTTTCTGAGAAACGTTACTATATTTTTCCTGCAGTTGCTTCCTGAGAACTAAGAGCTGGGGAGTTACCAGCACAGCGCGAGTCATGATTAGCGAGCAGAGGGCAGGAAAGAATGTGAACTAGGAATGCATCAGCTGTTTTACAGAGCAGGAGTGTCCTTCAATAGGGCCAGCCAGCTGGGAGGCCACGGGCGGGGACGCCATCTAGGGCTGTCCTGATGTGGTTTAATAACATATATCTGGTCTTAGTCCCCAGTTCCTGGAACAGAGCTGCTGGGAATTTCCTGAGTGATAGGGGCGGTGGGTTAGAACCCGCCCCTCTGATTGCACCCAAGTGTATGCTAATGAAGTGACTTGGGGTTGGCCCTAGGACAGCGCAGGATGGGGGCTGGACATGGAAAGACCAACCACATGGTTAGAGGGTGGACACTTTTGGCCCCGCCCCTAAAACCTACTTTTCATCTCAACTTTTCACATGCAGAAAGCAAGCGAGGGATGAGTAATAAAGGGGAGAAGGAATTAATATTTATTACATGGAGCTGACATGCTGGGAAGGAGGGAGCTGGAGACCGGCTTATAAACTCTGGAACCACACAGAGCTTCAGGCTGGTGAACACACTGAGGTGCTGGCTGGCATGCCCCGGGGGGGTGCCCAGGCTCTGCACCCCTCTCTCCACTACCTTGTCCTATGGATCTCCCGCTGTAATAAACCACTGATAGAGTGTAAAGTGCCATTCCAGCAAACTATGAAACCGAGGAAGGGGTGTTGGACACCCCCAATGTGTAGCCAGCCAGTCAGAGTGCAGGCGGGCCAGGGCTTGGCACTGGCGTCAAAAGTTAAAGACAGTCTTGTGGACCGAGCCCTTCACCGATGGGGTGTGTGCCATTCCCAGGAGCCGTGTCAGGACTGAGTGGACTTACAGGCTCCCAGTGGGCGTCGGAGAAGCAGAGGTGGACGAGCCCAGCTGTGTCCCACCATAAGGGGCAAACACACACTGTCCAGAAACTTATGCAAAAGGACAAAAAGGGAAGATTTGAAAATCCAGTCTCTCACTAGTAATGTTTTTGGTTGACTGTAAGTGGAAATGACATGGGGCTAAATAAACTACATTACTACAATTACTTTCTTCTATTTCTTTCTACTTTTTAATGTGATTACTAGGAAATTTAAAGTTATACATTTAGCTCACACTTGTGACTTACGTTCTACTTCTACTGAATGGCACTATTTTAAATACATTGATTTCTAAATATTTAGGAGACTAAAACCTACTTTTCATCTCAACTTTTCACATGCAGAAAGCAAGCAACTACCTGAGGACGGGGCGAGGGGTGAGTAATAGAGGGGAGAAGGAATTACTACTTATTACCTGGAGCTGACATGCTGGGAGCCGCCCAGTACCTGGCAGTCTCACCCTCACAAGCCCTCGGGTGAGCGCCCTCCTCCTGCTGTCCCAGAAAGGGCGCCAGCCTCCAGCCAATCCAGTGGCCGAGCAAGGACTCCCGTGGGGCAGCTTCCGGCTTCACTCCCATTCCTTCCTGCGCAGCAGGGCTGGCCAACGTTTTCTGGAAAACGGCCAGGTAAGTATTGCAGGCTTTTTGAGCCATACAGCCTCTGTTCCAATGACTCACGCTTCCCTTGGAGCATGAGGGCAACCACAGATCATATGTAAATGAGCAAGCCTGGCTGGGTTCTAATAAACGTGCTCACAGCAGGCTGGGAGCCGGGTTTGGCCTGTAGGCTGTAGTTTGTCAACCCAGCGCTGCACTGTAAAACGGGTGGGGAACCTTTTTTCTGCCAAGAGCCACTGGATATTTATAACATCATTTGAGGGCCAAAAATTATCAACTTAAAAATTAACCCGCTGTATTTGGTCAAACACTTAATTAACTCACCCCTGATGCCTTGGCAGGGCCAGACCACATGATTTCTCGGTCCTTATACAGCCCTCCGGCCAGCTGTTCCCCGCCCTGCTGTAACACACACAAAGACAACAGGCCCTACATGGAGTCACTCGTGCTAAGCCCCAGGTCATCACACTGAGACTTACAGTTTCAGCCTCGCCCAGAAGTGGACTCTTAAACCGGTCCATCAGGAGTCCCCTGACCAGCACCAGCGAGGACATCTGCCTGGTGGGTCCCTGCATCCCTGAAGGAAAGTGACCTTGTCACAGTCAGCCCATTTTTGCCAGAATGACGTCCTCTCCGCTCCCTTCTGCCCGTCTCTCCTCTTGCACAGCTCCCTGGAGTTCCTTTCTGCCCACTACGAGGTGCTGACTGATTCAGGAGTCACTGAATAAAACCAGTAAGATCTGTAAAATAAATATCACTCACTCGAATCTGGTTTTTTAACAAAACCATGGAGAGAAACAGATATTGTTAAATAAATGATTCTATCCATCATCATCAGTGCATCAAATGTGACATTTATAAAGGATGCCACTCGCAAAATACTAATGAGGCTATTACTGAAACCAGGCTGCTGGAAAGTCAAACTCACTGCACATCACAAGTAGGCCATTTAGGTTTTGCCACTAAAGGTATTAACAGCAAATTACATTTGGTTCAACATAGACGATGCATGTGACAAAAACAAAATTAAACATACATATCGAGGGAACACGAAGTGGAAACATGAGGTGAAACACAGGTCTAGGCCTCGGGGTCTCGCCAGTGGGAGGGTAACTCGACCCTGGCACCGAGGGGCGTGGACCTGACAGGGCAGCTTGGCACGCAGGGCCACATCCCTGACAAATGTCCCGTCCTCTCACGCCCCATTTTGAACGACACCACAGGCAGCAGGAAAATGGAGCAAGGCGCTCGCTAAGTTATTAAACTTATTTAAAAACTTTTTAAAATATTAACTCATAAATCTAACAGTGCTCAGTACAGATGGCAATGGTTTGAGGGTAGGCGGGGGTAGGGGGAACCCTGCTCGCCCACCAGGTGGAGGGAAGTCCAAGGAAAGGAGATGGGGATTTAACTGGCAGGCGGCCCTGGAGAGGCCTGCTTCCTGGTTAGTACCTCAGCAGGCCGTGCATAAACACAAAGGGAGCCACACTAGAGGAGCACACCTCAATGAGTAAGAGAGAGAGATCGGCTCCTCCCACCTCCAGGCTCCCAGGAGTCCGTCCACATGCAGACAGCTCCCCTTGGAGAGGCCCTCCGTCCCTGCGCCTCTGCTACTCCCTGCGCTTACCATGCTCACCTGCCCACTAAGCCCCACTACCCCGCCTTCATTCTTTCATTTTCTTTCTTTCCTTTTCCTCCCTGCACCCATCTTTTCCTCCGGTAATAACAATACTGTTGGCTGTGTCTATGAGTTTTCTTGTGTGTGTGTTTTTTAAAAGAGTAGTTTATTGATTTTTAGAGAGTCAGGAAGGGAGAGGGAGAGAGAAACATCAATATGAAAGCCCAATACCCATGGGCTGCCTACTGCACCCTCCCACCCTGCCCCCCCCCACCACACACACACACACACACACACACACACACACACACACACACACGGTATCCAGCCTGCAGCCTGAGCATGTGCTCTTGACCTGGAATCGAACCGGCGATTTCCTGAGGCAGAGGAGGCCGCCCAACCAACTGAGCCACACCAGCCAGGGCTTTCTTTCTTTTTTTTTTTTTTTTTTTTTGCTTAATCTCTTCACCCCAAAATTTTTTTTCATTTTCTTTAAAAATATTTTTAAAGGGCATACTATAAAGCAGCGGTCACCAACCGGGGGTTCGTGGACCAGTGGTCCGCGAGGTCCAGAAGGTTGGCGACTATATCTGAGCCAAACAGAAGAAAAGTCATAAAAACCTAACAACGAGGTAGGTTTGCAATTCCAGGGAGTTCTGCATGGCAGCAAGCAATCTAACCAAGGAGCAGAAGGAACAGGTTCAACTTGCCCACCGGATTAAGTCACGTCCCGCTTGGCAGCCAATCACCACAGACTCAGAAGCTTAAAACGGCTCAGGTTTCCCATCTCAGTTTCGGTGGGTCCAGAGTTTGGGCACAGCTCACTGGGCTCCGAACTGGTTACTCACCCACAGAGCGATACACCTGGCTGGACAGAAACCTACACTCACACCGCTCTGAACGCACCTCTGGGAGGCCTTCTACCTGCTACAGCCGTGGCAAATTTACTAACAATATTTGCAGCTCTTTCTGAAAATGCCTTTAGAGATCAGATTACCAGTTCAAAGAGTAGTAGGCCCATGACCTCTGGCTCACTTGGCCAGTGACCAAAAGGAGGAATCCAGTTCCATCACTCCCTCTATGTCCAAACACAGCGCCAAACGAGCAGCTGTTATTAACAAAACTGCACTCCCCTCCGAGGGAACAGTGCGTCTACGGCTGAGGACAGCGCTGTCAGTCCCACAGGCCCGCGGGGGGCGGGGGGGCCCTCGAGTCAGTGCGCACTGGCAGAGCCCGACGCTCAAGCCCTTTGTCAGGGACCTGGCCCTCAGTGTGCACAAATCCCAGTCAGCCTGTTGTTGCAGTAGCAGTGACGCTGTTGTACAGCTCAAGCCCTTTGTCAGGGACCTGGCCCTCAGTGTGCACAAATCCCAGTCAGCCTGTTGTTGCAGTAGCAGTGACGCTGTTGTACAGCTCAAGCCCTTTGTCAGGGACCTGGCCCTCAGTGTGCACAAATCCCAGTCAGCCTGTTGTTGCAGTAGCAGTGACGCTGTTGTACAGCTCAAGCCCTTTGTCAGGGACCTGGCCCTCAGTGTGCACAAATCCCAGTCAGCCTGTTGTTGCAGTAGCAGTGACGCTGTTGTACAGCTCAAGCCCTTTGTCAGGGACCTGGCCCTCAGTGTGCACAAATCCCAGTCAGCCTGTTGTTGCAGTAGCAGTGACGCTGTTGTACAGCTCAAGCCCTTTGTCAGGGACCTGGCCCTCAGTGTGCACAAATCCCAGTCAGCCTGTTGTTGCAGTAGCAGTGACGCTGTTGTACAGCTCAAGCCCTTTGTCAGGGACCTGGCCCTCAGTGTGCACAAATCCCAGTCAGCCTGTTGTTGCAGTAGCAGTGACGCTGTTGTACAGCTCAAGCCCTTTGTCAGGGACCTGGCCCTCAGTGTGCACAAATCCCAGTCAGCCTGTTGTTGCAGTAGCAGTGACGCTGTTGTACAGCTCAAGCCCTTTGTCAGGGACCTGGCCCTCAGTGTGCACAAATCCCAGTCAGCCTGTTGTTGCAGTAGCAGTGACGCTGTTGTACAGCTCAAGCCCTTTGTCAGGGACCTGGCCCTCAGTGTGCACAAATCCCAGTCAGCCTGTTGTTGCAGTAGCAGTGACGCTGTTGTACAGCTCAAGCCCTTTGTCAGGGACCTGGCCCTCAGTGTGCACAAATCCCAGTCAGCCTGTTGTTGCAGTAGCAGTGAAGCTGTTGTACAGCTCAAGCCCTTTGTCAGGGACCTGGCCCTCAGTGTGCACAAATCCCAGTCAGCCTGTTGTTGCAGTAGCAGTGACGCTGTTGTACAGCTCAAGCCCTTTGTCAGGGACCTGGCCCTCAGTGTGCACAAATCCCAGTCAGCCTGTTGTTGCAGTAGCAGTGACGCTGTTGTACAGCTCAAGCCCTTTGTCAGGGACCTGGCCCTCAGTGTGCACAAATCCCAGTCAGCCTGTTGTTGCAGTAGCAGTGACGCTGTTGTACAGCTCAAGCCCTTTGTCAGGGACCTGGCCCTCAGTGTGCACAAATCCCAGTCAGCCTGTTGTTGCAGTAGCAGTGACGCTGTTGTACAGTCACCGCGAGACAAGGTCCTTCAGAATGCAACACAAAACGCCTTGCGGAGGGCCCTCCGACTCTGACTAGCAGAGCAGTGCAGCTGCTGGAAACTGGTGCCACCTGGAGAAGGCATGATGGCAGCACGTACCCAGAACCATGGAGAGGGCCAGGCGCCCACGTGCAGCCCTCCTGGAGGAGCTCACGCGAGGGAAAGGCCTGGGCACAGGCCCTGCATCCCCTGGAGCAAACATGTAAACGACGAGTCAGCGATGCTCCTATAACAGACAGGACCAGATGCCATGCAGCGAGAAGACACTGGAAAGACTACTGATAAAGTGAGAACTTCCTCCTGTTAAAGAGAATATAAACGTACGCAGATGGCTACAAACACAAGGACTAAATTACAGACACCGATTTCTCTTTTAGGCTGGTAAGGTTGCAGGAAGCATCTTCCCTTTTAACACTGTCTTTAAGAGTTGATCAGTACGTTGTCTTCATCATTAAAACAAACTCCACCAAAAATAATTACACAGGCCAGGCTAGGAAAGACGGGTCTCGGGGAGCTGGGCCTCACACCGCAGGCGCGTTGCACTTCCAGGTCTGCTCGCCTGGCAGCGCTGCCAGCCTGGGGAGAGCCAAGCAAGGACGAGGGTCATTCTGCTGCCTGTGCGCCCCAAACGGAAGGGACAGACGAGAAGCAGAGGCGGCTGCGGGCTCCGGGGCCGCAGTCCTTGGCGTGCACAGGCAGCCGCGCAGGAGGCACGCCCCCGAGTTCACGCTGACATCGTTAGGGATGTGGGCGTCAGCGGTGCACTCCCCGGCACAGTGAACAGGCAAAGCCAGCCGACCCCAAGGGTCACCGCACCGCGTGCAAAGAGAACACACCGACCTGCCGGCAGCCCCCCAAACAGAGGCCGCCCGCCCAGCGCGCGGGTAAACCACTCAGCTTCTCTGAACCGCTCCTCCCCTGGCAGGGCACAGGGCAGCCTGCAGGGGTGAGGGAAGACCTCATTGGACAAGGCCTGGGGGACGGCAAGTGCTCTCCGAACAGCGCGAACACTCCTGCCACGCGGGCGCTGAGCAACGCTGCTCCACACCGGCCATCGGGACAACCCGTCTGAGGGCGCTTCCAACGGCACTGACCTTTCCATGGGCCCATTCTCTTCCCACCTTACGTTTTATTTTATAACATATTTCTGTTCAATAGGGGGTCAAAAACTCCAGGGGCCATTTGGCCATAACGCCCCCTAAAACCAAAAAGTCAACTCTTTAACGTGAGAGATTTTTAGAAGGCACTGGCATTTTTTTGATACCGAAGTCATTATAAACTCCTGAGTACCAAACGCACACCCTAACCCAGTGATGGCGAACCTTTTGAGCTCGGCGTGTCAGCATTTTGAAAAACCCTAATTTAACGCCGGTGCCCTGTCACATATAGAAATTTTTTGATATTTGCAACCATAGTAAAACAAAGACATATTTTTGATATTTATTTTATATATTTAAATGCCATTTAACAAAGAAAAATCAACCAAAAAAATGAGTTCGTGTGTCAGCTCTGACACGCCTGTCATAGGTTCGCCATCACTGCCCTAACCCAACCACAGCGCTGGTTTTACTATAAAATAACCACAAATATCAGAACAGTTTATAGGAGTCTTTTTAGCTAATGAACTGAAGATCTATTTTTCCACAATGATTGGGCTTTTTATCCAATTTAGATAAGATTCTTTTAGAGTTTTCTTTAGGAGAACAAATTTTGTTGTACCCACTTGGGGATGTTTTGCCATCACTGCACTGGTAGAGAGTCCTGCTAGGCAGCAACACTGAAAGGCTTTCCTGTGTCGCCCACGTGGACTGTGTGCCCCAGGCCCAGCCCCACAGCTTCCCGTCAACTAGGACAGCACCCAGGCCCCGCAGGCCTGCCCTCTGGTGCCAGCATGCCCCCTTGTACTGTGAGCACACCAAACAAGAGGCTGTAGCCAAAGGTCTAATAACGACCATAATTTCAAGGAAAGGATGATAAGTAGTTCAAATTTCAGCATATCTGCAATCACGGTGACGTGATGGGAAATCACGGTCCCTCCCCGATGACTGTGCCTGTCAAGGGTGTGCTGCCTACAGTCACCACAGAAGGAAATACTAAATTTCAGGGAAATAAAACCGCAAGGTTTGCCACCCCAAGTTCATAGACCCCTGAAATCCATCACTCGGAGCAGGGCCCTGGGCTGACCATGAGTTTGGGGAATCGCTCAGAACGCCATGTGAGGGCCTGAGCCCCGGCTGTCAGGTGGACACAGTCCCGATCCAGACCCGAGGCTGCAGCAGGGACTCCCTTGGCTGTGAACAGCAGGCCCTGCTGCGTGAGGGCCGCTCGGGCTGCACCCCCACTCCGGCCGGCGCTCACCTGTGGCTTGCTGTTTCTGGGGCAAGGCCTCCTCCAAGCTGACAGCTGGACGAGAGCTCCAGGGATCCCCCTGACCAACCCCCCCACCTTGCAGGAAAGCTGTCCCACTGACCTGCTGCAAGCAAAGCCAAGTGGCCGATCCAGAGCGCTGCAAACCTACTGTCCGCAGGGGCCAGTTTCCAGCTCCACGCAAAGCGCTCTTCTACACAAAGCCATCAAAACCCAACGACTCTCCAGTCAACGAAAAAATTTAGGGAAAAGACAAGACTTAAAATAATTATCAAAAATCTTAAGGTCAAACTAGAAACCACAATCTATACTTTAACACAGAGCCATGGATTTAAAGGCAACAGTGCCCAAAAAGTCCCTGCAGGTGTTTGTAATGCAGTCAGTTTTAATAAACAAAATGCACTAATGCCAATTACACTCATGCCAAGAATACACTGAATCTCTCCATCCCGTGGAGCTTTGGGGAGGGTGGAACAGTAAGTAGTCTCCCCACCCCCTACCTCAAATCATACCATTATTGGGCGAGAGGTATAAATAGGGACGTGAAATAGGCCTGACCTTAACTCTGACCCTTTCTATACCCAAGAGAAGGTCAAGGGCTCCTCTCCCTCTGCGGAGAGTCCCTGGAACCGTCAGCCCCTGGAGAGCAGCGGCCCTCCAACCCTCAGCGGCCCTCCAACCCTCCCCAAGCCGGCTCCCAGCCAGCTCCCTCCAGCCAGACCTCCACTCGCAGGCACCCCTGGGGCTGCGTCACAGCACCTGGGCAGGCCCGGAGGGCCCCAGAGCACGCCCAGGACCGC
This sequence comes from Myotis myotis, assembly GCF_014108235.1. Classification (NCBI taxonomy): domain Eukaryota; kingdom Metazoa; phylum Chordata; class Mammalia; order Chiroptera; family Vespertilionidae; genus Myotis; species Myotis myotis. The sequence goes on from NW_023416327.1 coordinate 3,104,287, forward strand.
AGACTCACCCTCTGTCTACAGAACAAGTGCCCCTTCCCTGGGCTGCCACCCTGCAGGCTGTTACCTTCTGGGCTCAGACCTCCTCCAGCTGGAGACAGCACCTCAGGCCACTGCCCCCCACCTCCTGGGGGGGGGGAGCGGGGGGGGGGGGCTGCCAGGGCCTTTCAAAGCAGGAGGCATGGGGCACGCCTGAAATAGATCTGCTGGTGGTTTCCACTTGCCCACACGTGGACGGAGTCCACAGGACTGTCCCACATCCACTCGCCCTTCACACGCACGTGTGCCAGAGCCATTTTCAGACAAGCCTGGCAGCTGGCCCAGGCTGAGCTTTACCCAGCAGGGCCCACAGCTGTGGCCTCACCAGTCCCCTCTGAGGTGGCGCACTGAGAGTCCACACACTCAGGAGGAAATAGTCCGAAGCAGCGGTTCTCAGCCTGTGGGTCGCGACCCCCTTGGCGGTCGAACGGCCCTTTCACAGGGTCGCCTAAGACCATCCTGCCTATCAGATATTTACATGACGATTCCTCACAGTAGCAACATGACAGTGATGAAGTAGCAACAACAATAACTTTATGGTTGGGTCACCACATGAGGAACTGTATTTAAAGGGCCAGAAGGTTGAGAACCGCTGGTTGGAAGGGTTCAAGCGGAACACAGGCAGGTGGTTCTCAACCTTGAAAAGCATCAGAACCACCTGGGCAACTGGCTCCACAGGAATAATTCCAAGCCATCTTCCCAGACGACCAGTCAGTAGGTTCAAAGCAGACCCCAGGCATCTTCGCTCCTAATTCGTACCCCAGACCACACCCTGGACACTGCCCTGCTCCTGCCCTGCTCGCGGGCTCCTAGCTTCTTCCCCCGCCCGGGGCCAGTTCCCGGGGCAGGGCCGCAGAGCCTCGGTGACCTCGGTGACCGCTGCGCTGGAAACCTCCCTCCGTGCGGACAGCAGGTGAGCCTCCCCCGTGGAATCCCAAATACCTGCCCCTTATCACGGCCCCCTTACCCACCGTGCCACCTTGCACGATTTCAGTTCCATGCCATCAGCTGCGGTCAGAAAGCATGTAATGGAAAACTCCAGAAATAAACCATTCCTGAGTTTTAACCCTTTTCGGTCCAACCTGAGGCTGACTCAACAGACCAGGGGCTAGGAGCAGGTCCAACGTCGAGCAGTAAGAACATTAAAAAGTTCAACATTCAAGCCCGTCATTTGGACCAGACTGTTTGAATTCCAAAAATAACATTGGACCGCAAAGGGTTGAATTGCTAGCTGCCCTGAGTAGTGTGAAGAAGTCTCCGACCCTCCTGCTCCCTCCAGATAAGAAATGAATTTCTTCACTGTCTCCACACCATAGATGCTCCCCACCTATGAGTCATGGAATAGCCGTCTGGGCTTCAGACCCACTGTCCCCACATCACAGCGCCTGTGCTCACGTCACCCACAGGGTACTTAACGGCCCCAAGGCACAGAGTAGCGATGCCACAATTCGGACGTGCCACAGAGAAGCTGTGAGGCGCTTCCTTAAGTGAAAAGGCGAGTTCAGTGCAATGATATACTCTGAGAGAGAGAAACCAGTCACATAACTTGTATTATAGTGATGGCCATAACTGGTCTATTGTACGCTTACTAATTCTTGTTAATGTCTTATTGTGTCTCATTTATAAATGAAACCTTATCCTAGGTATGTATACATATGAAAAAACATGGAACATGTAGGGTTCAGTACGGTCTGGGGTCCGGGCACCTACTGGGGGGTCTTAGAATTCGTGCCCTGCCGAGAACAGGGTGCCTGTAACTAATGTGAACTATATTCAACCCCCTTGAGAAAGCAAAACATAACCCCTCCCTCTTTAGGGACTTCCTCCTAAAGGCTACACCAAGCATGTCAAACTCACGGTCCGCAGGCCGCATTTGGCCCATAACGAGTATTTTTGCAGCCAGGACAACATAACAGTATGTAAGAAACCTTTTAATAAAAATTTTGTAACTTAATTTTTACAATATCCTGTTACACATAATAACGAACTACAACGTTCGATAATGACTGATCACTACAATCGTGTTGCGTTCATTTCCTTCATGTGCTTTATGCGCAGGCGCACCATTTCTCTCCACTAACACTAGCAGCGAATATTTTAGCAGCCGATTTCCACGTCATTAGTCTTGGACTGACTTCTTTGGTGTGTGCAACAGGAAGTATTTCACTTTCGGAGAACAAGAAAAATAGGTGTATTTGCATTACGCTCATTAATTTGTGTAGTCATTCAGTGTCTGGTAAGCTAGTGTTCAAGAAAATATATTAATTTTTATTAAAATGTTCTATTATCTTATGTTCACAATTACTCATTTATTTCAGCCCTTTGTATTCAGCGTGTCTCTATCGAAATAAACCTACATTTCCATGAAAATGGAAGCTTTTGTATTTTTGCCGCCCACATAAGCTTCAACCTTGTGTATTTGGCCCAGGTTAGCCTTTGGGTCTGACATGCTTGAGCTACAGTATAGACAAAGGAAAATCAGCCAACTTCATGGTGGAGGACGCTCACAAGCACGGCTTCAGCCAGGTGTCAAGGTCGCAGCCAGGTGGTCAAGGTCACAACAGTGATGTCATGTTGACAGCAGGCACCCCTGACATGATGCAAGGAACTAACACTTCACCACTGTGGTCCTCCCAAACCCATGACCACAGTCTAATCATGAGGAAAACATCAGACAAATAACCACAGGAACATTCCACAGGATGCCTGACTGGCATTCCTCGAAACTGTAAAGGTCATCCACACAGGGAAGTCTGAGACTGTCCCGGCCAAGAGGAGCCACGGGGTGACTAGTGTAATGTGGTGTCCTGGATTGGGACCCGGGAAGAAAAAGACATCAGACAAAAATGAAGAAAAGCCAAATAAAGCGAGGACCGTAGTTAACAAACTGCACTGTGCCCAATGTACCACTGCAACGTACATACCAACGACGGGGGGAAGTGAGCGCTGGGGAGATGAGGGCTCTCAATACTCACGCTGAATTTGTCTATAAATCTAAAACTATTCTAAAATTAAAAGTTTCTTTAAAATATGCATGTACTATACATAAATACTTACATGCAAAGTCTAACATGGATGACTTTCCACATTTAAGAACTATACTTCGGAAAAGTAAATAAAAACTATTCAACAAAAGGCGATAAACACTTACTGATTCGCTTAACACAACACAGTAAGGTTACATGGCTGACACAGAACAGTTTCTGCTGTTCTTCAGAGAACACATTGTGTGCACTTCACATATAAAACCATAAACATCCGTGAGCTTATGAATAGGAAGGAAATCGTGTTCCCCTGAATGAGACCCCACACAAGCTTCCTTAACCCACATTAAATTCTCTCCTGCCAGATCCCTGAGAGCCAGGGATCAATAAATTCCAATCAACCTTTAAAACTGCATCACAAAACTCATACTCAGTTCTCATTATTCTCAAGTTAAGTTAATTTGAACACTAAGCAGTGATGACTGTGTATCACAATTTAATTACAGCATATCACTAAAACGACTTTACACTAATCCACGTCAGCAAAGGTAAAGGCGATGAAGTGGAGGGCAGTGTGAGGTGGAGAGCAAGTCACCAACTACGATCTGACCGCCTGAGCTCCAGCGTCGGCTGTCCACACGCTCTACGCAGAGCTGAACTGAACACAGTTTTGGACCAATTTGCTGTCATAATGCACAATGATCAGGGTACTCAATGGAGCGGAAGTTAACAATTCAAAACACTGCATTAAAAATGTACAAAACAGCCGAAACCGGTTCGGCTCAGTGGATAGAGCGTCGGCCTGCGGACTGAGGGGTCCTGGGTTCGATTCCGGTCAGGGGCATGTACCTGTGTTGCGGGCACATCCCCAGTGGGGGATGTGCAGGAGGCAGCTGATCGATGTTTCTCTCTCATCGATGTTTCTAACTCTCTATCTCTCTCTCTTCCTCTCTGTAAAAAATCAATAAAATATATTTAAAAAAAAATGTACAAAACAGAACATTTATAATAAAGTTAAGAAATAGTGTAAGTTCCAATGGAAACTAAGGGAAATACTTCAAACTAGATGATCAGTAGGATAAAAAATAGAACTGTAAAATGTCTGGACAGGATTGATTTACAATATTTGTTACTAATCCAGGAAAAGTAGTCATTTAACAAAATAAACTATTTTTAGATTAAAATGTAAAGGCACAACACATTTATGCCATTATCAATGTAAAAGGGGGAATAAAGAAGTATTGGTATCTACTTAAGCCATAGTTCCATTAAGAGCACCAACAAAGAGTATTACTAATTTTTTAAGCAAATAAACAACTAATATAAGAGTTCACTGAAAGGGCGAGTCGTCGCGGGGCCTACGTGGGCCCCATGAGGCACAGCCTGACCACGCTGCTGGCGGCCTCGGGCACCGACTCCCCAGCCCACGGCGGGAGCCTGGCGCAGGCCGCCACCCGCCCGCCGCCCCCAGACCGGACCCACGAGGCAGCGGCGGCAGCGGGGCAGGGCGCATGCCCTCGCCCGAGGAGATGAAGGAGGAGGCGATCGCCGGCGCCCCCGGGGACGAGACGGAGGACGTGGACTTCCTGTCTGGGCTGGAACTGGCCGATCTGCTGGACCCCTGGCAACCGGACTGGCCCCTGGAGCCCGGGCTCAGCTCGCCCTGGGAGGGGCGAGGACTGTGCCCTCCATCTTGCCCTGGGTCCTCCATTTTTGGGCAGAGCCATGTGCTCGGCGGGGGCTTCTTCCCGGAGGCCCAGGCCTCTGCTGGCCACGCCCACGATTTCTCTGGACTAACCAATGATAATCAAGGGAAGTGCACGCCATCAATATGACTACATCCTGTGTAATGAGACACCAACTCGCACCTGGCCAATCGGCAGGGCCCACAGTCCCCTCTCCTGCCCTTACTCCACCCTCCTATAAAACCCCCGTCCCATCAGCTTTGCTCTCTCTCTGCCACTGGGCTCGCCGTTGCATCGGTGAGTGTGGTCGGGGAGCCGAACTAGTTCGAAATGAAGGACTCTTTGCTTTTGCATCGGACTTGCTGGCTCCCTGGTGGGCTTTTTGGGAACCTTGAAATCTGAGCACAACATTCACATTATCTTAAAATTATGGACCAGTTGACTCCAAAATCAAGTGCTCATCCTAAGCAAACGGACAGCATGGCCCTCGCCCAGGAAGAGGACAGGGCACTGGCCCAGGTGGCCAAAGAGGTTGGCAACTGGCAAACGGACCATTTCTGCTCGGCGGGCATACCACTCTTTCCAGGGCTGCCTGGACACCGAGCAGCTTCTAACGCTCCTGAGGAAAATACCGCCCTTCTTTAGGATTCCTGAAAGAAGTTTTACCTGGCCTTGGGGACGGGCATGCGCTTCCCTGTGTCTCCTACAGGACCCCACACAGGGGAGCCAAAGTCATTTGGTACCCTGCTTAGTCGAGATCAGAGCTGACTGTGAACCTGTAAAGTCTGTCTCCACACTGGTTTACAAGCTCCCCGAGCAGGTCTTTGGTGGTATTTCCACAGCACCTGGCACAGTGGCTCTCAGTGGCTGGCACCCCAAAGTTAAGGAAGAGTGGCACAGTTCAGGTTTAAACAGGGGCAGAGCAACCACAGGTCTTTTAAAACATTAGAACGACGCCCTTTTTAATGTTCATGACTTTAATGCCTTACTTTTTTGGGTTGTATATTTTTACTAGAGGCCCGGTGCACAAAATTCATGCACTCGGGGGTCCCTCAGCCCAGCCTGCACCCTCTCGCAGTCGGGGAGCCCTCGGGGAATGTTTGACTAAAGCTGGCAGTCAGACATCCTTAGCGCTGCCCTGGAGGTGGGAGAGGCTCCCACCACTGCTGCTGCGCTCGCCAGCCGTGAGACCACTGACCACTAGGGGGCAGCTCCTGCCTTGAATGTCTGCCCCCTGGTGGTCAATGTGCATCATAGCGACTGGTTGTGCTGCCATTCAGTCAATTTGTATACAGTGGGGCCTTGACTTATGAGTGTCCCGACTAACGAGTTTTTTGAGATACGAGCTGCCTCAGCCGATTTTTTGCTTTGAGTTGCGAGCTAAAATTCGGGTTACGAGCCAGCTTCAGATACCCCACCGCTAGTTGGAGCAGCGAACGTCACAGTGAACGCCATAACATCAGCCCAGCATCATGTGTCTCACTCGTTAACAATTGATTTGACATACGAGTAATTTGAGTTACGAGCTCCATCACAGAACGAATTAAACTCATAAGTCAAGGCCCCACTGTATTAGCCTTTTATTATATAGGATTTTATTAATAAAAATAATTTTTTGCCCCATTTAAAAAAACAGCCTTTGTTTCACAGAAGACAAAACGGAAGTCAAGAGAAGAGAAAAATTGGCTGTGCAACTTGAGCCAAATGAGCAGCAGGTGAAAAGGAGAGCCTACCTGCCCACTCTTCACCTGATGCAAGATGTTGGAAGCTCAGATTCAGAGCAGCTGCTGATGCCGTTAGAACAAGCCTGTTTCAACCCACCTCCTATTATTAAAAAGTTAAGAAGTTACTGCAGCAAAGGCGAACATTTCCTTTTGAGGAAGGAGATTTTATTTATTTTTTTAATATATTTTTTATTGATTTCAGAGAGGAAGAGGGAGAGATAGAAACATCAATGATGAGAGAGGGTCATTGATCAGCTGCCTCCTGCACACCCCTACTGGGGATGAGCCTGCAAACCAGACACGTGCCCTTGACTGGAATTGAACCTGGGACCCTTCAGTCCACAGGCCAACGCTCTATCCACTGAGCAAACCAGCCAGGAAGAAGGAGATTTTAATAAGAAATCCAGGGTCTGCAGCTGCAGGACTAGGCATCTCACACACATGCCAGGCCTGGCATGCGGCAGAGTGTGGCCTGAGGCCTCTCCCCACCACGCACGGCCCCCCCGCCCCCGGTGGGCCAGTCCTGTCCGGTCCCTGCGACCCACACTGTTCACCCCGCAGTGGCTGAGGGACCGCATGCACCTCTGCCACAGAGGCGGTGGGGTGCACGCAGGCACAGATGACAGTTAGAAAGAAGTACCTCTGGTATGCACTGCTTCACAGCCATCGCTTCAGAACGTTAGTCTGTCCAGAGAGTAACCACTGATTTTTCAAGGTCTCTCTCAGTCCACTGCAGGATGGCAGGCTTGAGAAAAACAAAAGTGACTGTACTTTTAAAACTTTCTCCCCCAAGATTAGTTCAAAACTTACAAAGTGTTGATTTGAGTTTGTCCTGGTGGAAGAGAGATGGGAAGGACCGAGTAAACAGGAAGGGCACTGAGCAGGTCCTGACTGACAGACCCACCTGGGGAAGCAGGCATGCTGAGCGGAGCCCCTCACATTCAGGCCACTGGACCCCATCTTCACATGCAGGCTGGGGACCCCATCCTCACATGCAGGCTGGGGACCCATCTTCACGTGCAGGCTGGGGACCCCATCTTCACGTGCAGGCTGGGGACCCCATCCTCACATCCAGGCCACTGGACCCCATCCTCAGGTCCAGGCTGGGGACCCCATCCTCAGGTCCAAGCTGGGGACCCCATCCTCACGTCCAGGCTGCTGGACCTCACCCTCACGTGCAGCCTGGGGACCTCACCAGGTGAGCACTGGCTTACAGAGAAGTGCGGACGCAGCCTCCCGTTCTAATAAGCAGCTCCGCTAACCTAGACGCTGGGAGTGAGGCTAGCAGCCAAATTACCATTTTCCTTCCCCTTTTCCCTGGCAAGAGTCTAATTTGTGGTATTTTTGTTCTCTCTCCTCTGAGGAGCTTCCTTCTTAGAATTATACCAAGAAGGAAACACACTGAAAGGTAACAGATGTGACCAGCTCCATGATAATCAGGCTGAGCCTCGACCCCTGAACTTCAACCATAACAATGTTTTCTATAGACAATCACCAATTGTAAGGTTTCTATGCTACGTAAACAGAGGCCTTTGATTAGACCAAGCTCTGAAAATCAATTACTTATTAAAAGCAATTGATAAAGGACCCCCTTACTTCCTTGTAAACCAGGGGTGGGAACCTTTTTCTGCCAAGGGCCATTGGATATTTATACGTCACTTGTGGGCCATAGGAAATCATCAGCTTAAAAATCAGCCTGCGTATTTGGTCAAACATTTAATTAACATGATCTCGCAGGCCTTACACAGCCCTGGACCCAGATGCCCCCACCCATGTTGTAAGTGGACATTCTAAGGGAAATGGGTTCTTAGGATGGTTCCGCCAGATATTCAAATGTTCCCTACAAATCAACATTACATGCTTATATCATCCAAATAGGAAGCAGAAAATAAAAAATGTGTAACATTCCTTATCACTAACAGTATTCCAGATCAACCATGGTTAAGTCAGTTATGTTAGTGTCTCCCCTACACATTCAACTGCAGAGACGCTAAGTAAATAGAGTTTAGCTCTCTAAATGGGTTTTATTTTCCATGTTTATAAAAACGGGAACAAAAATCATCTCCCAAGGGCCATGTGTGGGAGCACACAGGCACCACTAACTTAAACGCTTACTCGGAGCAGAGCAGCATCGAGTACATCGGGGGCTAAAGCAGTGCCATCTGGGGCCAGGCGACGGCCTATTGAGGGCCGTCCTGTGCACTGTGGGACGGCCTGCCCCCCAGGAGCCCGGAGCACCCCGGCCACGGCCATCAGAAACCGCCTCCAGACACTGCTAAGTGTCCATGAGGGCAAAACTGCCCCCAGCTGAGAACCACTAATCTACATACAGAAGTGGCGGTTCAAGTCCCAATGAACTTTTTAAACATGTTAACATTTAAAAAGGTATTCTTGTATTTGTAAAGGAGAATTAATTTTATTCCTTAATCCAAGCGTAACAGCTAGTAAGATCCAAAAATAAATGGGAATGCGCATGTATTAGCGAGCAGTATGCTGAAAACATCTCCCCGCGACGTCACCCTCACCGCCTGAGACACCGAGGAAAAGAGAACCTGCTTTTCCCTTTTGGAAGGTGGACCCAGCCTTCGCGACCAGCGGCGTGCTGTAGGCCCACGGCGTGCTCAGGCTTCAGTAGCAGCGTATTAAACACGTGGGCCTGCATCTGCTATGATGGCCCATCCAGGCGCGCGCCACAATGACAAGCCCCACAGCAGAGCGTCCGTATCCCCTCCCCTCCCGTCGAGAACAATGGCACCGTTTCTTTATAGTCGCTGCTGGGTCATACCTACTGGACCACGTAAAACAGACCTACTAAGGAAACTACGAGATGGGGCTTAAGTAAGACAGATGGTTCAATCAAGAAAGGAGAACTAAATACAAGCTAGGGAGGTCCAGAGAAGGCCAGGGCTGAAACGTGTGCCGGGAAAGCCATGTGCGTGCAGGTAATGAAGACAGATGGAGAACGGGGGTGGGGGAGCACAGTGAGTGAGCCACATGCAAATGTGAAACCCAGAGGGGAGACCCCAAAGACAACTGTTTTTGTATCTGTCTTGCCAGATTCTGCTCCTAAATACGTTTCCTAAAAAAAGGTTGATGAAAATTCGCGATTCACCTGCACCACATTTCCTGAAGCTGTGTCTGAAGTAACTGCCTGAGCCCAGCTACTTCTTGCTCTTACAAATACTCGAGCAGCTCAGCCTTTACGTCGTGTCCCCAACCGCACCCACCACACAGAGCAACGAGAGAGACTGTTTATCCCAGCCGCCGCCCCAGAGCACAGCCTGGGGGACGGATACAGCTTCCACGGTGACCGCCTGCAGGTGAACACGCTGCGCTGCAAGAGGACGGAGCTCCCCTTCTACAGCCAGCCCCATAGGTGACACCACTCCAATGTTTGCTGACTTGCAGACATCCTTAAATACTCAGCCGACATTCCTCAGATATTAAACGGCAGCACATCCTTGAAGAAAAATCAATGTGGACACTGGCGGCCACGAGCGCCTTTGTAGGCATTTCACTAGGACCTCGCCGTTTTCTCACGCTTCTCACTAGCAGGCTGCCCCACCTTTGCTGGGGGAATTATGACGCTTATTGACGTAAATAAATCTTTGCTGCTGCCCCTCCTGGAACATCCGCACATGGCCACATGATAAGCAGCTGCAACTCTAAGCCTGTCGACTGAGAGAAGCCGCCACGTGGCAGCCCGTCAGAAAACCACGGTCCCTGAGACCCAGGCCGCCAGCAGACGCCCCCAACAGAGACAGCTCTCCTTGTGTCCTGGTCCATTTGCTCTGGGGGAAGGTGCCTAAGGCTGCGATGGCCACAGGGATCTATCTCCCAAGCACAGAAGGGAAGGGCCAGGCAAAACCCCCCTGGATCGGCAGCCACGGGTCGCAGGGCCCCTTGGAACCTTGAACAGCAATCTCCCCAAGTCCAGGCGAGACCTGCCGGCCTCTCTCGTGACCGGAGAGCCATGTTTGCCAGGCCATTCCAGGCCGTCGTCGGAGCACAGGAAAGGGGCCAGTGTGCTGGCTCCAGGTTTTCCACACGCACCACCTTCACTTTACTAACAGTTAATCATAAAGAAAAAACTAGCTGCAGCCACAAACGGCCTCCCAGAGGGTCTCCCACACATGCTCCTGCTCCCTCGGGCCCAGTGGAGGGGGGCCATCACAGGGCCTTTATGAAGGGGCACAGCACACAGACCAAGTGACAGCGCCTGCACAGGCCATTCCCAAATGAAATGCTGTTACTACAAACCAGAAAGCCTCTCCGCTCCCGCCATCATGCAAATCGGTCAGCAGCAGCTCTCCATGGGCGGTGCCCACCCCACACAGTCACCTGACAACTGTCACAGAAACCAAGTCCCAGGCCCCACTCCAGACCTCTGCATCGCACCCTGGGGATACAGAGGCCTCCAGGGGTGTGGAACCCACAGCAGAGCTGGCAAGCTCACCCCTGTGAGGACCACTGCTGAGGGTGGGCAGGAGGGAGGGGCTGGGAGAGAGCAGCCCGCAGCTGATGTGCCCACGATGCTCCTCTGTGACCCTCCACGCAGCCCGCCAGGGCCCGGCAGCTTCACATCCCTCACGCCCTCCAGAGGCCAGGCTCCCTCCACCACGGGGCTGCCCGCAGGGGTTCCGCTCCTGATGGACTTCCCGTCCACATCTCCCAAGTCCTGCAACACAATGAGAGTTTATGGCTGTTTAGGTGTTTTCACACACAGCCCAGTGAGGAGACGGTGGCTAGCTAGTGGTGAAAGGGGACGCAGCAGTCAGATGGTCTGAGTTACAGATCTGCTGCGTCACCTTCTGGCTATGTGACTTAGGCAAGTAACCTGCGATGTCTCTTCCAGATCCTGATCAGTAGAGATAAACACAGAAACAACCACACTAAATATTTGAGAGGATTCCATGAGTTACTACTCTGTGTACAATGCTCAGAGCAGTATTTACAATGTGTGCTATGAGTGTGTGTTCGGGGAAAAGTTAATGATCACTAAAGAAAATACGATTGTAGCTTCTGTACTTATAAACTAAGTACTTAACATATTTCAGAAATATATTGAATACCAACACCCAAAAGAGTTATTTTACACTGGTAATTTGACCTCTAGAATTCAGAACACATTTTAAAATATTTCTAAAATGTACAGAGTATTTTCATCATCTATAACCAAATCTGATTTTAGTACTCTAAAATTGTTGAGTGCATGAAATATTACATCATTCTTCACAACCACACAATTATACCTGGCCCACTAAGCTGTTTCCACTACGCCTGTTTAACTGTCTCAAACTTTGGAAAATACAGATTAAATGAAGCTTAAATCATGTAAAATGTACAGACCTGCAATTGCCGGGGTAGCAGCACCAGCTCCCCTGGCTCCCTACCCCAGCGCGAGCAGAGGGAAGGTGGTGTGCAGTAAATGTGGAACACACGCCGTTTCAAAGCCCCACACAAGTGAACATCGTGAATTATCCCACTGATAATATTCTACATGATTACATGTAGAAATAAAAATATGTTAGAGCTATTGGGTAAAATAAAATATATTGTGAAGATCGATTTTGCTTCTTTTTACATTTTTAATGTGGGTCCTAGAACATTTAGAATTGCATCTGAGTCACCTTTGTGGCTCACACTGCTCATGAAGACCAGTAGTGCGAAGGCCCTGGCAGGGGCCCTCCCCTGAACCAGCGCACACAGCACGCTCTGCACTCCGGCCCCTCCCAGGCGGGGTGGGGGTGGGGGGGTGGGGGAGCAGGAGTTCATAGCACCGAGGGGCAAAGCTGCGGATGTGTCAGGTAAACACTGAATCAGCCCCAATGTACAGGAATCTTCCAAAATAAATTGACTATAAACTTTGGCATTTTGTTATCACAGTTAGCAAACTGTTGTTTGGTGCGTGGCCGCGCTGACTGCAGTGGCTCAATGTATACTCAGAGGCTGAGGGCTCGGGACACTGATCTATGGGCACGGAGAGCCATCACTGTGGACGACGGCCAGACTGGAGTATTGGGGTGCGGTGAGCAGAATGGATCAGCAAGAGCAGGGCTGACACATCACGTAGGAGATCTTCCGGAGGCAAAATCAACGCGATGTAGATGTGGGAGGGGAGGGAGAATTCAAGGCTGACTGAGCTGAGTCGACAATGGGACATTAACTGAGAAGACAGGCAAGTCAGAAGATGTGACATCAGACTTTTAGGTGGACACGATCAGTAACAAGTTGGATAATTCGTGTGACTGACGCCCAAGTCATGAGTGAACATGCAGAGTGGGGCCGAGAGCGGCCGTCACACCGCATTCCAGGCCTATGCCACCCTCTGTGACATTCAAGCACTGCTCAGGGTGCTCCCTCCCCGGCACGTCCCGCACGCCCACCGCAGAACCACCTGCTCCCTGGGCAGACTGCAGGCCACACCCAGCGGGCCAGAGCGGCCGCTCTGCCCCAGGCCGCACCAGCCCTCCCTCACTCTGCTCTCTTCATTCGGGACCAGGACACACTTCACTTCCATACAAAGCCCACACTTCCTAGAGATCTGATGTTTTATCATGACCCTAATCCCGTGGTCGGCAAACCGCGGCTCGCGAGCCACATGCAGCTCTTTGGCCCCTTGAGTGTGGCTCTTCCACAAAATACCACATGTGGGCGCGCACGTACAGTGCGATCGAAACTTCGTGGCCCATACACAGAAGTCAGTATTTTGAGGAAGAGCCACACTCAAGGGGCCATAGAGCCGCATGTGGCTCACGGGCCGCAGTTTGCCGACCACTGCCCTAATCCAAAAGAAGTGCCTGTGGACGAACCTACACACACGGAGGAATTAAGTCAACGTTGTTCTGTCTCCATCACGCCACTTAAAACCTGACCAGAGTGCGGAAGCCAGTGCCAGGGCACCCTCCCTACGTGGAGGTTCTCCGACTAGCAGGGAGCTGCCATTCCAGCCTCACCCCCACTGCTCCGTCACCACCCCCAGCAGGTGCCCTGAAATACGCAGTCAGACCTCAGTGAAGGAAGCAATAGGACTTCCTAAAATAACAGCCTTGTTTTTGAGCACAAAGTTACACACTGTTATGAACTGAACTGTCCCCCCAATATTCCTATGCTGAGGCCCTAACCCCCAATGTAACTGTATTTGGAGACAGGCCTTCAAAGGAGTACAGTCAAGGTGGGGCTCTCGTCCTAGAGGACTGGTGTCCCTCTAAGAGGAAGAGGCATTACACTGCGGAAGAAAGTGCCTGTGAGGACACAGCGAGAAGACACCGTGTACAAGCCAGGAACAGAGACTCACCAAGAACCGAACCCGCCAGCACCCTGGTCTTGGACTCTGCAGCCTCCAGAACTGTGACCATTTCCTCCCATGTGTGGCGTTCCGTGAGGGCGCCCCAGCCCACCAACATGCACGCTGACAGGAGGAAGCAGGGACAGTTCTGACACTGCTCCTGTCGGCTGCCCTGAAACAGCTCATCTTCACCGTCAACTCACATGCAGAACCAGCTGCCGGCAACATCTGCTCACATCTCCAACAGGCAGTGCGGGAGGCCCACACCGCTGGGCTCCATCAGTGCCCGCCAGCAGGTCCGCAGCCTCGGAACCACTCTGCCACACCGTTGTGGTGTGCCTTATCTGCTGCCTGCTTCGCCGGGCGCGAAGGAAAGGACGTACACCGGGTTCAAGATCCGCCATCCTTGGCCCTGCCCCTGAGCTCATGTCCCTGTATCACCGGCTGGCAGGCTGGAGCTGGAGCTGGAGCCCATGCTACCACATTACTTCAAATATTAAATATGGTGGCATATGTGAAAAAAAGCAACTTGCAAACTACAAATTACCATATAAGCATTAGTGCCTTTAATTTTTATCTATGGCATTTTAGATCTTCACTAACCACTGGCCAACAAAACCATCCCATTTTCCAAAAACAATCTCAAAAGTAAATTGCAATACTTAAATTCTGAGTGCACTTGAAGCTTCTTTTCTTAAAAACATTAAAAACACAAATGGTAGAATGAAGTAAGGTGCCAGGCCCGGGTAGCAACGCTTGGCCCAGAGTCTCAGTCCACACTGGCTCAGACAGACAGACCACCTACTGAAAAGTATTTAGCAAACCCGCCAGCTGGTTATTCAGTTGGGTTTGCTTTGTTTTCCTTTTGTTCATTTGCCTGTTGTTGTTGTTGTTTTAAATTTAGCTTAAGGACTATAAGTGACTCGTTGGACAGAGGATTTACCAAATAGAGAGGCCACCAGACCAAATTCTCCCACTGCCTGGCTATCCGGGGGACAGAGACTTGCACCACGTCAGAGAGGTTCTGAGTAGAGTCAAGGGTTTTGGAAATCGCGTGTTACTCCTTCTCGGCGGGGTGAGCCCTACGAACTCAACAGGCTCAGAATTTACTCTTCATCCGTTCAACCTGCATTTGTTGGAAATCCATGTGTGTAAGGCTCAACCCCAAAGACACCTTAGGGCAGACTGTGCCAGAGAAGCGTTTGTGTGTTGGGGGAGGGTATAACTTACTAATGTTGATTATACTTTCATAATATACATACTTCAGGATCTGCTCAAAGTGAAATGCAGGAAAAGAAAAAAATCTACTTTTTTAAAAACATTTTTATTGATTTTTAGAAAGAGAGGAAGGGAGAGATAGAAACACCCATGAGAAACAATTATCAGCTGCCTCCTGCACACTCACTTCTGGGGGTTAAACCCGCAACCAGGGTACGTGCCCTGCCCGGGAATCGAACCCGAGACCTCTTCGTGCATGGGTCAACGATCAACCACTGAGCCATAAGGGTCGAACCAATCCAATTCTTTAAACTGTTTTACTAAAGTGGCCTAAAGAAATAAGAAACTATTTTTACTTCAGCTGCATACTTTTGATAACCCGTTCAAAGCCTGTCTTGACCTCCTTTTAAGTTGCCTTAACTTGAGCACTCAACGACATGCTGCGTGACATCATTTTTAGCTTCGGCCCTTTGAAAACCCCTTGAAGGGTTTCCATCACTCATGGAAGGAAAGAGAAACAATTTGGAAGCCCCATTTGCAATCCCTCCCCATGGGAAACTAATTTCCTAAGCCTCTCGGGTAAGTTCTGGGGAGTTTCCAGTTCATTTGTGAAAAAAAGTTAGCTTAGCAGTTTTCCCAAACATTGTCCACTGCCCTCCCAGTCCCAGCAGGCAATCTCCAGCTTTTCAACCAGTCGGCCTCACTTCTTAAGGCAGAGATGGTGTCCACAGCCCCGTCCCCAGCGCACACTGCACGGTAGTCTGGGCAGCTCAGAGCAGGTGTGTCCCGGGACAGCCTCACCTCGCCAGGGGTGCAGGCCATTCCAGGCCGTCAGGGAGTCTTTGGGATATTTTAAAAGGTTATCCAGTTTGCACAAATGCAAGGTTTCTGGTGTATTTAATGCGGATGTTAGCACATTTCTCAAATACGGTGTGTTTGCTGGAAAACCCTGGTAATCCCCCAATGCACATGACAGAGGCTGGGAATGTGGCGGGGGCCAAGGGAGCAGGATGGAGACAATGTAAGTGTGTAGCATGTAATAAAACAGAACTCAAAGCCTGAACACTGAGCACAGCTACCTGGAATGCACCTTAACCCAGCCCCGCCAGTTCCTCCACAGGGAGCAGCAGGTGTGATGCAGCGGTCAACTCTCAGGGCGGCGACGGGCCACCAATTTCATCCTCTGCCCCATGCTCAGTCCTGGAGAGTGTGGACGTGGCAGCTGAGAGCTGGGGCCCGGCAGCGCCTCCCGAAGCTCGCACAGCTTAAAGTTCTCCACTCCGGCCTCAAGCTGCAGCCAGAAGACCACTGGCATCTCACCACTTTCTTCCATCACAACTACACCTAAGCAACCTCCAGGAGAGAAACTGTGAGGCGGACTTCCCCTGGTAGCCACTCCTTCACCAACCAGCACCTGTTCCTGGGAAATCCTTCCCAAAAACCTAAAAACTGCACCTCCCGCCCAGTCTCCACAGTAAGTCCCTCTCTCCCACATGTCCGCTGCCTGCCGTTCTCTTCACACACGGCCACAGGTGCCTGCACTGTTACTAACTTACCAGCTCACCAGGAACACAGGGCGTGTTCAGGAGTCAAGTTTAGATCTGTTGTGATAAGTTACAGCAACCCGGGTGAATTTTATTTTCAGTCATTTTAAGGTTTGATAAGGACACCAAATGCCGTGCTATGAGGACACCCCAAGTTACTCCCCTTTGTGCCAACATCCCTTCTGAGAAGCAGGGGAGGAGCCAGGCTGGCCCTGGACCAGGAAGGGCCTCCCCTACCTGGGCGACCTGGGCGCCCAGGACCAGCCACGCCCACGGGCCGCCCTCAGTCGTTTCCTTTTGGGTCGTTTCCTTTTGGGTCAACGCCTGCACCAGGGGTTCGGCTCCTCCGCCCGGCACTCCCGCTCACCCCAACCTGTTAGCAAAATTAACAAGCCAAATCAGGGGGAGCTGCCCGCTGAAGTGTCTTAAAGAGACAGGCGCCGACTCCGCACAGGCTCCCGCTTTGTCCCTGCAGGTGTTACAAGGAAGTCAGACACCTGATGTTCACCCGCCGGTGACCCCCGGCATCCCTCGCAGAGGCTCCAATGCGATCGCTTTTTGTCTACAAATTCAAGCGTTTTGCAAATTAACCCCCTCCCCCCTCCAATGTCACGCGAGCTGCTCAAACCCGGGAGTTGCAGTGAATGTCTTAAAAGTCACCAGTTTCTCCCAGAACCACTCGGAGGTGAGATGGCCCAGGATAAAGCGCGAGGGCAGGCTCAATGAGAAACTTTGTTCTGGGCTGAGCCTGCGCATGGGGGCAGCGCGCAGCGCCCGAGCCCCTTCGCGCTGGGCAGCAGCCCCCACCCGCCTACTCCCTCAGCCCCCACACACCCCCACCCCCACACACCCCCACCCCCACCCCCGGCGCCGCAAGTTCCGCGGGCCGCGCTCGGCCTCCCCGTCCCGGCGCTGGGCCCGCGGCGCCGGCGGTTCTTCCGGAGAACACGCGACCCGCGCCCCGCGCCCCCGGCCCCGGCACGGTCCCGGCCAGGCCCCCGGCTCCGGGCCGCCGCCAGCCCGCAGGCCCGGCGCTGCCCCCGCGCCCGGGG
This sequence comes from Myotis myotis, assembly GCF_014108235.1. Lineage (NCBI taxonomy): Eukaryota > Metazoa > Chordata > Mammalia > Chiroptera > Vespertilionidae > Myotis > Myotis myotis. Next base: position 3,121,818 of record NW_023416327.1, read on the forward strand.
GTCCCCGATCCCGGGAACCCGCCGCCCAGGCCCCGGCCCCCATCCTCGCCCTTGGCGGCGCCCCCGCCCCGGAGGGTGGGCCGCGGGCCGCGGGGGTAAGGTGCGGAGTCGGGAGGTGCCGGCAGCCCGCGGCCCCGGGGCCAGGCCGCGGCGGTGCCGAGGGCACGGAGGGGCGCGGGGAGATCGGTCCCCCAGGCCCGCCCGAGGGGCCCCGCCCCGCCGCTCGCCAGCCGGCCGCGCTCCAACTCCGCCGAGCGGCCCAAGTTTGCAGCCCCCGCCCGCCGCCCGCCGGCCGCGCTTACCTCGCCGCGCGCCGAGGCCGGAGGGCAGCGGCGCGGGTCCCGGGTGGCGGCCGCGCCCGCCCAGGCGCCGCTCTTTGTCTGCGCCGCTCCCTCTTCCCGCCGCTCGGCGGACGCTGCCGGCCCGGCCGGACCCCGCCGGCCCGGGCGCCGCGAGCCTCCGCCGCCGAGCCTCCCGCCGCCCGCTCGGCCCGCGGCTCCGGCCTGACGATCCCGGCGGCGGCGGCGGCGGTGGCGGCGGCGACCCCTCCCCCGCGCGGCGCCCGCCCCTCCGAGCTCCTCCTCCTCCCGCCGCTCCTCCCGCCGCCGAGACCCCGCCCCGGGCCGGCGGCCGCGCGCCGGGGGCGGCCCAGACCCACCTGGGGGCGCGCAGGCGGCTCCGGGCGCCAGGACGGGCCTGCGCTCGGGGCGCGCGGCCGCCGGGTCAGCGCGGGGCCGAGCCTGGGGAGGGAGGGTCCCCGTTCCTGGAGCGACTTGCGCGGGGCGGGGGCGGGGCGGGTGAGGGGCGGGAGAGGAAAGAAAGCACAGCCCGGCGGCCGGCGGTGGCCCTCCCGCCCCCGCCCCCCCGCCCGCCCGTCCGTCGGGGTCTCTCCTCGCCAAGCTCCAAGTTGTTGGGCGCCCCCCACCCGGAAGTGTTCCCGGGGCGCTGAGCAAAGCAGGCCTGCTGTCCATCAGCGGAGCGACTTGCACCCGAAGATGACTTCCTCCCTGTAATTGCCTGTGGGCATCTTTGTTTATTTGTCTTCTTTCTGTTTACTTTCCCAACCAGACACTTCGTTAGGGCCTCGTCGGAAGCACTTGTGCAGAGGGGGAGAGACCCAGCCTCCCGCCTCCCGAGGTCCCTCTGGCTCCAGCAGCACCAGGGTCAGGGTCCTGCGAGGAGGTGTCGCCACTGCCGTCCCTAGTAGCGGGGCTGGCCGGGTCCCCGAGCTGTAAACAAACTTGGCATATTCACCCCGAGAGGAAGGGGAAAGGCACAGCCCCTCTCACGGCCCTGTGCCTCCAGATGTCCCTTCTCCAGTCGCCTTCCCACATGGCTTCCCAGAAGGACATCCTGCCATTCAGATGGCTCTGGTTTCCTGGAGGAGGAGCCTGGGTGCATGTGAATGAGGTTCTTTCTTGGGTTCCTGGCTTCTCGTTATTATTAAGGCAATAATAACCTCCCGGGTGACATCACAGCATCGCGGGCATCACTGCCTGGTTCCTAAAAGGAAGTACCACAGGAGGGTAGCTAGAGCCAGTAGGACTGCCAAGTCGCAGCCCGGTGCTGCACCATCTGCTTCTTGGGCTGTGGAGCCTGCACAGGTGCTTCTTACCTACCTGACACCTTAGAGGGAGCCAGTGTTGATGTGGTCCTAGGTAAGTCCCGGACACCTCACTGGCAGGAGGGAGCACTCAGGTCACTAGCTGGAAGGAGGCGCATTGTGCCGAGCAGGGATGGGTCTAAGCTAAGGTCAGGGAGGGGGCCACCTCCTTCTCTGACCTCTGGAAAGAAGCTACGTCAGCCCATCCTTTTGTGAAAACCTTACCTACTGAGAAGGAAAGCAGAGTATAGTCACTGGTTTGGCCCAAATTTTAAATTAGTTCATTCAAAATAGGTGTAACAACCTGGCCCCAGTTTCTAACTTGTCTGCTTTGTAAACTTTCACTGACTCATTGTTCTTGAACTCTTTTTCCTTCTCTGATTCTTTGTAAAGTCGCCAAAAACATTTTCTATCTAAAACCCAATGTCTCTTTCTCAATCTTTGTCCTACGACGTTTCCTGAAGCACGCGGCATTTCTGTATTTCCTGAAACTTGGTCATTCTCCCACTTATCGACGTTTCTGACCCGCCTGTCTCTGTTTTTTTGTAAGGTGGGTTGTCCTCCCAACCTCGTACAGCAATATCCCAAAGCAGACTGCCCTTTGTCTTCATTCTGATCTTTTTTTTTAAGAGAGTGCATCACATTCTGTCTGCTTCTAGTCTGGGTGTTCAGTTATTACCTCCCCGGTCAGTAGCCTTGGAGAGCTCCCAGCTTACCTGCTGTCCCTCTGCCTGACTCATCTTCTCTTCAAACTCACCGCATTCAGAATGCGACTTAATCTCCTTCCCAAACTAGTTCCTCCTCCCAGAGTCTCAGGCTTGGGCAAGAGTCCACCAGGCAGCTCCGCTCCTGGGAGAAACCTCATTACAATTGCCTTCTTCCTCCCACGCTCCAAGCTCACCCCAGTGCGGTGAGGACAGACAGGGCTCTAGGTGACCCTGGTCCCTCCCAACCTAAATCTCTATGATTCTGACTCAGTGGTCAGTAAACATCTCTTTGCGCCTCTTTTCCATCTCCAATGCCACACCCTAATTTTCACGTAATTGCTTATAATGTACCTCTCTTGAATTTTTTACATATATCATCTGCAACACACACAATAGTATTGCCCTCATTTTACACATGAAAAAAAAAAAACTGACACAGTAAGTGAAGGTGCTGGAATCAGAACCTCACATACTCGACTCCAAGCTCTGGTACCCACTGCCTTCCACCTGGTCAGCTTACTCACTCCCTTCCATCCCTCAAATTCATACTGGATATCAGCATCATCCTGAACTTTCTAAAAATTCCTTCTAGCTTGTACCTCCCCGCCACCCACACAGTTCTGCAGGGTGTCTGACAGCAGAAGGCTTGAGCAGCACTTCAGGAAGGTGAGGAACTGGGCCCTAAGAGGCCTATATTCATTTCCTGGGGCCACCTTAACAAGTCACCTCCACCCGCAGGACTTAAAACAGACATGAGTTCTGGAGGCCAGCGGCTGCAAGGTCTGAGCTCAGTGCCAGCAGGCCCACGCTCTCTTCAAAGGCTCTAGGGAACCATCTTTCCAGCCTCCTCCAGCTCCTGGGGCTCCAGGGGCTCCTTGGCGTATATCAGCATCACCCCCATCTCTGCCTCTGTCTTCACGGGGCCCAGTCCCCTGTGTGTGCGCTCCCTGTCTCTCTTATAAGGACACGCTGCCTTTAGGGCGCCCCCAAACCCAGAACGATCTCATCCCCAGGGGGCTTTGTAACCTCCACAGAGACCCCTTTTCCAAATAAGGTCCCATTCACAGGGTCCAGGCGAAGATGATTTTTGATCTAAAAAATGTATGTTGCTTGCCCTAGCCGGTTTGGCTCAGTGGATAGAGTGTCGGCCTGCAGACTGAAGGGTCCCAGGTTCGATTCCAGTCAAGGGCACATACCCAGGTTGGGGGCTCGATCCCCAATAGGGGGCATGCAGGAGGCATCTCATCTTTGATGTTTCTATCTCTCGCTCCCTCTCCCTTCCTCTCTGAAATCAATAAATGTATTTAAAAAAATAAAAATGTATGTTTCTTCATTCTATTCCATTAGTATGTCCATGTTTGTTTTACCATTAAAATGTCTTCAGTAATAAAGTATTGAAAGGATAAAAAGCATAACCCGTTCCCCCAAAATCACATCAGCATTAAATCCTAAGATTATCTTCCAAAGGCCTCTGGAACTCAGCCCTGCACCCTGCGCTGTCTCTCTGCCTCCCCTGCCCCCACGTAAGCTCCAAGCTCCAGTCACTCTGCTCTCCCCCTGTGCCCCACTTACTAGTAGTCGCACTCATTTCTGCCTCCTGTCCCTTCCTCTTCCTTCACAGTTCCATTCAAGCCCCCTCTCTCCTCTCCTTGGACTCATGGAAAACACAAGGTGAGGTCGAGGGCGCTGTGAGCCCCCCTGAGAAGGCTGCAGGCACGCCGCCTCCTGGGCCTCTGACAGCAAAATGCAGAGTTGTGAAGACTAAATGGGATCATGGTTTGGCACATGGTAAACGCATGAGCTGTTCCATGACCTCCCACCTTACCCTCCATTCAATTAAACATACTGAGTGTATTTCTATTTGGAAGGCTTAAGAATCAATTCAGAAGAAATAAAGATAAATTAGTTTTTAATCTTGGAGGAAGGAACAGAGCCATCCACAATAACTATAACATAAAGCTAACTATGAAAGGTACCAAACAAAACATGCTCTGAAAATCAGAAGGGGCTTAGGTTTAGGTGGTGGCATTAGAAATGGACCTTGAGAGACGACAGTGGGAAGTTATGATAACATGGCTGCCCTGCTTCCAGCCCCTCCCTATTTAGGGGGACCCCTGCCTGCCCTTGGCAGCAGGCAGAGTCCTCCACCCCTCCTTTCTCAGAAGCCCCTTGAGAGGGAATGGCCTGGGGTTGGCCAATAGTACCTTCCCTCTCAGGACATGGAAACTGGAGAGAGTGGAGAAGGGGAGGGAGGGCAAGACTCAGTTTTCTCTGGCTGGAAGGGTCCAGAACTTTCCTTCGGAGACCCTTACCAGGCTTGGTTCCCCCGCCCCTTCCCAGCTTTTCCAGACCCCAGCAGGCTGCTTGATATCCTGCCAGTACATTTCTGTTTTTTCTGCTTAAGGCAGCCAGACACACTTTTCTCATCTTGCCACGCAAACTCCTGAATACTACAGACTACGGGGTTTTAAAATGTAGAGGCAGACAGGAGGAAATTCCCAGTGGAGAGATCTTAGACCACTAAGGAGGACAGAGAGGGGGATGTGAGAGGACTCCATGGACATAGGGAATGCTCCACTTGCCTAAATGGAGCAGAGGATGCTGGGAGAGGATCCTGAGGAGATACTTCCGGGCTTGGCAGCAGGAGAGCTGACTGTGTGCGCGCACCAAAGAAAGCCGGGAGGGAGAAAGAGCCATTGGAAGCTTGCATCACTTAGGTCAGTGGTTCTCAACCTTGGCTGCACATTAGAATCACCTGGAAATCTTTTTAAAATCCTGATTTCTGGGCCTCATCCTCCGGAAATTCTGTTTCTTTGTTACTAATGATGTGGCCCCACCCCATAACAAAGAAACAGAATTTCCGGAGGATGAGGCCCAGAAATCAGGATTTTAAAGAGATTCCCAGGTGATTCTAATGTGCAGCCAAGGTTGAGAACCACTGGCGTAGGTAGTAACCCAAACTAGAGTGGAAACAGTGATTCTCAACCCTCCTAACGCCGCGACCCTTTAATACAGTTCCTCATGTTGTGACCCAACCATAAAATTATTTTCGTTGCTACTTCATAACTGTAATTTTGCTACTGTTATGAATCGTAATGTAAATATCTGATATGCAGGATGTATTTTCATTGTTACAAATTGAACATAATTAAAGCATAGTGATTAATCACAAAAACAATATGTAATTATATATGTGTTTTCCGATGGTCTTAGGCGACCCCTGTGAAAGGGTCGTTCGACCCCCAAAGGGGTCTCGACCCACAGGTTGGGAACCGCTGGTTTAGGAGAAATTGAGACAAAAGGCTCACAAGGAATTGACAACTGATTGGATGTGAAGGGCAAAGGAGAACGGGCATCAAATATAACCTCATGGTTTAGATGTGGGTAGCTGCAAAGACAATGGTGCCTGTATCAGAAATGTAGAAGTGGGGTTCATGGGTTTGGAAGGGTCTGGTTTTGTACGTGCAGTTAAATTTACGGAATATTTATTGCCGACTTACTACAGGGAGAATGCTCTCCAGGAGCACAGAACCCAGCAAGCACAGCTCCTGCCGCAGGCGACACCGCACAAGGCAGCTGTTGGTGCTCTACCTGTTTCATCAGAGTAAGGAGCCTGTTGCTCCCTAACTGAGCCATCCACCTGCGGGTGACAGACACGCCCTGGGGGCAGGGTCCAAGCCTGACATCTCTCTGCGGCTCCAGCTCTTTTGCCTGCAGACCCAGCCCGGAGCAGGCACTTCATAAATCTCATGATGGCCCCAAACGCCACACCGTCCTGAGCTGCCAAGGGGAGCGGGGGACTGCGAGCACCCACGGAGAGGCCCCAAAAGAGGTCTTTGTGAGCACGCGATGAGGATTCCACACCAAATAGTGGTGGACTTGCAGGTGTCAGTATGGCATTTTACCTACAGCAGCATAATGTGGATAAGGACAGGAACTTGAGTCTTATGGCGGCATAATGAGTTCTTACCCAAAGACCTAAGTACCATCTCATTACCTCTTGAGATTCGAAAAGAACAGGCTAGAACCCATGAAATCCATCCCTCCATGGCTGACAGGGTTAGGTTGTTTTAAACCACAAACACAGAGGTGAAGTTTAAACACACCCCAAACACCATAGAGCCAGTGCGATGAAGGGTGAAGAGGAAAGCAGGTGTGCTCAGACACGGCCCGTCTTCACCTGCGCTTGGTCGGGGATCACTCACTGCAGCGATCGTATCCATCGTAACCAAAACTTGAAGAAATACAGAAATGACCCCACTTTACATTGGTTTTGATTATTGGTAGCAGGGCAGAATTGATTTTAGATGGGGAAAATTCTAAGGCAGCTTCATAACTTTAGACAAACGAAGAGGATTTTACTCAAGCTTTTATTTTGAAGCCTGCCTTTAACTGGAAATCACATTTCTGTTCCATACAATAAACCCTCCGTTAATCAGGATGCCTTGGGGAGGAGCTGTCCTACTAAATTAAATTTTCATTTTGGTTAAAGATTAACCAGAAAACCCTGTTAGCAAGAGCATAAGTTCACATTTAAAAATATATATGTATATTGCCAGCTGATATTCCACCATAAAAATGCACCCATAATGCCTGGGTCATCCTTCTGAACAGCGCCCTGGAGAAGATTGGGTAGAATCTGCACTAAGTCAGAGCCACGCGCTACAAGTATTTTTTACGTTAATTAAAGCATGTGTTTTCCTGCATTTGCTCCTTTTTTTTCTTTTTTCCCCCCCAAAAAAGTAGAGTACTGAGTCAGGAGCTTCCAGTTAGTGGGGGTTCTAATTGCTTAAAGTCCACGTTCTCCAGTGTTTCCCAGGGAAGCCTTCTGAAGTGTGAGCAGTTGTCAGCCAGAGGTGGAAGCAGAACGCTTCCCTGTGAGCACTCTCACTCGGCAGGAAGAAGTTAACGAGGCAGTAGTTTCAGAAACGCTGTGCTGTGAGGCGCTGCCTTTTTCATTTGCTGTTCCTGGTGGCTGCTGGGAACAGCGCTGCAGCCTGTGAATTGGGTGGAACTTTTACACTGGACAGGGCTGTGTTTGAGAAGTAACCTGTGCAGCTCCCTACCTGGGAGAGTGGGTGCCCCTCCCTTGCAAACAGCACCTCCACCCAGGGCTCCTAAGCTCGCTTCCTTGAGTCCCTCTCACTCCCCACGCCTCTGCTGGGGCACTCAGCCCACATGCCTTGGTTTGTAGTCATTTATGTCCATATGAAATTTAAAGATGACAGATTGATTACGAGGAAGGATGATTGCTTCGAATTCCCCAGAGTACCTCAGAAAAAGTGGGCAGTTACTAAAGGTTTTTCAGATTGCATTGTATGGGATTTTTAAAAAACTATTTAGAAATGTGTTTTTTTTTTTAAAAAAATGCAAGTCTTGTACAGTTAGCTATTAATGTTGTAAGTTATTATTACTAATGCTATAGTTACTCATTCATTGTGCTCTTACCACTTGGCAAGCTCATTATCTGACCTCACAACCCTATGAGGGAGGCATGATGACCCCATTTATAGGTAAGAAAACAAGCTTCACAAACTTGCCTGAGGTCACGAAGCTAACAGGTGTTTAGGATCTCGCATGCAAGTATTGGTTCACAGGTGCCTGTGATGAATACATTGGGTGTGTTTTACTTTGTCATGAAATCACTTTCCTGTCGATTTCTTAACAGAGTTCCTGGTCGTCCCCCACTTCACTCTGTTTTTATTAGGCACTTCTGGCATCTGCATGGACGGGGCCATGGGGCGTAAGGTGAGGAAGATGTGACTCACACCTTCACCCACACGGACTCAGGCTGGAGGAAGTCTCACAGCTTCTGAGGGGAACCTCAGAGCCAAGCTGGATGCAGTCTTAGTTTCCTATAGCTGCCGCAACAAATTACTAAAAATCAGGGGCTTGAACAGCACAGACTTATTACCTACAGTTCTGTGAGCCCAAAGTCCAACATAGGCGCATTGGGCTAAAGAGCAAGGCATTGACTGGGCTGTGCTACCTCTTGGGGGACAATCCACTTGCTTTCCCCACTCCTCCAGGCTGCCCACATTCCTTGGCTCAGGGTCCCTTCCTCCATCTTCCAGGCAGCAATCATGCATCTTTCTGACTCTCCTTGCACTTTTGAGTCTCTCTCCCTCTGGCCAGGAAAGTGATCCTCTCTCAAGAACTCAAGTGATTACAGTGGGTCCTCAGGGAGCATCCAGGACCACTCCCCATCTCTGGGTCTGTACCCTTAATCACCTCTGCAGAGTCTCTTAGCTGGTAAAGTAATCTGTTCACAGGGTCTGGGGGGCAGGGGGCATCATTCTGGAATGTTACTTTGGAGGTGACTTTACATCCTGTAGGAGTTCTGAGAGGAGTGAGCCTGGGGCGGGTCCATGGCGCTTGGGGCAAGATGGGGATGCCACCTGCTGAAGCAAGTGGGGAGGGAGGCGATTCTCCCCTCAGGAGCTGCTGGAAAAGAGAACACGGGGAGGGACGAGCATGCCATACACATGGGAGTGAAAACTCCTTCCTGCCAGAATTTCCTGGGTCCCTTTCCCCAACAAGTACCTCCCGGTAGCCACCAGCTTAGGCAAAGCCACCACATTCAGGAGTCCATGTTCCACCGAGAGCGAGGTGAAGGCGTTTAAGGAAACCCATGGTTTCCTGGGCAAGGACATGACATGAGTAAAAAGATATGTCACATCCAACCACCAGATTGCAGGAATAGAGCAGGCAGAGGACGCGTCCCACCTTATCAGGAATGCAATCAGCGAAATCCATACTGTGGGGCTCTGCAGGCAAAGGCCTCCTCCTTCCACCCACATTATTGAGAAACAGGCAGGCGGGCTGTCAGCCTGTGAGTTAAGACCCCAAATACATTAAAAACAAGAAGTGCTAGGGACGCATGCTGGTATGCCAAAAAAGAAAGAAGAGAGAGAAGGCCAGGGGAGGAGATGGCATTTGGGAGGGGGCACGTGGCAGGTTTTAGGGTGCCACCGAGGACAGTGGTTACACTAGTGCTTGCTTTATAATCGTGCACTAAGCATTCATTTGCTTCATGTGGTTTTTTGTATTGTGTTATATTTAGCAGTGAAAACATTAATGTTGACCCTGTGTTTTTGGAAGACTGGTCAGGCAGTGGCATCCAGCGGACGGGGCAGCCTGTAGCTCTGGAGGCCACAGTGTTGAGGTGGGTGTGATGGGTGATGGCCACAGTAGGACCTGCAGGGGGAGAGGGATCGGTGTTGTCCAGCGGAGGAACACTGACCGCTGCAGTGACTGCCGGGAATTGGAGGTGACAGAGCGGGAGGGCACGCCGTGTTCTCTCACCCCCGGCCCAGTGAGAGTCTTGGCTCCCCGCTCTGCCTCCACACGGCCCATCAGCAGCTCTCTCGGATGTCCTGACGTGGATTTCAAAAGATGGATTACTTGGGAAATGGTGCCAGTGTCTGAGTGGAAGACCTGGAAGGGTGAAATGTGGAAGGATGGAAATCTAGACGTGTAAGAAGATGCCCTCCCGGCTGTCGGCCCCACAACGCCTTCCTGACGCCACCGCTCTCCGTGCCACAGACAAAAGCGCCCAGGTTTTCCTGACCTTTTTCTCGTCCCAATTGGTCCAGAAGCAACCTGGGCCTCAACTGAAGTGAAGAGGAATTGCCTCTCCTCAACCAAGGAAAGCAGCAGTCCTGTTGGCTGTCAAATGTACAGGCTAAGATCCTCGAGTTTCCCGAAGGAGGGCACATGGAACTGGCAGTGAGGGTGGTTTTTCTGAGGCTTTAGTGGGAGGCCGTGCGAGATGGTTTACATGAGCTGATGGCACCAGCTGGAGCTCCACCAGGGAAAGCCCAGGTGATGCTGGCCCCCAGAGACCCTCAGGTCCCCTCCAAGCCCTCCCCTCTGCATCAGACCTCACCTAAGGCAAGGCTGCCCTCTGTCACTTCCTCCCACGCTGCCCTGGAGCACCATTTAAACCTGATGTGAGCGGCACAAACACGTTCCCGGTGGGACTTGCCTTAGACGTTTCAACCTCTGAGTCCATCCCCATGTTATTTGTGGGTTCATTCCCAACGCAGAGCAGAAGCAAGCAGGTTGCTCTCCAACAAACCACCTTCCTATCCAACTAGGATAAGAGAGGGGAATGTGATGCTATTGAAGAAATTGGTCTAAACCCTCTACTAGTTTAATAAGCGCCAAAGTAACCTAAAAGTAGATACTATGGTTTAATCCAAATTATTGTGGCAGATGCAGTCATTGCCCCATCCATGTCCTCCCTCAGGGCCGCCTGCAGCTGCTCTGGGTGGTCGCCTTCCTCCTCCCAGGCCATGGAGTGGGCCTGGCTCCCGTGTGGGGGGAGAGCAGAAGGTAGGGCATTAACACCCCCCAACAACCCAACCAACAGGGAGGTGCATCTGTGGGTAGAGCCCCAGCTCCCAACTCTGGCTGGGACAGTCTGAGCAGGCCCTGCACGGAGGTCTCTGCAGGCTTGAGCCCCAGGTCCACAGGGCGGTGGCCCCCTGGTCACTTTCCTTCCCTTCCCACCTCACATCCTGTTCCTCCCTGGTGCTTCTGGGAACACCTGCTGCCTGAGCATGGTAGGGCTGCCATAGCAACACACCACAGAGGGGGCTCACACAACAGAACCGATTTCCTCTCCGTTTTGGAGACTATAAGTCTGAGATCAAGGTGCCCACAGGGACGGTTTCTCTGAGGCCTCTCCCCTCGCAGATGGCCACCCTCCGGCTGTGTCCTCGACGGCCTTGCCCCCATGTGCACACCCCTGCTCTCTCTTCCTCTTCTAATGAGGACACCAGTCGTGTTGAGTTAGGGCCCCACCCTAGGACTTCATTTAACCTTAATTATCCCCTTTAAAGGCCCTATCTCCAAATACAGCCATACTGGGGGTAGGACTTTGTGAACTCGGGGTAGGCAATTTGATCCATAACACATACCAAGTAAATTACTTGCACTCAAATCCTTATCTATGAATCCAAAGTAAGACAGTCACGTACCAATCCAGTTATTATAAAGAATGCAAACACAGCCCTGCCCGAGTGGCTCAGTGGGTTGGAGGGTCATCCCATATACCAAAAGGTCTGGGGTTCGATTCCCAGTCAGGGCATGTATGCAAGTTGTGGATTCTATCCTCAGTCTGGGTGCATACAGGAGGCAACTGATCAATGTTTCTCTTTCTCTCTCCCTTCCTCCTTTCTCTCTAAAAAGCAATAAAAACAAATCCTTGAGTGAGGATTTAAAAAAAAAAAAAAAAAAGAACATACACAAACACACACACACCTGGTTTGACAAAGCAAAGATTTTTAAAATATATATATTTTTTATTGATTTCAGAGGGGAAGGGAGAGAGAAACATCAGTGATGAGAATCATTGCTCAGCTGCCTCCTGAATGCCCCCTACTGGGGATCAAGTCTGCTACCTGGCATGTGCCCTGCTGGGGACCTCCTGAGTCAAAGGTCAATGCTTAACCACTGAGCCACACTGGCCAGGGCAAAGCAAGGATTTTTGACATCAGAGAAACCACTGAGCACCCCAGGTCCACTCCTGGCAGGCTTGGATTGCATACTTGAAAATAAAAGTTACGGGGTTGGTGGAGTATGCGGGAGGGGGTTTTCCTGAAAAGAATACACCTTTGGATACAAAGGACTTTGCTTTTTTTGCACCCAGTTCCATTCCATTAAGATGTTCACTATTGTTCTACACCAAGCATGTCAAACTCAAGGCCTGCAGGCCGCATACAGCCCACAACGAATATTTTTGCTGCCCAGCCAATATAATGGTACGTAAGAATTGTTTTTAATAAAAATTTTGTAACAATTTTTATGATACCCTGTTATACATAATTATTAATAATGAGCTACAATGTTCGCTAATGACTCGTTACTATCATCGTGTTGCACTCATTTCCCTCACGTGCCTTACGCGCAGGCGCACCATTTCTCTCCACTAATACCAGCAGCGAATATTTTAGCAGCTGATGGCCATGTCATTAGTCTTGACTGACTTGTTTGGTGTGCACAACAGGAAATATTTCGCTTTCAGAGAACAAGAAAAAATAGGTTTATTTGCGTTACACTTATTAATTCGTGCAGTTATTCAGTGTCTGGTAAGTTAATGTTTAAGAAAAAAACCTTAATTTTTATTAAAATGTTCTATTATTTTATGTTAATGATGACTCGTTTATTTCAGCCCTTTGTATTCAGCTTGTCTCTATCGAAATAAACCCATGTTTCTATGAAAATTGAAGCTTTTGGTTTTTTGCGGCCCACATACACTTACACCTTGTTTATTTGGCCCGTGTGAGCCTGTGAGTTTGACATGCTTGCTCTGCACGAAGGCAGGTTGGGGCACAACTAATTGTGACTGATGGGAAGGAATTCAGGAGCCAGACATCCCAGGGGGTTCGTCTCAGGAGGCCCCGTGTGGTGTGTTGCTGGGCCCATGTCTAAAGCCGTGTCATGGCAGACCTGTTAGGTTCCCGGTCATTCACTTTTCAGACCACGGCTCGTCTCCAGCCGGAGCCATTGTGGCGGGTGGCGGGTCCCCGAAGCAGGGCACGCTCCCAGCCTGTGTCCGAGCAAACCGTGCACCCTGCCACCGCACACGTGCAGAAGCTAGGATTTCTCACATATGTGCAAAAGCTGTGAAGGTGAGCAAAGCACGGACTCATCCTGCGGTGTTACTGAATTCCTTGGTGCTTTTAGTCACGTGGTTTCTAATCAGCAGACATTTAAACTGCTACACGAATGTGAAGATATCGGAAAGAAATTCTGTTTATGTAAAAAAGGATCCCCTTACTCAAAATGTGGGAGGCACTGTTCTAAGCTGTGAGAGACATTTCTAGATCAGCGGACGGTCCATGGACGGGCCAAGGAGAGCGTCTGTAACCTCTCCCATCCCCCGTTCACAGCCCCCTGTCCTTGACCAGTTTCCTTAATCAGAACTGCCCGCCCGCAGTTCCTGAGTCCTTGCTATGCTGGCCTCTCTTCTTCTCTGTCTTGCTTTCGTCTTTGCCAGTATTTTAAATCCTGTTCAGGCAGGCTTCCCTCCTCACCGGCCAGTACCTCTGTGTTCTCTCATCCCTTCTCCTGATCACCATTTCACTGAGGCCTCTGGAGCCCTCTCCACAAGTATCCCCACTGGGTTGGAAGGCCGTTCCCCAAAGGCAGAGAGGGTTCACTCAAGTATATATTCATTCCCAAAGGCGGGCGACGCCCCACGAGCAGACGCAGATGCGGCTGGTGCCAGGGCTGTCCCCTTGGAACGTGTCATTTCCCTGCCCCCGCCCGTCTGCCCACGTCGGCACCCGCAGCCATAGTGCGGGTTCCACCAGGTGCTGGGCAGGGCACAGGTGCTGCAACGTTACACCTCGCAGAGTCCCTTCCACCCGTGACTGACAGGGCTTGGATGATACCCCAGCTCCCTCACCCCTCTGTGGGGTAACTGGTTCTGCACTGGCCCCGGAGCTTCCTGTGCGATTGAGCTTCAGGTGTTCACTGGAGTAACTTGCTTCAGAACAGATCTTTCCTTCCCTTGTCCCACTCCCCTACCCTTAGTGATGTTTCTGGGTCCCTTCCCAAATAAGCTTCTTGCACCCCAATCCTTGTCTCAGAGATTGCTGATGGAGAACCCCAGTTAAGGTACCCTGGCAAGGTCTTTGCCCTGACACACTTTGAACCATCTATTTCTAGATTACAGAAAAGGATATATTGGCTGCGTCGAGTGCTGGGTTGATTTGTAATCCCATTACCTGGAATTGGCATGTAAATAGCCGTGACCCGGACAAACCACTTAACCTCTTCCTGCCTCAGTCTCCTTATTGCCGGACACACATGTGGACTGGAGCAGTGGTTATGAGAGTGTGCGATTCCTCTGGAGTACATTAAAGATACCCCAGACAAAAGTAAAATCTGAAAAGGAAATGGTACTCATAGAATCATTCAAATTAAATTACAAAATTGCCAGGGAAGGGGAAGAGTGCACTATTAGATATTAGGAGACAATTCTCCGTGGGTCTCTTATGTTTCTGCTCATGTTGTGAACAGGACACTAAAACCTTTATTCCAGACTGTCTTTCCGAAGATGCTACATAGCACAGAGCCTTGGAAAATAGAGTTTGTGTCTCCAGCAGGCCAGTGGCAGGTTTGTTTACTGTCCAGTAAAATAAAGACGATGTGCAGGGTTCTCAGCACTGATGCACATCCACTGCCTGCGCATGCAGCGTCTCCGTGCTGCCCGCCGTGAGGCTGGGAGGAAACGGAACCAAAGCAGAACGAAGCTCAGGCTGCCTGGGAGTGTGAGCACCTTCGTCTCTGACCCGGGAATCGCATGTCTTCTGCCAGAATTCATGAAACTATGGCAAGCTAAGTTTTTAGCTCACAAGTCAGGTAAAAATCTCAAACCCTTCACAGTACTTAACATTTGGAAGATCTTACTAAATCTTGTGCTGCTAGTGTTACTAAAAATATAGGCTGATAGAAGGTTTGTACAACACAATGATTCCCATTGTCCAACTGCAGAGTGTAAGATAGAATCTAAGTAGTACATATCCAAGATTCTGAAATAGTTGTCTTAAAGACTGAGATTTGTAAAACCTCTACATTTTAAGTAGGCGAGTATATGGATGTTAATTTCTCCATTTTGATTTTTTTTGTATATGTTAGTGTAGGCAAATACAAATGATATTTATCATTTTATAAAAAACTCACCATAGACATATCAGAAGAAAATTTTAACTGCTTAAGACGTACATAAATGACACATTACAAAAAAAAGTTATGTATAAAATGTAGTAATGTCTATATGATGAGTGACAGCAGAGGTAGAAACCCATTCACATAAAAATCATTGCCAGTATGTGTACAAGTAGTGTGTTTGCATAAAACCCCTGGCTGTTGTGGAAAAGGCAACTGTGTTTTTTGTTGTTGTTTTGTTTCTTTATTTTTAGAAATGCAGACTTCCACATGCAGCTTCTCATGTGGATGTGTCTGGAGTCTTGGAAGCTTGACTACCCTACGTTCTACACACGGACCTTGAGAGCTTGTTTGGAGTTTCTAGCAGGGAGCGCAGCTACTTGCACACCCTTGACCGAAGACCGGCCCTCTCCTCTGGGGGTAAGGTCGTCCTCTTCCTCAGAGCATGATGCTTCGGGAGGGAAGCACATGGAGGGGGCGAGGGAGGAAGGGGACAGCCGCCTGGCCAACTGAATCAATCCTGGTTTCAGTGGGGTGACAGATTCAGCCAGATTGCCTTCACAACTAAGGCAACTGTGTTTGAAGTGTTGAATAATGTCATACAAATTGACAACTTTATTAAAGGCTTGTCTTCCTATTGTGAACTTTTTGGTTATTGACAATGATAAATGTGGTGTATTCCAGAATTTACTTTTCATGTCGAAGTTCATTGGTTATGTGGAGGCCAGGCATCAGCGTAAATACTTCAAAGGAGACACAAAATTACTATTGTGTAATTTAAACATCTTTACCTAAAACTCTCAAACATAGTTGTGCTGGTTTGCATATCTTGCTGATACAAAGAACCAAATTTAGCCATGTAAGGCCCCTATGTTTCCATGCCTGACATTGCAGTTAAAATGTCAGCAATGAAGCTTGACTCAACATGCAAAACAACGCAAATTAAGCTGCTTAGAAACTTAAAATTACTATCTGACAAAGAGCTGTGTATTCCTATGTTACTAATATGGTCTTACGTTGTTCACGGTTACATTTGAAAGGTATTTTCTGACCATTGATAATTAAAACTGGCTGAGGTATTTGATTAACTGCTTCCAAATTGTAGAACAAACTATCAATTAAGACATAATAGCACTTATATGACATTTTTCTCTGGGCCCATGCATAATAATAAAAGTAACTCCATCTCTCTAAGCGTTGCTTGGTTCTTCTCCGGTCTTCTGTAACACCGCCATCACCTTAGAGCAGGTGTGTGCGCAGGCTGACATCGCTCTTCCTGAAATGGACGGGAGGCGGCGGCTGCCCTGTGCCTCTCTCGCCAGCATTTGCAGCCATCCCAGTCAGAACATGGGACGGCGGCAGTGAGGGAGGGCGCAGCCACCCCGTCATCACGGGCACCGAGGGGTCAGTGTGCCCACCAGCCCTGGGCGGCCAGCAGCTCTGCTCGTGGACACCGCGGGGCACGCTGCAGAAGCCCGCGCACTCTTCCCTCGCACCCGTGCCTGCCCCTGTCTGTCACATCGTTACTACGCCTCACTGCATGTAAAGTGACTTTTTAAGGTTAAAAGAATTATTTGCCCAAATTGGGGTTGTCATACAGCAGGTCCCTGCAGCTGGCTGTGCCCTGCGGAGCTGCTGGCTGCGGGGCAGGTTCCCGGCTTGCTAATTGGTGTGTGCCAGGCCTCCTGCCCTGCTGGCTCCCGGGGCCGCTGAGAGCAGCAGCTGACGTGCCAGGGTGTCCGCACAGCCCAGGTCCCTGCCTCGCCCCTAAGCAGCAGCTGCAGCAGAGCCCCCTGGGAAGTTCAGTCCCTGTCAGCTGTCCCTGCTAATCAAAATAGCACCCTCAGGGTGGAATTCAATCAAGCTCTGGCTACATGTGTGGGACATGTTTATTTACATGGAAAAGACCCGCGTGATGAGTTAACGCACATCCTGAAAGGCAGGGGAGATAAGAGGAGATGACAGTCTCAATTCGGGGGCTATGTGCAGTGTCACTTCCCTAAGACACACCCAAGGAGGTGACATGAAGCAAGGAGCAAGTGAGTCCCTGGTTTCCACCCACCAGCCGCGTAACTCCACACACCGTGGTTGCAGACTCACGCCCAGGGCAGGTGTTCGCTTTGCTAAAAGTACACTTCGGCCTGCGATCTCTACCCGCCCATGCGGCTTGAGCGCCGGAGCCCCGTGCTCGGCAGGAAGCCCGGACGCAGCGGCAGTGCCTCCCGCCTCCCTGAGACCTCAGCTGCCCCTCGGGGTGCAGGCTGCAGCGGTGAAGGAGGTGGGCCGAGAGCTATTTCAAGACTCTGTGTGTTGACTAAAGAGGCACACATGTTTTTCACCAAAATTTATAAACTTTTATTGCTTTTAACCTAAAATGAGGCTGAGACTAATTGGGTAGGTCCTTCTCTTCCACCTTATGCATTCTTTTTTTTTTTTTTTTTATATATATATTTTATTGATTTTTTACAGAGAGGAAGAGAGAGAGATAGAGAGTTAGAAACATCGATGGGAGAGAAACATCGATCAGCTGCCTCCTGCACATCTCCTACTGGGGATGTGCCCACAACCCAGGTACATGCCCTTGACCGGAATCGAACCTGGGACCTTTCAGTCCGCAGGCCGACGCTCTATCCACTGAGCCAAACCGGTTTCGGCACCTTATGCATTCTTTTTAAGTCTTTGGAACCATCTGGACCTGCAAGTCCATGAATTCTGAAATACATAAATAGCTGTTTATAATGCAAACAGCTGCCGTGTGTCCTCAGTCAGGTCCTCAGTGGGAAGCGCGGGAGATGCTGGAATCCCTCTCCAAGCAGCTCCGCAAATGCACGCTGTTCCACTTCCACACTCGCCAGGGCACCGAGACATCAGCTCTCCCAGCCCGGCTCAGACACTCAGGAGATTCCGTTTCCATTGTAATGAAGGCTGCTGACACCGCTCAGGGAGCAGCTTAAGGTAAAGCCAGAGAGAGGGAAAGGCAGGTTCAGGATAGAGGCAGTCGGGGCACCCGAAGGCAGACCCCGAGCCTGGGCTGCCTCCTTCTAATGACAACGGTTCCTAAGTGCCTCCATTTTTTACCTTCAGAGCGTGAAATAGTGCTAACGAGTAGTGAAAACACAGGGTTTTAAAAATCGAACATAACTACAGATGCACTCCTTTCTAAGTAGATGTGATGGACCAAACTTTAAATGTTTAGGATTAACAAAATAAGGAATTAATGTTCTTTAACTGACACCTCAACTTGCATAATTTTTAGGGTGTAGCCTGTTATGCGTTTGCATCTGTTGCGCTCTTTGCCACCCGATGTCTTCCACTCAACATTTCTGAAGTCTGTCTTTCCATGGAAGCAATCATATTGTGAAGCACTCACTCGTGCCCCCATTTCCTTGTGCCCCCCCCCATCCTGTGCTATGGGGCTCCCACATTCATGGCCTCTGGGCAGGATCAGAGGGCAGAGCACAGGGCAAAGTGTCAAAAGCTGAGGCCAATAGATGTGGACGTTTGTGTGGTCCGTGTTGGTCCCCAGCACAGAGAAGGAGGGGAAGAGAGTGTGAGGGAGACTCCCGCTCCAGGCCTGCGTGAGCCTGGCCCAGCGCCAGGGGAAACCCCGCAGGATTCTCGGACTTGGAGATGAGACAGTCAGGAGCCCCTTTGATGGGTGGGTCTCCAGGAGGCACCAACACCCTCCATCTGGGCCGACTGAATGGGGCCCCGCTCACTGCTAGGTTCTGCCGGTGCCCAGAGCCGCGCAGCAGGACCAGCAGCCCACGCAGCGAGGTGGCGCGGAGGGTGCACGCGGCTCCAGCACGGCCCGTGGAGCTCGGGGTGGGCGCCATCGCCTCTGCCTCCACTGAGGACACGCGCACCCTGGAGTGCCAGGCAGGACACGCGTCCCTAGACCGGCGGTTCTCAACCTGTGGGTCGCGACCCCTTTGGCGGTCGAACGACCCTTTCACAGGGGTCGCCTAAGACCATCCTGCATGTCAGATATTTACATGACGATTCCTAACAGTATTACAGTTAGGAAGTAGCAACGAAAATAATTTTATGGTTGGGGGTCACCACAACATGAGAAACTGTATTTAAAGGGCCAGAAGGTTGAGAGCCACTGCCCTTTGCAGAGAGGCTGCTGTCCTTCCCTGTCGACTATGCCCTGAGGCCATACGTGCAGACAGACCTCAGGGAAACATGCCTGAGGGGACGCCGAAGGCATGAGGGGAAGTTTCAGCCACGTGGGGACTATGCCCTCCTAAGAGAGCTAAGTTTGGTTACAGAATCAGTAAGACAGCCCCCCCAGGGTTTCTGGGTGCGGGGTTATATTTCCTTCCAGGCTTTTTTTCCAGTGTGTATTTTACTTTCATAATTGGTTGTGCTTTTTATGACCTATACAATTTCTCATAGCTTGTTTTACTCAATAATATTTTCTCCGAGTTGCGTTATAATTTACATTTTTATTTTTATAATTTTTTAAATACATATATATTTCTTTATTGATTTCAGAGAGGAAGGGAGAGGGGAGAGAGAGAAACATCAATGATGAGAGAGAATCATTGATTAGCTGCCCCCTGCACACCCCCTACTGGGGATTGAGACCACAACACAGGCATGTGCCCTGGGCCAGAATCAAACCTGGGACCCTTCTGTCCTCAGGCTGACGCTCTATCCACTGAGCCATGCTGGCTAGGGCTATAATTTACATTTTTAAAAAATCTTCACCCGAGGGTATTTTTAGATTGATTTTAGAGAAAGAGAGAGAGAAACATCGATTGTTTGCCTTCCATAAGCGCCCGGACTGGGGCTCTAACCCACAAACCCTTGGTGTATGGGACAACGCTTCAACCAATGGAGCCACCCGGCCAGGACTACGTTGTAATTTTTATGATTATTTCTTGCAATCTGCAGTGAATCACTAAGGGACTATGCCAGAACCCAGCTGCTTGACTTCTTTCTGACTCTTTCATATAAACTCTTTAGTACTTTTCTTCAGTATATGTTTTTCCATATTTGGGAATATTTCCTTAAACTAGAATTTTACAAGTGGGATTTTGGAACAAAGAACATGAATAGCTTGTTACTTTTTATACACATTTCCAAATTTCTTTTAAAAATGCAACTCAGTAACATTGCATGTACAGACTGCACTGCACTTTGGCCAGACGTGGGTAAGATCTGCTTTAAATTCAGCTTTAAAAGTGACAGTGTGGTCTCTGCTGTCTTCATTTCCCTAATTTCAGGGGCAAGTGAGAGCCACCCTCTTCCCCATGTTTTCATCGCTGACTTGATGGCCCAGCCTGCACCTGACCTGCCTGTGTTCTTTGGCATCAAGGTTGCCACGTTCTGGTTTAGTCAGATAATCTCTTTAACAAACATATGGAGCATTTTTCTGT
Source organism: Myotis myotis (assembly GCF_014108235.1). Classification (NCBI taxonomy): domain Eukaryota; kingdom Metazoa; phylum Chordata; class Mammalia; order Chiroptera; family Vespertilionidae; genus Myotis; species Myotis myotis. The sequence continues at coordinate 3,142,196 of NW_023416327.1, forward strand.
CAAATTTGTCCCAGGCTATCGTTTTCCTTCTTCTCTTCGGTTTGCCATGAAGGTCTAAATGTTTATACAGCCAAGTCTTCCTGTTTGCTTGTTTGTTTACTACTGCTATTTCTGTGCTCAGAAACCTGTTCCTCCTCCCTCCAGGGTTTTGCTAAATACGGGGTGTGGCAAAAGTAGGGCTACAGTTGTGAGTACACAAACCAGAGTTTATTCTTACACTGTTGTTGTTGTTGTTGTTGTTGTTGTTGTACTATGTTTCCATATGCCCGTTATGTTTAAGTTCTCCTGTGTTAGCTGTTTAAATTTTCTGGAATATCAAATAAAATCTAAAGTCAATGAAAACACAGTTAATCTCTCCCACCCTCACCCATGCTGCTGGGCCTCCCGCCACCTGCTTCTTTGAGCAGAAACGGCACAGCTTTGTGGCCGACAAGAGAAGGCTCCTGGGTGCACCCCTTCCTCCGGCCTCCTCTGTGCTCACCGTGGCCTCCTTTCTGCAGGAGCCGCCTGGACGTCATGGCACAGTCCTCCAGAGGCGACGCTGGAGGAAGGGCGAGGGGGAGGCGCAGCCTGAGATGTGCCAAGCCCGGAATTACCTTCACTGAGCGGTGAGACCGTCGGGGTTCCGCCGTGGGAGTGGCGTCGCCTCACCCTCCTCGGGCCATGGCTCTGAGTCTGGGGGTGCTGCCTGCACCTGAGGGGGTGACCGAGTCCCAGGTCCTCCTGAGACCACTCGATGCCTCTGATGTTCCCTGCAGCTGCCTTCCTGCCTTTGTCCCCGCTGCCTGGAACATGCGCCTCCAGCGTGTGGAGGCCACAGGGGCCACGGCAATTCCGACAAGACAAGCGCTTTAAAGGGAAGAGATGGCCATTTCTCCAAGAGGGTTTAATAGTGCTCCTGCCCTAAGGCAGCGGGATGAATTGGATGGCATCTCACAGTCTTCCTAAAGGAGCCGCTGGGGGTTGTCTAAGCTGTTTGTCTAAACTGGAAAGAGGATGTAGAGAAAGCCCACAAAGCTACATCTTTCAAAATGTTACTTAGTTCATCCCGGGAAACAGACTGGTACTTTCAGAGCCTGACCATCTCAGCCCGCCGGCCACGCCAGCTCGGGCACCAAGGTTTTCTGAATTCCCTCCCGGCACAGCCAGGGCAAGAGCAGGCAAGGAGGCCGCTTTCCGTGATATGGAAACCACGAGACAGGCATGAGCCTAGACATGAGGAGAAACACAGCTTCATTTTCCCTTCCTCCCTTCCTCCCTCCCTCCCTCCCTCCCTCCCTCCCTCCCTCCCTCCCTCCCTCCCTCCCTCCCTTCCTTCCTTCCTTCCTTTCTCCCTCCCTCCCTCCCTCCCTCCCTCCCTCCCTCCCTCCCTCCCTTCCTTCCTTCCTTCCTTCCTTCCTTCCTTCCTTTCTTCCTCCCTCCCTCCCTCCCTTCCTTCCTTCCTTCCTTCCTCCCTCCCTCCCTCCCTTCCTTCCTTCCTTTCTTCCTCCCTCCCTCCCTCCCTCCCTCCCTCCCTCCCTCCCTCCCTCCCTCCCTTCCTTCCTTCCTTTCTTCCTCCCTCCCTCCCTCCCTCCCTCCCTCCCTTCCTTCCTTCCTTTCTTCCTCCCTCCCTCCCTCCCTCCCTCCCTCCCTCCCTCCCTTCCTTCCTTCCTTTCTTCCTCCCTCCCTGCCTCCCTTCCTTCCTTCCTTCCTTCCTTCCTTCCTTCCTTCCTTCCTTCCTTCCTTCCATCTCCCGTAAACCTTTGCTACAGAAACTTCAAATCCTATCAACCCTTTGCATTCAGTGGGTGTAGTGAACAGGAAAAGGAGACCTCTTCTCGCTCACATTGTGCAAATTCATCTCGCCTGCTCCTGGCAGTCTTTGTTAGAGCCAGCATGGTGAGTTTTCGTTGCTGCTGTTGTTATCCTCACCTGAGGATGTTTCCCATTGCATTTTTAAAGAGAGATTGGAATGGAGGAGGGATGGGGAGGGAGGAGAGAGAGAGACATCAATGTTTATGGATTGGCTGACTCCTGTACACTCCCCGACCTGCCCGGGGATCAAACCTGCAGCCAGGTACATGCCCTCGACCAGGAATTGAACCTGTGACCCTTCGGAGTCGGGGGGGGGGGGGGCTATCTCTCTAACCACTGAATAACACTGGCCAGGCCAAATTTTTTTAAGTTTGTTATTGTTTTTTTATCAAGACTTGAGAATCTAATACCTACCCCAAATGGTCCTACATTTATTTTATTAATGTTAATTTTTCTTGGCAAGGAAGTTTGGAATCTTAAAATGTCTTTTGAGCCTGTATTATCACCCAGTGAGGTTAAGATAATGCTCTACTTCTGTTGCTGCATCTGCAGAAAGAGGTAGGCTCTCTCTTTGAACACCTAAGTGCTTTCATTTGGGTGACAACGGCTATGTGCTTATGCACAATTTGATAGACTGACAAACAATATATCCCTTTGGTTGATAAGCTTAAAAAATGATTACAACAGTGTAACGAGGATACTATCAGAGGAAACAACACTTTTCTTGGAATAAATATTATGTCAAGAGAGGGCCATCCGTAAGCAGGGGAACAGTCGTGCCTCGTTTAATACATGGTGCTGGGTAAGTGTTTGGCAGATTCGGGGGATCTACCAGCTGTTGTCGCAGAGACTGGGACTTCCCCTCTGGATCCAGGCTGCCTTCCTCTGGACTGAGAAGCCCCAGCTCAGCGGAGCGCTCGGCGATGCTGGCCGTGTTCCCAGCCCCCTGGCAGGTCAGGAGGTTCTCAACTTCCCGGAACTGCCTGTACAAAGAAAATTACACATTCTTCATTTTTCCCCTCTCCTCATAAACCAGAATTCAGACTTGCTGGTGGCGAACCAGCAGTAGCCGTAAGGTGAGAACAGCAGCCTGGGGCGTGACAGAGCGACTAGAGGGAAGGAGCCTGGGGCCCTGGGGCCCCATGGGCTCCTGGAGCAGACCCTGCCCTGCCCTAGGCCCTCGACAGCCATGGGCCATCATATAAGGAAGTAATTATCAGGTTGAATGAGTAGCTGAATATTAAAAATGGAGACCAAAGACAAAAGACACAAGAAGTTCACAGGAGAGAGACTATGAGTAGCTCTTAAACGTATGAAAGAATGTTCAGTGTATGCCTAATAAGATTACATAGCAACTTAAGATAGTATTTTTAACCTGAGGATTGACAAAGAACTAATACAAATTGATAAAACGAAAATCATAAACCTCAAGTGGATAAGCAAGAAAAGGACATAAAAAATCATACAGCCAACAAAATTCGCATGGAAAGTAACGAGCCAACATTTTCACATATTAATTGGCAATGTTGCCAATATAATGGTGAAATGTGTGCATTCTTACAACACTGAGGTGATGAAACTGGCTGCAGCCCGTATGGAGAACTGTACAATGGTATTTTGCTAGGCTTTGTCAGTCTATTCTAATGAAATGACTCTAAATACAGCAAATGCTACATCCATAAAGATATTCATAGCAATCCTATATAATCATTAATAATAGTGAAAAATTAGAATCAAGATGCCCAACAAAAGGGAGACAGTTACTATGTAACCACTCGGTGGACTAGTGCAATCATTTTAAGTGATATGAAAACTGCAACAAATGACAAGAAGATTGATATGTTTTTTAAGTGGAAAAAGCAAGATTCAAACTGGATATACATTACTTTTGCTGTGACATGTTCTATGGGGGCCTGTATCTCAGCCCAGATCTGTCTTTTCAGCACAATCCTGAATTCCAGATGGCTCCCTCTACCTGTGCGCTTCTCCAATAAACCTTCCACGCTGCTTCCAAATTAGTTCATTCACTGTTGATTCAGCAAATAGCTACTGAGTGTTAATCACTAGCCCGGAATATTCCAGAAGCATGGGCTACTCCACTGAGCAAAACAAAGCTTATGTTCTCGTCGGGGGTGACCCACAGTAAATATGTCAGTAAACTATACGGTCTGTTAGAAGGGGTTAGTGCTGGGGAGGGGCGTTTGGCTGTGAGACGGGGCAGGCTGCAGCAGGAGACAGAGCACCCAGAACAGGAACTCTCTGAGAGGGAGAGAACTGAGCAAAGACTTAAAGGAAAGGCTGAGTTAGCCAAGTGGGTATGTGGGGCAAAAGCGCTTCAAGCAGAGGGCACCGCAGGAGCACTGCGAGGTGGGACTGCGCGGGCGCCTGCCGTGCCGAGGGACCGCCGCGCCTGTGATGGGCCGGGTGGGTGCAGGGAGGTGGGAGAGCAGGGCCAGGGCGTGCAGGCCCTTGTAAGGATGGTGACCCTGATCTGAGTGCCATGCGGCAGCGCTGGGGGCCCTGAGCTGGGCAGGGGCGAGCTCTGACTTGGGTTTCAGAGGAGCCTCTCTCCTGGGCTGAGAATGGGATGGGGAGGCAATGGTAGACACAGGGAGGTGGATTAGGAACCCTGCAGTCCTGCAGGTGACAGATGAGAGTGGCTCACCCTGGGTGGTAAGAAGTGTGAAATTCTGAATGTCTAATGAGGGCAGTTCTGCAGAATCTCCTAATGTCTGTGGGTGGGAGAGAAAAGCAAGGATGACTCCAAGGGCTTTGTCTTGAGCAACTGGGCCAATGGCCAGCAGCTGTGGTGGACATGTGACTCTGATGTGTCTCCTGGCCACCCCAGGACTGGTGCTGAGCAGGCAGGGGCCCGAGGGGCTGTGTGATCCCAGCAGGGGAGACACGGCCACACTGCGTTGCAGGTAGAAGTCAACATGGGTGTTTGCCTGTTGAAGGGCTGAGTTGAGTTGCTGCTGACTACCTAGTTCTGGAATGTTCTCACTCACTTTCGCTGAAGTTTCCCCCTACTTAGAGCTAATATTTTTCCGTCAGGACCCAAAGGCCCTGAGAAGTCTGAAGGCGCTGGGCACTGTGTCTGTGACCCTGGTGCCTAAATAGGCTGCAGAGTGGACCTGAGCCCAGGGCTCCCTTCAGCTCCACTTCCGCCTCTGCCCCGTCCCTCCCCTGCAGGCCCCTCTGCTCTCCCTCTAACAGCCCCGCCCCGTGCCTTTGGTTACCCACTTGGCCTGCCCCAGGCCAGTCCCACCTCCTGCTGTTCTTGTTTGCTGATTAAATTACTAAAGACCCCAGCAGGCGAATATCCCAAAATGACAGGAGCTGTGTTAGAGTAACCTTTTTTTTTCTTTTTTAGGAATTCTGTAGTTGCATTATACTGTTTGAGCAACTTTTACATTTTGGAAGTCCGTGTTTTTCTTCAAAATTGACTTCTTAGAAGTTGCTTGTAGAAATACCACATGGGTGCTGGCTTCTTCCTTGCAAGCAGCTGCCAGGACACTTCGCCATAGAAGTACGCACCCTTCCCCCAGGGCTCCTGACAACGTTTCTCGTTGCCTTTGAAAGGAGCTAGTTCACAATTCCCCCAAAACCATAGCCCTGTGTTTCTGCGAGCGTATGACACACGTTTGGATCTGGAGCTCAGCTCCCGGTCAGACTTAGGAGGCCACTGACCTCCTGGGCACACGCCGAAAGCGTCCTGAACTCCGGTTGGTTACATGTCAGGGAGCTGGGGGGAGGGGGGGGGTGCTGGGGCCGGGTAGGTGGGTATGAAACGGTTTAAGGAAATGTGTCTCATGCAAAGGGGCTGTGGCATCGAGGGGGAGAGCTAGTGTCCTGGCTCAAATTCTTGCCTCTGAACCCAGACAAGTTTCTTAATATTTGACGGCTCTGTTGCTTTATGTGTAACAAGAGATAATAGATACTGTGTCCTAGAGTTTAGCACGTGGGTAAGGACTTTGAAAGTTGGAACTCACGTGCCTGCAGTGCTCTGCTTTCATAAACATTATTTCCCTTCTTTTTAAAAATATACTTTTATAGATTTCAGAGAGGAAGAGAGAGGGAGAGAGAGCCAGAATCATCAATGATGAGAGAACCATCAATCAGCTGCCTCCTGCACGCCCCACACTGAGGATCTGCCCTACACTGAGGATGGAGCCCACAACCCGGCATGTGCCCTGACCAGGAATCGAACCGTGACCTCCTGGTTCATAGGTCGACACTCAACCTCTGAGCCACGCCGGCCAGACCCTTATTCTTTTTGCTGGGATAGTGTAACGTTTGAGGTGTTATTGATCTAATAAATCCACACGCTGAGGTGGCCTGTAAAGATTTTGTTGATATCAAAGATGCCTTACCACTCCGCCTGGTTCTCAGATAATCCAGTGGAATATTTACATAGCGACAGCTGACAGCCAGAGCCCAGCCGGGGCTGGACTTACACACGGCGCTGCAGGCAGGACTGGGAGGCCATCCTCTCTCCCGGGGAGAAACATGTGTCCCCGGGAGGGGGGGGGTGGCGGGTCACACTCCCTAAGTCACAGGCAGTAACTGGGAGAGGCGGGCGTTGAACCGGGGTCCCGGCCTCTAACCGCGCTGCCACACTACCCTTCTGCAGGTGTCCATCTACGCAGCACCGGCGGGACGCCCCTCACAGGCCCCATACCCTCAGTTCACGGAGCTCCCGTTGAGCCAGTCCTGGTGACTAGCAAAGCCTCAGATCACCATGACTCCCGCACAGCTATTCTCAGCCTTCCTGTGCGATTATTATGTCACCGTGACATTGGCAAGCACTTGACATGAAGTGAAACAGTATTCTTGGACGCTAGACTTGCAGCAGGGCTGTCACTGTCCCCCAGCTTCCTCTCACCCTCCCCAGGAAGCCCCAGCTCTACTCCAATGACTCCAGAAAACAATTGCCTTCAAATGGTGTCATTTTGGCTCGGTCAACAGAAGCAAGTCAATACCCCGACTCTTTCAACACAGGGTGTCAGGGTGACATCACCTCCTCAGGCTGGGGGGCGCCATTACAGTGTATTCCCGTGGGGACAGCGTCAGATCTTTAAGGCACTGAAACAGCCATTGTTGGCTTCTGACAACTGCAAATTGCCTTAGAATCTTGCTCAGACAATTGGACTGCATCTTACCGTTTCTGGTGCTCAAAAGAACGTCAGCAAATAGCAAAACCCAACGGCTGTGTTGCCACTTCCCATGTATCATCTCCTCTGCTAGGAATCAGCCTCAAACTCTGTGCACAGACAGACCAAAATCTCTGGCAAAAATTCCAGTGTGTGCGAGCACAGGAGGTGGCGGGGGAGTGTTTGCTGGTGAAACTGACATTCCCCAGGCGGGAAGGCCGTGTCCACGCAGCAAATGCCACGGCAGCAGGACTGAGTGATGCAGGCAGAAGGCACAGCGGGGTGTGGCAGGGGGTGGTGGGTCATCGGCGAGATTAAAATGTAGATCAGAGTGAACCCTCTTACACTCACCATGCAGTCTTAAATGAGCTAAAACTCTCTGGGATAAAGTACTGTCCGGCCTGAATTTGACTCCACTCTCCATTCCCAACCCTCGCCACTCTCACACCTCGGTTCTGTTCCTGGATGGAGCGAGAGGACAGGCCATCAATCCACTGCTCCCCTCTGAGGGAGCCCTCTGTCCAGGGGCTCTCTCTCCTGAACGGTGAACACTGGGACCGCCTGGGGGCTTATTAAAGCACGCAGCACTTGGTGCCCCCCCCCCACCCAGTGTCTGAATCGGAACTTAATGTGGCCTGAGAACTGGTGTTCTATTTCTGGCACTTCTCACGTGACGCTGAAGCTGCTGGGCCACAGACTACACTCGGGGAGCCTACGGTCTCTATCACAGGGAACAGCAATTTTTCCTAATTTCTACAAATCCGGTAGAGCTGGGTGAAGGGTGGGAAAGAATTGGTTTTGAATTAAGACCAATTTGGGCCGGAGTCACGGCTCTGCCAATTGCCAGCTGTGTGGCCTCAGAGAAATTACATAACCTTCAGGAACTTCATTGCTTCACCTGTACGGTAGGGATGACGAAAGCTGCCTGGCGGAGTGGCTGCAAGAATACAAAGGCGATACAGATGCTCCGAGTACTAACTAATGGGATCCCTGCTACCAGACCTTGTCTCTGCATGAGCCTCGATTACATACAGTGACGTCTTCCCAAACACGAACCTTCCGAGCAGTCATTCTTACCCCAGGAAACAGAAATGTGCTTCCTGGGATGCGTCGGCTTCTTTTTATTTTAATATTGCCTGTTTGCTTCGGGGCCTGTTTGACCAGACCACAACATGGGAGGTGACAGTCTTATACTGACTTTGTCTTTTAAAAACCAACCCAAACCACAAAGGTAAGTGACCTGGCATCACAGTTACCACACGCTGGGAATTGCATATCAATGTCCCCTGTTGAAAGTTTGGCCTGAAAGTTCTCGGTCTCTTGAGGGTGGCCAGTGTGCCCATGTCGCCACCATTTGTCTCCAGCAGATTCTGGTATTTGCTAGTTTTGCACAAAGCTATGTGGGAGCCTCGTGGACAGACCTGTGATGGAGCCTCTCCCGGATAATTCCCTCCTGTGATTATTTCCAAGAGAAAACTGGGACCAGCCAGTGATGAGTCCGCTGCACTGACAGAACAGGAGCTCAGACATTCGGCTGAGTCCCTCCCCAGGTCTTATGAGCTCAGTCATTTCCATGTCCCATTTGGTTAAATATAAGTCACTTAAGTGAGTTTTTAAAATGTTATTCAAATTCTTACTTATCTTCATTCAGAACTCAGATGCCATGTTCCCAGCAGCCTTATTCACAGTAGCCAAAGGCAGGGAAACCCGTGTTCATCAAGAGATGAATGAATAAGCGAAATGTGTGCACATAGGATAGGACATTATTCAGCCGCAAAAAGGAAGAAACCCTGATGGGTTCTGCATGTGGCCGGCCCTTGAGACACTGTGCTCAGTGACATGAGCAGTCACAGGAGGACAAATACTATTTGATTCCACTCCCGTGAGGTCCCGAGAGTCATCACATTCAGAGACAGAAAGTAAATCGGTGGTTCCAGGGCCGGGGAGGGTGGAGAGCCCGTTTGCAGTGCAGTTGCAGCTGCAGAAGATGAGGTTCTAGGTCGTCATGGTTGCACAACTACATATATATACCAAATGACACTGAACTGTCCACTTACAATGGTTAAATGGTAAACCTAATGTTATGTGTATTTACTACAATAAAAAAATTAAACAGAAAGTTCAGGTGCGTTCAGTTCTGGGTGGGCTGTCACTATATAAATTCTGAGAAGAAATGGAGGCTGGATCCACTGGCTTCTAGGTTCCTCTCTAACCTGAGGGCTCATTTGCTCTGCTGCCTGGCACCCGCCTGGACCCCTCCCCGCCCCGTTACATCCATACCCAAGTCAGTAGCAGGAGGAAGTAACGTAAGTGAGGAAAGCGTGTTGTTCAGATGCAACCAACCATCTTACAGCACAGGCATGTGAAATAGGAGTCCCCGAATTTCCTCCAGCATCACAGAGGCAGAAGCAGTGGAGCAGAGGCCTGGGAACAAAATGGTTGATTCCCCAGGCAGCTCTGGCCACGTGGTTCTTACACATATTCTGTCAGAATTGAATCTACAGAGTCGTGGACATTCATAAAATGAATTTTACTGACAAGTTTATTGTGAAAAAGTGACAGAAGGGCCTGCTCCCCCTCCCCTCTGTGCTCCGTCAGGTGAGCGCACTCTCAGGGAACAGCAGGGACTAGCATCGTTCTGTTTCTCAGCCGCGCTTCCCTCTGCATAACCCTGCCTGCATCGGCGTTCCTTTTCTCTGATGCTCTTCCCCACTCACACAAATCTAGGCACAAATGGGTTACAGAATGGCACAGGGCACTAAGAGAGCTGCAGAAGTGTGCAAGCAGGGAGGGGAGCATTCGTGGTATGTAGGTGCCAGGTGCTGGACAGATCCGCCCTCCCATTTGCTCCTTGTGGGAAAGCAAGCCAGTGTACATGTGAGCCCCTGGGTGTTTAATGGGATCTTTATGCTTAGTCTTCAGACGTCCATGCTTAAAGGACACTGCAGATGCAAGTGTCTTCTCAAGGATGCTTACCCTACTGATAGCATCTAATAGTTAATTTTAGTTCAAACTGATGTTATAATAAAAGCCTGAGGAGGCAGGCCAATGGGACTGTTTGGTTTCTCTAGCCAGGCAGCCCCTTAGCTCTCTCTTTCACAGAAACATGTGTCAGAGTACTCATTCATCCACTGCTCAGGATCTGCTGGTCAGCCCTGGCAGTTCCTCACAACTTTCCTGTATTGTTGTTACCTTTATTCCCCAGCTGAGTAAATTAAGGCCCAGACCAGTTTTTAAAACCATCTAAATAAGATCCCCAGCTAGTAAGTGAGAGAAGTACAATTTGAAATAAGATCCTTTGAAAAACAACCCCATTGATCTTGTTTCCCTTGATCATCTCTGATTAATTTTTAATATCTGAGCTAATAAAAAGGATATTGGTCAGCATAATGGAGGCTTCAGAGTTTGTTTTTAAATGTAACAAGGCAAATAAGAAAGGTAGAAAAAATTATTTCATGAATAGTTTCTATAAAATTTACTAAGCTTATTGTTGTAAATTTAAAATTGTTTCCCCTTTTCCCTCTTATTATCAACACTTTGAAAGCACATTCATTTCTGAGTATATACATTTACATTTATAGTTACTTATAAATTTCTAGAAGAGGAACTGTTTTGTCCCAGGGAATTCAAAGGTTAAGATAACTGATACTGTTGGCCTTAACCAATAGTCAGATATTTGTCCAGCAAAATGAGTTTATTCGGGAACAACAACAAATTGCAATCTGGGACTAATAGTGAGACACTGCAGGTCCACAGGAACAGGAAAGGAGCTCTCTTTTACAGACTCCAGAGCAGCTGTTGTAACCAGCAAATCCACTGGAGGAAACTGAAAATCGGAAGTATAGTGGCTTTTCATTGGCTGAGTGATGGCAGCCTCCCATTGGCCGAGCTGTTAGAGCAAGAAACAATGTTTCTTCCTCCTCTGCTGAGGCGGTCACCTAGCACCACTTCCTGGTGAAGGGGCGAGGTAGGGTGTGTTGAGTGGCGCTGGTATGAGAGGTCTAGCCTTCTGACTCCATTTTAAACGGGGGTCTGTTTAGTAATTTTATAATTCATATTGTTAAAATATGCCCCCAAAGTCTCTGCAATTTGCATCCCCATAAACAGGGCATGGGAAATCTACTTCACAATGAAATGATGTGCCCACACGATTATTCTCTCTAAAAATCTTGCCAATTTTATAATGGACACATGGTATATGCTTATTTTATATTGTGTGTTTTACTTCTGGTGAATGTAAACATGTTTAACAAATATCCAATTTTCTTCTTTAGTTTATTGAGAACTTATATTCTTTTCCCCTTTTTATTATATGCTATTCTTTTCTTGATTGAAATTTAAGAGCATCCATATATTAAGAATATTGATCCTTTTCACCACATTATAGTTGGCTTTTAAATTTTCTTTCTAGTGTTTTTTCACAGACACAAGTACATCAACTAGTTCCACAGCAGTAGGTTGTATACACCCCCATATTTGTGCAATTGTGTCAAGATATCTGGAATATAAATTCCTGCAAAAGGACTTACTGGGTCAAAAGTTGGGTGCACTGAAAACGCTGACAGCTGTTGCTACTTCCCTGCTTATTTCATGCTCATAGCAGTCTTCACGGGGCGCTGTTATTGTTGCCACTCAGAGGTCAGGAAAGGAGGCTGTGAGGGCAGCTCGCGGGGCGGTGCCCTCTCGTCGTTGGAAGAGCCCAGAATGGGAGCCAGGCCGCTGATGCTGACCGCATGTACACGGCCTCTGCCATATCCTGTAAGCAAAGAGAACCTTTATCTGCAAGCTCTCAGGCTTTTCCCCCACCAGAAATTAGGGCTGTAGGAGCCACATTAAACAGTTTATTTTAAACTTCAAAAGAGAACTTGACCTAAGTTAGGAAAGAGAACTCTAAGTTTGCTGCCAAGCGATGGTGTTGGCACTGAGCCTGTTCAGCATCTAATAGATCTCGTGCTGAGAATAGGTACCGAGTTCTATTTTTAGGGCCTGGCCCCTCCCTCCACGTTGAATCACAGAAACATATTCCTATGTCCTCAGTATTTTCTTCATATCTCTGAGTATTTTAGAAGTGGTGGGAAATCTTACAAGAAAAAAATTGCAGGCATTGAAAAAAAATAGATTTTTGATTCTATTTTGCACAGTAAAAAGAGCTTAGATGAACACAATTGAATCTAAAAAATGATTTCAGCTTGTGGGTAATATGAGAATGTAGGCAATATTATGTATTACTCTGTTTCAACCGAGACAAAATGTAGTATATCAAAATGGTCGAAGGTAATGAACTTTTCTATCAAAGTAAAAAACTTCACTACTGTCATTGCAGTAATTGGGTGTTTCAGAGAAGGCTCCAGAACGGCGGATAGAGGCTGCCTGGGGACTTGACTATTTCAAAGCAAAGTCTTCTAGTTCCTTGACTCCACATGATCAAAGCTCCTTGTGCCAATAAAACACCTCCCCTCTTCAAGAATGGTAGTGACCTACTAAGATATGGTGGTTATAAGAGAAGGAAGAAAGTGACTCGCCACAAGGAAGGATCACTGATCTGGCATGGAGAGTCCGCTCGACAATGACAGGGGGTGGAAAAGCGATGACTGTGCGGCTCACAGGGAGGAAGCGATGATATTGGGGAACGTCCCATTCCGTAGGTTCCAGGGCACACAACTAAGGCGGCACAGTCAATGGCATTGTACAATCAGCAGCTTGCCACAGTTTGTTTATCATGGGCGTGTCCGTTCTTAGTGGTACAGGAAACAATGGTGCCTCTTGCAACCACTGGTGTCCTAGATTCCGTGGGGCAGGAATATACGTGCAAACGAGCAAGGCGGGGAGAGCCTCGCGGGGGAGCAGTGCCGTCGCTCACACCCAGTCCTGGTTCATTGTACTAGTAATTGCAGTATCTGGGACTAGCACAAGGTCGAAGCAAGGTTAAAGGATACAAACCGGGGAGAAGGAACGTGAAAAAGGATGATGGAGCCCCTATTTCATTGGTAGAATGAGTGAGACGATAGCCTGAAGCCAGAGTGGGAAGTTGCCACGCTACTTCATCTCTCAGAAGCAAAGGAGCAGTTTATCTTCAGAGTGCATTCTGTGTATTCGCATTAGGGTCTGAAATCCAAGTAAACCGGAGTTTTTATAGAAAATATAGGGAGGTGTAAAGAGAGGAGGTTAGAATTTGAACTGGCATCACTTCCAGCCTTTGTCGTTTGGAAAAGGGATAACAGGATACCAAACCGTGACCCAGAGGCCCAGGACCCAACACGGCCTGAGTCTTGGTCCCTTGTCATCGGGAGTCAGGCGAGATGACTGAGGCCCTTCCCGAACACACAGAGTCATGGTGTGACGAGGCCGCCTGGCCTGACAGTGGTCATGTAAGCCTCAAGAGGAGGACCGTCACAAGGAATAAATACCACGGTGCTCAGTGGTCTGAGATGCCAGCCTGGTTGGGATGGAGGTGGGGAAGGCTTTGTGGAAAAGCTCGTTTGAGATGGGCTGGAAGGTGGCATTTCATGTGGGAAGGGGCCAGAAAGCTGGTGCGAAGGCCCGGTGGCTCTCAGTCCTGGCTGCACATTAGGATCACCTGTTAAAGTATAAACAAGCAACGGCTGGCCCAGCGCCGCCCTGCCAGCCAGGGGCCTGCCATCCGCGGCCGCTCTGCCCGGTGCGTGGCCTCACAGCGCTTCCCCACCCAGGTCAATGGAACCGGACTCTGCTGGGGGCCCAGACGGTGATATGTTAAAACACTTTCCCCCCAAGTAATTCTGACGTGCAGTCAGGATGGAAGGCCTCTGCCTTTTTGGAGCAGGTGGTGGGAGAGTCCCCTGGAGTTCAGGGGATCAGGTGGGAAGGTCCGGAGAACAGAGAAGTAGATGAGGTCACTTCCCGAGGCCGCTGTGCCAGTTCCAAGTCAGCCAGGTCGGGAGCCGTGGGCATGTGGGACTCAGCAAGAGACATGAAGGCAGCCAGTGCGTGTCCCCCGAGGGATGCTCGCCCTTGATCTGGGAAGGGAGGGGCCCGGCGAAGCCAGACCCTGGAGAAGGGCCAGTCAGCAAGGCTGGGGTCCTGGAGGGGCCTCAGCAGGAAGGGAGGAGAGTACCACCTCCTGCTACTTCCCATTGTCCAAACCCACCAGGGGCCACAGGGCAGCCCCAGGGCAGAGTGGGCACAGGAGGGGCGGAGAGGCAGCGGCATTTTGAGAATTTGCCTCCATTAAGTAGGCAAAGTGAGCCACTGAAGCTCCCATGAAGAAAGTCGTGACTAGCACCATGTCTTTAAAGGGTGTCAGCTGGCACGATATTGGAAAGTAATGTGGGCGGAAACACACTGCTATGCAGGCTGTGAGGCCAGAAGGAAGCCTGCTGGCTGGGGCGCTGCACTGCCGGGCCCCAGGCTCTGGCTGCCTGGTGGTGAGCACCCAGAGCGCCGGTGCCCTGCAGAGCCGCCTGACCTTGGCCTGTGGGCACAGTCCTTGGTGCCCTGCAGCCGCCTGACCTTGGCCTGTGGGTACAGTCCTTGGTGCCCTGCAGAGCCGCCTGACCTTGGCCTGTGGGCACAGTGCTCAGTGCCCTGCAGAGCCGCCTGACCTTGGCCTGTGGGCACAGTGCTCGGTGCCCTGCAGCCGCCTGACCTTGGCCTGTGGGCACAGTGCTCGGTGCCCTGCAGAGCCTCCTGACCTTGGCTGGTGGGCACAGTGCTCGGTGCCCTGCAGAGCCGCCTGACCTTGGCCTGTGGGCACAGTGCTTGGTGCCCTGCAGCTGCCTGACCTTGGCCGGTGGGCACAGTGCTTGTTTGCTGCAAGTCCGTCTGCAGAACAAGGCCTGTCTGTTCAGAACGAGATTTATGGGGTTGACTCAGCCTGTGTCAACGTTCAAACACTGGTGAACACACAGAAGCACATGGACCTGAGTTTCTGGGAGGGACCGGAGAGTGGATAGCTCCTGGTGCATCGTGGGAGGGAGAGGAGGGAATTCCAAACACAGCCCCTGGGAAACGTGCGAGAGGCGAGTCCTGTCCAGGGCCTGAGCCTCCACTTCTGCAAGAGAAGCGGCCTCTTCATGGGCTTGTCCGCTGCTCTCCAGTGTGCCCACCGGCCATTCCCCTTCTCGTGCCCCGGGTCAGCGTGAAGTGGAGACGCTAAATGGTGAGTCAGCGCCGGCCGAGGGTGCCGACCTTCTCCCCCGGCTATTGCTGGAGCAAGAAGGCAGAGGAGAACTTTCCAGAATGACTGTTACAGTTCAACATGGGCAACAAATGTAACACTTAAAGTTGCCCAGCAAAGGAATGAGCTGCCTTGTGAGTGGTGAGCTCTCCATCCTTGCAAGTATCAAGCCAGGCTCTGGCAAGTACATTTATGACTGATGTTTTTGAAGACGTTCCTCAAAGGGGCCAGAACACAGGCTGGGTTATGGGACCCTCTACTATGGGCTGAAGTGTACCCCCCCCCAAACTCAGGCTGAAGTCCTGTTCCTCAGCACCTTAGCATGTGCCTGGATCTGAAGATGAGATCTTCAAAGAGGCAAAGGAGTTAAAATGAGGCCTTTAGGGTGGGTTTTAATCATAAGAAAATGAAATGTGAACACAGACATGCACACACACAGAGAAAAGGTCTCGTGAAGACACAGCAGAAGGCAGCTGTCTGCAAGCCCAGGAGCGAGGCCTCAGGAGATACCAGCCTGACAGCACCTGGACTGTGAGCTGCTGCCTCCAGGGCTGTGAGAAAATACATCTCTGCTGTTTAAGCCCCCAAACTGTGGTAATGGCTATGGCAACCCAAGCAAACTAATGCACCCTTAATCTTTCTAAAATTCTATAATTTGGTTTGAAAATTAAAAGAAGAATATCACTAGTGGCCAGAATAACACTCAAGATAACAAGTCTTGGCGGTTAGTAAGCCAGCAGGAGCCTCGAGCTGCTGTTGCACGTTGCTGAGCCTACATAACGGGCGCGGGAGGGCGTCACAGAGCAGCGATCACGTGCAGGATGTGTTCGCTCCTTCCTGAGTATCTGTGGACGGCTCTCCGTGTGCCACGAACATCCAATCCGAGCTCTGAGCAGTCAGCTGGCCGGATGCAGCACGCAGGGCTCCTGTGAAGAGGCACCTGGCCTTAGCCAGCAGCTGGGCAGGCAGCAGGCACCGGCAGGGGACAGGGACCTGGGCGTCTGGGTGTTAGAAGACAGGAGCAAATGGCTCTTGTGTGGAACAGAGAACTGACTCCCTCTGCCCTCCTACAACTAAGAGCAAAGGCGGGCGTTTCTGAGGAGTGGGTTTTGGTAGCAGTAGGAGACCTGTCACACTAGCCGGTTCCACCAAGCTGAAGGCTTCCGGAGGGTTACGAGGTCTGTATGCATTGGCTTCACCAGATGTGTGCGGATGTGCCAGCAGGGCTCACGCATCCTAAGCAGATCATCTAGAGCAGCATAAAGCCCTTCCCCCTTTGGCCTTCCACATGTTTTAGGAAAAGTAACTTCACAGTGAGGCCCCGAAATTCTTCGGTAGTCACAGCCCAGGCCGTGAGGCTCGTCAGGGGACAGGGAAGAGCCAGATGCAGGGAAGGCACGTCGCCAGGAAACCTGATTGCTCCTCCGGTTCCACCTCCACAGTTTCTTGGTCTCTTGCCCATGGGGCTGCTCTGTTCAACCTGCATCCGTGGGCTGCCTTGCCCCCTGGAATGTGGTTGGCTTTCCAGTGGGGAGCCCAGCAGGAAGCTGGAGGGAGGGACAGACAGGATAAGAGAGGACTTACTCCCTGGGCCCTCCTTCCACCCTCACAGAAAGCCTTTGGTCCTCTCAGCATGGCCCCTTCTGTCTGACTCTCCCCGAACTTCTGATACCCGCTCCCTCTGCTTCCCCTTCAGGCCCTGGAGCGGTGGCAGTTACCTGCCCGGGCAGACTCCTGCGCCCTCCTCACAGCTCCCCAGCTGTGCCAGGCCTGTGCAAACAAAACCTCCCCCCATTCTCCTAGTCTGAGTGCCATCGATGTTCCTTCTTCTTTTCTGTGACCCTCTCAAACCGCATAAATGAGCGCATTCCCAGATGCACATTCAAGGTGGGACAGCGCCCTGTGTGTGGCCAACCAGAGCAGCAGCATCGCCCCTTGGGCTCCCAGAAGCTTCATCTGTAGAAGGGATTTCACACCTCAGACCCATTTGAAAAGCTCTGGGGAAAATACAGTAAAACGATGCCCTGATGTTCAGCCTGGACCTAAAATTGAAGTTCTCACCCAATCTTGCCACAGGCTGCAAGCTCCCGGGGTCGAGGCCATTTCTTGGGCTGTTACTTGGCGGTGCAGCATCTTTCCATTTAATCCGGCTCAGCGTCTAAAACACCCCCTGGCAGTCTGAATTATTCAGATGACCCATCTAGTCACATCAGTTGGATAATTGCCAAATTTCCACTTCCTTTTCTATTTCTTAGGGCCAAAATGGGATGACAGAATGGGAAGGCAGGGAATTCGAGCTGTCCTACGCCATCAGCCGCCGCCTGAAGAAGCTGCGCAGACCGCCTGCGGGCCTGCAGGCCCGGCAGCAGGTGCTTGTCTGTGAGCTTCGAGCCCAGCGGAGCATCCTCCAGAACACACGCTCCGGGGAAAACGTGCTCCAGCCCCTGCCTGGGACCAGGCGATGGATCACAAATGTCCGCCTGCCGGTTGGCCACGTCAGGCACGGTCCACAGCAGCGTTGTGTGGGCACCTGTGCTCGGTGCAGCCAGAGCAACGTGAACATGAGTGGGAAGGCCGACCGTGAGCGTGTGGCCACAAGAGAAACATGCTGGAAACCATCATCAGGGATCGCGTGCCCCCTGAGGACATGTCAGGGATCTTAGAGGTTTTGGATGTGCAGAAAAACGAATGTTTCTGTTTGCAGGGTACAGGACTGGTGACCGTGCCGGCCAGGGGAGGCCGCCTGCCCCAGCCAGGCAGACACCCCGCTCCTGGGAGGCTGCGGCAGCTCCTGGCGTGGAACCCAGAGCGCCGTCGGCTGCTCACTCCACCCTTCCTGTCTGCCTAGTGTTTCCCCCACAGAACGGCAGTTTCGAGGGAGAACTGGTGTGGGCCGCAGAGCAACCCTCTGTGAAGGCGTCCCAGGCGTGAGGTGCCAGGCTGATGCTCTGCAGAGCTTTGTTTGCCAGCAGGTCTGCGGCTGGAGGCGGGCGGGCTCTTCCCAGTCCCGGGGCTGCTGGGGCGCCTCCTGGGCTGCGGCAATGCGAGGGGCTGGGCCAGCTTGCCGCTTCTGCATTCCTCCAGCTCGACAGGTCTGCATCTGCTCACCCTCGGAGCGCCAGGCCTCCTCTCTGAATAGCTGCTCAGAAAACATTCATAGGGTTCTTGACACACTAAGTGATCTTCCCTTTTCTTTTATTTAAAAATAAAATAGAAAATTGAGACATAGGTGACTGGATTTCATACTCTCAATTTAAAGCCTTTTTTTCCTAACCAAACTTAATGCGTAGCTCTGAGTTGCCTTTTGGATAGAGGGCAGTGTCTAAGGGACGGGGCTTTAGTCCAGATAAGCTCCGAGGGTTACCTCTATGCTCCAGCAGTTCTACGGACGACAGAGAAGCCCGATTCTGTGCTAGGCTGATCAGATCTAAAAATCCAAAAGTAAAAATTCACTCAGAACCCTCAAGTCCTCTTTGAAGGTTAAAAAAACAGCCCAGCCCACGGCATGGCTCAGTTGTTGAGTATCGATCTATGGTTCCCGGTCAGGGCACATGCCCAAGTTGCAGGCTCGATCCTCAGTGTGGGGCGGGCAGGAGACAGCCGATCAATGATTCTCTCTCATCATTAATGTTTCTATCTCTCTGCCCCTCTCCCTTCCTCTCTGAAATCAATAAAAATATACTAAAAACAAAATACACATCCCACCACCAGGTGGGATTGTAAAACAAAGAGACCCTCTCCCTTCCTCTCTCACAGGAATCTTTCCAAGTCTAGTCCCACGGAGTGTCCACCTGTCTGCCAGGAGCTGACGTGCTGACCCACAAACTTACATTTGCCGTTTCGGGGACAAAGCTGGAAGGCGCAAGGGACAGTTTAACACAGTCATGGGGCGCAAAGCTCTTGATCTGAGAATTTCGGTATCTAAGTTAGAGGCCAAGTCAGGAAATTCAGAAATTTCTCCTATCACAGCTGTTAAAATGCAAAGCGGAGTCTTAACTAGTGAAAAGTCCATAGCTCAGAGAGTTTAAAATAAGAATAAAAATTGCCCCCAAAACGGCAGCATCTGTTTTCTTTAAAGAATTCCTTGAAATTGGACCTTCCCTGGCCGTGTTTCTCCCTTGTCAGGTGAGGACTCGTGTGTCTCGGGTAGGAGTGACATTTCCCCAGCCTGGGGAGCAATTTAAAGGACATCAGAAACTTGCAAAACCGACAGCTGGGGACATGCTGCTGGGGGGTGTGATGTTGACTTAAACTGGGGGTGAGGGCTCCCCGAGTCGAATAGGGTGACCTTGTTTCCTTATTTCAAGTGAACAGCCAAGCAAGGCCTGTCCAGTGGCGGAGCGATGCCAGGATTGCACTGTCTCTGGAAGGGCGGTTTATCATGATAATACGCAATCATTGCAGGTAACTTTTTCGCCAGGAGCAGGGGACTGGTGTCTATGGAAACCAGCTGTGACTCACTTGCGTGGCATCCCCCAAGGCACGGCCGGACCGGGGAGGCAAGGGCAGGCCAGCCCCGTGTCTGTGCGGCCACCTGTCAGTAAGGCAGGTAGTGGGCGGGCCTCTCTGCTGCTCCCACTGAGGCAGCCTTATGTTTGCTTTGCTTCGGGCAACAGGTGAAGAAGGAGCCCAGGGCGACGCAAAAGCTTCAAGGCTCCGGGGACCAGTCTGCTAACAAGTGCAAGTGTTTTCCGAGCAAAAGCCGCGTCTTTGTGAAGGTGAGTGGCCCTCAGAGTCCCTGAGGCCCAGGTCCTGGCCGTTCTCTCCCCAAAGGGAAGGTCCCCCCTGTGGGCTCCGGCCTAAGCAGCCAGCGGCGTGGACCGAGCACTCAACACACGGCGGGTCCTGCTAAGGCAGACGAGCGGGCAGAGGCATGACCACGAGCTGGCATTTCCTCACGCAGAGCCCGGCAGGCACTCCACACCCGGACCACAGCCTCCTGTCTTCCCAGCCTCCTCCTGCTCCTCCTTAAAACGTTCCAGGAACCCTCTGGCCCCACCAGGCCCTGCCGTCATGGCCCCTCACCCCATGGTGTCCTCACCCCACTTGCAGGGCCGCTCTGCCTGGCTCAGCCTTCCCCTGGCGCCCACATGGCTCCCCTCCCTCCAGCCGCCACTCCAATGTCCTCGGAAGACTAACCTCACCCTTCACCAATGACAACCCACACCTGCCGCCCCATCCTCATCTCCCGGACCCACTTTTTAAACATTCTCTTAACACTGTCTCCTCCTAACATAGAACCTCAAGGTGTTTCTGTTATGTTTACTGGGCTTGCTTGTCCTCCCTTCCAGCCAAAGGGAAGCTCCGTGAAAGTCGGGGTCTCTGTCTGCACAAGTCGCCTCGGCCTCGAGGTGGAGGTCGGACCCTCAGCCAGAGCCTGAGGGTGGAGCGGAGCAGGGTCCCGCAGAGATGCGCCCGGTCGGTGGGTGGGCCAGCCGCGCTTCAGGGCTGAAGGGGCGGTTCTGGACCAGCTCTGACTGAAAGCCGTGTGACTAGCCCACTTCCTATGAACACACTGTGGCTTCCCTCTTTCAGAATGCCAGCTGCATCATTTCACATCGATTTTGCTACGTGCCAAGTTGAAGCTGGTGTCAGTCTCAAGTAAGGCTAGTTAGGAGGAGAGATGAATGACCGCACAAATCCACAGCCTGCAGGGACTCTATGACCAGGTATTAGAGGGGGGAGGTGGGGGTGGGGGTGGGAGGGGGGAGGGGGCAAAACACCCATGCTTTCACAGATTCAGTGTGAGTTATTCAATAAGGCAATTAAAACATCATTATCAAAAGATATCACATATTTATTCCAATTACATAGTTGTATCTTTGAGTCATCATGGAATATATAAAGGTTAGAGATTTTTAATTAAAAAAAACCCTCAGTATATTACATAATCCTATATAATAAAAGGCTAATATACAAATCAACCAAAAGGCGAAACAACCGATCACTATGACACTCACTGACCACAAGGGGGCAGATGCTCAATGCAGGAGCTGCCCCCTGGTGGTCAGTGCATTCCCACAGGGGGAGCGCTGCTCAGCCAGAAGCCGGGCTCATGGCTGGCGAGCGCAGTGGCAGTGGCGAGAGCCTCTCCTGACTCTGCGGCAGCACTAAGGATGTCCAACTGATGGCTTAGGCCTGCTCCCTGCCATCAGTCGGACATCCCCCAAAGGCTCATGGACTGCGAGAAGGCGCAGGGCAGGCTGAGGGACCCCCCCACCAGAGTGCACAAATCTTGTGCACCGGGACTCTAGTTTTAAAATAAAATAGAAATAAAAAACATATAATAAAATGTAATATCTCCCTGCCCCACTTTTTCCAAAAGAGGTTTCAAGACATTTATACATTTTAGGTACAATTATGTTTGGAATTCCTAACATCTATCATGTCAAAAATATTTAAATGCATCCATATCCTATTAAATGCAATTTTGCATTCTAAAAATTAAATAATTTCTATCCTTCTACTTCTGAAATGATTTGTCTTCAAGTGACTCGGCACTGATGGTGCCTACTAGGGGATTTTGCGAAGTGAAAAACCTACAAATTGTTTTCCTGTGCATTAAAACGTCTATGCATATTGAATTCAATAATGAATGAAGTTGACACAATGATATGCTTTGTAGACATGTAATGAATCATCTATAAATGTTAAATTGGCTGTGTTCTTTTTGCCTGTTTTGTTTGAAAGCATAGCTTGGGCTCTGAGAGCCTCACAGCCGGGACCGATCCCACTCCTGCTTGCACGGTGACGGGCCCGTGCGCTTTCCGCACCTCTCTGCACCTCCATTTCACCATTTGTAAGAGCGACACTACACCCTCCGATTCCTCATCTGTGATTTTGAAACCCAAAGCGTTTGAAAGCAGAGTTTTCAGGTAAAATGTGGCCTGACTCAGCCTGAGGCTGTTTGTCCCTTGTTTGTCCCGGTGGCTGCAAATACCACGATTCAGTCCCAATATGTCATGTTAGATGAGGTGCTGCCCGTGACGAGACTCAAGGTTTGTGACATATGCAGCCTATTTCTGTCCTAAAATCGAGAGGACTCTGAGTTTTGGAATGTGTCTTGCCCAAAAGTTTCTGTAAGGAGAGCTCAGGCGTCCCTGCAGGGTCACCTCGTCATGCTCCCAGGTCTCCGCATGTGTGTGGGCCCCTCAGAGCCCGGAGACTTCCCCCTCCACCCCAGCCTCTCTCCCCACTTCCCACTATTCTGCTTTGGTCATTCATGCGGCCACCACACAGCTCTGAGCTGTGGGCTTGGATATTTACCAACGTGAGCCTTGCTGTTGTTGCCTTGCTATAATCACCAAGGGTTTTGCTTCCTTCTATGGCCATTTCCCCCTCACCCCCCCAGGAGGGTTTGCCCTATTTCCTTTCCTCTGTTGGCATATTTCTTGTTCCATCTCCCACAGACACGATCTCCTGTCGCCCACTTTGTGAGATGGGGAGTCAGTGCTGTGTCCCCATCACCTCTACCCAGGACTCTCCCCACTGCTCCCCAAGGGTGAGGCCAGAAAGGCTCTCTGGTATGACTGGCTGATGTTTCAACAGGGCAGCATACATTTCATTTTAGCTGCACCTATGCCAACGGGAGGCCTCGCCGCCAGCGTGTGTGTGAGCTGGGAAGAACCAGGAGCCGTGGAGATTGTCCCCGGGGGCAGTCTCAGTAGCAGTGACAGATTCAGAAAGTGGGGTTCACCTTATGGGTGTAGCTGCTAATGGGAAAGAACAACGTGGGGTCTTGCAGATGAGAAAACTGAAGTTCAAAGCAATAAATGGATTTGACCCAAATCATGTAGCAAAAAATGGATGAGCTGAGGTGGGGGTGGGCACTATGTCTCCTGAGGCCGTTGCAATAAGCCCCATCCCATCCTCCCCTCCCCTCCCCTCCCGCAAGAACCATGCTTGTGTGGCCAGTGAGCTTATCATGCATGTTGCGATGCCTTTTCTGAAGCAGTTGTCCTTCAAAGTATAACCACAAGGAGAGGGCACAGCATGTATGGCCTTCCAGCTGCACTCGGGCAAGCCACCTTCACTGTCCCTGCAGGGGATTGTCCCGACAGCTGCCTGACACATTCTCAGTGCAAGCAGCACCTTTCGGTTGTGCGCCGAGCATGCCCTGCCCTGCTCAAAGCCCTGCAATGACTTCACATGGAGCACAAAGACCCTTCTGTGCCCTACAGACCACAGATCTGCTCTCCCAGGTCCATGGCCTCACTTCCTATGATCCCAGAACTCACCAGTTACACTGACACTTGCATGGAAAGTGTAGCAGGCAGCTAAGTGGTCCTGCTCCATCCCCTCAGGTCTCATAATGGGGCCAAGCGGCCAGCTCCACACCTGCATCTCTCAGCCTGATGCCTTTATCTGGCTCCGGAGCCCCAATAATCCGAAGAGCTAGAGCATGAACACGCTCCCCTATCCAATGACTTTCACCCGCTGACCTGAATTGGTCTATGGCAGCCGTGGGCAAACTACGGCCCGCGGGCCGGATCCGGCCTGTTTGAAATGAATAAAACTAAAAAAAAAAAGACGGTACTCTTTTATGTAATGATGTTTACTTTGAATTTATATTAGTTCACACAAACGCTCCATCCATGCTTTTGTTCCGGCCCTCCGGTCCAGTTTAAGAGCCCATTGTGGCCCTCCAGTCAAAAAGTTTGCCCACCCCTGGTCTATGGGTACTGCAGCTCTCTCACCCCACGTGAGGATACGCCGAGTCCTTCGGTGAGTTGAGCACCAGCTGCCACTGATGGTAACTTGCCTAATAAGATGCTGTCTTAGTCGGCTCAGGCTGCTCTGACAACACAGCATAGACTTGGTGCTTAAACAATAGACACTTATTTCGCACAGTTCAGGGAGCTTGGAGTCCAACACCACGGTGCTGGCCACTTTGAGGCACCCAGGTGAGAGCCCTCTTTCTGGCTGGAAGACGAGAGAGAGAGAGAGAGAGAGAGAGAGAGAGAGAGAGAGAGAGAGAGACTCTCATAAGGGCACTAATCCATCAGGACTCCCAGGGATGACCTCAGGAAGGAGAGGACACAGACGTTCGTCCCCTGTCCTTCGCTGGCTTTCTCCCCTCCCCGTCCCATTCCCGTGGTCCTCCCTGGAACTGCCTTAAAAAGAAACCGTCAGCTCTAGCCTCCTTCTCCGAGGTCTGCTTGGCGACCTCCTAACAAGGGCTCCAGGCTCCATCTGCAGAGACCAAGGACCCAAGAGAAGCGTCCACATGTAAGCGGCCACGTTTCCGTTGGGGGCTTCGCTCTTCAGCAGTCATCGAACCGGAGTGCACAGACACGCACACTGTGCAGCCGTCCCTATGAATGATCAAGTTTGCAGGACGGGCAGTGGAGACCTTTTCAAAGGGGGGCGTAAGCCTTGTGTGAGGATCCGTTCAGCAGGCAGCGCAGAGGCGCTCAGCCTGTACCTGAGGGCGCGGCCGCAGGTGCTGAGGGCCCTCCCACCAGCGCGGAGCTAACACCCACAGCCCCCAGGGCCGGGTCAGGAAGGGCTTCTGCACGGGTACTTGAGCCCGAGCCATTTTTCCTGGTGTTGTTTCTGGCAGCAGGAGGCCACCTGATCCTGTTTTCAGAGCATTCAGGCCCTGCCTGCTCAGTGATGCCAACTGCGCAAGCTGGCACCTCAGAACACGCTCCCCGTCCTCCCCCAGTGCCTTCCTCCGTCTCTGAAACAGAGGTGAGCTCGGGTGAGACACAGGCAGTGCCCGTTGGCTGTGGCTTGGCACCTGTCATTGAATCGACAGCAAACAGGAGACGCCATGGTGTTGACTCAGGGCGGCATGGGTGCCCTTCGGTGATGGGGGACAGGGCGTTAAGTGCGATCCCTGAGGTTTTTTTAAAATTTTTAAATTTTTTTTATTTTTGCCTTCATAACCTGGGAACCTGGCTCTGGGTAGTGTTGGGGGAGCTCTGGGTCGCTGCCTCCTAGACTGTGTTGGGGAACAGCTGGGTTGCCTTCTCCCGGACAGCGTCGCGGGACCGCTGGGTCGCGGCCTCCTGGACTTTGTCGGGGGACCGCTGGGTCGCCTTCTCCCGGACAGCGTCGGGGGACAGCTGGCTCTTGGCCGCTCGGACCTTGTTGGGGGAGGCCTGGAGCGCAGCCACCGGGACTGCAGTGGAGAAGTTCCATGGATTGGCCACATGGACAGCGTTCTTCAGCGAACCTTGTGCCTGGAGTTGGTGGTGATAGTGAGCCAAGTTCATGATCATCTTGGACACATCCTTTTGGTAAGAAGGCCGGCCACAGATCAGGATCTCAGCCTCGCCTCCGGGGTCCCACTGGTTAAAGCGAAGCAGGGTCTGCGACACACACTCGACATGCGGAATGTGCTCTCCTCCGGGGCCGAAGATCGCTTCCACCAGCCACGCCTCGAGGTGAACGTCTTCGGGCTCTTGAGGTACTCCGTGTGGAACCAGTGGGGCTGCTTGGCGTGGTCACCCAGCACCTGGAATGGCGCCCCTCCCCGCTGCTCCAGCTGCACCAGCTGGGAAAGCGCTTGGTGGTGGCCATGCTGCTGCGGGACACGCAGACTGAGCTGGAGCAGATGCAAGTGGCCTGGCTACGCCCTGAGGTTCTTAACAAGGAGAAAGGCCGGGCAGCGGAGCGGCTGGCCAGGCTGCGCCCGGCTTCAGGCTCCGCAGTGGGCGAAGTCAGCAGCGGGGGCGGGGGCTGGGCCCTGGCCTCCCCGGCGCCCGGTCGGCTCCCGGACATCAGTCCACAGCAGCACGTCCCACCTCTTCCATCTCAGGGCCCATAAGCGATGGCCCAGTCACTAAAAGTCTGCGGCGCATCAAAAATGGGCTTTTTGGCCGTCTAACCAAAAATAGGTGTAATTTTGATTCATTCACACTGGACAGCTACTGTCATTTCTTTTAATTTTACCACCCAAGGGAAAAGAGGCCAGTGCCCCTGACGCAATTGTCAGGTCCCGCATGTTGTAAACATTCTTGCACCGCATGGTTGAAGTCGCTGCCCCAGAGCTTAGGGACTGGACATAAATCTAGAGGTGGCGGGTAATCGGGGGGTGGTCACGCCCCCAGGAGCCCCTCTGGCAGCACGGGGAGTTGGTTGTCTCCTCACAGTGTCTGAGAGGGAAAGTGGGCAGAACATAAGTATGAGCAGGGTTTAGATGTATTAATGCTGGTGATGAGGAATGTGGCTTATTACTCTCGTCTCCCTGGCGTTGAGGGAATGATTAGTTGAATATTCAAGAGTGAGCTGAAGGTAAATGGAAATGTGTTTTAAAAATACCGCGGGGGAGCAGGGAAACAACCCTGGGACTGAGCAGGCTATTGCCACCTCCTCCTGCTCTAGAATGAAGATAAAAATATCTCTTCCTATGCGGCAGGAATAAGAATCATCTGTGCAGATGCCTCGGTGGTGAGAGTGGGGCCTGGGTGACGGAGACCAGCCCACACCCCATGCCCGGTGGTGTGAGTGGAAGTCAGGGTGTGGTCCACCCCGGGAGATCCTGTCCTAGGGACACTGCAGTGGCCTGGAGAGTGCAAGGCCAGACCTGGGCAGGAGGCGTGCTGCCCCACATCGACACATGACCGGAAAACATGCGACCATTCACTCGCTGGCAAAGCCCATGTGGCCATGATCCCTGAAGGGCAGTAACCTGTGAGAGGTCATTGTGGGTGGACAGCAAGCCAAGGAGGCAACCACCTAGGTCACCATGGAACCGGCGCAGAATGAATGGTGTGAGGGAGCTGCAGGGCAAGAAGGTGTAAGGTGCTCGTACACACAGACCTGGCAGGCGTGGCACTGTGGGAGAGGGGGGGTCCGGCAGGAGTGCACACGTGATGACTGGGAATGTGAGGGGGTGGACTCCACACACACACACGCACACACACACACACACACACATACATACACATACACACATACACACACCACACACACATACACACACACACACACCACACACACACACACATACACACACCACACACACATACCACACACACACACATACACACATACACACACCACACACACACCACACACACACACACATACACACACATATACACACACATACACACACATAACACACACGTGCGTGCGCACCACACACACACACATACACACACACATACCACACACACACCACACACACACACACAGAATTTTCCTGAGCCCCTCACACCCTAGGGCAGGGGTCCTCAAACTACGGCCCGCGGGCCACATGCAAATACAAATATTGTATTTGTTCCTGTTTTGTTTTTTTACTTCAAAGTAAGATATGTGCAGTGTGCATAGGAATTTGTTCATAGTTTTTTTTTAAATTATAGTCCAGCCCTCCAACGGTCTGAGGGACAGTGAACTGGCCCCCTGTTTAAAAAGTTTGAGGACCCCTGCCCTAGGGCGTCCAAACTCGAAGTGTAAAACCTGGATTTCATTAGCTTCTCTTTCAAATAAAATTACTTCCCCTGCGGTTACTGAGACAGGCCACTGTTCTTCCTCATCAGAGGACAGGGAAGTATGTTCAAGTTTTGACACCCGTTCTCCCCCCACTCCCCCCCACGTGCGCGCGCGCGCGCGCACACACACACACACACACACACACGAGACCTGCCAGCTGACCTGGATCAGCCTGTCACATCCGTCCTCCTGTCCAAGCCTCGCTTTCTCATTTATGTCCTGCCTGGAACAAGCCTGCTAATGGCTGCATGCCTCAGGAGTGGTTCCTGCTGCCTGCCCGCATTTATTGTCACCCCAGTCACCAGGAACTTCCGCTACTTGGGGGCAAAGAGTGTCTTCTGTCTTCATGTGTGTATACCCACTGCCCTGTCTGTGTAGGATCAGGCTCTTCCCCAGCACATCTGTGTGGAATCAGGCTCTCCCTCAGAACATCTGTGTGGAGTCAGGCTCTTCCCCAGCACATCTGTGTGGGATCAGGCTCTCCCTCAGCACATCTGTCTGGAATCAGGGTCCCACTCAGCACATCTGTGTGGAATTAGGCTCTTCCCCAGCACATCTGTGTGGAATCAGGGTCTTCCCCAGCACATCTGTGTGGGATCAGGCTCTCCCTCAGCACATCTGTCTGGAATCAGGGTCCCACTCAGCACATCTGTGTGGAATTAGGCTCTTCCCCAGCACATCTGTCTGGAATCAGGGTCCCACTCAGCACATCTGTGTGGAATTAGGCTCTTCCCCAGCACATCTGTGTGGAATCAGGGTCTTCCCCAGCACATCTGTGTGGTATCAGGCTCTCCCTCAGCACATCTGTCTGGAATCAGGGTCCCACTCAGCACATCTGTCTGGAATTAGGCTCTTCCCCAGCACATCTGTGTGGAATCAGGCCCTTCCCCAGCACATCTATGTGGATTCAGGGTCTCCCTCAGCACATCTGTGTGGAATCAGGGTCTCCCTCAGCACATCTGTGTGGGATCAGGCTCTCCCTCAGCACATCTGTCTGGAATAAGGGTCCCACTCAGCACATGTGTGTGGAATCAGGCTCTCCCTCAGAACATCTGTGTGGAATCAGGCTCTCCCTCAGCACATCTGTGTGGAATCAGGGTCTTCCCCAGCACATCTGTGTGGAATCAGGGTCTCCCTCAGCACATCTGTGTGGAATCAGGCTCTCCCTCAGCACATCTGTGTAGAATCAGGGTCTCACTCAGCACATCCGTGTGGAATCAGGCTCTCCCTCAGCACATCTGTGTGAGATTAGGGTCCCACTCAGCACATCTGTGTGGAATCAGGCTCTTCCTCAGCACATCTGTGTGGAATCAGGCTCTTCCCCAGCACATCTGTGTGGAATCAGGCTCTTCCTCAGCACATTTGTGTGGAATCAGGCTCTCTCTCAACACATCTGTGTGGAATCAGGCTCTTCCCAAGCACATCTGTGTGGAATCAGAGTCTCCCTCAGCACATCTGTGTGGAATCAGGGTCTCCCTCAGCACATCCGTGTGGAATCAGGGTCTCCCTCAGCACATCTGTGTGGAATCAGGCTCTTCCCAAGCACATCTGTGTGGAATCAGGGTCTCCCTCAGAACTCTATGTGGAATCAGGATCCCACTCAGCACATCTGTGTGGAATCAGGGTCTCCTTCAGCACATCTGTGTGGAATCAGGCTCTTCCCCAGCACATCTGTGTGGAATCAGAGTCTCCCTTAGCACATCTGTCTGGAATTAAGCTCTCCCTCAGCACATCTGTGTGGAATCAGGCTCTCCCTCAGCACATCCGTGTGGAATCAGAGTCTCCCTCAGCACATCTGTCTGGAATTAAGCTCTCCCTCAGCACATCTGTGTGGAATCAGGCTCTTCATCAGCACATCTGTGTGGAATCAGGCTCTCCCTCAGCACATCTGTGTATAATCAGGGTCTCTCTCAGCACATCTGTGTGGAATCAGGCTCTTCCCAAGCACATCTGTGTGGAATCAGGGTCTCCCTCAGAACATCTGTGTGGCATCACATCTGTGGGAATCAGCATGTCTTCTTCAGCGCCCCTCCCCCCGGTGCCAACTGCTCATCCTCTGCTCTCTACTCATTCTCTAAGACTTTGTGTCCTCTCCGTGTCTTCCTATGGAATCCCCTGTACTATGTGTGGGAATCCTCCTGCCCTCAACTACTTCCTGGTTCTACAATAGTGTTTATCATGTTATAGTAACTATCCATTCACTCTGTACACTTAGGACACCTCCAAAGGTATTCGTGTTGGAGACAGTGTTTTACATGAAAACTAGAGGCCCAATGCATGAAATTCGTGCAAGGGGCTTGGCCCTCGCATCCCCAGCTTCATTGAGAAGGTTGTCTGGAAGGTCGTTTGGCTGTCCAGTCTAATTAGCATATTATGCTTTTATTATTATAGATACAGTTTTGGAGGCAGATTGATTTGGACTGTTTTTGTCCTTGTTG
Organism: Myotis myotis; assembly: GCF_014108235.1. Lineage (NCBI taxonomy): Eukaryota > Metazoa > Chordata > Mammalia > Chiroptera > Vespertilionidae > Myotis > Myotis myotis. Next base: position 3,172,180 of record NW_023416327.1, read on the forward strand.
TTAAAAGGATAAAGTATTATCCTTTATCCTATCTAATAAAAGAGAAACATGCAAATTGACCATAACCCCGACACCTTTCCCATTGGCTAATCAGCAGGATATGCAAATTAACTGCCAACCAAGATGGCAGCCGGCAGCCACGCAGCTGAAGTGAACAGGAGGCTTGCTTGCTCCAGTGACGGAGGAAGCCAATGTTCCCTGCCTGCCGCTGCTGGGCTCTGAGCTGCACTCTAAGCAACTATGTTGCAATTATAGAAGCTAAACAAGCTCCAGAGACCTGCTTTCAGCCAGCTTCAGCCTCAGAGCTTAGAGCTGCTGTGATGGCAACAGAATTTCAATTATAGAAGCCAAACAGACCCAGAAACCTGCTTTCAGCCCTCAGAGCTGGAGCCAGCTCTCAGCTCCAGTGACAGCTATAGAAGGTAAATAAATCCCAGAATAAAAAAAGAAAAAAAAAGAAAAAAAGGAGAGGCTGGGAGCCTAAGTTGCCCTCCAGCCTGAAAATGGCTCTCAGGCCCTCACCCAGACTGGCCAGGCACCCCAGTGGGGACCCCCACCCTGAAGGGGGTGTGACCAGCTGCAAACAGCCATCAGCCCGTCATCCAGGCTGGCCAGGCACCCAAGCGGGACCCCCACCCTGATCCGGGACACCCTTCAGGGCAAACCAGCTGGCCCCCACCCGTGCACCAGGCCTCTATCCTATACTACAGGCAGGGCAGGACAGTGTGAGCTGCCATCTGGGCCCCATGTGCAGCCCTGGGCAGCAGGACATATAAGCCCCGCCCCCATCCAGGACCCCTGTGTGCCACCTGAGCCCCCAGCCGGGACCCCCATGCCGCCTGAGCCCCACACTGCTAAGCCTCGCCCCCAGCTGGGACCCTATGACTATTGGAGAGCAGGAAAGTGCTGCTGGGCCCTGGGTCGCTGTGGTGATCCTGCCATCGGTAAGTAGAAAAGTGCAGCCTGTAGGCAGCCCCTAGCTGCGCCTGATCCGGGAACAGGAAGGCAAGCCCAGCCTGGGGGCAGCCCCAAACTTTGCCTGCTCCCCAGTTGCCATGGTGATCCGGGAGCAGGAAAGCCCGGCTTGCAAGCAACACCCCCATCCTGGCCATAGCTCAAGGGAGAGTACAACATGCAGTGGAGGCCAGGAGCCTGAGAGATCAACACAGAGGGGCTCCTGCTCCAACCTCCATGGTGTGGCTGGGGGCAGGCCCCCAGCAGACACACACACACACACACACACACACACACACACACACACAGGGGACGCCTGCTCCGTGCCTCTGCTGCCAGACTGTGGCCATCAGTAGGACATCCACTGAGGGCTCCCCGGACTGTGAGAGGGGCAGGCTAGGCTGAAGGAACCCCACCCCCCAGTGCACGAATTTCGTGCACCAGGCCTCTAGTATATATATATAAAAGCCAAGTGACAAGAACGACCAGAATGACCAGAATGACCAGAATGACCAGAACGACCAGTCACTGTGACACACACTGTGCCCGGTCAACAGCCCGATCAGGGGCAGGGCCTGCAGCCAACCTCCTGCATCCCCTCCCCCTGGAAGGCCCCAATCAGGGCAGGCCAACCGGGCCCCACCTGTGCATGAATTCGTGCACCGGGCCTCTAGTTATGTCAATAAAAGGAGATGATACACAATTTTAGGTGAGTGGATGTTGAGTAGTATTTCGCCCATGGTAGGGGAGCAATGGACAGGAGCTCTTATTCTCATCATTCTGTCTTTAGTACCTGGCCCAGCGCCTGATACAAAACACTCACCCGATGAAAGTGAAGTGGGAAGTGGTATTTGTTGGCCAGACTCTGCCATGGGCCACCCAGTATGGGTCTCTCCTTCCCCAGGAGTTCAGAGTAGCCCCTGAAGGGAACACATGATCTTCATGAGTGTTGCTGCTCTGGGGGCAGAAGCAGGAAGTTCTGGCCACAGCGTGGGCTTCAGGGAAAGCCGTGGTTCTTCTCTAAAAATGGGTGGGTTGCTGGCATGGCCTTTGTCTTTGCATTCCCTCTTGTTCCACTTGCTCTGTGGACGTGCTGCCAGAGGTTGAGCAGCGACCTTGTGACCATGAGGACTGAATGAAACAAGAGATAGCCTTGAACAGCAGTCCTAGACTTCTGGCATTTAGAGTCTTTGTTTCGTGAAATTATAAGCCCCTCATTGGTTTAAGCTACCATTTGTGGATTTCTTTTATATTTAACTTTTATTTTATTTTATTTTTTTTCTGTGTTTTTTTTTTAAATATATTTTTATGATTTCAGAGAGGAAGGGAGAGGGAGAAAGAGATAGAAACATCAATGATGAGAGAGAATCATTGATCAGCTGCTTCCTGCATACCCCCTACTGGGGATCAAGCATGCAACCCTGGCATGTGCCCTTGACTGGAATTGAACTCAGGACCCTTCAGTCCATAGGCCGATGCTCTATCCACTGAGCTAAACCAGCTAGGGCTTAACTTTTATTTTTAAATAAATCTTATAAAATGTATTTACTTATAATTTTTATTTATAAATTTATAAATTTAATTTATTATAAATATTCCATTTTATTTCTACATTAAATTCCATCCAAAAAATCATTAAATACTTTAGATTAGATTAGATTTAACAAAACACACATAAGACTGCAAATAGTAACATATTGGTAAAAGAAATTAAATATCATCCCAATTAATGGAAAGATATATCATGCTTATGAAAGACTCACAACTGATAAGATGACTGCTCTCTCCATGTTAAAACTATAAATTCAACTCAATATCAATCAAATTCTCATAGACTTCATTGTACAGTTTGACAAGTTGTTTCTAAGCATAGGACTTAGCGTGGCCAAGTTCTTAAGAACAAGAACATTGGAGGACTTACACTATCTGAACTAAAAACTTTCTATAAAGCAACATTAATTAAGACTGAAATATTGAAAAAAAAGAGACTGAAATATTGGCATAATGATAGACAAATCAATGGGACAGACCAGTGAGGCTTAGGTAGTCAACTGATTTTTGACAAATGTGCCAGAACAATTTAATGGAGAAAATGGTGCTGGAACAACCGAATAAATGTGTGTGTGTGATGGGGGGGGGGGGGGGGGGAGAAATGGTGGGGAGGAGATGGGGGGAGGGACTTGGTCACTACTTCACACCACATAAAAATTTATTTGAGCAGAAGAATAGATCTAGACCTAAAATATAGAACTCTAAAGCTTCTAGAAGAAAAAAATAGGAAAATATTTTCATAATCTTGGTATAGGCAAACAGTCTTTAGAAAGGGCATGGAAAGTGTTAACCATAAAGGAGAGAAAAATAATAAATTGAACTCTATAACTATTAAAGACCTCTTTACAAGACCATTGAGAAAATAAAATGCAAGTGACAGACTGGGAGAAAATATTTCCTATATGTATATTTGACAAAGGAGATCTGTCATATATAAAGAACTCCTTCAAATTAATAATAATAAAAAGACTAACAACTCAAAAAAAAGAGCCGAAACGTTGAAGAGATACCTCAGGAGGGAAGACCTGTGCACGGACAATAAGCTCATGAAAAGATGCTTAGCACCAAGGAAGTGTAAACTGGGTCTATCCTTTCACACCCATGTGTATGGCTGACCCTGGAAAGTCTGGCCACACTAGTGGTGAGAAGCTGGAGCAACTGTGGTTCTCATGCTTTGCTGCTGCCAGTGTGAAGTGGTAAAATGAAAAGTTTCTGATAAAGTAAAACATACACCTATATGTAACTCAGTAATTCTACTCCTAGGTATTTGTCTTAAAGAAATGAAAACAGCCCGGCCAGTGTGGTTCAGTAGTTGAGCGTTGACCCATGAACCGGGAGATCATGGTTCGATTCCCGGTCAGGGCACATACCCGGGTTTTGGGCTTGGTCCCCAGGAGGGAGCATGCAAGAAGCAGCCCATCAGTGATTCTCATCATTGATGTTTCTATTCCTCTCTCCCTTCCTCTCTCTGAAATCAATAAAAACATATTTTTTTAAAAGTGAAAACATGTTTCCACCAAAAGGCTTGTACAAGAATGTTTACAGCAATTTATTCACAATAGCTAAAAACTGGTAACAATTCAAATATCCATCAACAGATGAATGGATAAACACGTTGTGGCCTATTCATACTTAGCAATCCTGAAGAATGAATTACTAATTCATGCAACAGTGAGAATGAATCTCACGATAATTATGTTGAAGGAAAGAAGCTAACATGAAAATGTAAAGCTAACACAGCCCCTCTTCAGATACTGATCTAGATTCTCTGGGGGGTGGAGGACACGAAAATGTTTCCACATATGTAAAGTTCAAGTACAGGCATAAACTTAATGGATTGGCAACCACTCATCCACTTTCTGTCATCAGAGATTAGGATTTACAGGAAGGGGATACAGTAAGTTAAAAAAAGTTCTGTTAAAGGTATCATCTCACTGAACTACAGAATGACTCAGCTAGCATGCTGGCTATTGGAAAGCACAGCCCACAGGCGTAGGGAGGAATGCAGGCATGGGGCTGTCTCATAGGGCACATTCTCTGCCTTCCTCTCTCTTTCAGAACCTTCACGATGCTCCCAACCCCCAGTGCCCCCAACCCAAGCCTACCATAGACGGCAGACTCCTTCAGGCCTCCGAGTTCCCTGGAGTCTGCTGTTTCCAGTCGATGTTTTCCATACCGCTGTCATTTCTGCACATGTATGATATCTATGGAACCAATATCCGCGGAATTAGGTAAATCATATTTTTCAATGTTGTTAAATGTCCAAATTAAAATGTGCCTTCTACAATTGTTTTTGCATTTCACCCATGGTGAGGACCATGCTCGCAGGGAGCTGACCACCCTTAGCTTGGGGTATGGAGAAAGATACCTGGTTGAATGAAATCATATCTATGTATGGATGGCTGCAAACCAATACTTCCCTAGCTATCTGACCCTGCATCACTGTCTGCATTTGAGGTCCCTGAACTATGCTCCCTTCCTTCCTCCTCTCCAGAAGCTCAGTTACCCTTCTCCCTCCTCTACTTTGCAGAGGTCGGGCAATTCTGAATCTTTACAAGGGGCTGCTTCCTTGAACCTGGACTTGACAGATCATGCTTATTCTGCGTGGCCTTTGCAGACCAATCCCAGTCACAGGTTTGCTCACCTGCTTCCCATGTGTGCCCACTGGCCTTCGCAGGGCACACACATCATGGGCACTGAGTCACACTTGCCCGTCCACCGCCCCCCCCCCAACAGCTCAGTGTCTTGCACAGACCTCTCATATTATCAGCTTCTAGACCCGACGATGCCCACAAGTTTCCTCACGCCATTTCTATTTCCCTCACTTTGAGTTCCAAAGATTCCCTAATTATTCAAGACACACACACACATGCACGTGCATACACATACATACACACACATGCACGCACACACGCATACGCATGCATACATACACGCACGCACGCACATACATACACATGCGCGTGCACACACACACACATACACACGCACGCGCACGCGCACACACACATTTCTCAACAGTTTCTTTGGCAGCCAGGGAGTCTGCTGGTGGAAGCTGGTTAGGAGGAGGAGAAGAGCTCTTATAAAGGAACTGAGTTTTTGATAAGTAGGTTTCAAATCAGACACAGCCCCTCCCTAGATACTGATCTAGATTCTCTGGTGATGGAGGACATTTCTGGGCAGGTGGCCTGGCTGGCTCTCTGGTGGCAGCGCAGGTGCTGGGACGCTCATTTCTACTCACTGGTGTGTGCACCACTGTCTTTGTTGCTACTTCAGCCTTGAGAGCACGTACCAGGGGCGTGGGTGGGAGCACCTTGTATGAGACAGACATCCCCAATTCACAATGAAGTGCTGGCCTTGGAGGTAACCATCCCCATGGTGCCCTGAGGACTCTTGTATACCAATGTTCACCATAACCAGCATCCAATTTGGGGGGACAAAGATGGACTTCAAGCTTTCTCCATCACACCCCTTTACTTGGTGACTGAATAAACACTGGCTCTAGGCAGAAGTAGCCACGTCTTTGTGATTCCTACCTGCTGCTCACTAGGCCTTCCTCCGTGGGTCCCTGGTGCTCTGGCTCCTGCTTCTCCCAGCTTCCCCTGCCAGATCCCATCCCTAGCTCCGCTACACAGAACCTAGCCCTCACACCCGACCACTAAGCACACACACAGGGAAAATGTTTGATGACTTGTTTAGTGGAAAAAGCATTCACCTGTAGATAACTTATGATGATCTGTAAAGTATATGCATGCAATGAAAAACAGGCTCGGAGAAAACATGTAAAAATAAAACCTGGGATGACTGATTCTTCATGTTTGAAACTCTATTACATGTACAATACGTGTTTGAAAGCTGCATTCTTCAAAATCGGGCTAAAATACATATAATGTAAATTTTGCCATCCTAACCCCTTTAAAGTGTACAGTTCAGTGGTGTTAAGTTCATTCACATTGTTGTGCAACCAACATTCAGAACTCTTTTCATCTTGCAGAACTGAACCTCTGTCCCCGATAAACAATAACTTACCGTTCCCCCTCCCCCAGCTCCAGGCAACTAGCGTTTACTTTCTGTCTCTGTGAATCTGACTATTCTAAGTGCCTCATCTAAATGGGGTCCTACAGCACTTGTCCTTTGTGACGGGCTCTTTTCACATAGCATAATGTTCTCAAGGTTCATCCATGCTGTAGCATGGACCAGGAGAACATCATCCTACATGAATAATATTCCATTGTATGTATAGACCACATTCTTTTAATCCACTCATCTGTATGGACACTCAGGCTATTTCCACCTTTCAACTATTGTGAATATGCTGCTATGGACATGTGTGTGCAGATACCTCTTTGTGGCCCATCTTTTCATTCTGTGGGTATATACCTAAAAGTGAAATTGCTGGGTCATATATTAATTCTATTTTTTAATGTTTTAAAAATTAATTTTAGAGAGTGAGGAGGGGGGAGAGAGAGAGAAACATTGGTGTGAGAAACACTGATTGGTGGTCTCCTGTATGTGCCCCAAGTGGGGATGGAATCTGTAACCGAGGTATATATCCTGTCCTTCCAGTGCTCTGTCTGGATGATGCTCTGACCAACTGAGTCACACCAGCCAGCCCATGGTAATCCTATTTTTAACTTTTGAGGAACCATCATAACTGTTCTCATTCCCACCAGCAGTGCACAAGAGCTTCAATTTCTCCCTGTCCTCACCAAGGCTTGCTATTGTCTGTCTCTGTTTTGCTGATAGTAGCTCTCCCAAATGGTGTGAGGTGGCATCTCATTGTGGTTTTGATTTTCATTTTCCTACTGGTTAACGATGCTGAGCATCTCTTCATGTGCTTATCAGTCTTTTGTGTGCCTTCTTTGGAGAGATGTCTATTCAAGCCCTTTGCTCATTTTTATTATTTTTTAATTTTTAATATATTTTTTATTTATTTCAGAGAGGAAGGGAGAAGGAGAGAGAAAGAGAAACATCAATGATGAGAGAGAATTATGAATTTACTGCCTCCTGTTCACCCCACACTGGGGATTGAGCCTGCAACCTGGGCATGTGCCCTGACCAGGAATCAAACCGTGACCTCCTGGTTCATAGGTCAATACTCAACCACTGAGTCACACCAGCCAGGCCATTTGCTCATTTTTAATTGGGTTGTTTGGGTGTTTTTTGTTGAATTCTAAGAGTTCTTTATTTATTTTGGAGATATATATATATATATATATATATATATATATATATATATATATGTATATATATATATTAAAAGAGAAACATGCAAATTGACCATACCTCCACTACACTCACAAGATACACCCACCAGCCAATCAAAGTGACTATATGCAAATTAACCCAACCAAGATGGCTGCAGGCAGCCAGGGAGCTGGAGCAAGCAGGAGGCGTGGTTGCCCCTGCGATGGAGGAAGCCAAGCTTCTCGCCTGCCCTGGCCGCCTATAGCCTCCGCTCAAGACAACAACGTTTCAATTATAGAAGATAAATAAATCCCAGATACCTGCTTCCAGCCAGCCTCCATTGGGAGTTTGGGTGGCTGGGGGCCTTGGCCAGCCTGCAAACAGCCATCAGCCACTCACCCAGGCTGGCCACACCCTCATGGGGTGAGGGTCCCTGCTGGGGGGCTTGGCCAGCCTGCAAACAGCCCTCAGCCCCTCACCCAGGCTGACCAGGCACCCCAGCGGGACCCCCACCCTGATCCGGGACACCCTTCAGGGAAAACCAGCCAGCCCGTGTACCAGGCCTCTATCCTATATAATAAAAGGATAATATGCAAATTGACCCTAACAGCAGAACGACTGGGAATAACTGGTAACTATGACATACACTGACCACCAGGGGGCAGATGCTCAATGCAGGAGCTGCCGCCTGATGGTCAGTGCTCTCCCACAGGGGGAGCTCTGCTCAGCCACAAGCCAGGCTGATGGCTGCCAATACAGCAGTGGTGGTGGGAGCCTCTCCCACCTCCTCGGCAGTGCTAAGGATGTCCGACTGCAGCTTAGGCCTGCTCCCCGCTGGCAAGTGGACATCCCCTGAGGGCTCCTGGGCTGCCAGAGGTCTGTCTGATTACCAGCTTAGGCCCAATCCCCCAGGGAGCAGGCCTAAGTCAGCAGGTGGACATCCCCCGAGGGGTCCCAAACTGCAAGAGGGCACAGGCCGGGCCGAGGGACCCCCCTGAGTGCACAAATTTTTGTGCACCAGACCTCTAGTATATATATGGAACTCAGTGTGGGCTTTTCATGTTTGGCCCTAAATATGTTGAAATCGTTTTCTTCTATTCCCATTTTGTTGAGTGTGTGTGTGCTTTTTTAAATTTTATTGAAGTAACATTAGTCTACATGAACATATAGGTTACTTGTGTGGAGTGTGTTTGTTTTATCATGAAAGTAGGTTAAATTTTATCAGTTGCTTCTTCTGTACCAACTGAAATGATCATGTGGGTTTTTCCTGTCACTCTGTTATTAGGGTGTATTACATGGATTGATTTTTATATGTTAAACTAGATTTACATTCTAGGAATAAATCTCACTTGCTCATAGTATATAATTCTTTTAAACTTACATTTTTTTAAAGAGAGAAGTTCATTGTTGAAGACAGTGGTTAATGAGAAAACAGACTCTTGAAACAATAAAGAAAAAGCTACAGCCTTTCTAACTAAAAGGCTGCAGTGAATTCTACAATGAAAACATATCCTATCCCCAAAATATGGGGTGTGGTGCCCCTACTCCCGACATCTAGGGTGCATGGCTGATCCCGTTAACTTTCTCTGTAGAACTTATGCCTCCTCGAATTAATTCCTGGCCTCCAACTTTCAGCATAGGTGAGGAAAGTTAACATCTAACAAGATCAACATAGATAGAAATGAATGTCTTAGAACTTATTTCCAGTAAGAGATCGGTCTCATATAGCTTCACCCTATTTATTGCCTAATTTCAGATTTTGTTTCTTTTAAAGTAGAGTTGAATTTTACCACTGGGAAAGAAGACCCTCAGGGACCATTTTACAGATTAAAAAACCAAGAGTCCCAAGGAGTAGAGTTCTTGCCCAAAGTACGGAAAAGGGTCTGGAAACCAGGTCTTCCGACTCCCAGCTGGCCACAACCCAACCGTCCACATCTGTTTGCATGATAGTATGAAGAAATGTGAAATTAAAATACCGTTTTAGACCATCAGGCTGAAACAGAACTCGATAAACCAGGTGGCTTATAAACAACAGAAATTTATTTCTCACCCTTCTGGAGGCTGGAAGCCCAAGGCAAAGTGCGGCAGTTTCAGTGTCTGCTGAGAGCCTCTTCTCCTGTGTCCTCACCCACTGGACGAAGAGGCAGCTCCCTGCCGTCCCTTCTGTGAGGGCACCAATCTCACTCACCAGGGCTCCACCCTCATGACCTAATCACCTCTCAAAGGCCTCAATTCCAAACACCATGACATTGTGACTTAGGATTTCAACATATGAATTTTAGGGGGACACAAATATTTTCAGTCCATTGCAAATACAATTTACATAAAATCCTTTGAGTCATTCAATTTTTTTGTTAGTCATTCTTTCTGTGGCAATAATTTTCTATAATTATATGATATTTGCTTCCTAGGAGTTTTAATTACAATGTTAAGGCAAACATTCTTTTAGTGAGAAGGAAAAAGGACTAGACTATCCATGTAATTATGATCTCATCATACTAGCATGAAATTCCTGTAAATTGGATTTGGAAAGTTGCTTTTATTTAAAAATGGGGAAAAAGAAAACATCTGTAATACTTTCAACAATAAAGATAAATTTAAAATACATTATTATGAATCTCAGAGATTTATTGTATTAAAATGTATTCTATATTTATCCCCTTATGGAATTAAATCATTGCATACCATTTTAAGTGCCCTTCAAGGAAAATGTAGCAGGAAATTTATGAAGGCAATTATATTGGTTATTTTAAAAAATATTTTTATTGATTTTTACAGAGAGAGGAAGGGAGAGAGAGAAACACTGAAACATCTTTGGATCGCTGCCCCCTGCATGGCTTCTACCAGGGATCGAGTCGGAAACTCAGGCATGTGCCCTGACCGGGAATCAAACCGGCCACCTTTTGGTGCATGGGATGAAGATGCCCAACCAACTGAGGCACAACAGCCAGGGCCATGTTAATTATTTTTTACGAGTTATAGATATTTCCAAATATTTAATCATATGCTTAGACAGCAAACACACATTTAATTGATTTTTAAATATGTTAAATTTCAGACAATAAATGAAGCATGCTAAAGAAAACATTATTTATCAAATATTTAGTTAAAGTACAATTAACTTTGGGACAAAGGCTCAGGTTTTCAAGTCAGAGAAGGAAGCAGTCAGACGAGGATGCGGCATTTCCCCCACACAGGCCCATGCTAAAGGGCAATGGAAATTCCATGTCAAGATCCCAGGGCCTTCGAAAGGCAAGGCTCCCCAGAGACCTTCTCTAGATATTCAGTTTGCAGCCTTGGTCACCATGTCACATGACCGTCTCCTAAGCCAATCGGATTTGTGTGGAGAAAGCCGGGTTTTCCTGAGCCTTCCTCAAGGCTGGTCCTGTCACCCCCCAGCCAATCGGTGAGTCCCAGCAGCAGGGTTTGCTGGCATCAGTCACAGGAGCAGGTTGGCTTCTGCAGACTTCCCATTGGCAATCCGGAGGAATCTCTACAAGGAGATATTATTTTAAAAGACAGTGAACGGTCACGACCGCAATGCCCTCACCCATCACTGACCTTCATCACTGCAAGGACATTCCCTCACTGAACTGTGGAGCCCTGTGTTTGACCACGTTATATGTTTGGAGGATGAGCATACCACCTACAACCGGCCTTAAGGGAAACAGGAGGTCAGACATTTTACCACTGCCTGGGCAGGCTGCCCCTCAGGGCGTCTGAGCCTTTTTTCTGTTCGTAAGCCAGTTCACCTTCCTGTTGTGCAGACTTCCTCACGGCGGTCCTCTCGTCAGGCTCGGCTCATTTATCCACAGAAACTCCGTCTGCTCCACGCGACTGGTACCCCAGAGCGTATTCCATTCAACACTGTATCTTTCCAGGTCTTAGGACATTGCAACTTTCTGGCAGACTAAGCCTCAGGTTCCAGCAGAGAGTCTTCTCTCAGTTACAGAAATCCACTTCCCAGGCGCTGTGACCCAGCCTCATACCCCTCACAGCATTACCCACGCCCCAGCCCCACCACACACACACACACACACACACACCATATAAACTATATGACATATACACGCTGTGTAAGCTATATAACATGTGTATACACAGGATTCACACACATACACACACTTTATAAGCCATATGACACACACTGTACACACATGCACATACTGTATAAACTGTGTAACACATAGAATACACACACATACACACACTATACACATATATGCACACAGGATACGCAGGTGTGCGCACACTATACACATATATGCACTCCATCAACTATATAACACACAGGATGTGCACGTGTGCACACACTATACACATATATACACTCCATCAACTGTATAACACACAGAATACGCACGTGTGCACACACTGTACACATATGTACATTCCATAAACCATATAACACACAGGATACACACACGTACACACTATACACATATGTATACTCCATCAACTATATAACACACAGGATACGCACTCTATATAAAACTAAGCCCCCTGTCCACTGTGCTTCCCCAGTGCCACAGTCACACATGTAGTGGTAATTCTCTACTCTTGGGTGGAATTTAGAATCTCTCTCCGCTCCCGACCCAGCCTTTTTAAAGAAAATAGTATTTAAAGGTAAGTCAGAGTAAATGAGTCATGAGCGGTGGTCCTTATTTAATGGGCCACGAGGCTTCCTACACTGTCATGCGAGGGTGAGCATCTCCGGGAGCTGAACCATGGAGGGACAAAAGGAGTGAAGGGTTTCCGGGGTGGCAGGAGGCAGGACGTGAGGGTACCGTGACAGAAGGTGGAGCCAGTCGGCAAACCTTTGGTGACAAAGGTACAGGGACGTAAGTGGGTAGGAGGGGTCTTTCAAGACTTTGTATTTTTACCACAGAGACTCAAATTGAGCGATGGCTGGTGGGGACGCCTACCCATGAGGCGTTGGGGCGGGGCTGGGGGAGAGGAGAACCAACCCAGATCACGTCCCTTAGTGGGTGAGCAGCCTCTTCCAGCCACTTCCACGGGGGAGCGGAAAATCCCTTCACATTCAGCTAAGACCAAACCATTCCTGGGAAGCAGGGACCCCCATCAGCCTCCCCACCAGCAACCTCGTCGCTGCCTCTCAGCTGATACTTCAGTTCCAAGAGGCCTCTCCCTGGTCCTTCTGTGGCTGGCGGGAGCAGCAGCCTCAGCCCCCGCCCCAAGCTGGCCAGCGCCTTCCTGGGCCTGTTTCTCACAGGAAGAGGAGCTTGTCCATCAATGGGATGCATACACACACACACACACACACACACACACACACACACACATGCCCGCACGCGGGCTCCCGTGATGGGAGGGGAAGGCAGCTGATGATGGGCAGTTGCAGAGCTTCTTTGCGCTCACCCAGCAAAGGAGCCCTTCCCGCTGAGTAGAATAAACGCCCGCTCCCTGGGTGAGGTGGGAAGGGGACCAGAAGCAAATGCCCTGGCCAGCCAGGCCCTTTCCACTGCTCCGTTTCGCTTGTCTGCGGTGAGCGCAGACTCCCTCGGGGAGCTGACCTAGCAGTTGGCGAGACACCTGAACTGTCCACCTGCAGCCAGACAGCTGGGGAGCAGGAGCTGAGATGAGGGGGGCGCGTGCAGGCAGGAACTGCACCAGGTAAGCTGCCCAGGTGAGGTACAGGCTTGGGTTTAAATTATCCTGCTAGGAGGTGGGAGATTCAGAGGATAATTTGAGGGAAAGGACTTAGACGCATTACATCACTGGGCTCTACGCTTGTCTCTGTCCCGGCCGTGGGGCCTCCAGCGAGTCAGAACTGCAAGCGGTCCTGTCTCCTCTGAGAAGTGAGAGGCTCAGACCAGACACGTCTCCAAGTGCCCTCCTTCTGGGGCGTGTGCGGGCCACGGGGAGGCTCGGACCCCCTGCGCTCCTGGGGTGCCCTTCTTGGGCACGGTGCCGGGCTTCATGCCCACGTTTGACTAAAATCAAAGGCGTGAATAGGATGGTGCACTTTATGGACAATGTTTTAACTACGAGCTAAAAAAAAGTGGAAAAGAACTTCTCAGAACAACTCGGGAGAAAATCCAGTGCCGAAGCACAGCAGATAACACACCCGTCAGAAACAACCGCAGCAGCTGAGCCACCCCACGCTGTTTACCCTGAGCCCGCGGTCGGCAAACTGCTGCTTGTGAGCCACATGCGGCTCTTTGGCCCCTTGAGTGCGGCTCTTCCTAAGCCTTAGGAGTGCCCTAATTAAGTTAATAACAATGTACCTGCCTATATAGTTTAAGTTTAAAAAATGTGGCTCTCAAAAGAAATTTCAATCGTTGTACTGTTGATATTTGGCTCTGTTGACTAATGAGTTTGCCGACCACTGCCCTAAACCACAGGGAGAAGCAGACAGACACACGGAAAATGCAGGGCAGGTCTGGTGGGAATAGACATTCTAGCTCCGGCTCCGGCTGAACTGGTGCCCGCCAGGGGAAGCTTGTGGAGAGGGGCCTGCTGAGTTCACACCCCCCCCCCCAGCTCCCCCCGTGACTCGCTGTTTGTTTACTGAGGTCAAGTAGCAGGCACTCTGAGTTTCTGTGATAAACCTCAGCTAGATCCCACGGAGACAGCACCTCAGCCACGTGTCACACATAGAGCAGCCAATGCTTCTGGAATCTTCTGCCATCTCAACCTGGCTCAGAGGTCCTTTTTGAAAAATAGTCCACTTTTTCTAGCTGGTGGAGCCAATACTTCCTGTTTGAAGTTAAAGAAGTTGCTGAATCTCTCTGTGCCTCTGTCTCCATATTTGTAAAACAGGACTAATAGTGGGTCCACCTTACAGTCATTGTCGGGGTGAATGAGATAATATACACAGAGTGGTTTATATGAGGACCTGGGAAAGTCCTCAGGACATGTTAGCTGTTATGTAATTTCTTAGAAAAATAGAATTTATTTTCTACAGGGGTTTTAGGTTCACAGCAAACTGAGTGGAAGGTCAGATTTCGTGCGCAGCCCCAAGAGGGGCAATTTGGCACAACCGGTGGCCTGGACTGACACATGGTCACAGGGCGACCATCCGAAACGCCCTAACATGTCTCAGTGCTAGAGCGTGCCAGGCGCCATGCTTGCTCACAGGGCCTGAAGGGGATTCCTGGACCCAAAGGCCAAGGTGCCGAGTGCAGAAGCCAAGATGGTGATGGGGCTCCGTGTGCAAAAGGCCGAGTGCTACAGAGAGTGGCCACACGGCCTGTAAGCACGCAACGCCTCCGCCACAGCCGGGAAATGCAGAGGCGCCTCTGGGAGAGGGGGCCTCGGAGCAGGATCGCACCCTTCTCCACGCCTGGATCAGAGGACAGAGTCAGCTCCGCTCACCCTGCTCAGCTCCGTTCTGTGGGCGGGACCGGCACTGGGCAGAGGACCGAGATTGGCTCTGACCTGGAAGGGTGGATAACAGCATCGTTGTTACCCAAAGTGCCTATTTACATTAGGTTCATTTTGATATATTCATGGGTTTGACAGATGAGTAGTCACATGTGCCATCGTTATAGTATCATATAGAGTAGTTCCACTGCCCTAGGATTTCTCCGTGTTCTGCCTATTCATCCCTCCCTCCCCCCATCTCTGCCAACCTCTAATCTTTTTACTGTCTCCATGGTTCAGCCTCTTTTTTTGTTTTGTTTAGTTAATCCTTATCCAAGGATATTTTTTTCATTAATTTTTAGAGAAAATGGAAAGGAAGTAGGAAGGGGAGGAGAGAGAGAGAAACATGGATGTGAGAGAGACACATCATTGGTTGCCTCCTGCACAAGCCCTGAACCAGCTGGGGTTTGAACCTGCAGCCTAGGTACATGCCCTTGACTGGGAATCGAACCTGTGACCCTTTGGTGTGCAGGCCGATGCTCTAACCACTGAACCTCCGGCCAGGGCCATCGTTCAGCCTTTTCAAGAAGGTCATGTAGTTGGACTCGCCCAGCAGTGGCCTTTCAGATGGACGCCTGTCACTGAGTAAATGGGCATGAAGGTCCCTCCAGCACCGCACACTGTCCCGCAGCTGGCGGTATCCGTTACTCCTCCGGCTGTTGGATTGTTTCGCAGGCGCGCAGCTCCCAGAGAGCGCAGCCCTGGAGGGACGAGGCCAGTTGGTTCTGTGAGCCACACGCGTGAGCTGAGACGGGACCTGTCCGTCTGGCGGGAGGAGCCCCACACCGCCAGCTGGAGAGCGGCTCCGCTGGGCAGTGAGGGGACGAAAGGGGGAGGGAGCAGTGGTCGGCTGGGGTCCCCGGGAAAACTCCTCCCAGGAAGACTGGGCTTGGGCTGATCCAGGGATGGGAAGTGTCCAGGCCGGAGACAGGTGTGAAACCGCGGCAGGTGGCCACTGACCAATTGAGAAACGCACCGGCCCAGGGCATGCACCAGAGCAGCTCCGGGACCGAAGACGCGGGCGGGGCGGTGGGGAGAAGGCGCCAGGGCAGGACAGCGCGCGGGAGAGGCAGTGTGGGGCTGGGGAGGGAGGTGCCCGGCCCGAGGGAGGCCGAAGCGTCTGTTCCAGAATAGAAGGTGGGGTGGGACGGAGCCGGTGGGCGTGTAGATTAATGTGGTTATAGACTCTGAGGCCGATTTGTTGGCGACCATTATTCTGCCGTGTTTACAGATGGGGGATCGGTGCTCCAGGAGGAGGGGAGAGGCACCACCCTGGAGAGATACACACGTAAAGTGTAGACAGAGGGTAGGTGGCTGGTTGTCAGGTAGACACACGCGTGCACACACATGCCACATGCACACACGCATGCCACACACGTGCACATGCCACATGCACGCGCACACACGCCACACGCGCACACACACGCCACACGCGCGCACACACATGCCGCATGCACAGGCTCATGCACGTGGATGCTCCCATCGGGGACCAGCTGGTGGTGCGCGCAGGCAGAGGGGCCACTGTGGGGAGGGGAGGGGTGGGGGGGCACCGTAGGAGCCTGGTGAGCACAGAGACTGAGACCGTGGCTTGGCTCCCTTCGCAGCTGCTCCCCAAACTCAGAGTCTGAGGGCACGGGGACCCAGTGCAGCGTGGAAGGTGTTGCGTTCCTGGGTGCTAAGGGTGCTAACGCTGAGCTGAGTGGCAGGTGAGAGTCCCAGACGTGTGCTGGGCTCCGGGCTCTGCTCCCCATCATTCCTTTAGCTCCACAGCCCCCGGAGGCAGTGGGTTGTTATCCCACCTCACAGAGGCAGACACCGGGGCGGAGAAGGAGGTGCCCAGATCACACCACCGAGAGCAGAGAGCTGGATTGCTCCCAAGGAACCCCCATCTCACCCCCTCCCCCACCAGACATGGGTACCAGCTGTGGGGTGCCTGGGCCAGCGGGCAGGGACACTGCCTGGGAAGGTGTTAGACCTGCAGACTCTCCACTCCGCCCACACCTGCGGCCTCTGAGATCTGACATGGAGGGAATGACACACTGTTCTCCAGAGCCCCGCGATCTCCCGGATTCATGCCTTAGCCCATGATCTCCCGGATTCATGCCTTAGCCCGCGATCTCCCGGATTCATGCTGAACCCGGAAACCACTGCTCTGGGCTGAGCAGCTGCCGATGGGATGCTGGGCACCCGAGCCCATTGCACTCAGCAGTTTCACCACCTGTACTGAGTGCAGAGCACCTTGCCTTCCTGAGGTCCGGCTCTGAATCTGGACTCTGAGAGACTCCCCCACATGCAGACAGAAGGGCAGAGGCCAAGGTGGGGCAGACCTGGAGGCCCTCACTTCAGGTAATTGTTTCAGGCATTAGGCATCCCTGAGTCTCTGCCTGGCCCTGGGCCAGCCTGGAGATAGGTAGCTAAGGACCTAACATACAGGAACGCCACTTTCTCCAACTCACTCAGCAGTGCTGTCTGCTCTAAAGCAGATCTGAGCACATGGGCGGCCACTGCCAGCTCCCAGTTCAGCCAAGGCCGCCCTGCCCGTCCTACACACCCCTGTTACCCACCATCTGGGCAGGAGAGATCAGCGAGCTAGGAGTGGACAGAGGTCGCAGTTCACTGCAGCCTCAATAGGCGCCTGAAGACACACAACTTACTGCGGCGTGTGTCACGCCCTTGACCTGTCCACACACCTGCTGCTGAAGTAACAGTGGGCACGTCTCCGTAGGAGCACATCTAACACCCCCACAGCGAGAGGGAAGGAGCAGGCGCTCCTGCCACAGCCCAGACCCTGCGCACAGGGGCTCCAGGAGAGCAGCCTTGCTCAGTGCAGGGGAGTCTTACCACGGACCCCTCAGCAGACGGGACTTCCTAGTGTTTAACTCCTCACGGCCTCACGCCCGCCAGTCACACACGTCGTGGAAACCCCTTCTCTCTAGCCACAGAGGAACTGGTGTGAGAGGAGTGCTTAGGAACTATTTTGGTGAAACTTATGTGAAGGCCCTTTTTGGAGGGGCGGGGGCAATGTGTTCTGCACATAGTAGGTGCACAATTAAGGAGGCGTGATGGCTGCTGCCGTGCTTCCTGCCTCTTGATTGGCAGGGGCACCAGCTTGCTACTGTTTGGATTCTTGCTATTTTGCGATGATAGCCGTTCCTTGTGTATCCCTGTGCACCAAGCATGGGCTAGAAAACGGGCACCAAAGAGGAACGAGTCCTCCCCCCTCGCCTTCCAGGAACTGACAGCGCAGACAGCTGGACCAGCGACCCTGGCTCCACGCACGTGCAAGGAGAGGGACAGGCGCCTGCAGACGCCGGCAGTGTCCAGGGCTCACGCAGGCCCCCATCTGACCCTGATGATGTCTTGGGAGGGAGGCAGTCAAGACCGTGATGCTGGTTTTAAAGACAAGGAAACCCGAAGGCTCTCTGGTTAAGGACAATTTCTCCAAATAAGATCTGTCCAGCAGCTTTACAGGTGGTGACCACAGCGTTGCGTTCGGAGCCAGTTCTCTCCCTCTTCCCCGCTGCCCAAGAGTCGCTTTCCCCGGGGCTGCGCACTGTGGGAGTGGAGGCCTGGAGGCCATCCCGGCTGACTTCCTTGGACAGCGGCCTGTGTCCCAGGCCCTCGCACGCTGGCCGGCCAGGCGTTCTGAGTGATGCTGCGCTGCAGACAGGTGACCTGGGTCCCGGGTCAGGAGGCTGGGAGACTGCGTCTTGGCTGCTTCTGCGGAGGGGACGGTGAGCCAGCGGCCTGGGGCCTAGCCCTCCTCTGGCCCCACTCCCCTCACCTCCCGGCGGAGACCCTCAAGTGTGCGCAGTGCAAGGGCACAGAGCAAGCACCGCTTCACACGCTGTCCCTGTGGCGTCAGGCTGTCCCATCTGGCAGGTGGTTTAGCCCCCATTCCAGCCAGGAGGGGCTGAGGCCTCAGTCCGAGTCAGCGGCTGGAGCTGGGGCTGGGGCTGGGGCTGGAGCTGGGGCTGGGGCTGGGGCTGGGGCTGGGGCTGGGGCTGGGGCTGGAGCTGGGGCTGGGGCTGGGGCTGGGGCTGGGGCTGGGGCTGGAGCTGGAGCTGGGGCTGGGGCTGGGGCTGGAGCTGGAGCTGGGGCTGGGGCTGGGGCTGGAGCTGGGGCTGGAGTGGGTCAGCTTTAGATGAGGGTTCATTCCCAGTGACTCCAACCTGGGAGCAGAGGGTGAGCCAGCAGCTGGGCCCAGCACAGAGGAGAGGCTGCACGTGTCACCTGAGCGTGTCACCTGAGCGTGTCACCTGCGTGTATCTCCTGCATGTGTCATCTGAACGCAGCACCTGTATGTGTCCCCTGCATGTCACCCGCGTGTCTGAAATTGGAAAACGCTGAGCAGAAAGGAGTCTGACTCACCCGGTTTGGTACTGTGTTTGTTTTTCTCAAAAAATGTGACTGTGCGCCTTCTCTGTTGGCACTATGCTGTGGGTCGGAACCCGCCGGGTGCCAGGCACTGCTTTGCACTCAGGTCTCCCCGCCAAGTCTAGTGGTTTCTCACTGGCACAGCTGTCTCCCCCAGGCAGCCCGGACACGGAGCTGGCAGGACCGGGAGCAACGGGCCGGCCTCGCAGCACGAGGGGCTCCGTGTGACAGCCCGGGGGGGGGGGGGGGCGCGCAGGTGCCTCTCCTTTGCCGTGTCCCCCCCTCCCCGGCTCAGAACAGCTTCGTTGGCGACAGAGGACCCTCACACCAGAGCCTCCTGATCAGCAAAAGCTGGAAAGGCCCTTCTGTCAGGGCTGCGGAGTGTCAGCCTCCAGAGTCATTACTCTCCTGTCAGCCCAGGGCGTTGGACGGGCGACAATGGAGCTCTCTCTCCTCTCCCCCTGGGGGCCTGCGGACACTGCCCATGGGGCTGTCGCCGAGTGAGCCAGGCCGTCACCGGGGACAAACAAGCGCAGGGCAGAAGGCGCCCTTGGGAAGAAGCGCGGGGGCACCCCCTCGGGGCCCTGTGAGCCCGCGTGGAAGGGTGACCCACAGACAGACGTTCTCAGAACTAAAACACCGGCTTCAGGAGAAGCCGCCCGCGTCTGCGCGCCTGGAGCTGCTGCTGGCCGATCGCCCTGTAGCGGCTCCGTCTAGCTCCCGGATTCTGCCAATTTACACCTGGATTTCCTTTCTCATTAGGAGGCCCGGCCCCTGGTGGGCTGAGGGGTCACTGTCCCCGCCGACGGAAAAAGAAAGCGGACCCGGCAGAGCGGCCGTTCCGTGGTCTCCACGCACCCCCTCTGCCCGCGCGCTGGACGTTCAGAGGAGAAACCCACTGGCAAAGAGGGGCTCCTAGTTCCTGACCAGCCCCCGTGTGCCCTGGCTTCCGGGTCTGTCTGTCCCTGCGTTGCCGCGACCAGCACCCCTCCCAGCCGGCGCTGCACCCTGCCTTCCTGCGGCTGTGCTCCGCGTCTTCGGGGCCACGCCTGTGCTGGGAGCAGCCGGGTTGAGGACCGGGCTTCTGGAGCCCCGCAGAGTCCTGCAGAAGCCCTCGCAGGGCGTCAGCCACATCTCCCACCTGCGGGGTGCGGGGGTGTCCGCGCTGACAGGCCATCCTGTGAGCATGCCCAGGGTCTCCTGGGGCCGCCCGGGAAGGGGCTGATGTGGACAGTGCGCGCTGGGCCGCGCACACAGCTGCCTGGCCCGGGAAGTAACCGCTGGTCAGAGCGCTGCTCCTGAGAGCGGGGAAGGAACCCGCAGCGTGGCTGGCGCTGCCCCCGCCTCCCTGCCCCCCGGACCCCGCGCCCACTCACGCTCTGCATCACACTCGACCTTCACGCCCCAGCCGTCCTGCTCCCGCCCAGCCCCTCCTTCCCAGAGTCCTGGAGGCTTGGCGTCCAAACCAACCATGGACTCCCGTGCTTGCCTCGCAGAGGGCTGATCTCCCTGCATGCGGTTTCCCTCCTTTCAGCCGCACGGAGCCCCGACGGGAGGCACTGGCACCATTTCTCGTGTTTCGTGTCTGAGCCCTCATGCTTGCAGACAGCAGGGACTGCAACGGGCTTCTCGCCCTCCCGTCAGCCCGCTCCCACACAGCGCCCCGGGGGAGGGGCGGCCCAGGCAGTGTCCGGTCCAGGGACAGTTAAGCCGTCCGGCTGCGTGGCCAGTGTCCGCGCCCCTGGACTCCCCGCGGGTGGTTCGTCCTGCCTGCCCCGGCTCCCTGCTCCTATGGGTGAGGAGGAGATTGATTCAGGCCGCCTGTAAGGTCTCTGCCAGCACTAAGATTCTGCCAATAAACACCTGGATTTCCTTTCTCATTAAAAAAAGGATGCTCTCTGGAATGTAAGCACCTCAAAGTTGCAGCACGGAAGGCCCGCCATCCATAGAGGGCTCGGCCCGCCCCTTCCCTCGAAGGCCAGAGGCCCGGTCACTGGAACTGAAATTTTCCTCCTTTACAATCCCACCCTTGTTTTTTTTTTTTTTTAATTTTTATTTATTTTTTTATTTTTTTAATTTATTGCTTTAAGTATTACAAAGGGTATTACATATGTGTCCATTTTATCCCCCCGCCCTAGACAGTCCCCTAGCCTCCCTATCCCCCAATGTCTTATGTCCACTGGTTATGCTTATATGCATGCATACAAGTCCTTTAGTTGATCTCTTACCCCCCTACCTCCTGCCCCCCAACCCCCCCCAGCCTTCCCGCTGCAGTTTAACAATCGGTTTGAGGCAGCTCTGCCTCTGTATCTATTATTGTTCAAAAGTTTATAATGGTCTCTATTATCCATGAATGAGTGAGATCATGTGGTATTTTTCCTTCATTGACTGGCTTATTTCACTTAGCATAATGCTCTCCAGTTCCATCCATGACGTTGCAAATGGTAAGAGTTCCTTCCTTTTTAGAGCAGCATAGTATTCCATCGTGTAGATGTACCACAGTTTTCTAATCCATTCATCTACTGATGGGCACTTAGGCTGTTTCCAGATCTTAGCTATGGTGAATTGTGCTGCTATGAACATAGGGGTGCATATATCCTTTCTGATTGGTGTTTCTGGTTTCTTGGGATATATTCCTAGAAGTGGGATCACAGGGTCAAATGGGAGTTCCATTTTCAGTTTTTTAAGGAAACTCCATACTGTCTTCCATAGTGGCTGCACCAGTCTGCATTCCCACCAGCAGTGCACAAGTGTTCCTTTTTCTCCACATCCTCTCCAGCACTTGTCGTTTGTTGATTTGTTGATGATAGCCAGTCTGACAGGTGTGAGATGGTACCTCATTGTTGTTTTGATTTGCATCTCTCGGATGATTAGTGACTTTGAGCATGTTTTCATATGTCTCTTGGCTTTCTGAATGTCCTCTTTTGAAAGGTGTCTATTTAGGTCCTTTGCCCATTTTTTGATTGGATTGTTTATCTTCCTTTTGTTAAGTTGTAGGAGTTCCCTATAAATTTTGGAGATTAGGCCCTTATCAGATATGACATTGGCAAATATGTTTTCCCACACAGTGGGTTTTCTCGTTGTTTTGTTGATGGTTTCTTTTGCTGTGCAGAAGCTTTTTATTTTGATGTAGTCCCATTTGTTCATTTTCTCTTTAGTTTCAAGTGCCCTAGGAGCTGTATCAGTGAAGAAATTGCTTCGGCATATGTCTGAGATTTTGTTGCCTTTGGATTCTTCTAGAATTTTTATGGTTTCCTGTCGTACATTTAAGCCCCATATCCATTTTGAGTTTATTTTTGTGTATGGTGTAAGTTGGTGGTCTAGTTTCATTTTCTTGCATATATCTGTCCAATTTTCCCAACACCATTTATTGAAGAGACTATCTTGGCTCCATTGTATGTTCTTGCCTCCTTTGTCAAATATTAATTGAGCATATTGGTTCGGGCCGATTTCTGGGCTCTCTATTCTATTCCATTGATCTATATGCCTATTCTTGTGCCAGTACCAGGCAGTTTTGAGAACAGTGGCTTTGTAATACAACTTGATATCTGGTATTGAGATCCCACCTACTTTGGTCTTTTTCAGGATTGCTGCAGCTATTCGGGGTCTTTTTTTATTCCAGATGAATTTTTGGAGAGTTCGTTCTAGATCTCTGAAGTATGCCGTTGGTATTTTAATGGGAAGTGCGTTGAATTTATAGATTGCTTTGGGTAGTATGGACATTTTAATGATGTTGATTCTACCAATCCATGACCACGGTGTGTTCTTCCATCTGTTTATGTCTTCCTCTATATCTTTTTTCAACGTCCTGTAGTTTTCTGAGTAGAGGTCTTTTACCTCTTTAGTTAAGTTTATTCTTAGGTAGCTTAATTTTTTTGGTGCGATGGTAAACGGGATTGTTTTTATAATCTCTCTTTCTGAAAGTTCACTATTGGTGTATAGAAATGCCTCAGATTTCTTGGGGTTAATTTTGTATCCTGCTACATTGCCAAATTCATGTATTAAGTCTAGTAGCTTTTTAATGGAGTCTCTAGGGTTTTGTATGTATAATATCATGTCGTCTGCAAATAAGGACAGTTTTACTTCCTCTTTTCCAATTTGGATGCCTTTTATTTCTTCTTCTTGCCGAATTGCAATGGCTAACACTTCCAGTACTATGTTGAACAGGAGTGGTGAGAGGGGGCATCCCTGTCTTGTTCCTGTTCTTATTGGAAATGGTGTTAGTTTTTGCCCATTGAGTATGATGTTGGCTGTGGGCCTGTCATATATGGCTTTTATTATGTTGAGGTATGATCCTTCTACTCCCACCTTGCTGAGAGCTTTTATCAAAAATGGGTGTTGAATTTTGTCAAATGCTTTTTCTGCATCAATTGATATGACCATGTGGTTTTTTTCTTTCAATTTGTTTATGTGATGTATCACGTTTATTGATTTGCGGATATTGTACCATCCTTGCATCCCTGGGATAAATCCTACTTGGTCATGGTGTATGATCTTTCTGATGTACTGCTGGATCTGATTTGCTAAGATTTTGTTGAGGATTTTGGCATCTATGTTCATGAGGGATATTGGCCTGTAATTCTCTTTCATTGTGTTGTCTTTACCTGGTTTTGGTATTAGGGTGATGCTGGCTTCATAGAATGAGCTTGGAAGTGTTCCTTCCTCTTGAATTTTTTGTAGTAGTCTGAGGAGGATAGGTTTTAGTTCTTCCTTGAATGTTTGGTAAAACTCCCCTGTGAAGCCGTCTGGTCCTGGGCTTTTGTTTGCTGGAAGCTTTTTGATGACTGCTTCAATTTCTTCCATAGTTATTGGCCTGTTGAGACTTTTAGATTCTTCCTGATTGAGTTTTGGAATGTTGTATTTTTCTAGGAATTTGTCCATTTCCTCCAGGTTGTCTAGTTTGTTGGAGTAGAGCTGTCCATAGTATTTTTTAACAATCATTTGTATTTCTGTGGGGTCTGTTGTTATTTCGTCTCTATCGTTTCTGATTTTGTTTATTTGGGTCCTCTCTCTTTGCTTCTTGGTGAGTCTGGCTAGAGGTTTGTCAATCTTGTTTATCCTTTCAAAGAACCAGCTCTTGGTTTCATTGATTTTCTGTATTGTTTTTTTGGTCTCTATGTCATTTATTTCTGCTCTAATCTTTATTATCTCCTTCCTTCTGCTCACTCTAGAGTTTTCTTGTTGCTCTCTTTCTAATTCTTTGAGTTGTAGAGTTAAATGATTTACTACCATTTTTTCTTGTTTTTTTGAGATAGGCCTGTAGAGCTATAAACTTCCCTCTCAGGACTGCTTTCATTGTGTCCCATAGGTTTTGGATTGTTGTGTTTTCATTGTCATTAGTTTCCAGGATGTTTCGAATTTCTTCTTTGATTTCATTGGTAACCCAATCAATATTTAATAGCATGCTATTCAGCTTCCAGGTGTTTGAGTATTTTGGGTTGTTTTTATTGTAGTTTATTTCTAATATTATGCCATCGTGGTCTGCAAAGACGCTTTTTATGATTTCAATCTTCTTGAATTTGGGGATACTTTGCTTGTGACCCAATATATGGTCTATTTTTGAATATGTCTTATGAGCATTTGAGTAGAATGTATATTCCCTGGCTTTGGGGTGAAGTGTTCTGAAGATGTCTATTAAGTCCATCTGATCTAGTGAGTCATTCAGGATTGCTGTATCTTTGCTGATTGTCTAGAGGGCTTATCCAGTGTTGTCAGTGGTGTATTAAAGTCCCCTACTATGATTGTATTGTTGTCGATCTCTCCTTTGATATCGTCCAGGAGTTTTTTTATGAATTTGGGTGCTCCTGCATTGGGTGCATATATGTTTACCAGGGTTATATCTTCTTGTTGTATTGATCCCTTTAGTAATCAATCTTATCTTATCTCTTGTTATGGCCTTCACTTTGAGGTCTATTTTGTCCGATATAAGTATTGCTACCCCAGCTTTCTTTTCCTTTCCATTTGCCTGAAAGATATTTTTCCATCCTTTCACTTTCAGTCTGTGTGAGTCCCTTCTAATGAGGTGGGTTTCTTGTAGACGGCAGATGTATGGGTCATGTTGTTTTATCCATTCAGCCACTCGATGTCTTTTGTTTGGAGCATTTAGTCCATTTACGTTTAAAGTTATTATTGAAAGGTACTTGTTTGTAGCCATTTCTGTTTTTGTGTGGCTGTTTTCTTTCTGAGCTTTTTATTTCTTATTTTTATACCAGTCCCTTTAGCATTCCTTGCATTGCTGGCTTGGTGGTGATAAACTCCCTTAGCCTTTTTTTGTCTGTGAAGCTTCTTATTTCCCCTTCAAGTTTGAATGATAGCCTTGCTGGATAGAGTATTCTTGGATTCAGTCCTTTGCTTTGCATCACTTTGTAAATTTCTGTCCATTCTTTTCTGGCCTGATGTGTTTCTGTTGAGAAATCATTTGACAATCTAATGGGAGATCCCTTGTATGTAACTTTCTGTCTCTCTCTTGCAGCCTGTAAGATTCTCTCTTTGTCCTGAACATTTGCCATGGTGATTATGATGTGTCTTGGTGTGGGTCTTTTCGGGTTCACCTTGTTTGGGACTCTCTGGGCTTGTGTGACTTTTTTCTTCCCCACCTCAGGGAAGTTTTCTGATATTATTTCTTCTAATAGGTTTTCTAATCCTTGTTCATCCTTCTGTTGTTCTGGTACCCCTATTATTCGTATGTTGTTTCATTTCATGTTGTCCCAAAGCTCCCTTAGGCTCTCCTCCTGTCTTTTAATTTTTTTCTCCAATTGCAGTACATTTTGGGTGTGTTTTGCTTCCTTGTCTTCTAATTCACTAATTCGGTCCTCCGCTTCTCCTAGTCTACTGTTGATACTTTCAATGGAGTTTTTCATTGCAGCTATATCACTCTTCATTTCTTCTTGGGTCTTACTTAAGTTGTTGATTTTTTCATCTGTTTCTTCTAGCTTCTTCCATATGTTATCGATTTTTTCATCTGTTTCTTCTTGCTTCTTGCAGAGGTTGTCGATTTTTTCCTCCATCCGGTTTATGCACTCTAGGACCCTTATTCTGAATTCTTTTTCTGTCATGTTGCATGCCTCTGTATTACTTAGCTGCTTTTCTGGAGAGTCCTCCTTCTCTTTCCTTTGGGGGTTTCTTTGTCTACCCATGTTTGATCTCACTGACATATCGAGACGTTGAGTCGTTCAGTGGCTGCTCCCTTGGTGGCAGTGGCTCCTTGGTCTGTGGTTGCTCTTCGGGCGGTTGCGGCAGCAGCTGCTCTTCAGTTTGCAGCAGCTCCTCTGGTGGGTGCTGTTCACAGCTGTGGTGGCTCTTCTGGCTGGTGTGGCGAGGTTTCACGTACAGCTGCTGTTCCTCAGCAGAGGGTGTGGTGCTCAGGAGGTTGCTGTTGCTTGGATCTGCTTTCCAGGGGAGTTCTGCTCTTCCCGGCTGCAAACCGTCTCACCAGCTGAGCAATTTCGCCAATCAGGGTGGATGTTACTAGTTTCAGCTGCTCACTCCATTTGCTCCGGGCTGAGACTCAGAGGAGGCGCAGTGCTGAAGTAAAATACTAAGGTGCGGAGTGCATGCCAAGCGGGCTGGCGGCTGAGGGCGTGGTTGTCATTTTCAATTGGGAGGGAGTCTCAGGCTCTGAGCTCCAGTTCCTGGCGAGTCTCTAGGGACCCAGACTCATACGGGAGAAGCAGGACTGTCTGGCATCACTCACACCCAGTGGACTCTGTCTCTCACACGCCTCAGGTGCTGGATGCAAATGCCGCACGCCGCCATTCCCTGCGAGCCTTCCCGGTGTCCACTGGGCTCATGGCTCAGGGCTCCCCAGGCCACCCTGAGCCAGTCCCACCCCAGCCGGTGCCTCCCTGAGCCAGTCCCACCCCTGCTGGTCCCTCCCCAGCCGGTCCCTCCCCCAGCCGGTCCCTCCCCCAGCCGGTCCCTCCCCCTGCCGGTCCCTCCCCCAGCCAGGTCCCTCCCCCTGCCAGGTCCCTCCCACAGCCGGTCCCTCCCACAGCCGGTCCCTCCCACAGCCAGGTCCCTCCCCCAGCCGGTCCCTCCCCCTGCCAGGTCCCTCTCCTGCCAGGTCCCTCTCCCTGCCAGGTCCCTCCCCCAGCCGGGTCCCTCCCCCCAGCCAGGTCCCTCTCCTGCCAGGTCCCTCACCTGCAAGGTCCCCCCCTCCAGCCAGGTCCCCCACCCAAGCCAGGTCCCTCCCCCTGCCAGGTCCCTCCCCCTGCCAGGTCCCTCCCCCAGCCGGTCCCTCCCCCTGCCAGGTCCCTCCCCCTGCCGGTCCCTCCGCCTGCCAGGTCCCTCCCCCTGCCGGACCCTCCCCCTGCCAGGTCCCTCTCCTGCCAGGTCCCCCCCCCCAGCCAGGTCCCTCCCCCAGCCAGGTCCCTCCCCCTGCCCGGTCCCTCCCCCCGCCGGTCCCTCCCCCTGCCCGGTCCCTCCCCCTGCCAGGTCCCTCTCCTGCCAGGTCCCTCCCCCTGCCAGGTCCCTCCCCCTGCCAGGTCCCTCTCCTGCCAGGTACCTCCCCCTGCCGGTCCCTCCCCCTGCCAGGTCCCTCCCCCTGCCGGCCCCTCCCCCTGCCAGGTCCCTCCCCCTGCCAGGTCCCTCTCCTGTCAGGTCTCTCCCCCAGCCAGGTCCTCCCACAGCCAGGTCCCCCCACAGCCGGGTCCCCCCCCCCAGCCGGGTCCCCCCCCAGCCAGGTCCCCCCCTGCCAGGTCCCTCCCCCAGCCGGGTCCCTCCCCCTGCCAGGTCCCTCCCCCTGCCAGGTTCCTCCTCAGAGCCGCTCCAGGAGCCCAGATGGGCTGTGCTCCAGCAAGAACACAGAACAACGGGACCATTGTCACCCTTGCAAAGGACACTGCACTTTCATTAATACGGCTTAAAATTGCAGGAGCTTTATTTGGCAGCCATGACCCATTTTTCCCCACAAGTAAACATAGAGTTATCTAAAACCCTGAGCTCTCTTCAGAGAAAAAGGCAAGTGTGTCTAACCAGTTTTCTGAACAGGCATTATTATATCTCAGTTAATTTTCTATTAAATTAAATTTACTAGCTTCTAGTGATTATTTGATTTTAAAATGTGGTTCTTTTGTAATAGAAATTTTTGTTAAGAATCTGTTTATACTTTTGAATATTATGTTGCTTAAATAATATTTAACCTTATAAAGACAATTTCTTAGTATTTCTGTTTCTGAAGACAATGTATTTTCTATGTGGAGGTGGGAGTTTGATCTTTGGAACTCTGAATTAAAGACGGGTCTAAATTCTATTTACCCGTCTTTCATTCTCTAGTGTGCAGATGATCCCAAAAAATCTGAGTTTGGTTTTGGACAACCAGGACAATTTGAACAGAAGAACTATGAGTAATTAAGTGAGGTTGATTGGATCGAGCGCTCAGCTGCTCTCTGAGTTGCTTAATCGGAAACAAAATTAAGTATGAGATTTGCAGATGAAGGTTTGCAGTATTGGATTTGCAGACATTTTTAAATCCATCTGTACTCTTTGGTAGATTTCTTGTTGGGGGTTTGTTGGGATTTAAGTAGAAATAAATCACCCTAGTACAGTGCAACCTCAGTTCTGGAACTTAATTCCTTCTGGAAGGCTGTTCGAGAAGTGATTTGTCCAAAAACCGAATCGGTTTTTACCGTTAGAAATAATGTAAATTAAATTAATCCATTTCAGGCCCCCAAATGATCCCCTGTTTTAACCTTTCTTACATACAGTACTAGAGGCCCAGTGCATGGATCCACGCACCGGCGGGGTCCCTCGGCCTGGCCTTTGGACATCCCCCAAGGGGTCCCGGATTGCAAGAGGGCACAGGCCAGGCCAAGGGACCCCACCACTGCACAATTGGGGCCGAGGAGGGACCGTGGGAGGGCTCCCCGATGTGCCTGGCCTGTCTTACCCAGTCCCAATCGGCCAGACCCCAGCAGCAAGCTAACCTACTGGTCGGAGCATCTGCCCCTGGTGGTCAGTGTGCATCATAGCAACTGGTTGAATGGTCAAACCAACAGTCGGACACTTCGCATATTAGGCTTTTATTATATAGGATATGTTTAATGTACTGTTTAAACTATAAATAAACAATTCTTTTCTTAAATTTATCCAACCACCCACCACTGGCCTTAAACGAATCACTTTTCTCACTGGTTTCCAGGGGTCTTTCAGGTCAGCATGCAGCATCTTCGTGTGTTCATATCACTGCCTTCGAAATGCGGTCACTGGCTAACTGCTTTCCGTCATCCAAATCAACAACAGTTTCCCTAACTCTGTGGTCGGCAAACCACGGCTTGTGAGCCACATGCGGCTCTTTGGCCCCTTGAGTGTGGCTCTTCCACAAAATACTATGTGCGGATGCACACGTACAGTGAGATTGAAACTTTGTGGCCCGTGCGCAGAAGTCGGTATTTTGTGGAAGAGCCACAGTCAAGGGGCCAAAGAGCTGCATGTGGCTCGCCATGCATGTGGTTTGCCAAGCCGCAGTTTGCCGACCACTGCCCTAACTCTTCAATCGCCTGTGATCATTGTTTCTTTCACATCCTTAGCAACATTAGCACTCTTGATGGCCTCTTTATGTTTTAAAATTGTGGTGATCTCAGCAACAAACACATTCTTTCTTTTATTTGTTGCCTGAGAGACCTTTTGTCATGCTAAGGTATCAGCCTGAAAGGGCTGTCTGGTTGAAAACGGAAGTTTGGTTCAACAACCGACATATTCGACATATTCGAGAAACGAGGTTTGTACTTCGTTATTAATCCTGGGCTGGACTGAATTTTTTTTCTAATCCCACTGAAAGATATGTTTTTATTGATTTTAGAGAAAGAGGAAAGGAGAGAGAGAGAGAAACATCGATGTGAGAGAGAAACATGGATCGTCCATACTCACCCCAACCAGGACTCAACCCTGCAACCTTTTGGTGCATGGACTATACATTCCAACCCACTGAGCCACCGGCAGAGCCGGGCTGGATTTAAAAAGGTTGCTGAGGCCTTCTTACTCCCGTTTGCTAATTGACGTCCTTAGGACACCGATATGGTGGTGTCCTTCTCAAGGAAAAAGCCTGAGGTATAAGGAGTCCGACCAGGAGATTCTGGTGGAATTTAAGACCATGATGCCAATGAAATAGGAGGCATATGTTTAAGTGTATGTATTTTTCTTTATAGAAAGTGAAATTAATCTAGAAAAAGGCCTTTGAACATATTTGAGAAATCACATGGTCACCCAGGTTGGAGCGACCCAGTGTTCTTCCCAGCTCAGAAATGAGCTTTTACCTGCCACCTGCCACTTGGAGCCACAGGGCTGTAGTTTGGATTAGGAAACATCACTCAGCTGCTCCTAAAATGCCTGTGTGTGTGTGTGTGTGTGTGTGTGTGTGTGTGTGTGTGTGTGACATTTGCTTAAAGAATAAAATATATTATTCTTGTAAGTAGAATATGTATGTAGTCACTGCAGAAAATTAAAAAAATAAAGAAAAATGTAAAAGAAGAAAAATAATCTCAACATCATAGTCAACATTCTGGTGTATTTCCTTGTGACTTAAATAAAATTCATAAGTAGGAATAGGTAGGATAATTTTTAAACAAAAAATTACATAATTTTGTATATATAATTTTATAAACTATTTTTTTCTCTTAAAATTATAAAGATTATAAAGTGAGCAACTCCACATATCATTTACTGTTGTTCAAGTACCCAGTCTTTAATGGCTATGTAATTTTTATAGATATATTTCTCCTAATTTAGTGCATTTATGTGGCTTCAAACCTTTTGCAGTAATAATGCTGTGATACATGTCTTTGTGCATACATCTTTGACCACATAACTGATTATTTATTTAGAATAAATCACTAGAAGTACGATCATTAAGTTTAAAGTAATTAACAGCTCTTAGGGCTCTTAGTACATACGAACCAATTGCTTTTTAAAAAAATATATTTTATTGATTTTTTACAGAGAGGAAGGGAGAGGGATAGAAAGTTAGAAACATCGACGAGAGAGAAACATCAATCAGCCGCTTCCTGCGCACCCCCCACTCGGGATGTGCCTGCAACCAAGGTACATGCCCTTGACCGGAGTCGAACCCAGGATCCTTCAGTCCTCAGGCCGACGCTCTATCCACTGAGCAAAACCGGTTACAGCTGCTTTTTTTATAAATATATTTTTTATTGATTTCAGAGAGGAAGGGAGAGGGAGAGGGAGAGGGAGATAGAAACATCAATGATGAGAGAGAATCATTGATGGGCTGCTTTCTGCACAGAACCCGCAACCCTGGCATGTGTCCTGATCAGGAATGGAACCATAACCTCCTGGTTCATAGGTTGACACTCAACCACTGAGCAACACTGGCCATGCTGAACCAATTGCTTTTAAGGAAACTTTCCAGTGCAGAATCATTTCAAGAGTGAATGAGGACATACAAAGGGCCAAATAGACAGATGTTCAACATCACTAATCATCAGATAAGTGCAAATAAAAAACACAATGAGCTATTAACTCACACATGTCAGAATGGCTATCATCAACAAATCAACAAACAATAAGTGTTGGTGAGGATGTGGAGAAAAGGGAACCCTTGTGCACTGCTGGTGGGAGTGTGGATTAGTGCAGCCACTGTGGAAAACAGTGTGAAGGTCCCCCCAAAATTAAAAATGGAACTGCCT
The DNA here is from genome assembly GCF_014108235.1 of Myotis myotis. Taxonomy (NCBI): domain Eukaryota; kingdom Metazoa; phylum Chordata; class Mammalia; order Chiroptera; family Vespertilionidae; genus Myotis; species Myotis myotis. Next base: position 3,204,276 of record NW_023416327.1, read on the forward strand.
TATGACCCAGAAATTCTCCTTCTGAATATATCTGAAGAAACCCACAACACTATTTAGAAAGAACATACGCACCCTTGTGTTCATTGCAGCATTATTTACAATAGCTAAGATATGGAAGCAACCGAAGTGTCCATCAATAGATGAGTGGATAGGAAGTGATGGTATATATAAATGGAATATATATGTAATGGAATACTACTCAACCATTAAGAAAATGAAATTTTACCATTTGTGACAGCATGGATGGACCTAGAGGATACTATGCTAAGTGAAATAAGTTAGACAGAGAAAGACAAATACCAAATATAATTTCTTGTGGAATCTAAAGGACAAAATAAAGAAACAAAGTGGAAAGAGACTTACGGATACAGAGAACAGACTGATGGGGGACTGGGTGAAAAAGATGAAGGGATTGAGAAGTACAGCTTGGTAGTTGCCAAGCAGTCATGGGGATGTAAAGAACACCAAAGGAAACATAGTCAATACTATTGTAATAACTATGTATGATGCCAGGTGGGTACTTGAACATTGGGGGATCACTTTGTAAAGTATATGAATGTCGCCCAGCTGGTGTGGCTCAGTGACTGAGCATCAACCTATGAACCAGGAGGGCACATGCCTGGGCTGCAGGCTCTATTCCCAGTAGGGGGCGTGCAGGAGGCAGCCAATCCATGTTTCTCTCTCATCATTGATATTTCTATTTCTCTCTCCCTCTCCCTTCTTCTCTGAAATCAATAAAAATATATATATTAAAGTATATTATTGTCTAACCACTATGCTGTACACCTGAAACTAATACAAAATAATATTGAATGCAAACTGTAATTGAAAATTTAAATATAAAGTAAAACAAGAGGAAATTTACATTTGAAGAAAAAAAAAGTGAATGAGAGTAGCCCTCGCATACCATCCTTTGTAGCATTGAGTCTTGTTTTATTTTTCATCTGCCAATTTTATGTGGAACAGTAAATTCTAGCTTTAATTTTCATATCTTTAATAGCTAGTTATGATGTGTTATGTACATAGACTTCTTTTATAAAAGGACTCTTCTTATCATTTGCATATGTTATGAATTTTTTTAACCTTAACCACCTTTTTAAAAATCTCTTTACAGTTGACCTTTTAAAAAAATGACTTGGGACTATGTCTGTTATAATGTACTGTAGTTGTAAATGCAAGTTAATTTGGGGTGAAGATGGGTTTAGACTAGTGACTCTTTCCAAAACACTCATCTGATCCATGTAACACGGCCAGACATACCTGGGTCTACTTGAAGTCCTTCCAGCCTTTGACACCATGCACCATCAGTGTACAGGGAATGGAGAGTGGTGCTGATGCAACTAGTCGTCTGTGAGGTGCAAATGAACCAAGAGGGCCTCCTGTATCTCACATGTGAAGAGGGGCTCCTGTGTTTCACATGTGAAGAGACCCTCTTCCCATGTATCTCACATGTGAAGAGCTATTTGACCCCGGGTTTCTCTTTGTTTCTTTTCTCCCCTTAACCCTCTGATAGGCAGGTGCTCCATTCACACTCCCTTTTATTTTCCTATCAGCCTTTGATGCTGTCCTCCAGCAAGACTTCTTGCCATTTTTGACAGCCATTATTAAGTTCTAATAATCACGTGCAGCCAATTCATGAAGCTCTGTCGCATGAATAAGTAAGAAAATGAATAAATGGATGAGCTGCCAAAGGTGATAATCGTCAAGCTCGCACCAATCTCTACCCAAAGACTGATGGTCAGGCTTTAACTAGGGAAAAAATGGTCCTTACGGAAGATGAAGGTATATCTCAGAGGCCCCTGGGGAAGGTATGGAATGATGATGGAGGAATTTTCCCCAGAAAGGACCATGGACCAATAGCCCTGTCACTGTAACACCTGCTGGTTGAAGGGGCACACGGTTGGTTGTCCATCTTTTGGGTTGTAGGTCCATGTACTTTTGAAATGAAGAGGACTTGTATACCAGGGGCAAATTTTAAAAACAGAAAGCAAAGCAAATACTTCTGAAGCCCAACATGTCGCCAGTTATTCCTCACACACTCCCAGCCCACTGGCAGCCGGGGCAGGCGCCCCCCAGCATAAGTGTGGGTGCTGGGGACACAGTTTACATGGCGCTCCACCTTCTAGCATGTTTACTCTGGGAAAAGCCAACTCGGAGCAGGTATCAGGGAAGGTGTCATATCATCTGTGGCAAGTGGTGACGTCACAAAGCCCAACATGGAAACGCACAGACAGTTTCCAAGCATGAAGCCATGGCAGCAGGGGTTACTTGTCTAGCAGACCACCTGCTGTCGGCCTCTGAAATCTTGCTTCCCCTGCACTTACCACTTCTCTCTAGGTTCCCACGAAGGCCCAAAGGCCAAGTTACCTCAGTTATACGTGGAGGGGGCATAGACATCAGCTTCAAAAGCTCCCAGAGCTAGCCAGGCTCGTTGGCTCACTGCGGCTCGCAGGGTAGGAAACGTCTGAATAATGAGGGGATGCCTCCGCTGGCGGGGAGCTGAGCCTGGCTGGCCCTTCAGGAATCGCCGAGGGCTGTGGCAGGGCAGCTCTGACTCGGCAGTTCTGCTCAGGCTTCTGCAAGCTCCGGGCAGCGCTCATGCTGCCGGTTTGTGGACGGTTCTTTGAGCAGCAAGGTGGGGATGGGTCTTTGCTCACCTTCATGGAGCAGTAGCGCAGGCCCTGTATTCAGTGAATTCCCGCGGGAGCGTGTCCCTTGCTGAGATGGCTGAAATACGTGTGGAGGCTAAAATCTGAGAGGGGAACGCTTGGGTGTTCGAGTAAAACCAGCTGCTCTAACAGGCCAACCCTGAATCTCGGTAGCTTAACACAATGCAGTTCTGTTTCCTTATCACAGACAGTCCAGCCAGCAGTGTGGGAGCTCGGGTCCCTGCACTCCTCCAGGGACCCAGGCTGATGCGAACCCTGCCGTCTTCAGCGCAGAGCTTCCAAGCAGCTCTGGGTTTCCATAGTGACAGGTTGGGAGAAAGAGCCCAGGGGAGACACAGCAGGTGGCCCAGACTGACGCACCTCCCGCCAGCTCGTTCCATCGGCAAGAGCGAGCCACGGCCTTCCCTAGACGTAAGCATCCCGGGCCGAGGGTCCCTGGCTGGGCAGTGACTTCCCAGAGCACCCCAGAGCGGGAGGGAGGCCGGCTGTCCAGCGCCTGAGAGCGCCCTTCATGTGCTGCGTCTTCCATTGCGGTGCAATTAGCTGCTGCTTTCCACCGTCTGAGTAATTCTACCTCCACCACCACTGGATCCCGGAGAAGCCGGCCAGCCCATAGAAGAAGCAGCCGAACACGCCAGCACTGGGTGGTGGGTATTTGGTACAGCGGATTCTAACCTAACGCGGAGTGAGGTAGGGACTCAACATGCCCTGGGGAGGAGTGGCTGCAATACCAATGTTCGTGGCACTGCTCCCCGTTCTGACCTTAGGCGGAGGGAGAAAAGGGCCAAGGGGGAGACGCATTGTTTCCCAGGGGTCCCCAGGCCCAGGGGTACGGGGGGGGGTATTATCCTACCACCTTTTTCTCTTATTTGTTCTTTTACATTAAAAATTCAACTTTGAGAATTTCCTGTTTACTTGCCAATGCTACGGCTGGCTGAAGTTGCTCTTTCCTGTGGCCAGGTTTGTTTAGGGTTAGCAGTGGGCATCTTCTGGTTTGTGCCTGCCCTGAGGGGACTCGCCCATCCCTAGGTTCTCCCCACAAAGCACAAGTCAAAGGCTTTCCTGCCAACAACAAAAGTTTAAGAACGAGAGAATTAGGTAAATTCATCTTATCCACTTAGCCCTGATTTTTTAAAGTCAGGAATTTTATAACTTGGATGGACTATTGTGCCAGAGGGACATCAGGACACGAGCAGGAGTTGCTTTCGGGGTCCCTTTAGGGTCCCAGGTGGCCCAGGGGGTGACAGTGGGGAGCACAGAGGTGCGGAGGGAAGGTGGAGCCGCTGCTGTGCCCTCCTTTCTCTGTCTGAGAAAGCGGGGTGTTTCTCGGAGCTGTGGGCGGGAAGCAGCTGTGGCAGGACAGCGAACTCCCTCCCTCCATTGTCCTGGGGCTGGAGAGGCAAGGGGCCAATCGGAGGCAGACACAGCCCTGAGCCCAGAGATGAACTCTCCTGGCGAACACTTTTTGAGGGACTCCGAGTTCTACTTTGGACCACAATGTGGTTAAAATGGTTACATGAATAATAGTGTCTCCTTTTCAATATCCCGTCTCATACCTTGCCACAGTGCAGTTCCCACAGAAACATCGAAGCAGCAGTCTCCCCAGATTCATGGGTCCAGGCAAGTGCCCCCAATAAGGAACAGAAATCTGTTTCAGGTGCCTTTTTTGAGTTTCCTGACTCGAGGTCAGAGCACTGACAACATTCATGAGGAGCCAGCATGATGCTGAGGTTGGGCTCCTCAGAAGCAGATGCTTAGACAAGAAATCACGGGATGTCTTAGGGAGCGTCCCAGGAACCCCGTAGTCCGGGAGGGGCGGCAGACCAGGCTGCATATCCACCAAAGACCCATGGAGAGAGCCGGGAGCCTAAGCCCCAGGGGCTCTGGACACGGAGGGCCGTCCCTGGTCCGAGGACGAGGGCGCCCGGAGTTTACCCTGTGCCGGCGGTGGGGCAGGGTGGCCCTCGGAGCTCCCCTCGCCGGGGCCATGGGGGCTGATGGGCCTGGGAGCACCTGGGAGCCGGGCTAGGGTGCCAGGCAGGAGGGACTCTAAGGTAAGGCAAAAGCCGTGTCTCAGCGACATCCGAGGGCGGGCTTACGCTGCGGCCTCATCCCTTTACTGTCATGCACTCATGATGGCAGCACCTTCTTCCCGCTTCCCTAGTCCCACCACTTCCATTCACCAGAGCCCAAGTGAGGGGACAAAAGGAAGGGAAATATCTGCACCTTCATCGCCCCTGAAGACTGTCATCTCAGACCCAGCAGCTCCATCCACCCAGGCCCTCAGCAAAGGGGGACAGCACAGGGGCCACAGGGAGGGGCCGGCAGCCAGAGAGGCCTGCGCAGATGGCCAGCAAGCTCCAGGAGGGCAGGTGTCCCTCCCCGCCTCCCACCCCCGCGGCAGCTACCACATACAAATCAGGCCTCGCCGCCATACCATTCTCTCCATCGGTCTCCAGGCCAGGGCTGAAGTGGGGGGTGGCCGCGAGACATGGAGGCGGGCAGTGACTGGCACCAGAACTCCCACGAGGGCTTCCGGGTCTGCTGGGTGACGATGGCACTCCAGCTGGCGTGGCCCTCGTGCTCAGATGTCCCCAACGACCTTACAGGTGCACTCTCCCGTGAGCTGTGCTGAGCTTCGGCTGGAGACGCAGCCTCTGTGTTGCTTTGTTTGCACTCTGGCTTATGCTCTGTGGGTTTGATTTTTTTAAAGATGTTTTAATTGATTTTTAGAAAGAGAAGAAGGAAGAGGGAGAGAGAGAAACATCAAAGTGAGAGCAAAACATCAATCGGTTGCCTCTTGTACCCGCCCTGAACGGGAACTGAACCTGAAACTCAGGCATGTGCCCTGACCGGGAATTGAGCCAGCAACCTTTTGGTGCACGGGACGATGCTCAACCAACTGAGCCACGCCACCCAGGGCTCTGTGGGCATGATTTTAAGGAGTTTGTGTTTTTAAAAAGAAAGATGAGCTGCTGACTCATTTTGTGCCAACTTGTGCAAATTTATCAAGCCACCTCTTTTTAAAAGATATATATTTTTATTGATTTCAGAGAGGGAGAGGGAGAGAGAGATAGAAACATCAATGATGAGAGAGAATCATTGATTGGCTGCCTCCTGCACACCCCACACTGGGGATGGAGCCCGAAACCTGGGCATGTGCCCTGACCAGGAATTGAACTGTCACCTCCTGGTTCATAGGTTGACACTCAACCACTGTGCCACACCGACTGTGCTATGACACATTCTTATTACCTACTTTTATATTGAGTGTCTATAGAATAGGATAGCTTGAACTTTGAATATATTATAATTTAAAACAAATTTATAGCAATGTAATTGCAGGAAAATTTTCCCTAAGCAAATGAGCTACTTTGCATAAAGGTGTATGTTCAGACTGTAGTGTTAATAATGAAGTCACCTGGTACATAGGAGATAATTACATGGACTCAGAACTTTTGGACTTTGAGGTTTTGATTTTAGTTTGAACCAAGTCACTTGATAATGTTTCTTAATAATTATAAACCTGGCATTAATCTATTTAATGTTGAAGGTAAATGAAATATGTAAAAATATTTTCTGTGAAGCCAGAGTACATATTTAGTTGAGAGAAATCTCCCTGGCAAACTTCATAATTACATGTGGTGATAGATAAGGACATAATTTAGGGCTGAGACAATTTTCGAGAGGGACACAGAGCACAGAAGGACGCTCACTCAGCTGGGAGCGAAGTCATCAAACAAGCAGGCAACGAGGCCCCTCGGCCAGGGACTCCGCTGTGTGAGCAGAGCTGACTGCTTTCCTCACATGGAAACAAGACGTCTTTAAACCTCCTAGAAGAATCTCGGTCGCTCTCTCAGGAAGGCAATGCCTGCCTCTCCAATCTTTTCTTCCCTCTCCATTCTGGGGTGAGAAGGCTCAAGATGTGGACATGGTACATAATTAAATGGCAATACATTTATAAAAGTGCAAGGACTGTGAGAAAATAGTGAATTTAAAATGAAATGCAATAACCATAACCATAACCTGAGAGGAATGTGCTATAGAATGAAAAGTCTGAAGACCAGTAATTCTGGAATATATACAGTTTAATTTCGTTATTCACAGGAGTTATATTCTGTAAAGTCGCTGCAAACACAGATTTAGTGAATACTGAACCTTTGCCCAGGAGAAATACACAATTAGGTTCCTGAGAACCTCTGGCCAACCGACCAATACAGAACCCGATTTTATGCGTGTTTCTGTTTAATACATCATTGGTTCATTGACCTTGAACTCATGGCCAACATCACTATACTTCATGCCTGAGCAAAGCTCATCTAACACACACACTTTCTGCACAAGGCACGTCACAACTTTCTTGTGCTTAGAACCACGAACACTTAGAGGGGGCTCTTTTGAATGTGAAATCACCAACAAAAGCACGCAAACTCCCACAAGGTAGTGGTCCTGAACAGCCTGGGAAGAGGACGCGTTTTTACAGCATGAGGGTGCGATAGAAGGCAGAACATCGCGTGCTCCACCTTAGCAGGGAGCGCACACCTTGGGCAACTCCATATTTTCCCTCCACACATGTCTGTGAACGACCACAAACGCACTGAGGGTTTGGATTTGAGGACTGCAAGTAAGTTTCAATGAATAAGTGAATTCACAAATACGAATTCGTGAATAATGAGCATCAACTCTAGTTTAGCTGCACTGCCCTGCATTGCCTTTCTCTACGCACTGGGGTGAAGCCATGCCCACTGGGGTGGACACTTGCTGTTTCAGCCTCCGTTCCTTTTTATGTAACACTGCACACTTTTCCCTGAGAAACGTCTCCTCTCCACACTCGCATTCTTCATAGTGTGTCTGTTCTCTTAGACCAAGGGAGGGACATGCCACCCAAGCCGGACAACAGGACCCTCCTCTCTGGGGATGAGCTTGAGCTGAGTGACAGAACAGGAACTGCTTGAAGCTGATTCACGCAGACACTGACACCTACGAGAGCTGGTCCTTTGGCTCCTCCATCTGCACCCACATCTGCTCGGGGTCACGTCCTTCTGGCTTCTTTCCACATTATCGGCCACTTCCCGTCCTTCCCTTAGATCCCGTTCTGCTCGAGTTAGCCAGAGTGAGTTTCTATTGATTTTGACCAAAGGACCTTTATTCGCACACATACTGAAAATTGGAGGGGGGGGGTGCTTATTCCATTTTGGCTTCTCCTTCCCAATCACAGCATTTTCTACTCATGGATTGGGGCAGAGGTAATTGAGAGAAGCAGGGTTCAATGACCCACACATTTTAGAATGCAGCTTCAAATGAAATTGTGGATAATTTCCATACATTTTTAGTGCCTATGCTCAGCATTTAAAAAAATTACAATGTACTCACTGATGGAAAAGGACATGTGAATCTGCAAATCAGCCTGGCCATCTACAGCCGCATTTGTTGGCAGTTAAGACTCAGCAGCCTCAGAGCGCCGACCTCAGGTTCCCATCGACAGGGCTGAGAGCCCTGGGCAGCAGCCGGTGAGACGAGAAGGCGCGGGAAAGCAAGAGCCAGTGTCCCCTTCTCTCCTGATGCCCGAGTCCCACCAAATAAAGTGAGACCTCTATTCTTCTCACTCAGCTGAGCGCACAGCTCAGCACGTCCAACGTTTCTTTAGTTAAGTAATTGGCCTTATTATTCCTGCTGTTAAAAGGGAAAGTTGGGTTTATATGATAACATACCAGGGTAGTCCCAGGTATTTTTATTTGAAAGGTGCTGGCAAAAGTAACCCAACTACTTTAGAGGCGGCTGCCCCTAACATCCTGAGTCCACTAGCCCGCCAATCAATGAACATCTGACAGGCACCTGCTGCCCTCCAGGCACTGAGCCCCCAGCAGGGCCCGGCTCCGCTGGCGCTCACAGATACGGCTGAGAGCTTCAGGAAACCCCAGCTCCTGCCCCGGTGGGGGGAGGGGGGCCTCCTTCTGGCGGAAGAGGTTTAGATACAAACAAACGACACTAGAGTACACTCTGCTCTTGTGTATTTTGTAGATATTCAGAGCCTGGCTGGAGGGGGAGTGGTTGGAAGGCAAGGCCTGAGGGATGGGCGTCATGCTGGGTAAGCCAGGCCAACACTTGGGCCTTAAGGAGGGAAGGGCTTTGGTTTTCAGAAAAACAGCCCTGGCAGCCACACCACCAGGGGCTATAGTAGGGAAGTCTAGGCCGACAGGAAAGCCACAAACTAGACAAAAGACACAAGACCAACTCCATCCATCCTCAGCTGCCAGCAGCTGTTTCTGGATCTGACTGCTAGCGGCGGCACCAGGCCCGAGGGAGCTTGGAGGACCAGCCCAGGACGTCCCCTTCCCCTTCCTGCAGTCAGGTGGGGAAGATCAGGACGCTGCATGTGCTCACCAAGGTGGGTCACAGCACAGGAGCAGGAACACCTGCTGTAGATAGAAGGCGGAGCCAGGGGAGCCTGGGAGGGGGGGTCCCTCTGGCTAGTGCTGTTGGGAAGAAACTTAGAGAAGGTAGGGTTGGAGGTGGGTCTCAATGGCTGCGCCACCCCTGGCAACAGGAGGCAATTCCCAGGCTGGTTGTGAACGACCCATTCAGGGCCAACTCTAATGCTGCGGAGCCCGCAAGGGGCGCAATTGTAGACGAAGGATTCCGCACTTGGGGGAAGAAATGCCGCCGCACCTGCCCAGGTCTCGTTTGCCTGAATGCACAGAAATGCCCATTTCAGTCAGAAACGGGCCCCTCGGCAACATTAGGGTCCCTGCCGGGAACTTAGGGGGAGCTGCCCTGTTCGCCCCATTCACCCATCAGCATCTTCATTGTCTAAGCTCTGGGCTCCCTGAAGGGCATCTGTGTTGCTTCCCTGTCAAATCTGGGATTCGGACTCTGGGGTTATGGAGAGGCCCCTGGAGTTTCCTGGCACCTGGGGCGGGGTGGGAGGAGGGCGGGATTGGGGGGACGGAGGGCGGGGCACCAGCATCAGCGTCCAGGCCAACAGTCACCCGGGGAGTCCGCAGGATATTCCTTCAACCTGCCTTTCAAACTAGGGTTGAGCTTTTGTGGTGAGCAGAGGCCCCCAAAGACATCTGTGTCCTAACCCCTGAGTATCTTGCTTCAGGGGAAAATGTGATTGAAGATGTGAGGCAGGGAGCTGATCTTGCATTGTCTGGGTGGGCCCATGTAATCCCAGAAGGTCTCAAACGTGAAGGAGAGGGGTAGGAGAGCCAGAGAGAATGGGCAGTGTTACACGGCTTGAGGGATAAGAGTCATGCTTGCTAAGCCGGGGGGCTGAAGGCGGGGGGCTGTGAGCCAAGGCCAGCAGGCGGCCTCTGAAAGCTGCAAAAGCAAGTGTTTCGAGAGGGGTGGCTCGCTGACCCTTGGCCCAGGAGCCCCATTTCAGACCCCTGACCTCCAGAGCTGCAGGACGATACACCTGCACTGTTTTAAGTCGCTGGGTTTATGTTAATTTGTTACAGCAATGAGAGCAGACTAGCCCGACCTCCTTGAGGAGGGACGGGTGCAGAGATGGGGGTCAAACATACCGCTGTGCTCCTTACTGCCTTGCCAATGTTTTCGTCTTGGATTTATTTTCCACCCAACTGACCGGGCTGGCTGCTCAGAGGGGCCTGTTCCCGGCACTGAAGGGGTTTGGAGCCACTGTCAGGTGTTTTGGAAGGGAGTCATGCTTTTGTGTGTACAGGAGGTAGCACCAGGGGAAGGGATTAGTCTAGAATGTTCTGTTCAGTGCTTTCCATATCGCAGTTTCCATTATTTTGAATTAGAAAAGAGACACCTTTCTTCTTTATTGTCAAAAAAACAAATCCCCTGTTCTATACACTGGATCTTTTTTTGGTTTTTGCATTTGGAGATGGTAATGTAAGCTACCGAGGTAGTTTATAATCCTTTATTTGAATAACATTCAAATAGCAAAAAGGGCTTCCTTTCATCCGACACCGTGTGCTATGTGAACTGGGCTCGTTTTGCGTTTCTGAAAAAAGGATTTTTCAGCATTCCACAGCAAGCGGACCTGCCCCGCAACCTGCTGAATCCCGTGAGCACGGACCTCTGCTCAGCACATCCGGGCCCAGCCCGGGAGGGAGGCCAGGGCAGTGTTTGGGCTCATGAATTACAGAACTCAGAGAAGAGCCGACCTCAGGTTCGCTCCCGTGCCGACTGGGAGGAGCAGGGGTGGAACTGAGAAACCCGGGTCCGTGTGTGCTGGGCCCGGTGAGCCTCAGCTTTCGCCTGCAGGCGGGAATGACCAGGCCTAGGGCACAGAGCTGTGAAAAGGACTAATGGAGTGTGCACAGCACAGTGCCTGGCAGGTGCCAGACCTCCCGTAAGCGAGTTTCCTGGACCCTCTGTGGCAATATCTCAGCACCTCTGCCCCGTTCCCAGTGTGCCCACCTCTCTCCAGGCCGGGCTTGCTCTGCAGGGAACCTGAGCTTAGATGTGCTGCCCAAGGAGGCAGTGCCTCACCCACAGGACAGCAAGTGGAGGTCTGGGCGCAGAGTGGAGGTGGAGAGGCCCCTGGGCTGGCTCAGGGCGAGGACATACTGGGCAGCGTCTTGCTCCCTCCCTTGGTGGCCCACTCACCAGAGCACAGACAGCGTGCACACCCTCAGCCTTCCGTCCCTCAGGCGTGTCCTTCAGACACAAAGGGGCTGCACAGGGACAGGCCTGGCCCCAGCCAGCACCCCCTGGGGCAGAGCGAGAAAGGCCTCCTGGGGCAGCTGAGCTAGGGAATCTGTGGCCCCCAGGGCCTCAGAAGGGACTGCCAACACCTTGCTCTTAGCGGGGTGAGACGCACGCCAGACTTCTCCCTACAGAACTGGAAGATAATGCATTGGCATTGTTTCAAACCACGGAGTGTGTGGGAATTTGTTACGGCAGCAATAGGAAACCAATACACTCCTCCAACGTGAATTTATAAAATCCATTTGGTAAGATTGTTTTCAAATAGCTGTGGCTTCAGACAATTTCAGTTCCGAGCCGCCACGTCTATCCAGAGCATCACGCCCCTACTCTTCTTCACCAGCGTCTCTCGCCCCTGCCCGCAACGGGCCCAGCCTTGGTGAGACCCTCACTGCGTGTTCTCCCTCAGGGGTCACCTGGCGACCGCTCTGCCAAGTCCGGGCCTCGCAGCTCTGGGCCAAGACGACTCCTCTCGCTGTCCTGATGCCCCATCCAGCAGGTCTAAGCCCAGCCCTCTCCTCTTCTCGTGCAAACAGCTCTGGCTGCCTGCAGCCGGCTCTGTCAGTGGCGCTATCCTTTCCTGAAAGGGAAAGTCTAAATTGCATTTGCCTCATTGCTTCTCACTTCAAGTTCTATGTCCGTTGCTTTGTTGCTGATTTTTATTATCGTTCTCACGTATTAAGTGCTTGCCGCCTGAGCCAGACACTGTAGTCCGTCACCTCACGCTGTCCACACGCTCCGTGGGGCGGGTGTTACTGCCTCCGTCGCAGAGAGGGAGAGCGTGGCCCTGAAAGACGTCACGTTTGCGTGGCTGGAAGTAGCCGGCCGGAGTCAGCCTGGGTCTGTCTGACTTGGCTTCCATGTTAAGTATGTTTTCAATGTTTTATGTTGTACGATGCTTTGACACCTCATGGCCTCGGGGACCTGGGAAGGGACTGTCTCCTCTGGTTCGCTGTTTCCTAGAGATAGCAAACAACTGAGAACATGCCTTTGGTACGCAAGCTAACCAGTCCAGAGCCCGTACTGCCAATCACTTCCTTCATCTAATTCTCACACCCCAAGCCAACACCCCCCTGCTCTAAGGAGCCCCAAGACCAGCCCCAGCGAACTAGGGACCCCCTGCAGCCTGATCTCCCTGAGATTATTTAAGCCGTCCAACCCTAAATGCCCTCAGCATACCTCCTGTTCCAACCTTTCCTTGCCGGGAAAGCCACAATGAAGGGCGTGGCCGGTGTACTCCCCAGCAGCTTCCGTCTCCGGGACTCCCCACGGCCCTGTGAGTGGCGCAGGCCCCCACCTCGTGGAACTAGTAATAGCTCTGCTCTCAAGGTGGTTGTCTCTGAGTGTCATCTTATCCCCAATTAGAACAAAATCCTGGGCACGTTTTTAAAGAACCTTCCTTGTCTCGGAACCTTGATGATTCCCCTTCATCTTCTACAAACAAACTTCCTCTCAAGGCGAGGTCAGGACCTCAATGGCGCGTTAGAGTCAAGGTGAACCTTTAACAAAGCCAGGCCTTCTCGCCCCACCCCAGAGGTGCTGAATGAGCTGTTTTCAGGCTGAGCATCCGAATCACTAAAGGACCTGAGGAAACACAGGTTGCCTGGACCCGCCACCAGAATTCCTGACCCGGTCGCCCTGAGGTAGGCCGAGAGTGCGCATCCCAACACTCCCAGGGGGCTAAGCTGACTCAGACATCCGTCGTTCTGAAAGACCACGAGGTGATGCTGCGGGACAGTCCAGGCTGAAGCTACTGACCTGGACCAGAGTCAAACGAAGACTGTGAACTTGAATCATGAGTGAATTCCTTTTGTGAAAAGGATCTGTACGTATTGATCTAACAAAGAACCACGGCCTTCCAGAAGCCAGTGGGATCCTCTGATAGATGATAGATGGTGTCTTCTTGGCCTCTGCATTTTGGTGGCATGACCTTGGGCACAAACACAAGGCCTTCCCAGGACCAGGGGACTGCATGGCTCTTATGTTTGCGCTGAAGGTGCGCCTCGCTGAGGCCTGTGAGAGAAAGAACATGATCGCTGAACCGAGCAGGTGTCAGGGCCTCCGTGGGTGTGTCTGCAGCAGCCACCTGGCGCTGAGCTTGCAGGGTGAGGCCCTGGCTAGTCATGAGGAAAACACTGCCCTCTTTCAGCATCCTGCTTCATAGCCTGAGGTGTGAGCTATCAAAGAGGAATGTCTTCAAACACATCCTGACTCAGCCTCTGAGGAACATGGCTCCGGCTGTCATTGGCTATTTAATCAAACTGGAGCACCTAGCAAGACAATGTGAAAATTATCGGGTGCAGGAGCTGGAGGAGGAAGAGAGGAGCACAGAGCTTGGAGGGTGCTCTATCCTGACCTCCTGAAACCCTGACAAGAATTCAATAAGAGCTGCTATCCCCACCCCCAAATGCCAGTAGACACTGTCAAACGCTAGCAGAGCCAACTGCTCCAGATGCTTACATAAAAACGACCGCCGTAGAGCTAAGGCTGTGGTTTTCAGGATAAGCCACAGCTCAGTCGCCTCCAAACTATGAACAAGTAAGAGGAACACCTTTGGCGCTTCCTGAAGAAACAGAGGAAACACGGGGATGTGTCCTTGCACGAAAATGTCTTCTCTAGACTGAGATTGCCCTGGGCTTAGGCATGGGTCCAGGTAAGATGCTGGCCAGAACAAAGACATCTTTCCGGGAGGGGTTCCCACATGTTCAGTTCATCAGACTGTTACTGCAAAACAATGGGTCCGTGCTGCCTGTCACTACTTGAGTCAATTAAGCAGAGACAGGGTTGAGTCACATGAGCGTATATTCCAATCCTGCTGGCAGCGTGGGAGAGCAGCAGGTCAGCCACAGGAATCTGCTCTGCACCCACCTTAAGCCAACTGCTTATATTAGGTAAAAGGACAAAGATTACACGGGAAAGTAGCCAAAGGGTATGCCAATGGGCAGTGAACAGGTAAGCAGAGGGCTGGGGTCTTCAAAGGGCTGTGATAGGCAGGAAGGGTTGGGGTCTTCAAAGGGCTGGCGATTCTGGTTTCTGCAACAAAGTTGTTTATCTTTCCATAATAATAGGCAGCTAGCTCCCTGATGAGGGGGATGGGCCACATGTCCAGGTGAGCTCCCGGGGCCCTGGTGCAACTCCCAGCCAGGTTAGAATGTGCTTTCTTTCATCAGAACACAACAGTCATGGTTAACAGAGCATGGTTAACATTTCTTACAATTCTAGCTGGTTCCCCACATTCTATTTCTGTCCCTGTCAAGATCGCCTGGTTGAAACCTGCAGAAGCATCACTGAAAGAGAAGGGCAGGGAAGAGAGAACTGTTACTAAGGTCAGGGGTGGGGCCAGGTGGAGACAGACAGTCAGAAAGTCAGAGGGGTTGGGAGCACAGGACCAAGCTTGTGGCCCACGGGGGAGGGGTCACACAGGTGCGAGAGGCAGTCTGGGGAGAGGCCGCTGCGGGGCTGGGTGGAAGCTGGGGAAGAGGAGGTGGCTGCAGAGCGCTCTCTTCCAGGCCCCAGAGCTGCAGCACGGTCCCACGGGAGGGCATCGCTGGCGCTTCGCAGCAGGGGGACCTCTGCTGCAGTGTCGGCTGCTGCCATTCTCTCGCAGAGATCCCAGGCCGGGGAGTCTCTTCTCCTCTCCGGCCTCTAAAGTAAGGAGACTGTCTGCTAAGGGTCCTGAACACCCAGTGAAATCCCGGGGTAAGTGGCCAGTGCCGGGGCGAGGGGTCAGGAGCAGATGCTCACCGTCAGCGAGTCTGAGTGTCTCTGTCATCAGGGTTCCCTGAGCCCTCCCGTCCGCAGAAGGTGATGATGCTGGGCTCACTTCACCAGGTCTTGTCCCCCTTTGAATGAGGCGATGGAGAAGCGCACAGCACTGCCCCGGGGGCTGGTACCTCCACCAGGGAATGGCCTCCCGCTCGCTGGCCATCCTGCGTGTCTCTGCTCAGCTTCCCACATTTTCCCAGGTGGCCTCCCTGCCTGGGAGGCAGGTGATGGCTGACGCAGGGATCCCCCGTTCCCCACACTCTCTCCAGGATGAAGTACAGACCCAAGTTCCCTGATGATGTTTCCAATCACCCAGGTCACCTGTTGGTAAACTGGTGCACACAGAGCCACCCGTCTCTCTGTCACCACTGAAGCATCCTCTGCGAAATGTCCCTCCCTGCCCCTTCCCGCAGCGCCCCACACCCGGCGGCCTCAGCAGGGCTCCTGCCTGACCTAGGAGTTGCCTTTCGCTGGTGCTGAGGGTGCTCACCTGTGCGAGCCCACCCACCAGGGGCTCAAGGCTCTCCACGCCTGCGCGTGGTTTTAGGACGCGCCTCTCTGTTTTGTTTGAGTCCCTCATGCCTCTAGTTTCCCAGAGAAAGTGATGAGGGGGCTGCTGCAACGACAGCCCCACTGACGCCATGCTCCTGCCAGCGAGGGCTCACCTGACGCTTCCGGAGCCAACACAACTGCCTGAGAGCAGCTGAAACCTCCAGTCCCTTAGTCTTTGCCATGGTTGTCAAACTCGTGTCCCTGGAACCCTGGGGTCCACAGAACTGACTGAGGGGTCTCCCCAGGAGGTAAAGGGGAGTCCAGTCATTGAGAGATCTCTGCTTTTATGTGGTCCTTTTGAGATGGTATCTGATGAAAGCGGAGTAGGGAGAAGTAAAAATGATTCTTTTGAAAGTTACCTTTCTCTACTTAAAATGCTGTTCCATTGCTATAAACTGGAATACCTGCAGATAGTTTTTTAAAAAGTGAAAGAGCAGGAGGACTTGTAATGAGAAGCAGAGGGTGAACGGCCTCTTGGCCCTGGAGGTGCCTGTGCTCAGCACTGTGTCCCTGAGCAGAGATGCCCTGGGAGGGCAGGGCCCTGGGAGGGCAGGCCTGCAGGTTTCTCTATCAGCCGCCTACCCCCCAGAAGAGATCAGCTGCCCTTTGCCATCTGCGTCTCTTTGAAGCACCTACCTGTTTGCGGCTCTCTTCACTAATTTTGCACTTACACCTTGTTCCTTTCTTATAACTTTATTGGACTCTCTGGAAGGGGAGGAGATAAAAATGTGGGTTCAACCTGCCATCTTTGACCATCTCAGTCCAAACAGCACTTTCTGTCTCAAATTTCAAATATGTTCAAATTTCCTCCCAGTGAGTTTATGTCTGTCACGGCCTTGTTAGTCTCACCCTGACTCTAATGTCTTGGCTGTGGAAGGTGTGGTCACCAGCACACAGGGTGTGGGTGCAGGAGGGGCCTCTTTAGTGGCTGCCCCAGGTCCAGGTCCCTGGCTTGGACCCTGAGGCTGAGATGGTTCGGGGAGTGCCCTGGGGACGAAGCTCATGGGGAATGAGGGTGGCACTGGGCAGAGGGAGAAGTGGCAGTGGAGGCCTCGGCCCATCACACATGGAGCTCTGGGGGGCACCCTTTACAGTGACACCCCTGCACTGACCATTCTTAGGGTGCTGACTCTCCCTGGGAAGTGTGCATGACCTTGGGCAAGACGGCTTTCTCTGGCCAAGTCCTTGAGTGGCCAGCTGTGAGTGGTCAGCACTGTAGCCACATGGCGCCCTGTGTGTGGTGGACCTGAGGGACTGAGTGCAGCCGCAGAATGCCACTGCTCAAATGGTTCCACCCGCACAGTGTCCACTGGGCCCGTGGCTTCCTGACTCCACTCCAGGAAGTCCTGCTCCCTCAACCCAGACGACTTCATTTGTGCCCCTTATTCTGTCTGGTGCAGCGGGAGGCCCAGTCAGAAACCCGGCTGCGGGATCCTTTTCTCCATCGTGTGGAAGTCACTGAAGGCGCCTCAACCAGAGGGACACAGTGGGGGTGCAGCCTTACCAGGGCAGGAGGGTGGCTCCATGGTCCAGGGAAGGGGGTGGGAGCAGCCAGACTCTGTGTCTCACAGGCTTAAAAGGAAAACTGCCTGAGCCCTGGCGGATCACCAGGGAGGGGGGTGGCACCTGGGCAGTCCTGCACCGGGGGGACCAGCTGTGTTTGGAAACTGAGCTGAGCAGTCAGAAGCGTGGCCCTGGGAGCCCCGCTGGGAAGGTGTCCTTGACTGGTGGGCCTCTCTCGTCCTGACATCCTGGCGGGTCGGTGTGGAGACCTGTCCCTGGAAGGCTCCTGGCGGCCCTGGGGAACTCCCGCTGCTTTTCCAGGCGAGGGCAACGGCTCCAACAGCAGCAGTCACTTCAAAGGGCCAGCAGCCCCCAGCCCCGGGGGTTTGGTGGTTGTCCCTGGGCTTCCAGGAAAATAGGTGTGTGTGTGTGTGTGTGTGTGTGTGTGTATGCGCGCGCGCGTATGAGTGTGTGTGTCTATGTGCGTGTGTGTGTGTGTCTATGTGTGTGTGTGTGTGTCTATGTGCGTGTGTGTGTGTCTATGTGCGTGTGTGTATGTGTGTGTGCGTGTGTGCGTGTGTATGAGTGTGTGTGTGTGTGAGAGAGAGAGAGAGAGTGAATGTATGTAACTGTGTGTGTGTACATGTGCATATATGGTGTAAGTATGTGTGTGTATGGGTGTGTATGAGTGTGTATATGTATGTTCTTTAGGGAAGAAGGTTTCAAGACGAACATACTGAATTTTTGTTGTTGTTGTTAATATGTGAGTTGAGGGCTTGAGCAGCTAGAAACATAATTGTTACTGTATTTGCACCTGCATCAATAGAGCCGTTTGCCTAGTTTACACTATTGTGTTTCACTTGAACACCGTTCTCCGTGGCGGAAATACTTTTCAAGAACACTGTCCTGGCATGAAGGCCGGCCCAGAGCGGCTCTCCAGCGGCAGGAGCTGGCTGCACCTCCCTCCTCGCTCTCCTGGCGCTGCAAACGGTGCAGGGCCCAGAGAGTCTGCTCCCCCTCCAGGGGCCACAGCCTGGGCGGCAGCAGAGGAGACCAGCTCAGCTCGGGGCTGTGATGGGGGAGTGCAGGCTGACCCTGGAAAGCTCCGCGATGGAGTGAGCCTGGCTGTAATGGAAGTGTCTCCCCTGAAAATATGTTGAAACTCCAGCGAGAAGCAGATGCGATTGAAGGCGGGGCCTGTGGGAGGTGTTTGGAGGTAGACGAAGGCATCAGGGTGGGCTCCCATGATGGGATTAGTGCCCTTTTAGAAAGAGACACCAGAAAGTTTGTGGTTGCTCAAACCCCATCACTTGAGGACCCAGAAAACAGATACTCATCTGAAAACCACGAAGAGAGCTCACACTCTGAACAGTGTCTGTGCACCTTGACCTTGGACTGCCGACCCCAGAACTGTGAGGAATAAATGTCTGTTGTTTAAGGCCCCAGTGTGTGGGGTTTCGTTAGTGCAGCCCAAGCTGCCTAAGACTAGCCTCTCAGGAAAGAAAGATCGCAGCAAAGGAGGAAAACTGAGCTAAAGAAAAAGGTATCACAGGGCTGTGTGGCTGTCCCAGAGGCAGCAGGTGAACTCCATGGGCAGAGGGTTCTGAAGTCAACCCACAGCACCTTGGCGTCTGCTTGCTTTTTAGCCTTTGGGAATGATGGGTTGGGGGCGGGGGGGTGCAGTGGGATGCAAGCCTTTACGGTCGCTGTAGACTGGCCCCTGAATGTGTCAGCCTGGCAGGATGCTGAAACCAAACCACACAAGACATTGCTGGGAGGGAGCAGCCACGCCCACCTCCCCCGGCCTATTTCCCTGTCGTCCCTGAGGAGCATGTAGGTGCTCTGCTGCAGCCGGAAAAGGATGGAAAGGAAAGGAATCGAGACATTAACCAAGAAGTGGAAGGAGTGACCACCCTCTTCTTCACCAAAACCCACAAACAGAAGCCAGACCCTCTGCACGGTGGATGGAGCTGGAGGGAGCGCAGCCTGAGAAAGCAGATGGGGAGCAAGGTTGGGTGGGAAGCTGGCCCCGCAGTTTTCGTAGGCAAACTCGAGAAGTTTCTGACGGTAAACTGCTGAAGGGCGTGGTCCTTTAAGAAACAAGGGGCCAGGCCATGGCACGGCCTTTGCAGATGAGGTCAGAACAGAGACCTTCCTCATTTGTGAGAGAGGAGTGTGTGGGCCAAGCACACACGGCCTGAGCAGAAGCAGCAGGCGCCCAGCAGCAGCCGCCCCACCTGCGTCAGGAGAGGAGGGCTCACCCCCCAGTCACGCCCCTGGAATGCTAAGAAGGGAAATTATATCTTTTTAAAACCACATTTACTGTGGATATTTAAGACACAAACACGGTGTAAGGAATAACGGTGCCTGTCCGTGTGCTCACAGTCATTTTGACAATAAGTCTTTTCCTCCATCTCCCTCCCGAAAACCTCCCTGACTCGTGTTGGCCGGGGGAGCGTCTCTGTACTTCCCTGCTGCGTGTGCACACGGAAATGATACCTTCACCCTGAGATCGGCTGTGCACGGCCGGGACTGAGGCAGGAGTCTGGGTCATTCGTGGGTGAAAGGAGGAGCAGGGAGGTGGAGAGTCGCCAGGCCCACCTCCCATCATCTCGGCCACAACCTTTCGCTCTGTGCTGCCATCATCATCTGCTGCAGGCTCCTTGCAGGCAAGCGCTACCTTATTCCTCGACAGGTGTACTGAGGTGTGCAGAAGGCGCCCAGAACATACCTGTCGAGTTAATGGAGAACATAGCAGAGAGAACAGTGGGCTCTGCGGCCTGAAAGAGGGCCTGCATTTTTCTCACGTGCACTGTGTCAGGGTGATTAACAATGGTAGTAACGTGTAGCATGAACGGCAAGCACATTAGGCCCCCAGGTACAGGAACAACATGGAGCACTAGCTTTGGGCCAGGCACTGTTCTGGGCTCCAGAACAAAGAACGAGATGTGGGCCCTAGTCACTAAAAGCATAGCCCAGGCACCCTGTCCAAGTCCAAGGGCAAGGTTGTCATGGCCGGAGAGGTTGACTTAGAATCTTGTGTGCTTGTTCTAAGAGGCATTTGCAAATACCATAGAAACATGTAAGCCACGATTTGTGACATCTCAGGGTTAGATCATCTGATGTGAGCCTGTGGTTTTCCCAGGAAGAAGCCTCCTTGCCACTCGTGGGCGGCCTCCTCCCTGATGGCTGCGGTTAGCACCTGGACGTACTTCTAACGAGGCAGCACCTCGCTCCTCCGCATCTGTAGACAAGCTTATCGGCTAAAGGGCTGGGTTCCCAGTTAGCCCACCTTTTTGAAGTTGGAAGTTCAGCAATTTGGGGAGGAAGACGAGGCCAGTGGTGGAGGGTGGTGGACCCCTGTGCCTGGCGCCCGCTGTGCGGGAGGTCTGAGTTCTGTAAGCTCATTCCCTGTTCTCCACAGATGCTCTACCCGGGGCCCTGGAATTAGGAGAATTTGACCAGCTTAAGAACA
This sequence comes from Myotis myotis, assembly GCF_014108235.1. NCBI lineage: Eukaryota > Metazoa > Chordata > Mammalia > Chiroptera > Vespertilionidae > Myotis > Myotis myotis. The sequence continues at coordinate 3,224,922 of NW_023416327.1, forward strand.
ACTGTTTGTGCAAAGGACATTCTACATGACAAATTGTGTGGCTCCTCGTCGCTTTTGAAGGTCCCATGTATGACATTAAGAAAAGAAAGAATCATTGTCAATTGTGACTTCTACTTGCACTTCTTCAACTCACAGTTGCTTACCAAACCAACCCACAGAGACGAAGCAGCAACGCATCACATTCTAGAACCAGATGTAAAAGCTGCCTGTGCAGTGAGGACCCAGATTTGGGTTTAAAACCTGAAATCCCTGCACTGACACCATACTGTGTGTTAAACAGGCAGCTGGGCTGTTCGGGTTTCTTCCTCTCCAGGGCCTGTGGGTCACGAGGCCAAGGTAGGACCCGTGCTGTGCTGGCTCATGGAGGCGGCGAGCCCATCCTTACGGCTGACAGGTAAACTTAGAGCTTGAAAATTAACCATCAAAATATTGTTTTCTAACAAGTTATATGCTTATTTAAAACTCTAAATGGCGTGTTAACTTTACCCTTGATTCCCTGCACATTCTGAGAGATTCAGTGTTACATTATTTCTAAAACATATGCAAATTTTATGTTAAATATGCAAGGTCCTTTCTAAAAGATTGCTTTTGTACTCTGTGTTTCAAAAATGTCACCTGGGTTAGAAATTCGGGTATGCTCTTCATTGGTGGCATTTGGAAATACTTTCAAAACTCTAAATATTTTCAAACAATTAAGAAATACTTTTAAAACATATTAATTTGTTTTAAGTCTTTGAAAACACAGGAGTTCCAAGCTCTGCCATCGTTTTCATGTGTCACTCCCTTGCATAGGGTTCTTCCGTCATTTTTGACACATTATGTTCTCCCTGTTCCTGTGTAGCTGCCTTTGGCTCCATGACCAGATGGTCCTACATTGTCCTGCATCCCTTTGTTGTCATCTCTGAAGACAGTTGCTGACCCTCCACCACCACACTTTACCTCAGTTTCCATGTCCCCGGTATCTGGTCCTCTTGGGAGACCAGTGATGTGATAGGAGCGCATCTGACAGTTGGATACTGCCATGCAGTTCTGGATCTCGAGGGCTGCTCTCAGAGCCCTGCTCCTGCAGGTGCCCAGGTGCTGAGTCCAAGCCGGCTTCAGGCTGCCCTGTAGTCACACCGCCCTCCTCGTTCATCTGCTCTTTCCTCCTGCTGAACAAAATCTAAACGGGGCAGAAATGGTCACTGCATAGGTTTAGCTACAGACCCCTGTTCTAATGAACCGTGAGGAAAAGGGTGTGGTGCTGAAGTTTCCAGAACCGCATCGCGGAGGTTTCATGCATCAGACTCCTCAGCAGACCTGCAATGCAACAGCCCAAACAGAGAGACCTCGGAGCCGGCCGGCCTGTGGGCTGGTGACGGGCCTGGCCGAGTGGCAGCTGGTCACACGGAGGGAACAGAATCCTGCCGTTTCCGGATCTGGCCGAATCCAAGCCTCTGTGTCAGAAACTTGACATTGATAGGAAGCTCGAACGAAGCCATAAACAAATCAGAGAGAGGAGGAGAAGCTTTCCCAGGGGCTGAGGTCGAAGGTCAAGTGGTCCGTCAGCCAAACAGCATCCACTCGCAGAGAAACTTGGCTGCTTCCCAGGCCTCTCCTCTCCCAGACGTCCCCGTGCGTGTTTCCAACATCCTCTTCCCACAGCTCCTGGGGGTTCCAGGCACAGGCTCTTGGAGGAGCAGGGGTGGTAAGAGCCGGCTGAGGGGACACGGGGAGGGGTTGGGCAGGCTGGAGGCCTGGGCGGCGGCTGAGGCAGGAGCAGCAGCCCTCGCTCTGCTCCCGTGGCAGCTGGGCTGGGGACACTGTGCACCAGAACAGACAGGCCGGGCGGCAGCCCATCTCAGAGAGCCCGGGGTGTCCCCAGGAGAACACGGCGCTTGGTCTTATTCGTGAGAGCCAAGCGCACTGTCACTGCAGCCAGTCCTTCCAGGCGGCCTGTCTCAGGAGGCGCTTCCTCCAGCCCCAAGGGCAGCTGGGCCTGCGTTTAAGGAAAGGCTCAGTTACGGGTCTCTTCTGACAGGAGATGGAACCACTGCTGTGGCTGAGGGAGTTGTTGGGGCAGGAGCCTGCTAGAAACCTTTGCAAGAATGCTACGTTCCTGCGCTGAGAATATACACACGCGTTCCCAGGCTGCTGCTAGAGAAGCCTCAGAAGGCAGGGGCTCTGGGCTGACTGTGGCAGGAAGTGCACAGCTGGGATGCGGGGGGTGGGGGACAGCACCCGGGAGCTCCCAGCCTCTCCTCCCACCTGCACGGAGTCTGCTCAGAAGGCCCTGTTGCACAGACATGGGATTGGTTGGTTTGATAGAAAGGAGAAAAGGAAATTCAGATCTGGGGTAATGCAGGAAGGAGGGGCCTAAAGAAGCAAAGGAAACCTCAGTTGGGGAGGAGGTGACATAAAAGAGGCCTGCACACTCCCAAATCGACCTCCCTCCCACCCCCCGGCCCACCCGGTGGCCTCTGAAAGCTTCAAACTGCAAAAGATCTCGCCCGACACTGTCCTCAATCAGGTGGTACGAAGTGAAGGACTCAAGGGGTTAGTAGATAAATCTGTATTATTTGTTTGTTAATTTTTTAATATTTTTGTTGAGAGCTCAGAAATTAATGATATGTTTTCTTAAATGGAATTTATTGAGGAACCCTCTATAATAATAAAAGCATAATATGCTAATTAGACCAGACATCCTTCTGGATGACCTTCCGGATGAAGCCAAGGCTGTGAGGGAAGCCTGGGTCCTGAATGCCAGAGGAAAGCAGGTGCCGGCAGCCGGGGAAAGGAAGGCCTACTCTTGCATGAATTTCGTGCATCGGCCTCTAGTGGGTTAATAAAATTATATAGGTGTCGAGTGCACATTTCTGTGATACATCATCTGTATACTGCATTGCATGCCCACCACCCAAAGTCAGGTCTTCTTCAGTCACCGTATGTGAATTCATGCTGTTTTAGTGTCCCCATCTTGACACTCATTCAAGAAGGATCATGTACCTGTCTCTTACCTGCCTCACAGGAGAAAGCACAGCCCCTGGAAATGGATCTGGGAGAGAGTGGATCACCTGGCCCACCCACAGTGAGGAAACTATGTTCACAAGTAAAGGAATCTGCATAAGTCACACCACTAGGAGAGGTAATAAGGCAAACTAACGGCAGTGTTAGAAACAGCAGCTACCAGTTCCAAGCTGGCCATCCCAAAGAGTATGTCACAAGGGCTCCTAATCATGAAAGGCCCAGAAGTGCTGTAATAACAGTGACACTGAAAATCAATCAACAATAAATAAATAAATAAATAAATAAATAAATAAATAAATAAGCAAGCAGTGAGAGGAAGAGGAGCATTTTAACCTCGCAGAACCTCGAAACCACCTTCTGAGTGAAGAGAAGAAAAGTAACTGTCCTCTCAAGGCAGAAGAGGGTTTTTTTGTTTGTTTGTTTTTGTTAATCCTCACCCGAGGATATTTTTCCATTGATTTTTAGGGGAGAGTGGAAAAGAGAGGGGAAGACAGAGAGAAACATTGACGTCAGAGAAGCGCATCTATTGGTCGCCTCCTGCACGAGCCCCGACCAGTGCCCGGGCCAGGGAGGAGTATGCAACCACGGTTCGTACCCTTGACTGGGATCGAACCTGGGACCCTTCAGTCCACAGGCCAACGCTCTATCCACTGAGTCAAACCAGCTAGGGTATCAGTGCAGAAGAGCTTTGAGTGACGTCATCGATATATGTGAAAACTATTCATCATCTAGAAAGTGTGGTTCAAGTGCAGGTATTTAAAAAACAGGATTGTAAAACAAAAAAACAAAAACACAGGATTGTGCTTGAACCTGAGAATCTGAAAGTCGACACTAAGAACACATGATTTGCCAATCAATTTGCAAATATTATCAGAGAACTAGCTACATAAAATTTATAGACACAAGGATGCAGGTCCACTTCTAATATTTGCTGATCTGGAAGAAACAAATGGAGGCTTGCCTAGCACGTGTCTAAATATTAATGTTCTAAATTGAAATCAAACTGTTAAATAGGTCCTACCCTTCTATCCTTATATCAATCTGGGAGACTAGTTTTGGAGATCAGATGCTTTGATTCCTCAGCACTCATGCCAGAATGTGCTGGTGTGGGGACAATCCCCAACCTGCCCCCTCGCTCCCTCTCCCAGCCTTGCCTCAGCAAGACCAAAGCCTTGCACACATATGCCTGGATGCCTCCGCCTGTAGGTCCCAGCCTCGTCCTCACCATCTGGAAGCTGTTGCTGCTCTGAATCAGGCAGAAATACTGGGAACAGGGAGCTCATGAGGCCCGGAGGTAACCAGGGATGCCAGCTGCCATCGTGGGAACATTCTACCTGTTCCAGCTTGCAAGTGCTGCGGAATATGGCAGCTCATGGCCAGCAGCATGAAAAAGACGTCTGGAATAAATTGTCAAGGCAGTCTTCAAGTACCATGAAAATATAATACACTGTTTGTTAAGAAAAAAATATAGTAAAAAACATATACAAACAAAATCTCTGATCTTTATTATAAAGCTATTTCTGTTACCTATATTGCCTCAAAAATAATTAGATTTTGATTGCTACTGTAGTGTGACACTAAAATGGTGAGGGAGAAAAAGAGAGAGAGCCCTAACTGGTTTGGCTCAGTGGATAGAGCGTCGTCCTGCAGACTGAAGGGTCTCAGGTTTGATTCCGGACAAGGGCATGTACCTTGGTTGTGGGCACATCCCCAGTAGGGGGTGTGCAGGAGGCAGCTGATCGATGTTTCTCTCTTATCAGTGTTTCTAACTATCTATCCCGCTCCCTTCCTCTCTGTAAAAAAACAATAAAATATATTTTTTTAAAAAAAGAAAAAGAGAGAGAGAGGTGGTAGAGATTTTAATATAACAATATACAGGGTTTCTCAAAAAATTGATAGCTCAGTTTTGAAACTGAAATGCATTTTAATAAACACTTTATAATTATTCAAAGTGTGTGTATACATCTTTTGGAGACACCCTGTATTGTATTTCTCAATTATGAGAGGCACACAAATGATAGACACATCTGAGGAATGTTCTCAATAAGTGATTATTGACCTGTGGTAGGAGAAGCTGGGGATGGAGGGGCAGTTCCATAGATACCCATTCTCCATCCTGATAAGAAGAGTCTGATCAGTAATGTGAATAATGAAACAGAGAGTGTTCCTAAGGCTGGTGGTGGGAGAACAAGATGCCAGGAAGACAGGATCCAGGTGCAGACAGGTCACCTGCAGACTGACAGAGGAAGAGGCTGTGTAAACAGGCTGCACAACACGAGCTGGCAGTCGTGCAGCTGCAAGTGTGTCCAGAAGACAGATAAGGGAAGAGGAAACACAGTGAAGTAGCACCAGGCTGCAGCTAACCCAGCCCTACACGCGCTGGTTGGACACTAGGGGAGGCAAAGAGGAAGGAGGCCAGTAATTATATGATGGCCCCAGCATGGTCAGGGATCACCCACGGCTGTGGTCTGGGACCTCATTCCTAGAGCAAGAAATAACATGGGCAAAGACTCCAGGGTGATAACTAAAATATTTACATGTTTAGGCATGAGACTTTCCAAACCAGTATCTTAGTTGAAAGGAAAGAAAACCAAACTATTAATAAGAATATTTAAAATATGACAACCTAGTACAGAATATAATCCATAACATCACCATATCAGATGGGAAATGGAAATTACAGATATAATTTAGTTGCCTTGTCTTCCAAATCACTGATTTGATTTTTGCTTCATCCAACCTGTTGATTTCTTCTAATGTATTCTTCATTTCAGATATTGTAGTCTTCATTTCTGACTGGCTCTTTTTTATGGTTTCTATGTCTTTTTTTCATTCTATTAAAGTTCTTACTAAGTTCCTTGAGCATCCTTATAATCTTTTTTTTTCTTTTTCTTTTTTTTTTTTGGTGTTTTGTTTGATATCTGATAGGTTGCTTGCCTCCATTTCATTCAGTTCTTTTGTTGGATATTTTTCCTGTTCTTTCATTTGGGGCATGTTTCTTTGTCTCCCCATTTTGGGTGCCTCTCTATGTATTAGGAAGATCTGCTATGCCTCCCAGTCTTGGTAGCGTGGCCTTACGAAGTAGGTGTCCTGTGAAACGTAGTGGTGCAGTCTCCCTCATCACCTGAGCTGGGCACTCCAGGAATGTCCCTTGTGTGTGATGTGAGCCCTGCTGTTGTAGTTGAGTCTTGATTGGTGTTGGTCTGTGTGTGTCGGGGGTGGGCCTCAGGCTGGCTGGCTGTGAGAATTCACCCTGACCACAGTGCCTGCGCTGCTGTCTGGGTGCTGACCACATGAAGTGAAATTCGCATTGGCATGGTCTGCTGCCTGTCAAGACATCCTTTGGGAGATGCCACTTGTGGAGTGCATTGGATCTTGTTCTGATGTCTGAAAATTGCCACTGGGTAAGTTGGTTCTGGGCCTCTTGGTGCAGTAAATGTCAGATGCTGCCTGTGAGTGGCTCTGGGCCATCTAGCTTGGGCTACAAAGTGACCCATAGTTTGTGGCTGCTGCTGGTGGGCCTGGGTATGCATGGGAAGGGCCACGCTGTGCACTAAGCTTGGCTTCCACCTGCACTGAGCCCAGGGGCAGGTCAGCAAAAGGCTCAAGACACGCTGAGAGCTGGCTCTGCCTGTTGGCGCCTGCCGGCTCTCTTTTAGGCTTAGTTACCGACAAGCTACTGACTGTCCTCTAGGTGTCCGAGGCAGGCTCTCAGTGAGTCACCAGGCAGGGTGCGTGCATTCACCAGACTGATACACATTCAGACTCAGTGACAGTGCTGGGTCTGAGGCCACTCAGCAGAAGTCCCAAAGTACACCAAGCCTAGCTGCCACCACTGGGTACCCGCAGACCTTTGTGGGGGACGGGGGTCTCAGAGAGTCGTCACAGAGAGGCCTGAAGAATTCATTAAGCCCAAACAGATCAAGATTTGGCCAACTTGTGAAGTGGGTGGCGGGGAGGCTGTGAATATGACGGGCATGTGAGGGGAATGGCCCCTGCCCTCGAGCCACACAACGCAGTCTGTCCCAGATTCGACCTTGGCAGGTGGGGTTGCTTAGGGTCAGGAGGGTGGGGCTAGTGGGTCTCCCAGATGGGGAGGTGCCAGTTAGGATCCTGGGAAGGTGGAGAGAATGGTCCATCTCAGAGTGACACAACTCAGTCACTGACACCCCTGAGTCTGCCCGGACCTGTACAACATGGGCCCAGGCAGCTGATTTCTCCACAGGGGTGAGTTCTGCAGGGCAGGGTGACAGGGAGTCGGGAAGACGGGGTTATGGCGTTCCCCAGGCTGATGCCATATGGACAGGGTGCTGAGTTCAGGAAAGATGACTCTGTGGGCATTACGGTCTTAGACCCTGGCAGCTGTTCCTTCAGCTCTCTCCGTGGAACCACAAAACCCAGTCTCTCCTTGTAGGACTCCAGTCTGCTCTGAGGCCCCCTCCCTCTGCCACAGCTCAGGGTGAGTGGTGGAGAATGAGGTTTTGTGTGCAGACCCTTTAAGTGGGTGCTGGGGCCTGTATCATACTCCATCTCTCCCTAGTAGACAGAATTGCCACTGATTGTCACAGCCAGATGTTATATGGGCTCCTTTTTCCAGCTCTGATGCTCTGGTATGGGGAGTGCGGCATGGGGTTCAGACCCCACTCTCCTCAGGGGGAACCTTTGCAGCTGAGATTTCGCTCTGATTCTCGATCACCACACTTCGAGTAGGGGGCAGCCCTTTTCATGTCTTTGTCCTGCCTACCTGTCTTGATGTGGCTTCTTCTCTAAATCCATGGTTATAAGATTCCTGTTCAGCTAGTCTCCAGTTGGATATTCTGGTTGATTGTTGTATAATTTAGTTGTAATTTCAGTTCAGTCCTGGGAGGAGGTGAGTGTAACTTTTGACCTGTGGTAGGAGAAGCTGGGGATGGACCTGATGAAATCCTCTTCATCTAATTTTTTTAGTAGACTATTTATTAGAGCACTTTTAGGTTCACAGCATAAGTGAGTGGAAGGTACAGAGATGACCCATCCCCCCCACCCCTCACTCGCAAAGCACTTCCATTATCAACATCCCACCAGAGGGGGCATCTGTTACAACTGCTGAGTCTGCACTGACAGGTCGTCACCCAAGTTCGGTTTACATCTGGGCTTGCTCTCACGGATGTACATTCTGTAGGTTTTGGTAAATGTGTAATTCCATGTCTCCTCGTTGTAGGACCATATAGAACAGTTTCATTGCCCTGAAAATCCCCTGTTCTCTTCCCATTCTTCTCTGCCCTCTCCACCCACCCAAGTCCATGGCAGTCACTGACCTATTTACCTTCTCCCTAACTTAGCTTCCCCATAATGTCACATAGTTGGAGTCCTATGGTGCAGCCTTTCCAGGCTGGCTTCGTTTACTCGGTGATATGCATTTAAGCTTCTCCATGTCTTTTCGTGGCTTATAGCTCACTTTCTTTTACTGCTAAATATTATTCCATTATCTGGATGTATTGGTTTTCTTATCTATTCACATACTAAGGACATCTAGTTGCCTCCACGTTTTGACAATTATGAATGAAGCTGCTGTAAGCATACGTGTGCTGAGTGTTTTTTTGGTGGACATTAGTTTACAGCTCATTTGGATAAAAAAGAAGTGTGATTGATGGGTATATAGTTTAATTTTTAATAACGGCAGTGTTTAACTATTGTCTTGAGAAGTTCCTGGGAATTTGACAGCTTTGATGAGCTGGTATGAGCCAGCTTGGAGCAGCTCTGCATTACAACTGTGTCCCTCCCTCCCTCCAAGCTGTGCTTACTTAAAAACACAAACTTGCACTTTTGGGCGCTCTATCTAGAGTGTGTTTGTGATACAGGGTCTTATGGTTGCATGTTTGTGTGTGTGTGTGTGTGTGTGTGTGTGTGTGTGTGTACGTTCTAGTGGGTTTATTAAACAAGAAGATAGATTGGTTCATTCTCAGCTTTCCAATAAAAGCAAATCGAGGCTAGTTCCATTCCTTTTTGCTCCCACAAAAGGCTTATGGGCAGAGTGTGGCAAACCCCTCTGACCGAGGCCTTCAAGCTGTTCACAGAAGCGTAGGCCTGTAAAGGTGCCTCAGGGACCAACTGAATTTACTCAGAGCTTCTCCTGGCCCCAAGCTGGCCATTCTCCCCAGAGGTCCTACAGCCAGAGCTTCTCCACTCTCCATTTGATGTGTGAATTGTCTGCACTAGATTTTGTTTGAGGAAGGATTTTGTTGACTTAAAACATTTTCAAATCACTGCCTTGGTGATGCCATTGTAATAACCTGGTTCTTAATTAGCTGGAAGGGAACAGAGGGAAGCCCAATATTATCCCCTTACCTGTCAGTCATACCTGGGAACAGGGCATTGGCCAGAATAGGCATGTGGGCATGGCCACTGCACACGTGGGAAGATTTAATATTTAAACTCTAAACAAAGGAGTTTGCTCTCTGGGTCTCTTGCTGCAGCGGGTGTGCCCTCACTCGCGTGGCTCAGGGCCTCTTGCACCCCACACGATGGGCTGATGGGCTGCAGTTAGCAATTCGCTGCCGGACCCAGCTCCACAGGGAACGGAAGCTCTGGGCATGGCTCTGCTTCTAGCTCTGCCGAGTCCCCAGCTGCATCTTTTCCAGGACTGGTTTAAGGGAAATGGGACTTTTCAAATCGAGGGATATAACTTCACTCATTCTCCCGTGTGAGTCTTAGAAAATTCTTTTTCTCAAGATATCATTAGAACCCCACTCCCACTAGCAACAGAGAAATTCCACGCATGCAATTCCCCAGAAACATTGGAACTCAGAATGTTCTGAAGGAATTGGGTGCACCTCACCCACTGCTCCCTTGCCCATCGGCCATGCTGTTCGCATGCGCTCCATCTGCCCCAACAAAATGCGCTCTGAGGCGCCAAGGTGTGTGAGAGGAGGCTGCTGGTGCTTCGGTCCAGATGCCCACCTCCAGAGAAGTGCTGGAAAACAGAAACAACTTAACAGGCAAGGTACCTCCCACGTCCTTACAGTTATGTGTGCGCTGATTTCAGATTCATCTCTGGGGCTGCCAGGGAGAAACAAGTGTGAACAATTTTATTTTCCTTTTTTACTCAGTCAGTTCTTCCCACAGGGGGGACCCACTGAAATATGGCTTTTATAATCAACTAGAGGCCCGGTGCACAAAAATTTGTGCACTCAGGGGGGTCCCTCAGAGACCCTCGGGGGATGACCACCTGCTGGCTTAGGTCGGCTCCCCAGAGGATTGGGCCTAATCTGGCAATCAGACATCCCTCTGGCAGCCCAGGAGCCCTCAGGGGATGTCCACTTGCCAGCAGGGAGCAGGCCTAAGCTGTAGTCAGACAACCTTAGAGCTGCTGAGGAGGCAGGTGAGGCTCCCACCACCACCGCTGTACTGGCAGCCATCAGCCTGGCTTGTAGCTGAGCAGAACTCCCCCTGTAGGAGCGCACTGACCACCAGAGGGCAGCTCCTGCATTGAGCGTCTGCCCCCTGGTGGTCAGTGTGTGTCATAGTGACCAGTCATTCCCAGTCGTTCTGCTATTAGGGTCAATTTGCATATTACCCTTTTGTTATATAGGATAGAGGCCTGGTGCATGGGTGGGGGCTGGCTGGTTTGCCCTGAAGGGTGTCCTGGATCAGGGTGGGTGTTCCCGCTGGAGTGTCTGGCCAGCCTGAGTGAGAAGCTGAGGGCCGTTTTCAGGCTAGCCACACCCCCTTCAGGGAGGGTGGTCCTACTGGGGTGCCTGGCCAGCCTGGGTGAGGGGCTGATGGCTATTTGCAGGCTGGACATGGCCCCCAGCCACCCAAGCTCCCAGTGGAGGCTGGCTGGAAGCAGGTACCTGGGATTTATTTATCTTCTATAATTGAAACTTTGTTGCCTTGAGCAGTGGTGTGGTCAGTTTGCATGTTTCTCTTTTATTAGATTAGACTAGAGGCCTGGTGCACAAAAATTTGTGCACTCGGGGGGGAGGGGGTGTCCCTCAGCCCGGCCTGTGCCCTCTCGCAGTCTGGGACCCCTCAGGAGATAACGACCTGCTGGCTTAGGCCTGCTCCCGGGTGGCAGAGGGCAGGCCCAATCCCTAGGTGCAGCCCCTGGTCGGGCTCAGAGCAGGGCCGATTGGGGAGTTGGGGCGCCTTCCCCTGTCATGCACAGAGCAGGCCAGATTGGGAGGTTGCGATGCCACCCTCAGTCACACTCAGGATAGGGCCGATTTGGGGGTTGGAGCACCGCCCCCTGTCACACTCAAGGCAGGGTCGATGGGGAGGTTGCGGTGCTACCCTCTGTCACGCACAGAGCAGGGCCCATCAGGGGGTTTGGGGCTCCGTACCCTGTCATGCACAGAGCAGGGTCAATCAGGGGGTTGGGGAGCTCCCCCCTGTCACTCACAGAGTAGGGCCGATAGGGGAGTTGGGGCACTGCCCCCTGTCACACTCAGGGCAGGGTGGATCAGGGGGTTGGGGCGCCGCCCTCTATCACCCACAGAGCAGGGCTGATCAGGTGGTTGGGGTGCCGCCACTCTCACACTCAGGGCAGGGCCGATGGGGAGGTTATGGCTCTACCCCGTCACACACAGAGCAGGGCCCGTGGGGGGCGGGGAGGGTTGGGGCCCCGCACCCTGTCACACACAGAGCTGCAGGGTGATCAGGAGGTTGGGGAGCTCCCCCCTATCAGGCACAGAGCAGGGCTGATCAGGGGGTTGGGGCACCTTCCCCTGTCACGAACAGAGCCGCAGGACGATCAGGGGGTTTGGGCGCTGCCCCCGTCACGCTGATCCTGGTGCCAGGAGGCCTCGCGGCTCCACTGATCCCGGTGCTGGGAGGCATATTACCCTTTTACTATATAGGATAGAGGCCTGGTGCATGGGTGGGGCTGGCTGGTTTGCCCTGAAGGGTGTCCTGGATCAGAGTGGGGGTCCCCACTGGGGTGCCTGGCCAGCCTGGGTGAGGGGATGATGGCTTTTTGCAGCTGGTCACACACCCTTCAGGGTGGGGGTCCTCACTGGGGTGCCTGGCCAGTCTGGGTGAGGGGCTGAGGGCTGTTTTCAGGCCGACTGAAGCTCCCAACTGCTCCTTTTTTTCTTTTCTTTTTTTTCTGGGCCAGCTTTAGCTCTGGCTCCAGCTCTGAGGCCTCTGCTGCTGAAAGAAGGTATCTGGTTTGTTTCAGTTCTATAATCGAAACTCTGTATCATCTCCAGCTCTGAGATCCCGGGCTCACTGAAAGCAGGTTTCTGGGGTTTTGTTTAGCTTCTATATTTGTTACAATGTTTCTTAAACTGCAAGCTCAGAGGCCGGCAAGGCAGGCCGGGAACGTCGGAGTCCTCCGTCACTGAAGCAAGCAAGCCTCATGTTAGTTTCAAGCTGCCTGGCTGCCAGCCGCCATCTTGGCTGGCAGTTAATTTGCATATCTCGCTGATTAGCCAATGGGAAGGGTAGTGGTCGTACGCCAATTACCATGCTTCTCTTTTATTAGATAGGATACTTTAAAAAACACAGTCTTGACAGAACCCGTTCCAGTCCCATTACACAAGACGTCCTACAATTTATGTTGTTCAGGGCCCATTTCTTTGCTATCACGTTGAGAGGTTTAGCACGTTGATTCCAGCATTATCTAGTTACTAGCGGCCCGGTGCATGAAATTCATGTGGGGGGCATGGGAGGGGGTCCCTCAGCCCAGCCTGTGCCCTCTCACAGTCCAGGATCCCTCGGGGGATGTCCAACTGCCAGTTTAAGCCCAACATCCCTCTCGCAATCCTGGACCACTGGCTCCTAACAGCTTGCCTGCCTGCCTGCTCAGTGTGCATCATAGCAACTGATCATTCTGGTCATTCTGGTCATTCTTGTTGTTCTGCCATAATGGTCACTTAGGCTTTCATTATATAGATGTGTGGTAAGTGCTGTGGATCTGAAAGCTGGGTGGGGAGCAGGAGCCTCTGTGACACCCAGTCCGGGCTACAGCCACTCCACCTGCCAGCCTTCCTGTCCCCATGACAAGGGTATAGAGATGTGGCAGACGTTCAGAGCTGCAGCTTGCTGGGGAAGAGCCCGTTTGCTCAGGACCATTTTTGAGGCCAGCTAGAGGACAATTATGTCTTTTTCCCCTGTGCCGGCAACCTTCTAGAGAGGTTAATAAATCTCCTTGTTTTATTTTTGTTCCCTCCCGTCATCTGTGCTCATGCAGGGATTGCAGCTGGGTCTCTCCCTGGATGGGGCTTGGTGGCTACTCCCCCTGATATTTCACACTAGACTGATGAGCAGCCCGTGAAGACTGTATGAGTTGTATGCCCTGGAAGGAGATATAGCAGATATCATCTCAGATGTCGATGCTCTGAATTGGAGGAACAACCCCGTTTCAGAAGCTCTTCCAGTCCATTTGGAGACGAAGCTTACAGTTACTTGGAAATGATCAGTGATCTGAAAGTCTGTTACGTTCCCAAGATGTAAAATTCCAGAGCTTGAAACCGCTTTGCAGTGCATCTGACTAAGCCCTTTCATTTCATAAGTGAGAAACCTGAAACCAGAGGCCTCCATCCTGCGGGGCCGCCAGCTCAGAGGCAGGCAGCCAGAGGCAGGCAGCCAGAGGCAGTCATCTCCTATTTACTGGGTGATCTTTTGAGTTTGTTTGGTTTTATCTTCCTGAAACTTTCCTGCAGGGCAAGACTTTAAATAAAAACTGGCCCTGCCAGCATGACTCAGTGGTTGAGCATCAACCTATGAACCAGGAGGTCACGGTTGCGTTCCCTGTCAGGGCACATGCCTAGGTTGTTGGGCTCAGTAGGGGGCGTGCCGGAGGCAGCAGATACATGATTCTCATCATTGATGTTTCTATCTCTCTCTCCCTCTTCCTTCCTCTCTGAGATTAATAAAAATATATTTAAAATTTTAACATAAAAACATTCAAACCTGTAAAGCAGGGGTCCTCAAACTTTTTAAACAGGGCACCAGTTCGCTGTTCCTCAGACCGTTGGAGGGCCGGACTATAGTTTAAAAAAAAAAAACTAGTCAGCTGCTAAGCAACAGGCAGCGGTGGCAAAAACACCCGGCGGGCCAGATAAATGTTTTCAGCGGCTGCATGTGGCCCGCGGGCCATAGTTTAAGGACCCCTGCTGTAAAGAATTTTTGTGAGTTTATTTGAGCCAAACTGTCGACAATTGCTGGGAAGCAGAACCTCAAGGAATTGAGATAATGCTCCAGAGAATGGCGGGTTACATCTGTATTTATACATTGCAATCAAAGGAAAGGGACTTAGGTGGGTTACATGAAATCCATGGTGCTAGACTAGAGAGGCGGGAGAAAGCAAAGGGGTGGGGTGGCGGGAACCCCTGGGATTGAATAAAAAGTAAAATGATAGACACACACTTAGGTGGGTGCAGAAACAATTAACATGATAACAATGAAGGAATTTGTGGTATCTGTCCTGGTGCCCAGCACATGAGGTTGTGCCTCAAGGGGTCCAGAAAAAGGGATGTTACAAGTTACCCAGACATTTCAAGGGTAGGTTATCATAGATGCAAACAGACACATAGGCTCAGTTAAGGTAAGGGTTGACCTTGTCAGTGAAGATACCGGCCTAGGATGTAACTACCCACCATGACTGCTCTTAGTTAAAGTTTAATTTCAGACCATCCTTTGTGCGTACTTTAGGTCTCTGGGTTTGCAAGACCGCCAAGCAGGCCTTCCCTGAGCTTGTCAGGTTAGCATGCAGCCCCTTTCGTACACAAAAACAAACAAAACAAAACAAAAAAAACACTGAATGAGCCTGGCTGGGTACTCTGTTGGTTGGAGCATCGTCCTGTACACCAAAAAGTTGCAGTTCTGATTCCAGGTTAGGGCACATACCCAGATTGCAAGTTTGATCCCCGGTCAGGCACATATGGGAAGCAAAAGATCAGTGTTTCTCTCTCCCTCTTGTCTCTGGTGAGGATATCCTCGGGTGAGGATTTAAAAAAAAATGGAATGAAGTTGGGGCTCTGGCTGGGAGCTGAAAGTGACTGTGAGGAGAGAGGAAGGGGCCTCTCTTGATACAGCATGACCTGTGGACAGAACAGGGTTTTTTTCTATTTGTCTCTAAGAAAAAATTAAACCATAATGTGAAGAAATAAATTAGGATTCTAAACTGCAAAAGGCTTAAAGAGACCTAAGCAGGTGCTGAAAGGGAAGGACAGGGCCTTCGTGTCCTCGGGAATGTGCTGAGTTGCTCCCTGGGGGAGATGGTGGAATTCTAC
Source organism: Myotis myotis (assembly GCF_014108235.1). Taxonomy (NCBI): domain Eukaryota; kingdom Metazoa; phylum Chordata; class Mammalia; order Chiroptera; family Vespertilionidae; genus Myotis; species Myotis myotis. The sequence goes on from NW_023416327.1 coordinate 3,240,143, forward strand.
AGGAAACGGGCCTCCGTTACCCTGAGTCAGCTAAGGGCTCCCAGTTACCCTGCCTGCTCCCACCCACGCCTGAGCTTGCACTTGAGAGGGGAGGTGACATGCAGGGCAAAAGGTCCAGCCACAGCCACAGGGGCTTTGCAAACCCCAGCAAATAGCAAACAGCCTTTGTCTGGTTTGCTGACAGGGCTGTTTCTGGGCGAGTTAAATGCAGGGCTGGCTCTAGGCAAAACTGTAAAAGTAGGTAAGTCTGCTTCAGGCACATTCTCCTCCTGCCCATCAGCAGCATGCTGCCCAGCTGTCACCGAGTCCTGCACGGCCAGCTCCCGCTGCTGCCAGGCCTTTCCCCACCTCCCTCCCCAGCACGTCCCCACCCCCACGCCCTTGCCCAGGGCATCCTGGCTGCCTCCTTGTGCCAACGCATTGGGACTGCTCACGAATCACTCCAGTCACCTTTTCTCAGGTAATGCGCTTTCACATATTGTGTCAGGGTGGCTGGACGCAACACCATTGGGTTAGTCAGGTGTAGATGCTTCCAGCTCCTGCGTGGCTGAAAGAGCAGCTGAGGGGCCTGGGTGCTGGTGTCTGCACTGGCTGTGTCCCTGTGACAGGGAGCTTCGCTGCGCAGCTCTTTGCCTCCTGCGCGGCCGCAGCCTGGCAGTTCCCTCCTAGCTTTTCTCCTGTGCGCTTGCTGACTCCACGCACACGCGCCTGCCCACCTGCTCCACTGTGCCAGAGGCTGTTCCCCGAGACTGGTGGTGCCTTTGCCCACTGGCGAACTGTACATGGACTCCTGCCTCTCTGCTCCCCAGTAGCTGGGCCTGCGGGCGTGTTGTCCCAGGACAAGGCCAGCAGCACGTGAACAGCTCTAGAGCAGGAGGTTGGTGATGGAGGGGCCTGAGAAGTCTTGGGGAGAGTGACCGTGAGGTGGAGAGGCGACGCCCGCACTCCAGGCTGGAATGCCACTTGCTCTCCCGAAAGGACACCCTGAAGCCTGTGCTCCAGCAGGGGTGCAAGGTGGGTGACAGTGGCTCGGAGAGCGCCCGCCCCCTTTACCCCCCCACCCCCCGCCACTCCTACTCCCAGCAGGCAGGCACACAGCCGCAGCATGAGCCCTTCCTGTCTGCTGGGCTCTGTAATTTTCTTTGGATAAACCAACCTCACAAAAGCAAGATAGGCACTCTTGCGAGTCATCCACAAAATAATCACAAGGCTTTATTTTAGAAGCAACCACAGAAATAGCAGAGGCTCCAGGAACGGCTTCAGGAGTGTCTGTGAGCGATGATTACGTGTGGGTACCTCCCACGCCCTAGACAGCTTCGGCTTCAGTGACACCCTCAAGGGCAATGTCAGCCATGCAGCTTGTGATTCTCCAACGCCAGCGAGGCCGCAGAATTCTCAGCGCCGCGCAAGCACTTCAACACGCACCTGCATGAAATGCCCTTCGTAAAAGCAGTCACGTGTGCCCAGCTCCCGCCATCACAGAGCGGGTTCCAGGGCCCTGGAGGAGGGAGCCTCTGGGAAACTCAGTTGTGGCCTCCAGTGAGGTTAAAGCTTTCGGGTACAGTCAACCCCAAATCCGCATCTCTTTTCAGACTTCGTTTTGGGAGAGGGCTGGTGTGGGGCCTCAGGCGGCCCAGCTCCCCCCGCAGCGAGAGCAAGCTGTGATGCTCTCGGCAGCCACATGGCTGCCTGGAAATGTGGCCTCGGGCCTTGGCAGGACCTCGAGGCATTTCCAGAAGGCGACCCTCTTGCCTGAGCCCCTGTCTCAGGAAGTTGCCATTGATGGGGCCAAGCATGCGTCAGCTTGACCCCTAAACTGAGCCTTTGGTCTCCCCCCCTTTTCCCTCTTCCCCCAGCGCACCTGTCATGCCCTTTGCACACTCTGCACCAACGTAAACCCTACTCTTCATTCAGAGCCACGTTCAAATTCCACTTCCTTTATGAAATCTGTGCCAGTGGAGATGATACTACCATAATAATGCCTCACAGCCAGTCACGTTTCATGGGCTCTGCACACATTATCTCATCGAAGAGCTGAGAGTTGTGGAGCTGGGGAGCCTCAGGGACCATCACACTGCGTCTTATGGATGAGGAGCGTCCTGTTGTCGTCAGAGCAAGGAAGATACCTGAGGTCTCTTAACCACCTGACCAGCTTTCCATCCATCTCTCTATGGCCGGCGTGTACCTGCGTGTTACAGGTGAAAGATCAGCCCAGTGACTCAGCCAAGATCAGTCAAACCGGGCGGGTCGTCCAGTGCTTTCAAGGAGACAGAGCTGCCGTCTCGCACAGCAGTGATTCTCACTGCAGAGTGGCTCTAGCAGCCTGGAGGGCAGGTCTATCCCACCACCCCCAGGACTCAGCCTTGCCAGCGTCTTGTTCTTATTAAAATCTTCCGACCACAGTAAGCCCCTGGAGAACAGGCCAGCATCGTGCGCCTCCGGGGCCCTTGCTGCCCGCCTCCCCGCCCCGGCAGGCAGGATGGGCTCTGCATGGAGGGGAGCTTGCTGTGCAACAGGCGTGATGGTTGTTTGACTTTTGTCCTCCTGGGGTTCATCACAAGGTGAGGGAGGAGAGGAAAAGAGGGAGACCAGGGAAGCAGATCCTGCTCCGCCCGGGAGAGGCCTGGGCACAGGCACACAGGGAGGCCTGGGCGTGCGCTGAAGCTGGAGGACAGGGCTTGCGCAGTGGGCAGAGCAGTGGAAGAGGCTGCTGTGGCCTCCTTCCAGGCCAGTCCCTCACCACCGCCCCAGCAGGAAGGCATCTGTCCTGCAGATGCCAAGGTACCGGCCGTCACTGGTTGAACCGCTCTGCCCTCTCCACACTAAGGCGGAAGCCACCACCTGGGGCCCGCCTGCTCCTGGCCTGATGCCGTCCACTCTGGGGTGAGCCCAGCCTGGGCCGCTCAGACAGGAGGTGCCACCACAGCACACTCCCCAGATCTCCCCGCCCTTCTTCTCGCAAAGGCCCCAGACGCAGCCTCTGCTAGTGCCGCTGGCTTTTCTGCCTCACAGCACGCATGTCTACGGCGAAGGCACAGCCAGAAGGCTCTGGCACTGGTGACATCTGCAGAGACCTTTGGCCTTGGCTCTCACCATTTGGTAGAATCTAATACTGGGTCCTCACCACCATCGTTCCCTCTTTTCTTACTGTGTTTTTCAATATCAATGGCCTTTGCTCATGCCCTTGCTGGGCTGTCACAAGGAGGCGGACAGGTGACTGCCCTGTTGGGGAACTGCCCTGCCCCACAAAACCCTAACTGGGTCCCCTGGTGGCCTGCGGCGGGCCTGGTGTGCTCACTCACCTGTGGGACTCTGACATGTCTCCAGCAGTTTCCTGTTACATGCATAGCACATGGGACACTTAAAGCTCATGTCTGTGCAGAACGCCACAGTCATCCCTAAAGAACAAAGAAACAGACTTGGTGGACTTTAATGTCAGGTATTCTCACCTAAAGCACAAATGAGTTGGATGAATCCCTCAGATGAGTTTCAATAACAAATGTGGGCTTTTGGGATTTAGAGGCAGGTGGTGGGAGGCTCTGCCTGTTGGTGGCACCAGACTTATGACACCGTGTGCGGCCTCCAGCACCTCCGCGGAGGGAGGCCAGGTGCCCATCAGTCAGGCTGAGGTTTTCGGGGCAGAGCTGAGCCTGAGAGCTCCTTCTGCACTCCTGGCCGGGTGTGTATGTATATGTTGGCTGACAGACTAGACCTAGGCCGATGGGCCAGTGTTGTGGGGGACAGCCAGGCAGATGCCCAGCTGGGGGAGGGGAGAGGGGGCCAGTCAGTAAGAGGTCGCCAGGCTGGTGCTTTCACTGTGCACTGAGCACTGGCAGGCAGCAGCCTCGTCTCGGGCCAGTCAGGGAGCAGAGGCTCCAGGAGAAAGGGAGCTGCGGGCCGTGCTGCTTCCCAGGGAGGGACACTGCCCAGCTGCCAGGGCCCACTGGCCGCCACCCCTCCTGTCTGTCGTCTCCCTTTGGGGACACAGAGTCCACTGCTGGGTAGAGCTCCTTGCACCCAAGCACTCCCTTTGTCTGCCCTCGGACTCCCTCCGTCCATCACTGGCCCACAGCAAGGATGAGGCCACTGACATGTGGGGAAACAGCCGTGCTGTTACAAATGCATGTACAGGCCTCTTTCTTTTTGTTGAAAATGTCCCCAAGTCGCCGGGTCAGCACCTCAGTGGCGGAGCAGGGGGGTCGCGGGGAAGCACGTGCCTCTGTGTCTGAGCAGAGATGGCTCCGCAGCATGACGGCTAATGCCGAGCTGTGAGAGCAGCCCTCCCTCAGCTACCCACGAGGAAGGGTTCCGTCCACGTGCTGGTCCCTCACAGCAGGGGCAGTGAAGGGTCCGAGCCGCGTACCGAGGCGCTCAGCCTGCGGCACAAAGCGAGGCCTCCAGTTCACCCGTGAAAATACCATCTTACTTTCTGGATATTCCGGGGCTTTCAAAGAAGCATAATTTGTTATGACATTTTTTGCTGTAAGTACACACTCAGTTTCATGTGGGATTTTGCATTAGTGGCTTTGTATTCATTTTCTTAAAGAAGCCCTCCCCTGCCCCAGTTCCCAGCCCCATGAAAGCCAGCTCTGCCCCTGCTGTTGGACACCAGGGTGCAGGAGGCGGAGGGAGGAGTGAGGGAGGAGGGCTGGTGGGGGCGGGGGCGGGGGCGGGGGTGGGGGAGGTGGGGGGTGGGAGGGCGGTAGGTGCCAGAGGCTGAGGTCTCACTGGGGAGCCAAAGGGGTTTTAAGCAGGAAAATGGCAGAATGAGATCTGTGTCCTGAGAGACTCCTGGAAGGAGGGAGGAGGACGGGCCACAGAGACGAGGTACGGTGGGAGCGAGGTCATTCAGGAGGCCCAGGCGACAGCAGAATCCAGGCAGACCCTGCGCTGGGTGGGAGGAGTGACAAGGAGGGGTTCCAGAGGCATTTAGAGAGTGAACCGTGACAGGGAGGAATGTGTGTGGGGTGCTGGGGTGCTGGGACCAGGGGCAAAAAGTGGGAGCACAGTGAGGGGGAGACAGGCGAGAGGAACCTGGAGTGTGGCCTTGGGTGGCTGGGGTGGTGTGCCATTCAGAGGGAGCCCAGGAGCAGTTCTAAGGTAATAAGGTAAAGACCCGAGGGGGGAGGGCCGAGACCGCCCGTGCGGACGTGCAGAGCTAAAAGGATGGGTCATCCGGGTCAGCCGACCACGTATTAAATGAGCCCAATTGCTTGCCAGGCAGCAGGCGTGCAGGGGAGATTGCAGGGTGCAGACCGCCCCCGTCTGCGGTCCACTCGACCTAGACAATCTCTTAATTGATGATTAAAATAGGAAATGCCTTCAATGGCTCAAAAATCAAAACTTACAAAAGGATATTTGCGAGCAGAATCCTCCTGGAGGCAACCAAGAGCCAGCTTCTTGCATGTTCTGAGAGGGTCTGTGGAAAGGGGACCACAGTACGCCCAGTCCTGCAGGACGCTCCCTCCTCTGCTCTGCGCCTCGGAGAGCCACGGGCGCACGTTCTCCAGTGAGTAGGAGAGAGAGCCACGTGCGTACATTCACCAGTGAGTAGGAGAGAGAGCCACGGGCGTACGTTCACCAGTGAGTCGGAGAGAGCCACGAGTGTACGTTCACCAGTGAGTTGGAGAGAGAGCCACGGGCACACGTTCACCAGTGAGTCGGAGAGAGAGCCACGGGTGTACGTTCACCAGTGAGTCGGAGAGAGAGCCACGGGTGTACGTTCACCAGTGAGTCGGAGAGAGAGCCAGGGGCGTATGTTCACCAGTGAGTCGGAGAGAGAGCCACGGGTGTACGTTCACCAGTGAGTCGGAGAGAGAGCCACGGGCGTATGTTCACCAGTGAGTCGGAGAGAGAGCCACGGGCGCACGTTCACCAGTGAGCTGGAGAGAGAGCCACGGGCGTACGTTCACCAGTGAGTCGGAGAGAGAGCCACGGGCGTACGTTCACCAGTGAGTCGGAGAGAGAGCCACGGGCGCACGTTCACCAGTGAGCTGGAGAGAGAGCCACGGGCGTACGTTCACCAGTGAGTCGGAGAGAGAGCACATGGGTAAGTGAGTTGCTGCAGCGGCTGCCGCTCATCCTCCATCCCACAGCCCAGCCTTCCCTCGGCGGGTCTCCAAGGGGTGCCCCCGGCTGCTGCACAAGCGCCCGGTGCATCGCAGGGCAGGACCCCGAGATGCCCGGCTGAGTCAGAGGACACGAGCGCCGATGATCTTGGCTTGCGCCCACAGAGCCGCTTTTAAAGGTGAATCGGAGTCTCTTCAATATGTAGGGTCTCCGGCTCATCACGGTCCCCACTGTGCCCCGTTGCCTGGTGGCCCTCACGGGCCTTGGCAGTGCCTGTCTGCCTACAAAGGCATCAGGAAAAGCCAAGGGCTAAGAGTGAGAGGAGGGCTGGTTCCTGTCCCGGCCCCACTGCTTGCCTTCCTCCCTCCCCAGTAAGGCGAACGGAACTATAACCGTGGCCCGTGTTTCCGAGGGAATGAAACAGGGTCCTGTGCGTGCGCGCGCTGTGTGAAGGCGAGGCGTGTATGCTGCTCGTGGTGGAGGACTGGTCTCTGTCCGGCCGGCGCAGGTGAGAGGACCCT